>NW_024870701.1:22447500-23127500 GCF_019054845.1 Dipodomys spectabilis | reverse complement strand
CAAATAAAAGGAAGAGAATAATCCTCTGGTCACAGGAGTTTAGGCATTAGGGAAAAGATGAGTAAAAGACAGCATTTGTTTTGAACATGAAATGTATCTCCCTAAAGATTTATATATTAAAGGCCTGGTGCCTGAAGTAAGCCATGTTTCAAAGTGTGGAATTTGGGAAATGATCAGATAGTAAGGACTTTAATTTAATGAATGAATCGATCCACTGAAGAATTCAAACTGTGATGGTTTTATAAACTGGTGATGGAAATGTTAGGAGAAGGCACTGGTTAGAGGAACTAGACCACTGGGAGACTATCTTTAACCCTATTCTAATCTTTATCCTCATCTCCCTTCCCTACTCTCCTCTCCCTCTCTCCCTCTCTCTGCCTCTGTCTCTGTCTGTCTGTCTCTCTCTGTCTCTGTGTCTCTGTCTGTCTCTGTCTCTGTTTTTCTCTCTCCATCCTAAACACCAAGTGGTGACACCCTCTGACACTTCCTTCTGCCGCCATAACATACCACTACAAACCCAGAATTACATAACCAATGGCCCATGGACTCAAACCTCTGAGACTCTGAACCAAATTATATCCTTCTTATTTTGAAATTGTTTCTCTGAGGTATTGGTCACAGTGATGGAAAGTTTGGCTGAAACCACATCTTCATGACCATCTTCAAATCCTGCCCACCCTACCTATACATAGATTATTTTAAACGGTCAATGTGGAGTGAACTCTTTAGGAATGACTTTAAAACTTTCCTAAGTTCTATTTTCCCTCATCATTGCATTAGACATAAAAACATATTTGTTGATACTATTTGGGTTGTAGTTAATTTTGGAATTGCTATATGCCACATTTCAATATAAGTTATATATACTACACGCCCCTAAAGAAAAGCTGCATTAATATATTAAGGATGAACATATGGCAGATATCACTCACTATAATCAATTTGTATCTACCATGAACACTTTTATCCTGCCAAAACTCATTCTACTCAAGGTGTATAGGGAGTTGCGAAGCAGTATCACAAAGTCTATCACTTACAGCCGTTGAGGATGACACATATATCCATTACATGTGTTGTGGCTTTGGATTTTAAGTTGATCCTTCCTAGATTTTCTACATTCTAGCAAAATATTAGCACCACAGAGGCTGCCACCAATGACAGACATGGCTGAACATGGATACTTGGCACAATGCATCCAGTATACCGAAATTGTAACACATTTACAAAGGTTTATAAAACTTTTCATTAGGAAATAACTCTAGCTGTGTAGGCAGCTGTGAAGATCACAGGAGGCTAGAAAGCAATTAGCAGGGACATCCAGTACCACCTTTTCTCTTAGATTCCCCCACTGTTAATACTTTACACAACTCCAGTCCAATACTAAAACCAGAAATATAACATCAGGAATATAATATAGCAACAGGGATATAATGTATAGGGTTTATTCAAATTTCATCAGTGCATTCAGTTTTATGTGTGAGGGGAATATATTGCATAGTTCTCTGAAATATTATCACAAGATTGCTTTGCATAACCTCTACTAAGCTACGCAACAGCACCACTACCTCAAAATTTTCTGCTGCCGCTTTCCTTACTCTCTCCAGTGGCCCTAACTCCCGCAAACTATTAACCTGTTCTCCATCTTTATGCTATTATATGAAAATTGCCTAATAAAACCATGTATCCCTTTTGTGATCAGCTTTGGCTTTTCACTCAGATTAATTTCCTTGAGGTTCATTTGAGTTGTGTGTTCAGATAGCTGTAATAGTTCAGATGGGGTGTTATTAGGCTGAAACTATATGCGTATCAATAATGTGTTCCTTTTTCTTACTGAATGACATTCAAAGGTATGGATAACCACTGTTTATTTAAGTATACATTAATTGAAGAATGTGTTTCCAGTGTAGGGTTATTACAAATAAAGCAGCTGTGAACATTTATGCACAGGTTTCCATATAAAAACAAGGCTTCTTTTTTTTTGAAACAAGCACTAAAGGCTGGCATTTCTAGATCATAAAGATTATTTTTGGTTTTTGAAGATACTTCCAAACTATTCCAAAGTAACAGTAGTAATTTATGTTCCTACCAGTTATCTATGCAGGATCTAGTTTCTTTATATCCTTGCCTCCAATTTTTTCTCCTGTTAACTTTTGATTTTAACACTCTCCCAGATTGTTCATTTTTTTAATATTTAGGTCTCATTGTTATTATCATCATCATCATTTTAGGTATAGATTGCACATATGAGTGAAAACAATATTTTGGGGGGGGGCGGTTTGGCCTACTAGAATTTGTAGGACTTTGAGTGTGTAGGCAGGTGCTCTACTGTTGGGTTAAATATTCAGTACCTTTTTGTATTGGTCATTTTGAGATACTTTTGCCCTTTGCCTATGCTAATTTCTGGACCAATTCCTTCTGTTTTGTGCTTCCTTCTAAAACTGAGCTGACAGACATGTACCACTGCCTAAAGCTATTTGTTAAGGACAGGCATCATCAATTTTATGCCTGAGCTGGCTTTGAGCCACAATCCTCATCTCAGATGCCTGAATAGCTAAGATTACAGGTATGATGCAGTACACCCAGCTAATATTTGGCTTTTTGAGCTTGGATTCTCTTGTGCAATATGAAGATCTCCATTTTACTGCAAATGATACAATTTCTTCCTTCCTTATGGCAGATTAATATTCACATTCACAATACCCATTTTCAGTTGTTGAAAACCTAGGCTGATTCCATAGTTTGGCTATTATAAATAATGTTTTGTATGTTGGTTTACACTTCTTTGGATATATGCCCAAGAGTAGTATAGCAGGTCACCAGGGAGTTCTGGTCTTAGTTTCTGAAGTATCTCTATACTGATTTCCATAGTGTTTATTCGAGTTACATTCCCACCTACTGTTGAGTGTTTTCTATGTCTTTGCTTGTATCTCTTCTCCCTCTTATCTACTCTTGATTTGTAGGGTTGGTCTTTTGGTACCATGCCAGGCTTTTCATGTTCTGTTCAAATTCTTGTTATTTTTACTTTGTCTTTTGCTGATCTAATTCCTCTACTTCACCATCAGGCCCTGATACAATACTTTCATTTTTTTCCATTCCAGTAGTGGGATTCAATTGAGTTTTTAAAATTTAAGTTATTGAGCTTTTCATTTCTAGAACTTTAATTTGATTTTTTAACAGGATTTCTACCTTTCTTACATTGCTCTTTCATATCCTGTATTTCCTTTCTTGTTTTGTGCCAACAATTAATTTGGATTCTCCTTGAATTCATTCATCTGTTCACTTGTATCATTTTTGAAGTATTCACATTTTTATACAGGGTCTCATCAATTTTTTGATCATTTTTATCATTGTTCTTTTCAGTTTACTGTTTGAGATTTCATCAGCTTCACTATGGTGGAAATGAATTTTGTAAGAGACACCTTGCTTTGCCGTTTTATATTACTTGTGTTTTTATGTTGGAATTTATACATCTGAGGCCACATCATTTGCTGGAAATTTTAATCACCTGTAGTCTGTTCATTGAAATAGTCTCAGTATTTATGCAGAACAATGCAGTGGCTGCTTTGAGTTGCTATTTCTCACCACTAGACAGCTCTATGGCTCAGTAGTGAAGCATTTGCCTCATGTTCAAGGTACTGGGCCTGATCTTCAACACTGCTCAGATCAAGGTAAACTAGCTGGAGTCTTTTGGAGAGGGTCAATCGTCAATTTTGAAACATGCTTCCAGTATAAAGGTTTCCCTTTTGTGTGTCTGTATACTGGAAGCTTCTGTTGGCTGCATGGAGCTTTCTACCTGAGCAGACTCCCATTTTTTTCATACATCTCCTCTTCCTTCATTTTGTGTGCTCAGAGGCAACAAGAATCCAATCAGGGTGATCTCCAAAATGTATCAGAAATTCAAGGGAGGAGTCAGAGTACCACGTTCAGCAATGGCTGTCAGAAACGGAGAGGGCACATTCTCTGTACCTGCTAATATCGATGCTTACCTATCCAGTAGTTTACCTCCTCTTGTGGAAAAGGAGTCTGTGAGAGTTTTATGGTTCAGAGGGTTTGGATGTGGGATCCCTCAGTCCTGAGTCTGCACAAACACACACCAGCTTGAAGCTTCCAAGGGAAGCGCTTAGTACTTTCAGGCCTTTTCTGACAGTTGACCATAGGGAGGAGGATGGGATTGTAGATACTGCACTTGATTAGGAAGATCTGGCCAGCAGGCTCTGACCTACCCAGCAGTCAACACAGACAGCCAGGAAGCTAACTTTGGAGACAACTACTAAGCCAGCCATAGGCTTTATGTCATCTTTGTTACTGCTCAGGCTTCAGGTGACTGGAATCACTACGAGCCAGGGAGAGAGCTTCCTGCTGCTTTGTCTCCCATGCTGTCAGCATAGCTTCCACAGCTTGAACCATCTGTCTAGCCACATTAGATAATATTTCTCTCCTTGTTCTCTTTTCATGACCATTTCCCATCCAGACTTTGTGACAGGATGCCTCAAGACTCGCTAAGAGGGTTTTTTGTTTTGTTTTGTTTTCAGGCCCCCAGAACATCTTGTAGTTAAAACAGTAGTCCTCTCTCAAGATGATACCTTGTTATTGCCCTTCAAGGTAAGAGAAATGGCAGAAGGTGGTTCTTCACTATAGCTAGCCTTGCACAGAAGAACAGTTACTGTCACATGAATTTCCACACTGGGTTTAGGGCTGGTGGGAGTTGTGGGCTTATCTTACAGCTAAGGTTGGCAGTCTGTCACAACAGCTGAGTGTTTCACCTTGTGATGGTGTCTTCAGCTTTCCTATGCCCCTAAGGGAGCAAGGAAAAGGCTTTTTATGTACTGTATAAGTTATTTTTCTCTTTCATTCCCCCACCTTTAATTTATCCCCTGTTGTCACTGTATGTATATACACGCTTGTATATACACGCGTATCTGATTTGGGGAAGGGAAGGGGAACAATCACATGGTGAGACAAAGGACAAAGGGTGAACCAATGCAACAGTGATACTCACAGACAATGTGTTGGAAATGAACTTTACAACTTGCAGGGAAAGAAGGAGAAAAATGAGGGAGGGGTAACAAGTTCAACAAGAAATGTACTTATTACAGTACGCATGTAACTGTAATTCCTCTGTACATCACCTTGACGATAAAATAAATTTTAAAAAAGAACTAAAAGGGCTGGGAATGTGTCTTAGTGGTAGAGTGCTTGCCTAGCATGCATGAAGCCCTGGGTTCAATTCCTCAGTACCATATAAACAGAAAAAGCTGGAAGTGGTGCAGTGGCTCAAGTGGTAGAGCACTAGCCTTGAGCACAGAAAGGCTCAAGGACAGTGCCAGGCCTTGAGTTCAAGCTCCAGGACTGGCAAAAAAAAAAAAAACCCAAAACCTAAATATTGCTTTCCTATGTTGTCTTGTTACTCTATCATTTTCTGCCCTCCCTTCTGTGGTTTCCAATGCTTTTCTTTCTCCTTCCTTCCTTCCTTCCTTCGTTCCTTCGTTCCTTCCTTCCTTCGTTCCTTCCTTCCTTCCTTCCTTCCTTCCTTCCTTCCTTCCTTCCTTCCTTCCTTCCTTCCTTCCTTCCTTCCTTTCTCTTCTGAATATAATCTCTCTTGGGTCACCTGAGTTCTAATTTTGGATTCAAATGGTAGACATTTCTAAAGTTACAATTGTTTTGATGTAGGGGGGGAGGGGGGAGGCTGGGAAGGGAGGTGAAGGGTAAGCAAAGGAGGAGGCTGCAATGCTTGGTAAGAAATGTACGCATTATCCTGCCCATGTAACTGTAACTCCTCTGTACAGTATGTTCACAAATAAAATTAAATTAAATTAAAAAAAAACAATTGTTTTGATGTAATTTTTTTATTGGAACATTCTATTTTTTATTGTGAAAATACTGTACAGAGAGGTTACAATTACATGGGCAAGATAATGAGTACATTTCTTATCAAGCATTGTAGCCTCTTCCTTTGTTTCCCCTTCCCATCCCATCTGCCCTCCAACCCCCACCTAACCCTCCTCCCCCCCCCCCTCCCGCCAAAGTTGTAAAGTTCGTTTTCGACATAACGACTTGTATGTCTCATTGTTGCAATGGGTCCACCTGTATCCCTAGTTAAACAATTTGTTTTTCCCTTCCCCTCCACAAATTATACCAACATCAAATTCAGTGAAAGCAGGGGTTATACCATGGGAGAGGGACATACAAAGCAACAAAGAAATAATCTTATAAATGCGTTAGAAACAATCACAAGAAAGAAAACAAACATTTGAATACATATCTTAGGGTTCATTTCCCTAACATCAACTTATCTGACCTTTTCTACTTGACTCATACATATACTAGATATTGCAAATAAGGGAAACCATGGGACCTATGTTTCTTTGGGCCTGGCTTACTTCACTTAATATAATTTTTTCCAAGCCTTTCCATTTCCTAACAAATGGGGCAATGTCATTCTTTCTGATGGAGGCATAGAATTCCATTGTGTATATATACCACATTTTCTTGATCCATTCATCTACTGAGGGGCATCTGGGTTGGTTCCATATCTTAGCTATGGTAAATAATGCTGCAATAAACATAGTTGTGCTGGTAGCTTTAGTGTGGTCTTGTTTGTGAATATTTGGATAAATGCCCAAAAGTGGGATTGCTGGGTCATAGGGAAGCTCTATGTGGAGTCTTTAGAGGAACCTCCATACTACTTTCCAAAGTGGTTGAACAAGTTTACACTCCCACCGACAATGGAGTAAGGTTCCCTTTTGTCCACATCCCCTCCAGCATCTGTTGTTATTAGAGTTCTTGATTATAGCCATTCTAACTGGGGTGAGGTGGTATCTCAATGTTGTTTTGATTTGCATTTCTTTTATGGCTAGAGAAGTTGAGCATTTCTTCATGTGTCTATTGACCATCCTTCTTTCCTCTTCAGAGAAGTTTCTCTTTAAGTCTTTAGCCCACTTATTTATTGGGCAGTTGTTTCTTTGAAGGTTTATTGTTGGGGCTTAATTTTTTGAGTTCCACATTTATTTTAGATATGAGACCTTTGTCCATTGTATGGCTAGTGAAGATCTTCTCCCAATCCGTGGGCTTTCTATTAATCTTGCTAGCTCTGTCCTTTGCCATGCCGAAGCTCTGCAATTTCATGCAATCCCATTTGTCCAACATTTCTTTGATTTGTTGTGTTTCTGGGTCTCTATTAAGAAAAGTTTGGCCTGTGCCAAGGAGACCTAGGGTTTCTCTTATTCCATCCTGTAATGTTTTCATAGTGTCTGCTTTGACTCCGAGGTCTTTGATCCATTTGGAGTTGATTCTGGTTCTGGGTGATATATAAGGATCTAGCTTTAGTTTTCTACAAGTAGTTAACCAATTTTTCCGGCACCATTTACTGAAGAGGCTGTCTTTCTTCCATTCTATTTTTTTAGCTCCCTTATTGAAGATTAGATGGCTATAGGTCTGTAGGTTCATTTCTGGGTTTTGAATTCTATTCCATTGGTCCTGAGGTCTGTTCTTGTGCTAGTACCAAGCTATTTTGATGTGATTATTTTTAACATTTCACTTTTTCTGAAAACAAGAAGTCTAAGAAAACTAGCAATATTATATAACAATACAAATATGAGATCTTGTAAAAAAAAAAACTCCTATGCAATAGAGTCCCAGTCTTCATATTAAAAAATTCATGATCATTTGTAGCTAAATATATAAGAGTTATGACATTAGCATTTTAAAAAATTCTTTTCCTTAACTTCCTCAAACAGAAAATATCAGTTTGAATTATATCATCTGACAAGGCTTCTATTATGATTTGTATTGAAGCCTATCATTCAAAAATCTTTTGTATTTACATGCTGTCTCACTAGATTGAGAGCATCTTAGTGTCAGGAACTTGGCATTTTGCCTGACATATCATGAGTACTCAATAAATTATTGTTGAATGAGTGAAAAGAAATCTGTAAAGCAAATTTATAAAAATCAAAAGAAAATTGCATCTTATAATCTTCATGTAATTATTTAATCCAGTTCATTCAAAGAAGTTATGGGTCTCTAATATCAATATTCAGTTCAGAAGAATTCATTCTTTCTTCTTTGCTCAGTTCTACTACTCATCAGAATTTGGCTATCTTTAACAGCATAAGCTAGTCTTGCTAAATGTGTGTGTATGTGATTATGCATAAAACATGGTTTTATAAATTTGACTGGATTTCAAGAATATCAGCCTTTTAGCATAAATTGTTTAACTATTATTATTTTTCTATATACAATTTATAAAATTGTGGTCACGATATAGACTAAAATAACCTAGATGGCGAAAAAGGAGCATTTTGAAAGAAAGGCCCAGACTTAACCCTATCAATTTTATCCACGGTATAGTACATTGCCAATAAACCAACAGTTAATCTAGACACTTCCTCTAAGCAGCATTTATAGCAACCATGTAAAATTCCACTCACTGATGTTTTGCTCCAGTCTTCTGACAAGGAACTAAGAGGTCTTTAAGATCTTAGGGAAACATTTAGCCTGGCCTGTGGTACAATTTATACAAAAGAAAGAATTGGATGGCTTTTATTCATTCTCCCTCTATGATTAAATGATTGGTTGGTCAGTAATTTTTAGGGCCTCTTCTAGTAATTACACAAAGAAATTAAGAGAATGAATCAAGACCTGATTACTTATTATCTTTGGCTTATTTTCCATCCCTATTTCCTACCTTGAAAAACTGGTGATAAAATGTCTTGGTATAGTTGTCAACCATCTTGTCTTTCAGCTAGAAAGCTGGAAGTGACAGCTTGTATATTAGGAGGTCTCTACTTGAATAAATTGATGTCAAGTTCTATTATATATAGTCTAAGCTAGGAGATACAAGACAACCACTCAACAACAATGTGTTGAACAACCAAACAGAATATGGGAGTATTAGAATTTCTTGAAAGATGGATAAAAAAAAAAAGCAAAGTCTATGTTTTCTAGAAGGCTTGAGTTCATCAAAGAAAACATATGATAAATAGGATGTGGTATATATACACAATGGAATTCTATTCATCCATCAGAAAGAATGATATTGAACTATTCATAAGGAAATGGAAAGACAGAGAGATTATGTTAAGTGAAGGAAGCCAGACATAGAGAAACAAGTTACATGATTTCCCTAATTAGTGAAAACTAGAATGTCCCTATAAATCTAGAATTAAGCACACCACGAGGCACCCAAGTGGTTATAAATGAATTAGCTAAAGTACAATAAAATCTATAGAGAACACCAATAGTATAATTCTTTATAATGACTAAGTCAAAGCCTAACAAAATGAGTTCTAGGGCATGGGTACTTGAAGGGAGAAGGAGGTGGCTTAAGAGGAGACCAGGAGAAGATTGAACATGACAAATGAATAGAATACAGGCAAGAATGCATTATATCTGCCACAGAACTGAGAAAAGGATGGGTGGAAGGAGGGGAGGGTAAAGATGCTGAAGGGATGACACAGATCAAGATGGATTATATACATAAATTGTTTTATTAAAAGGCAAAAACAATTTAATATGCAACCTAAAAATTAAGGAAAGTGGGGGGAAAGGTGGGGTGGGTGAGAGGGTGATGAGAATGTTGAAAATGGTCACATTGATCAAAAGGCACTATATTCATAAACTGCTCTGTTGAATGGCAGCTCCTTTGTACAACTACTTAAAGAAAAAAAACCAAACTCTCCTTCCCACATTGTTGTTGAAATTTAAAGTGCTCAAAGTGCTTTTCTACCCAGCACCTTCGGTATTTTTTTATTTTCATTTTCCTGCAGAAGCCAAGAGAAGGAGTAAAAATTTTTAATTGACCTCTCAGATTTTTTAAAATCCTGATTTGGTTTGTCTTACATATCTCAAATACGAGAGGATGAAGTTGATCATCCGTTTGAATTTCCTATTCAGGCCTACTTTAATGGCTCATCTTATTTTCCCCCACTAATATTCCCTATTCATTCAACATTTAGCATAGGTAAGAGATGAGTAAGTCTTTCCCTCCTGCTCCTGCAGAAAAATGAAAAACAAAAAAAAGTTCTGGGTAGAGGTTGAGCAGGTTAGGTTTAAGCAACAATTTGGGAAGGAGATTTTGTTTTAACATACTCTGATGAAGGAATGACTTTACCTATCCATGAACATTAGAGTAACAGAAGGCCTATCAAATTCCCATTTAAGCTCCTCCCCAAGGAAACTGAATCAGTGTTTCCAGATGTGGAGAGTCATACACATCCTCATGAGCAATGTCCCAGGTAACTTTCACATTCAACCAGGCTTGAGAACCATTGAAATGGGAATCCTAAAATTCACACTGCTTAAAGCAGAACAGAGTTTATGCTCTCCTTTTTGCTTCTCAACAGAAGAAATCAGACTGACATTTATATTTTTTTCTCCCAACCTTGCCCCAGGCTATAGTTGCAATAGAACCATGGACAGCAATGATTCTTTTCCTTCACTCTGTAGTCAAAACCAAAGATGATCTTTTAAGTTGTAGCTCTTGACAGCTGCTCCTGCTCAATGCCAATAATAGTAACCTAGACATCCTCCCTTTTCCAGCTCTGTGGCACACCATTGTGAGACCTTCAGACTCAGAGATCATCAGTGGTTCTATGTTGTTTAGAAGCAATGTCTGGGTGTTCCTAGGCTTTTATGATCTGGCTTCAAACACTTGCTCCAGCTGTGGTCTCAGAATTCTATGTACTTCCTTATTATCCTAGAAATACCCCGTTGTTCTTTCTTCCTACCTTTATTATTTTGCTCTTGCCCATATCTGTATAACAACAGTTCTGTTTTCAATATCAATCCAGCTGTGTGTCTATTCAAAGTCTAGTTTAAGTCTCTATTTGACCATCAATAATCTAACATGTTATAATTTCTATAATTCTTCTTCCGATGCCTCCAATATTCTGGATGATGTAAGGTTTAATGACAGAGACTTTACTGAGTTGTTCAGAAAAGAAGGTTTGTTATATTTGGATCATTATTCAAAATTATGATCCTGTGGCCTGACTTCCTGAAAGCAGATGCTATTTTCTCAGTTAGCTTATCATTTGACCTCTCTAAACCTCAATTTATTTACATGTAAAATGGAAGAAACTACAACTTCTATCTGGGAGGAGATCATGAAAATTCTTTAGCATATTATCTGGTTCCTACTGAATCTTCAAATAATTTCTGATGTTTTTTTTGTTGTTGTTGTATGCTTAATCTGATGAACATAACTTGTACCTTCAGGAAAACTATAAGAACACTTAACAATAGATCTTCTTTATGAAGTTTAATGTCTAGATCATAGCATTACATTAAAAAGCAACAAAGAGTTTGGAATCAGAACATTTAATTTCACATTTCAGCTCAACTATTTAGTTCTTACATGATTTTGACATGTTGATTGATGAGTCTGAACCTCAATTCTCTTAGTATCTAAAATGGGAATCATAATAATAGTATTCCCCATATTCTAGAGATTAAATATAAGAAAATTCTTTATTTCTCAAGTATTATTCATAAAAGTGCATTTGTAGTTAACTGATCTACCCATGTTCATTGAATTGTTAACTAATAACTAAATTTGAGATTATACATCAATTATGACATTTACCTGCTGAAAATATTGGCTTTTTGTGTATTTTTCTTTTTGCAGTGCTGGAAGTGGAATCCAGAGCCTGTACATGTTAGGCAAAAATTTGATCAGTAAAGTTTGTATTTTTTTTTTTTTTTTTTGTCCATTGAGGGGCTTGAACTCAGGGCCTGGGCACTGTCCCTGAGCTTTGTCACCTAAGCTTAGTGGTCTACCACTGTAAGCCACAGCACCACTTCCGGTTTTCTGGTAGTTAATTGGAAATAAGAGTCTCAAGGACTTTACTGCCCTAGCTGGTTTCTAAGATTCTCAGATCTCAGCCTTCTGAGTAGTTAGGATTACAGCCTTGTTGCTAATGTAACAACCAAAAGATGGATATAATGTCTTAATTTATTCATTTGCAGTTTCATTTTAATGGTTTGTTGTTGTTGTTCTCAATGTACTAAATGATTTCTTTTTTCTTTTGTGCTTTCCCTATGGTTTAAACTCCTGTTGTCACTACATTTGATTTGGGTACCCTGGATATTGTTTACATGTTTATCTAAACTGGGGAAGGGGAGGGGAACAACAAAATGGTGAGACAAAAGACAAAGGAGGAACCTATGCAACAGCGATACTTACAAGACAATATGTTGGAAATGATCTGTACAACTTTGCTGGGGGATTTGGAGGGGAGGGAAAGAGGGAGAAAAAAGAGGGAAGGGTTAACAAGTTAGACACTACCTTACGTAACTATAACCCCTCTGTATATTACCTTGACAACAAAATTTTAAAAAGAAGGGCTTTTAAGATACAATGAGATGTACAAGATGCTATGTCAAAAAACAAACTTTACAGCTTTGGGGGGGAGTAGTCGTGGATATAGGAGGGCAGGGATGGTAGGGGGAAAAACAAAGGCAACAATGCTTGTTAAGAAATGTACTCATAAGTTGCTCATTTGATTGTAATCCCACTTTACAGTATTTTCACAATAAAAAACTTATTTTAAAAAAGATGCTATATGATTCTAAGTTCTAGATTGTAGAAATGCTTATGCTTATATGTGAACTGAAAAATTCAAATAAATGAATATTAATGTTACTTATTGTTCTTCAAACTTTTGCATATATATTAAAATGGGAAAATAAATAGAAAAATATGGCCATATATTATTTCTGGTTGTCTGTAGATGTTGAAATTATAGACAGACACAAACATCTTTCAATTCATTTTTCAAGTGCTCTACAATAAACCTGTAAACTGTAGGGTTTTTTTTGTTGTTTTGGGATTTTTTGTTTTTGTTTTTGTTTTTTTTGCAGGTCCTGAGGCTTGAACTCTGGGCCTGGGCACTATGCCTAAACTCCTTTTGCTCAAGGCTAGTACTCTACCACTTGAGCCACAGTTCCACTTTGGCTTTTTCTGTGATTAATCATAGTCTCATGGACTTTCCTGCCCAGGCTGGCTTCAAATCATGATCTTCAGATCTCAGCCTCCTGAGTAGCTAGGATTACAGGTGTAAGCCATTGGCCCCAGGCAGATTTTTTTTTAATTTGTAGTTAAGATAGCTCTTGAGCCACAAAAGCCGGCCCAAATAAATAAATGCGAGCACATGCATAGAATAATAACCATTTTTTAGGACACATATTGACAGTACCTTAGCAGAGTATCTTATCAAACATCCCTTTATTCACTGCTCACTATAATTAGCAAACTGAAGGGACAGATTGAGCAAAGAGAAGGTCATCATATTGCATGATGATATTGTTACAGTTTTGAAATTTCACATACACGCACACACGCACATTATATAGAGAATTCTTTTCCTGGAGATGCCTAGAATATTTCACTGCTCCCTACTGGCACAATGTGGGATAGCAACTAAGCTCCTTCAAATATTATAGCTCACAAGTTGACTGACTTCACCTCTGGAGTGGAGGAAGTTGAAGGACTCCAGGGATTCACAGTTGAAGAATACTTTGAATGCACTCAAAATAGCGATATATTTCCAAAGTAATGACTATGATTTTATAAATAAAAAAGTTTAGTAATTTTTTTTCTAAATTGGGAATATATGAAATGTTTAAAATGCTAACTTTAGAATGTAGGGGGTTTGTTGTTGCTTTCTGGAGAAATAAAGTTTCCAGATATCTCAGTTGATAGCGTGTTTCTGTGACAGTAAGTAATAAATATTGTTATTTGTGTGGTTTTATTTGTGGACTTTTGAACACTATATTTGTTCTTTACTGTGGACTTGTGGGCTTGCTAATGCAGCAACATGCTCAGATAGAGGTAAGGTAGACCATGATGGTCAAACAGTGATTTAGATCAGTAGATAGGGATAAAACACTAAAATATATGGCAAAATTTTTCTGGAGAAAGAAAACACACACACATACACATATGTAATTTCTCAATTTTCCGAAGACTTCATGAGCCACAAAGGGAAGCCAAGTCAGTCTTGTTTTATATTCATTTATCATAAATCTTATGAGCTTTCCCTTTCCCTCTCCACATTATCATTTCCTAGATGAGAAACTCTATGGTCACTCTAAGGTCTTGAGTCTTTGTTTTCCTCTTTTTGTTTAGTGACATTCGTCATTACTCATGAATAAATTGAGAGGCAAGTGCAGTTTTGAGGAAAGTTTCATAAAATTCTCTGAACATAAATTGACACATCAACTTGTCAGCTGCTGGTTTACTTCATCCCATCCAACAGCAAAGCAGAAAATACAACAGCAGGGTGTGCCTCTGCACTTTTTCGTAGTTGTATTCCATCTGGTTAAATACTAGAAATGGCAGATAAAGAAACATTTGATGGTAGTGCATCCATTAAGGTGGCATGGTAAGCATTCATTTCATAAAATTCCTGTGGTAGTGGACAAGAAGAAAAAGTGAAAACAAGTCTAATTTCTCCTATCACTTACAATCTGACCAGATAAAGTGCATACTTGCAAAAGGACAAAAAATAAAATCCTATGTAAGGGGTAGGTTGATAATGAATGGGCTAAGAGTTTGAAGAGAGAACTGGCTATGAGTGAAATGATTCGGAGAACTGGGATGCGTTTTTACCTTGATTGCTAGCCAAAGCCCCAGGGAAGGATTATCCTGAAGAATAGAACACTCTTGGATATTTTTAAACAAAAAAAAAACTGGAATGTACTTGTATAGCTGAAGAATTGTCTCTGGGGCATGGTATCTTGAAGATAAATTAATTCGTTAGCATTCCCAAAGACAGTCACACTAATTTTCAATCCTTATAGATCTATCCCAGCTACACAGCACCTGCCTACTTACATAATCTTTCCATTTTCATTTCCTGCACTTATTTTGGTGTATTATTATAACTTATTAGTGCTTCTCTTTCCTTTCTTTCTAGAGAAAGCACCTTAAAGCTAGAAATGTTAATTCTGTCCTGCTTTTGCCCCTAATGTGTCTGTCCCTCTCTCTGCCTGTCTCATTTACACACACACACACACACACACACACACACACACACACACACACACACACACATATAAACAGATGCCAAGTAAAGCTATCCTTGAGTCTTTATGAAAGTTATAGACTTAGGCTTGGTTTCATTTGGGTAGTTATTTCTTATGTTCAATTAAGTAAAAAATTATTGATGGACATTCATAAATGCATATAAGGAAGAAAAAGTTGTCTGTGTCACAAGTGGGAATTCTCTGTTAAACTTCTCTTCTGTCTGGACTTACCAGAAATATCTGGTAGTTCTGCTCGCTTCTCACCATCCTGACATCTAAATGTTCCAGATCCATGGCTCATTTCTTCATCGTTGTCTCCCTTTGCTTTCTCTTGTCTGTGGAATTTTAACGCTAAATTTTTAAAATACTATCTACATACTGATAGGCTCAAATTTATATTCTTATATTTGACCTCTCTGAGCTTCACATAGATAGCTGAAACTTCCTACTTCTCTCTCCAGTTTGGAAATCAGACTGTTATCCCTAGCTCTAGCTTTACATATTTGAAACAAGACACTTGGTTTGAAGCTGTCCACCCAAGTCCTATGTTCTCACCCACAAATGGCAAGTCCACTCCACCTGTTAGAGGCTTAGATTACAAAAAAACAAAATCTCCATACTATGAGTCATCCTTCCTACATACACAATCCATGAACAACACCAGTCAGCTTGACCATGGAAATATAACTAGATTCCAGACCACTTCTCATCATGGCTGACTCCCTAGCTTGACAGTCATTCATTTTCTTTTCTTTATTATTTTTTTATTTTTTTATTGTGAAAATACTGTACAGAGGGGTTACAATTACATGAGCAAGGTAATGAGTACATTTCTTATCAAGCATTGTTTACTTCCTCCATTGTTTCCCCTTTCCATGTCTTCCCATCTCCACCCCGCTCCTCCAGCCAAAGTTGTAAAGTTTGTTTTTTGACATAACGACGTGTACATCTCATTGTTGCAATGGGTCCACTTGTGTCCCTATTTAAACTGTTTGTTTTTGCCCTTCCCCTCCACAAATTATACCAACGTCAAATACGGTGAACAAAGGGGTATACCATGGGGGAGGGTCATACAAAGCAACAAAGAAATCACCTTATGTTAGAAACAATCTCAAGAAAGAAAAAGAACATTTGAATACTTACCTTGGGGTTCATTTCACCTAACATAGACTTATCTGCGCAACTAGGTTTATTGCAGCATTATTTACCATAGCTAAGATATGGAACCAACCCAGATGCCCCTCAGTAGATGAATGGATCAAGAAAATGTGGTATACATACACAATGAATTCTATGCCTCCATCAGAAAGAATGACATTGCTCCATTTGTTAGGAAATGGAAAGACTTGGAAAAAATTATATTAAGTGAAGTAAGCCAGGTGCAAAGAAACATAGTTTCTCTTTTTTGCAATATCTAGTATATGTCTAAGACAAGCAGAAAAGGTCAGATAAGTTGATGTCAGTCATTCATTTTCTTCTGAATTATTTACATTTCTTCCAAACTGCCTCTCTGCTCCTTTCCTTGCCTTCACACAGTTTATTCACAAGTGCAGCCGAGGGATCCTCCTAAGATGTAAATCAGATCATGATGCTCCTCCACCCAGAACCCTATGGCACTTTCCATTTCACTCAGTAAAAGCTCGAACATCCATTTTCTACCAGACACTGTAAGATGTCACTCTATCAAAGCTCAGACATCAATTCCCCACGTTCCTCACTGTTCTCTCAACTCCTGTTAAAAGCTCCAGCCCAGAGGACCATACAGACACCAAGTCATGCGCAGCTAAGTTTATTGTCAACAAACTGACAAGGCTGTGCCTTTTGGGCTGGACACAAGGCCTGTCTTTGTGCAAAGGGGCCATCTTTATATTAGAGGTGGGGAGTACTCTGCAGTTGTAGCTGGAGCCAAAGATAGCACGTATCCAGGGCAGGGTTTACTGACTGCAACAGTTGTAGTTAGGTCTGGGTGAAGGACATTTGGCTGCTGCATCTGGAGGCTATCTGGGGCAAGGGCAGGAGTTAACAATTGTGGCCAGGCCTGGTCTGTCCACAGGATTTCAGAGTAAGGGCTTAAGATGGTGGTTGTTCAGTCAAAATGGAGGAGGACATACTAACACCAGCCACTTGATTTCTTACTTGTTCCTCAAGCACATCAGGAACATATAAAACAGTAGCTTCTTATTCCTTACTCTACATCCTTTTCTCTTTTTAGAAAAAAAATAATTTTTATTATTTTAAGTAGTTGTACAAAAGAGTTGCCATTTAAAAGCAGTTTATTAATACACTAATAAAATATTATTATGTCATCTGTTTCAAAATTCTTATCCATCCTTCTCTATCTTCCCCTTCCCTCATTCCTCTTAATTTTGAAGGATATACACTGGTTTCTTCTTGGCATTTCCCTCATCCTCATTCTTCTACCCCTTGCCCTTTGACCCCACCTGACCTCTTTTGACTACTCACTTCATGGTGTTTTACTTTGCTGAACTCCAATTTTGGCTTTCTATGGAATTATACTATTTAATGTCTCATTTGAATCAATTAATGTATTTGTATACAATTGCATACCACCCAATGTACTTAGGAATTTGTAAGCTCAATCTAATGTCCACACAGGAGGGAAAACATGGATCCTTTGTCTCTCTGTGCCTGACTTACTTCACTTGACATAATTTTTCCCCAGGTCTTTCCATTTCTTTACAAATAGTACAATATTATTCTTTCTCATAGATGCGTAAATTTCCATTGTGCATATATACCTCAATTTCATGATCCATTCCTCCACTTAGGGACATCTAGATCCTTTCCATATTTTATTCTTTTTTCAGATTTTCAGTTTCATCTTATCTATCATCTGCTAGTCTATCTAAGAATTAGAATACTGGTCTGTGGTCAATTAAAGTCAAGATTTTAAAATCTTTTTGTATATGACTGTGGCTTTAGTGCCTATGAGTTCATAGCATACACTAGATGCTCAACAAATATCTGTCAAAGGACAGAGTGAATATGCAAATATATAGATGAATGAATGCATAAGCAAATATATTAGTGAGTGCTGCTCATCCTTTAAAGTTTTGGCTTTGTCAGGGTAGAATTTTGAGGCTTGTCATACCAGAGTTGATTCTGTTAAAATATGAATAATTACTCAGATTTTTTAACTTATTTGTTCAAAAGGTTTTCAGAAAAGTGTGTAAGACTTGGAGGTTGGTTGACATGCTTCCCCTAGCCACTCCCACCTCTGAGAACTTATGAATTCTACCCATGATCTTCTCTTCTTGGAATCACTAGAGGATACACCGAGAAGGGTCATTAGAGATCTAGTCCAGAAAAAAGGAAACTTAGGATATGCTTCATAAAATGACTTGCTTAAAGTTGCAAAGCTAGTTATAAGCAGAGGTAGAATTAGATCTCAAGTTTCTAAACGTTCATGTCCATGTCTTTTTCTATCATGTCAATCATAAGTAAGATCTCCTCCATTGCTGTTTATTTATCTCTGTCTTTTCCCTGTGTTGCTCAGATGCTGTTTTTGCTGTGACCTTGGTGATCAAAATTCATTACCAACCATCTTTAAAGAAAGAGTCAGATTTACAAGTGTTTTGGAATCTTTATGATGACTTTCTCTAAGTAAGAGAGGCTGGTGATGGAGTCCCCTCACTTTCACAGACCAAAAAGAAAAAAAGCAAGGATTCATCTGTGGGCATTGGCAGAGCTGGTGCTTACTGACAAGCCCTGAAAATAGAAATATCCTGCTTGTCCTTTTAACAGGATTTCAGCCAGAGGATTTGAGGGAAAAGTACTGCAGCCTAGTGGGCTGTGAATAGGAGTGGAAATGTCAGAGCTATGAATCAGTTGACACATTTTTATTTAGCATCTTCCTGCGAAAGAAGATGAGAAGACATGGCTCTGGTGCTCAAATTCCTTCTCGCTGCAGTGTAAAATCCAGAACAGAACAAGACCCTGTTAGATACCGTAGGCTTTAGCATTTCAGATTTGGAAAGCCTGACTTTGGTTTGCAAGGACAGAACTGATGCTCACGGACAACAGAGCACTTACTCTTGTCCAGGAAAGTTCAAGGACTTAAGCCAGTAGAGTAATCTGTGGTAGACTGCTTGCTCTTGATCTCTTTAGGCCCAAGAAGTGCATTCTCATTTTTCAGGTTCATGGGGTCCCCAAAACTTCCCTGGAAGTCAATGGGACCAAAGAACATATGTCTGATTTTGCAGAGGAACTGAGAGTTCCAACATTTTAATTAACCCAAGTTCTCACATGAGAAATTGGATGTCATCCACAGATGTCATCCCAGGATATCTTCTTAAGTGACCTGATGGAAGATGAATCCTATGGATCCTTATACTCCAAAGACATAGGCACTAACCCAGCCTTGAATATGTTCAAGGAATCAGAGTTGGCTCTGGTCCCATGTTCTATGATGTGATTCTTTTTTTTTCCTTAAAAAAAAGAAAAGCTCAAGGCATCCCAAGGAGTCAGTTTTCTTTTTGCTGTTTATAACCAAAATATTTTAATAGTCCTGAGGAGCAGTTCACATATGAGACCCTGGTTTTTGAGGCCTATTGGCCGAGAATGGCTGGTTGACCTGGCCTTGTTGATGGGAAAAGCACAGATGTCTACCATCTGGTCAGAGGTCCTTGTGCCTGTGCCAATTTCCTGTCACTGACAGCCAACACTTGATTGATGGAATTTGGTACTCTACTTTTTTCCCTTAGTACAATATAACCTCCTGAATTCAGATGGCACTTAGCCAAACTCAGAGAATTTGAATTTGGGCAGGGGTAAAGTTTACCATCAATGAACTGAAGGTCTGTTAAATAAATTACCAATGTAAACAGGATGGTAAAAGGGACAATTTAATCTACTTACAAGAATAAATTGTTTTCAAGCACTTAAGTTGCATAAATTTACATACAGCGTACTAATTACAAATGATTGATAGCCAGTTATTCAGACACATCTGGTAGGAGCCCTGTTCTCTAACACTTTGTTAGACACTAGCTTATACTACTTCAAGTATTCAAAAATGGTGCAAAAAGCTCTTTTCTTCATGGTTATATATATTCACACACATTTTTACGTAAGACAGTCTTTTACTTTTCATCAAACCATGTTACTGGAAACCATACCACAAAGATTATCAAACACAGATCTCAGAGAGCCAGCTTCTATTTTCAGATAGGAATGGTGGTGTAATGGGGACTGGTATGCCAGAACCAGGGATCACACCAAGTAAATCACAGGTTCAGTCAGCATTATGTCATAACAATCTAAGCTACATAGACCACAGCTAGAGAAGACAACGAGTATTTATTGAGCAGCTGTTGTATCTCACTGTTTTACATATGCTATCACAGAGACTAGTGTATCTCTTGCCTATTATGGAAGACAGCACTGAGATTTTTTTAACATATTAAGTAACTTGACCCTGATCACAAAGATATAATCGGTAGATTGAGAAGTTCTCGAGGTCTGAAGCTCAGAATCCTACATCTCCTTTTAGAACTATAGCATCAATAGCACTTGTAAACTGTTAAATTATGGGTAATGTGATAGTTTGAATATGAAGTATCTGTCCCAAAGACAGCTTGGTCCTCAGCTAATGGAAATGCTGAGAGGTGATAAGATAACCAAAGCTCAAACTTCATCAATAGTTTATCCTATTGATGACGTCATATTGAATGGGCTGTTAGGGGTAGGGTCTGGTGAGAGGAGAGAAGTCCTTAGATGCTTGTCTTTAAAGAGACTGTATGGTACCTGGCCTTTTCCTCTTCCTCTGCGTTTTGGCTGCTGTGAGGAGAGCAGTTTTCTTCCTCTACCCCAGTCCTCAGTCATGATGTTTTTGCTTTGCTGCAGGCTTCAAACCAATGAAGCCAACTGACTGTGAGCAGAAAACTCTAGTCCAAAATAAACCTCCTTTGAGTAGCTTTGTCACAGATACTTTGTCACAATGATGAAAATTGGTTAACACACATAGCTGTGTAAAGTCTATATAATTTATAAAATCAGAGTAAATATGCTGTTATTTTCTGTGAAAGTTCAGTCCTCATGAAGAATCCTTGTTAAAAAAAAAAAAAGCCTTCCTTCTTTTATGCAAACAGGTTTTCCAAACTATGAAACTATTCGAATACAAGATCCAACTTAAATATGGCAATGGTATCTTCAACACATAGTCACTTAAACACTTCTTTCTGTTGTTGATGTGAGTTTTCTGTCAGTGAGACAAAATAGTTGAGTTAAATGAGATTTTTTTAAAAAAAGAAGAAGCCAGTTGCTGGTGGCTCAAGCCTGTAATCCTAGCTATTCAGGAGGTTGAGATCTGGGTTTTGTGGTTTAAAGCCAGCCAGGACAGGAAATCCATGAGACTTTAATCTCCAGTTAACCACCAGAAACCAGAAATGTAGCTGTGGCTCAAAGTGGTGCTCAAGATAACTGATAAGGAAAGAGAGAGAGAGACAGAGACGGAGACAGAGTGTGAGATAGAAATATTTGTTTGGGCTATGGATTCAGAGGCAGAGGTTTCCTTTCATGGCCACTTGATCCCATTGTTTGGGGCATGTGGTTGGTTGTGGTAGAAGTGTGGCAAAGAAATCCATCTCTCTCATGTGGACTAAGAAGCAAGAACAAGAAGAGGGCCTGGAGTCCCTGCAAAGGTCTAATTCCAGTAGCCTAACTTCTCTCTTAAGAAGGATTTTCCTTCCTAAACCCACCTCCTCAGTATTTCATTACCTCTCACTGGTGCCAAGGCTAGCAACCAAGTTTTCAGCACACAGGCCTTAAAGGGACATTCTAGATGGCAGACATGCCATCTATTTCCCAAGCAAGCTTGTTAAAAATGGAAGCAAACATCACAAGTCTTTCTTTCTACCCCCTCACCTTTTCCATGATCTAAATCACTTCTTGACCAGTCAGTGACCAAAAGTATTAGTTGCATGATTTAGCAAATGAGTGGATTTTATCTTGTCATAACAATATATACCACAAAGCCAATATATAATGTTAATAAGTATTAGAGTATAATAAGACTTTGTTAAGTCTTAGATAATTTAGATAAAATTTAGATACATTTTAGAGGGTGAGTTGTATGTTGATGGCATTTGAAAATAAATTTCCATTGAACACATGTCTGTAGCTAGAAAATTAATCCTTTGCTTTTAGGGTTAACCCTCAAGGAATGACTTCTTTATACTGTGGTAAGACAAAAGTATAAAATTGGCCATTTAAATGACTTGAAATATATATAGTTGTAAGTGCACTCACAAATGTTGTACAATCATCATCATCATTTATCTCCAGAACTTCATCATTCAAACACTAAAACACCAAAAAACTCTTCCATACTTATTACAAATTGACTTCCCACTACTCTCTTCATCTGGCTCTAGGTAACCTCTTTGCTTGTCTGTGAATTTGCCTATTCTCTGAACTTCATGTAAGGCAAATTATATAGAAAAATTTTAAAGCTTCTTTGGATCATTTAATGTTTTAAAACCCCATCAATTTCAATGGTGATCAATAAAAGTTGATCAATAAAATGTTGATCCACAAAATTGTCTTAACTTTAGTCCTATTATTCTTTATAATTTTGTCTTCTTTCCTTGGTGTCTTTTTAAAGAAAAAAACCCTTCTATTATCTTTAAGTAGTTGCACAAAGGAGTTGCCATTTGAGAATGCAGTTTATGAATACAGTACATTTTGATAAATATCATCTCTTTCAACATTCTCACCCACTCCTCCCAACCTTTTTTCACTTTTCTTAATTCTGTAGAATATTTATTGATTTTTTTTGCCATTTAACAAAGCAGTTTGTGTGTATAATGTACCTTGGTCTATATCATCTCTTCAACATTTTCATCCCCTTCCTTTGACTTACTCTTTCTCTTATTTTTCTTAATTTTGTGATATATACAATAATTTTTTTATTTCATTCTCCTCGCTTCCCCCTTCATTCGTCCCCTCCTTTCTCCTTGGCCCCACTCCCCCTTTTGCAAGTACCTATTTCCTGGTACTTATTTTGTTGGGCTTTGATGTAGTCTTTCTAAAGAATTATACTAAGCTCTCCATAGAGTCTATTGTACTTTAGTTAACTCATTTGGAACTACTTGTATAGCACCTAGTGGGTTTACTTACAGAGTTTTAGGTAAATTCTAGCTACCACAAATGAGGGAAATCATGCAACCTTTGTTTCTGGGATAAGAAACAAAGTTTGGTGTTTGGTACTGAGACAATAGCAGTGTTTAATAATATAAAACAAAGACATATTAGTAAAGAGTCAGCAAAGGGAAACAGAAAGAAACATACTTGTACTAACAAGAACAGTGGCCCATTGTATGGAGTGATGTTCACATTCATCAAGAAGTGCATGATAGCCGGGTGCTGGTGGCTCACTCCTGTAATCCTAGCTACTCCAGAGGCTGAGATCTGAGGATCACGGTTCAAAGCCAGCCCAGGCAGGAAAGTCCGTGAGGCTCTTATCTCCAAAAAGCCACTCAGAAAACTGGAAGTGGTGCTGTGGCTCAAGTGGTAGAGTGCTAGCCTTAAGCTGAAGAGCTGAGGGACAGTGCCCAGACCTACAGTTCAAGCCCATGACTGCCAAAAAGTAAAAAAACAAAAAACAAAAAACAGGGAGGGAGGAGTTGGGGAGATGGGGAGGGAAGGGATGGTAGAGGAAAAACGGAGGAGGTAACAATGTTCGATAAGAAATGTACTCATTACCTTACTCAAATAACTGTAACCCTTCTGTACAGTATTTTTACAATAAGAAATATATACAAAAACAACAACAACAAATACCAAAAGCTATATGATAGCCTTGTGTAGCCATCTCTAGGAGCCATAAGGAGAACAAGAAACAGTGATACATGGGGTATATTCATTTGGTATACTCATGAATAAGAAAAATACAGCAGAAGTCATCCACATTTCTGATTTGT
The DNA here is from genome assembly GCF_019054845.1 of Dipodomys spectabilis. NCBI lineage: Eukaryota > Metazoa > Chordata > Mammalia > Rodentia > Heteromyidae > Dipodomys > Dipodomys spectabilis. The sequence goes on along the minus strand of NW_024870701.1, from coordinate 23,103,531 downwards.
CTTTTTTTTTTTGGTCGGCCGTGGGGCTTGAACTCTGGGCTTGGGGGCTGTCCCTCAGCTCTTCAGCTCAAGGCGAGCACTCTACCACTTGAGCTACGGCGCCACTTCCAGTTTTCTGGTGGTTTATTGGAGATAGGAGTCTCACGGTCTCTCCTGCCCGGGCTGGCTTTGAACCGCGATCCTCAGATCTCAGCCTCCTGAGTAGCTAGGATTACAGGCGTGAGCCACCAGCACCCGGCTTCTGATTTGTCTTTAGATCAGTCGGACCAAAATCAATTTAAAAGGTGCTGAATGAACCATTAAAATCACTCAGTGGACTCTGAGCAGGTCACTAGCCAAAGGAACTGAAAAAGGAACTTGGCTAGCAGTTGTAACCACAAAGTGCCTTTTGTTTCACCTCTTTAAGCTAAGGAGTCTCCATGCTCAGTGAAGCCTTGCATTATCTGTTCTCCCTACTGAGGAAGCGTTCACTTTGGTAATGTCATCCCATTATTCCTCATCACCTTTCCTCGTGCTGGGTGGAATAATTCCTTTGCCTCTTTAGAACTTAAAGACGTCAAATATTTATAGACTGTAACTTGAAAAGTTTTGGGCTCATGGATCATGTTTCTACCTGAGGGACTCCTTCATTTTGCAAAATTACTGTAGGCACCTAATCTTTAATCCTCCATTATTTTTGATTTCTCCAAGTTAAGCATCTGTATGTGGAAGCAAATTTAACTGACACCTCAAGCTGCCTTTTGAAGATGAAGACTTGGCTTCCCTACCTTTAATATTTGAGCTTTCAAAACAACAAATTGGGGCTCTAGTTTCTGGCAGAGGAAATCTGATTTGACCAAACAAAACACTAAGACTGAAGTGGGGCAGCTAGTCCTTGAACTGGAATACAGGTAAGTCTTATTACAAACTATTGCTCAAGCTTTACATTACCCAGTGAGTAAGCAGCTGTGAATCCTCAAATGGGAGTAGGAAAGGGGTTTATAAAATATGAGATGTTATAAAAATAAAACATTAGTATTCATAGGAATTGTGTCAGATTGTTTGGGTATTTGACATTTTATTTTACATTAAAACTTAGAAAGAGTAATAGTACGGCATACACACAGAACGTACTGCATAAAATGTATCCTTTTATTTATAAAACAAGGACATCACAATGAAAATTATCATTATAACAGTAGCTCACATTTACTGAAGACTTACTCTGTGTTGGTAGAGAAGACTATGTGTTATACATAGATTATCAACTCCCACAGTCTCCCAGATGAAGACTATTTCTGTCAGGTACAATTGAGAAATCTGGAATTTGCAATAATCCTGTTATCTAAGATGACTCTAATAATATAAACATGAATCTGACTCTTACAGTTATTTACCTCTTCTATAAAACTTTATGATGTTCTTCAGATAATCAACTGTATCTCCAACATTTCCCCTAGCTAAATGGGCAAAGCTTCTAATCTTTGAGTTTGTAAAAGACTTTATCTTTCTCCGATTTCAGCTATGAAATGCCCTACTTTTCTCTCATCTCTGAGTCCCCTTCTTCTAATCTTTGCCATAAAAGAATATGCTAAGAAATATGTTAAAGCTGTGCATAAGTGAGAGTTAATATAGTAAATTAGGACTAAAATGGTTGTCCTGAGTAAAATAGGCTGTTGAAAGAAATTGATTTTTTAATCTATGTTTTTATTGTAAAAATACTGTACAGAGGGGTTACAGTTACATGAGTAAGGTAATGAGTACAGTTCCTATCTAGCACTGATACCTCCTCCTTTGATTTTCCCCTACCATCCCTTCCCTCCCCTCCTCCTCAACTCCTCCCCGCCCTGAAGTTGTAAAGTTCATTTTCAGTATAGTGTCTTGTACATCTCATTGCCACAATGGATCAACCTGTATCTTAGTTTCAGCATTTTGTTATTTCCCTTCCCCTCCCCAAATTAGAAAAATGTATATACAAGATGCAGGGCACCAGAATCAAATACAGTGAAAACAGGTTATACCATGGGGGAAGAACATACAAAAAAAATCACATAGTACATTAAAAACAACAGCAACAAAGATAAAACTTTTTATGTCCATATCTTGGGGTTCATTTCACTTAGCCTCATCTTACATAGTCATATGTACCTAGCTTTGGACCTTTTCTGTTTGTCCTAGAGCTATACTAGTTATTGCAGATAAGGGAAACCATGGGACATATGTTGTAAGAAATTGTTTTAAGCAGAGCAACTTTTGGAGTGGAAGAGGTCTACTAAGGGAAAATGAAACTAAAGCCTTTCTGTTTAGGCATTTTATGAAATCTGTGCCGTTCTTATATATATATCAGATATATATATATATATGTATATAATTTGTCCACTGATACATGAACTCTGAGTTCCACACACTGTATTGGAATCATAAGTCTGTGCTCATTACTGTTTAGCATACAAAAAGAAATAGAACACAAAAGGTCACTAACCTGAAAGAGGATATCTCATAGGAAACAGAAGAGAAGGCTCAGACTACATTCCCCCCCCAGCCCGCCCCCCCCCATGCCAAGGGAAATGTAACCTGGGAATGCAGCGGGGTGGTGTGGTTCATGGAAGCCTTGGAGATGATGTTGGAACTGAGTCTTGAGTGACAGGACAAAGCAGTCTTCTGAGGGGAGGAGTGTTCAGATGGTCCTCTGGTATGGACAAACTGGACCTCTGCACAACAGACAAAGCATGACTCAAGCTTGAAGATGGAGAGGCAAAACAAGAAGCAGAGCCCAGCCTGCTCCCATCCAGTGCCTCTCCTCTTAAGTGAACCGTATCTGGTCCAGTCTTATGGAAGGGAAGATACCAGAGACTTAGCTGTGAAGAGACATAGTGTGACTTACATGTTTAAAAGGTAAGTTTGATTGCTACCTGAATGATGGCTTTGGCAACCAAGTATAGAAGCCAGTTTTGTTGAACTAAACTTTGTAATCATCTGCAGTGCATGTGGATTCAGAGAGAATCTCAGAATCATAGCCATCTTGTATTTTCAAGCCTTAAAAATTCAACTATGGTAAATTAGTACCAAATCAGGGTACAAAAAAAAAGAGACTTTTCTGCTTTGCCATATACTCTGGCTCAGTCCATCCCCACGTGTTCTCTAATGCTAGAAATATCTCTTTTGGAATGTTGAGTTTTGTAGTTCAAAGTTTATATCCCTTGTTAAAATAAAAGTATCTCTTGGGGAAGTAGCTTCTAGCTTGTCATGGGTCACTGTCACCTCAAATTGAGATTATACTAGAAATTCACAGTTAAGAGACTAGAATAAGAAAGCATCAAGGTACTCTGGACACTACCATGACTGGGAAGGGACTGTACTTTGAGAACAGTGTGAATGAAAAATGAAAGCCTTTGAACTAATAATTTGTGCAGAGATGACACTCATTTTCTGATTTATTCTGGTCTTTTCTTATTTGAACATTATGGTGTTTTTTTTTCTTTTTTATTCTTCCCCCTGCTTGATTGAATGATAGCCTCTTTTGTTTTGGGAAAGAATTAAAGGAAAGCTTTCAAAAAGCTTATGCCTGGAATCAAGGAAAAGGAATGGAAGCCAATCTCCAGAGAGGCTCCTGGAATGTCTCAATTAGTAGCCAATATTCATTTTATGCAGAAAGGAGCCATGGAGTAAAGAATAGCAGAGAGAGACAATCCCCGCTGAAGAGAGACAATTTGATATAATGCAAGGAACATGGGCTGGGACGTGGATAGCTGCTTTGGAATGTCAGAGCTAGAACTTGCCCTTAAAAGATCTTGCTAAAAGTGTCAATTTCAGGAAATTCACAGTAGCAAGTTAATAAAGAATATATTTTTTGCAAGATTCCTCAATCAGCCAAAATAGTTTCTAATAAATTATCTACCAGTGGAGATGCAAACATCCACCTTCTAACAACACAATGCCAACCCTAACAACATAAATTAGATGGCAACTCTGTATATCCATGTGTGTTCACAGTTGCATTCATCTTTGTATATATTAATAAGTATATATTCAGATTCATGTACACATACACATAAACAAGACTATATGCTTATATCCACTGCCATACACACATATATGCATGAGTATACAAGTTAGCATACATGCTATGAGTGTATATATTTTTTATTGTGAAAATACCATTCAGAGGGGTTAAAATTACATGGGCAAGGTAATGAGTGCATTTCTTATCAAGCATTGTTGCCTCCTCCTTTGTTTCCCCTTACCATCCCTTCCCATCCCCCTCCCCGCCCCTCCACCCCAGGTGTATATATTTAAACTTCTCTTTAAAAAGGAGACATAGCAATGGCAGAGTAACTGGTACTAGAATCCTATATAAATTGTTTCAAGTCATTATCTGCAGATATTGGAGAAGAACCAAAGAAAATGTGCTTTTCAAGAGAAGGCAGGTGTAAGAGATGTTAGCCACATTTCTTAGACTTTTCCCCTGGAATGTTTTCTAGACTCTGATGCTTTTTGGTGAATAGTGATCTTAATGGCCAAAGGAAGCAGAATATTAGAATTTAAGATTACAAAATTAACTGTTATTTTGGAGGTGTGCCAGAGAAGAGGCATCTAAAGATATCTGTGTGGATCTGTCACACAGGCCCTAAACCAACTAACTCCTGTAAACATGGATCATGAGACTACAGGAGAATAGACAACAGCAGATGCTAAGGCTTGGAGATGGCCAAAGATTATGGAAGTCTCACAAAAGGAAGCCAGAGTGGAGGCATCTTGAGCAGCACATTGGACCCTTAGGTATCCTAAAAGGGCCATACTGTAGTAATATGTTACAAATGTTACAATGTTACAAAGCAACAGTCATAGGAATAGATTTGCCTTAACCAAACTTGTACCAGGCCTGAAAAGAATCACAAGTGTTCATCAGCAACTTCCTACCTGCTAGAATAATATAACGTACTTTACAAGGTGATGATAATTCCCAAACTCTGCAAATCTTTTTTAAAATGTCAAGCCTACCAGCAAAACTTAGTAGACAGAAAATAGAAAAAAATAACTCACGATGAAGATAAAGCACACTTAGAAGATAATACTGATGTTAAAGTTATTAGACAAGATCTACAAAAACTAAGCTAAAGAAAACATTTAAAAATGGATAGAGGAGGTAAAAAGATGAAACATTTAAACATAGTATTAAAATCTGCTTAAAAATAATTAGATGTTGCCAGTTGCCGGTGCTTCACTCCTGTAATCCTAGCTACTCAGGAGGCTGAGAGCTAAGGATCTCATTCCATTGAAGCCAGAGCAGGCAGTAAAGTCTGTGAGACTCTTATCTCCAATTAATTACAGAAAAAGCTAGAATTGGCACTGTGGTTCAAGTAGTAGAGTGCTATCCTTGAGCAAAAGGAGCTCAGGATAGTGTCCAGGCCACGTTCAAGCCCAATTATAGGCTAAGTAACTAGCTAGCTAGCTAGCTAACTAACTAACTAACTAAATACCTAAGTACCTAAATAGATAAATAAATAAATTTAGATGCACATTTTAGAAGTACAAAATCTAATATATAACAATGATTACATGTAAAAGCAGACTAGGCACAAGAAACATGATTACAGTACTCTAAGTAGGATATAAGAAAATATCCAAACCAAAGGATGATAACAAAGTAAAATGAATAAAACAGAAAGAAATATGTGAGAGCATTTGAACTATTGGCTGTATATATAGTTGCAATTCAAAAGGATAAGAGAAAGAATAGAAAATAAATAGACCTTATATCAAAAATATACCTAGAGCTTAAAAAATTATACCCCCCAAAACAAATGTTCCAAGAAATAATCACCCCATTCATAAGTGGCCTAAAGAATTAAAAAGAGACTTCTCTGGAGAGGAGATAAGAATAGTCATATAAAGAAATATTCAACAACTCTGTCCATAAAAGAAATGCAAATCAAAATTACATTGAGATTCCACCTCACTCCAGTTAGAATGGCCTTTATGAAGAAAACAAATAATAGTAGATGCAGGCAGGGATGCAGCCAAAAGGGAATGCTACTACCCTGTTGGTTCAACCACTCTGGAAAGCAGTATGGAGGTTCCTCAAAAGAGTAAACATAGAGCTCCTCTCTGACCCTGCAACCCCATTCCTGGGCATTTACTCAAATGATCATGAATAAGGCAGCACTAAAGCTATCAGCCCAGCTATGCTCATTGCAGCATTATTTACCATAGCTAAGATATGAAAGCAACCCAGATGTCCCTCTGTTTGTTTCTTCTAGTCTCAAGCAAAATTGAGGCATACCATGAAGGCTACACATGGGTTTCAACCCAAAGGACACAAACAAGGAGATTCTACAAACGTGAGAGGAAAATAAACACAACCAGGAAAATGTCAGTAAGAATGACTCTCACTAGATAAATTGAAAGCAAAATTGGAAAGTAACAGATGTTACATTTCAATAGAAGAGATGTATACATTTCAATAGCAGCGATGCATACATTTCAATAGTACAGATGTTACACTTCAGTAGTACAGATGCTATATTTCAATCGTCCAATGCATACTTTTCAATAGTGACTATAGATGTGAGGAGTCTCAGTTCTCCAATAAAATGTCATAGATTGAAGAGCTGGATTTAAAATCATGATGCAAGGCCTGATGCCAGTGACTTACACGCATAATCCTACCTATTTCAGAGGCTGAGATATGAGGCTGCAGATTGGAGCCCACACAGGAAAATTCCTGAGGCTCTTAACTCCAGTTACCTACCCTAAAGCCAGAAAAGAATTAGTGGCTGAAGTGATAGCCATGAGCAATTAAAAACCAAACAAAACACCCTTAGAGACAGCGCCTAGATTCAAAGTTCAAGCTGGCAATCACATATCCATTCAAAATCCTGACACAACCACTTATTGCCTACAGGAAAATTTTTGTACTGAAACATAGATAAAAATATCCTAGATTTATATTACTTATTGCAAATAAGGGAAACCATGGGACCTATATTTCTTTGGGTCTGGCTCACTTCACTTTATATATTTTTTCCAAGTCTTTCCATTTCCTAACAAATGAGGCGGTATGCCTTCTGATGGAGGCATAGAATTCCATTGTGTATATATACCACATTTTCTTGATCCATTCATCTACTGAAAGGCATCTGGGTTGATTCCATATGTTAGTTATGGTGAATAATGCTGTGATAAACAGTTATGCTGGTAGCTTTAGTGTGGCCTTGTTTCTGGGTAAATGCCCAGAAGTGAGATTGCTGGGTCATTGGGGAGCTCTATGTGGAGTCTTTTCAGGAACCTCCATACTGCTTCCAAGTGGCTGAACAAGTTTCCACTCCCACCAACAGTACAGCAGCATTTCCTTTTGGCCACATCTCCTCCAGCATCTGTTGTTATTATATTTCTTGACTCTAGCCATTCTAACTGGCGTGAGGTGGAATCTCAATGCTGTTTTGATTTTCATTTCTTTTATGGCCAGAGAAGTTGAGCATTTCTTCATGTGTCTGTTGGCCATTCTTATTTCCCTATGTACATATGACCATATAAGATGATACTAATTGAGATGAACCCCAAGATATGGACACAAGAGGTTTTCCTCTGTTGTTGTTTTTAATGTACTATGTGATTTTTTTGGTTTCTTTGTATGTTCTTCCCCCTAGTGTATATCCACTATTGTCACTGTATTTGATTTTGGTATACTCTCCATTTTGTATATACATTTATCTAATTGGAGGAGGGGAAGGGAATAACAAAATGCTGAAAGGGGACACAGGCTGACCCATTGTAACAATGATACTCACAAGACACTATTTTGGAAATGAACTTTACAACTTTGGTGGGGAGGAGTGAGTGGGGAAGAAGGAAGGGATATTAGCAAAATACAAAGGAAGGAATAGCAATGTTTGACAAGGAATGTACTCATTACCTTATTCATGTAACTGTAACCCCTCTGTACAGCATCTTTACAATAAATTAAAATTTAAAAAAAGATAAAAATAACCTTAAGGTAATAGAATTATAGAAGATTTCTCAAAAACACACAGCCACAAACAAGCAGGTGTAATCTTTGCTAATATCTAACAATACAGAAGGACTTCAAAGTGAAATTATCCAGAAGGCATGAAATAATATCATGTAACAAGTGTAAATATTAATGGGCAAAATACTGTACCCAATGTCATAAACCAAACATATTTGATGTAAGACTAGAAATATGCCCTAAGGCAATAATACTGGGCAATTTCAAATTCTCACAAGTAGACAGGTTATTTAGATAAATAAACAAAACAAAAAAGACCTCAGAACTTAATAACACTCTAGGTAAATTGGACTTAATATATGACTGTAGAATATTTTATGAAACCATTGTGAATTATACATGTTCCTCAACAGCTTATAGAATTTTCGCTAAAACAAATCATTTTATAGGATAAAAAGTTAACAAACCTTAAGTGAATATAATGAATTTCTTATAATTTCTCATGCCCAATGGAATAAAACTAGTAATCAATATGAAAAAATCACAGAGAGTATTCAAACACATAAAATGAATAATACTTGGCTAAATGATGAGTCATTCATTATTGAAAACAGAAGAAATTTTACAATTAAATTAAGATGGAAATCTAGCATAATAGTACCTTTGAGACATAGTAAAGGGAGTGATGAGAAGAAAGTTTATGACAATTAGTCCTTACATTAAGAAATCAGATAGATCTCAAATAAAGAGTGTTAATAATGTACCTAAGGCTATTAATAAAACAACTAATTTAGTAGTTAGAAAAAATATGGCAGAAAAGGCTTCAATTGAGACTAAAATAATTCAAAGAATCAATGGAACAAAAAATTGTCATTTTGAAATTTTGACCAAGCTTTAAGCTCACTAACCAAAGAAGAAAGGAAAAGAACCATAATAATACAATTGAAGATTAAAAATGAAGCATCATACAAACGTATCAAATTCCGACGAGTCTAAGGTAACACTTATCTGCCTAAATTGAGTTAAAATCTAAAACAAACTGATAATGAAGAATGAAATTAAAACTTTAATAACAAGATTCCCAATAAATAGAACTCAGACTTAGATGGATTGACTGCTGTATTTGATCAAATTTGGAAGAAATAATACCTGTGTTCTTCAAACTATATCAGAAAGTAGAAAATTTTAAAAAGGAATTTAACTAGGACTCCTTCAACATTGTTTACTCTGATATTAAACTAGAAAAGGATGAAATGAAAGTAGAAAATTACAAACCAATAATATTGATGAACACAGATGCAAAATTCTTGATTGGTATTTGTAAACTCAACTGAATGACACATTAACTGATCATATGCAATGATCAAGTTGGAATCATTCCAAGATTACAAGCATAGCTCATCACCTGCAAATCAATAAAAGTAATAAAGAATATAAATAGCACAGAGAGTAAAAATCATGAAATAATAGATTCAGAGGAAATATTTGCAAAGCCAATAGCCATTTTCTATAATAGCCTTCAGAAACCTAGATATAAAAGGAATATATTTTAGTTAATAAAGGCTTGTGTACGTCATGTGTGATATAGACATGTCATACGTATGACATGTCTATCATATATGTGTGATTTAGGTCACATGTGCAGCACATACTATGTGTTATATACACATCATGTGTGTTGTGCATCATGTGTGACATGTATATCATGTCACATATAACATTTGTCTTATGTATGTCATCTTTGTTACACATACCATTTGTGCCATTATGCCATTTATGTCATGTGTGTCACATGTGTGCTAGGCATGCCATGTGTGTTGTGCATGTTATTTATATCATTTATGTTATATATGTCTTGTATGTCATGGTGTACCACGTACTGCATGCCTGTCACTTATGCCATGCCAGTTTTGGCATGTTTGTCATTTGTGTCATGTATGTCATATGTGTTGTGTGTATGTATGTCATGTTTGTCATTTGTGTAGAGTGTATGGGTCACATGTCACATGTGTTATTCACGTCATGTGTGACATTTGTTATTTGTACCAAATGACATGCATGGCATGTGTCATGCATTATGTATATCATACATGATACACAGCACACATGATATGTATGACACATATAACATGCATGACATAAATGAATTGCATGTCACAACTGAGACAACACGCATGATATGTGAAGCATTCATGACACATATTACACATGTTACCTGCATGATGCAAATAATACACATGACATAGGACACATGCAGCACATGACAGAAATGCCCTACATGTCACATGTCACACACATGGAATATATGGAATTCATGATATAAGTGACACATGCCATGCAACACACAACATAAATAGCACACATAACATATATGACACAAATGCCATCAAGACATATATGACAATGGTATAAATTGTATATTTGACCTATCACATACATGACACACATAATGCATGTCTCACTTAACACACAATGCATACAGGACATGAATGAAATGTGACACAAATGGCGTATGTGACATATGCGAAATCAATGGCATACATGGCATAAATGACACATGGCATACATGATACATATGATATAAAATGACATCCATGACATAAATGACTAAAGACATATGTGAAAATGAAGCACATATGACATGAAAATTAAGCATATATGAAACATGCATGACACATGACCTGTATGACATAGATGACATAAAAGGTCTATTTGACATATAAGGACATGGGTTGCATATATGTGACATGCATGCCATTTATCACATGTATGACACATACATGGTGTATGTGACATGTACATGATGTGTACAAGACATGAACAATATATATGGTATATATGTGACATATATCTAACATATAATATATGTCAAAAAAGAATAATATCTTTTTAAATGTTATTTTATTTTATTTGAGAACATACTGTACAGAGGGGTTACAATTACATGGGCAGGATAATGCATACATTTCTTACCAAGCATTGCAGCCTCCTCCTTTGTTTACCCTTCACTTCCCTTCCCAGCCTCCCCCCTCCCCCCCACCCAATCATCCCCCCCCTCACCCCCCCTACACCGACATTGTAAAGCTGGTTTTGACATGACATTTTGTACTTCTCATTGTTGCAACAGGTCCACCTGAATCCTTAAACGACTTGTTTGTCCCCATCTCCTCCACATGTTATACCGACATCAAATATAGTGAAAGCGGGGGTTACACTGTGGGGGAGGGACATACAAAGCAACTAAGAAATAATCTTATAAATGCATTAGAAACACATGCATGAAAGAAACAAAAACATTAAAATACATATTTAAGGGTTCGTTTTCCTAACATCACATTATCTGACCTTTTCCGCTTGACTCATACCTATACTAGATATTGCAAATAAGGGAAACCATGGGACCTATGTTTCTTTGGGCCTGGCTTACTTCACTTAATATAATTTTTTCCAATCCTTTCCATTTCCTAACAAATGGGGAAATGTCATTCTTTCTGATGGAGGCATAGAATTCCATTGTGTATATATACCACATTTTCTTGATCCATTCATCTACTGAGGGGCATCTGGGTTGGTTCCATATCTTAGCTATGGTAAATAATGCTGCAATAAACATAGTTGTGCTGGTAGCTTTAGTGTGGTCTTTTTTGTAAACATTAGGGTAAATGCCCAAAAGTGGGATTGCTGGGTCATAGGGGAGTTCTATGTGAAGTCTTTTGAGGAACCTCCATACTGCTTTCCAAAGTGGTTGAACAAGTTTACATTCCCACCAACAATGAAGTAAGGTTCCTTTCTGTCCACATCCCCTCCAGCATCTGTTGTTAGAGTTCTTGATTTTTGCTGTTCTAACTGGAGTGAGGTGATATCTCAATGTTGTTTTGATTTGCATTTCTTTTATGGCTAGGGATGTTGAACATTTCTTCATGTGTCTATTGGCCATCCTTCTTTCTTCTTCAGAGAAGCTTCTCTTTAAGTCTTTCGCCCACTTATTTATTGGGCAGTTGTTTCTTTGAGGATTTGTTGTTGGGTGGTTTAATTTTTTGAGTTCCAAGTATATTTTAGATATGAGACCCTTGTCCGTTGTATGGCTTGTAAAGATCTTCTCCCAATCCGTGGGCTTTCTATTGATCTTGCTAGCTATGTCATTTGCCCTGCAGAAGCTCTGCAACCTTATGCAATCCCATTTGTCCAACCTTTCTTTGATTTGTTGTGTTTCCGGGTCTCTATTCAGAAAATTTCGGCCTGAGCCAAGGAGACCTAGGGTTTCTCCTATTCCATCCTATAATGTTTTCAGAGTGTCTGCTTTGAGTTCAATGTCTTTGATCCATTTGGAGTTGATTCTGGTGCAGGGTGATATATAAGGATCTAGCTTTAGCTTTCTACATGTAGTTAACCAATTTTGCCAGCACCATTTACTGAAGAGGCTATCTTTCTTCCATTCTATTGTTTTAGCTCCCTTATCGAAGATTAGATGGCTACAGGTCTGTAGGTTCATTTCTGGGTTTTCAATTCTATTCCATTGGTCCTGAGGTCTGTTCTTATGCCAATACCAAGCTGTTTTGATTACTATGGCTTTATAGTAGAGTTTGAAATTTGGTATTGATATTCCTCCAGCAGTGTTCTTTCCGTTGAGGAGTGTTTTTGCTATTCGGTGTCTTTTACTGTTCCATATGAATTTTTGGATTGCCTCTTCTATTTCCTTGAAGAATGAGGGTGGAATTTTGATAGGTATTGCATTGAATTTGTAGATAGCCTTGCCATTTTCACGATGTTAGATCAATGTCGATTATATTCGTTTTGTAAATATCCCAGTGAAATCCCTTTGTACAATTTCTTTATGCTAATACCATTTTTAAAATTAAGAATGATTTAATGGCTGCTGGATAATTATGTCTAATGACACTCCTTAGACACTAAGAACTCAGTAGGCAAATCATGAACTTCTTTATAAATGATAAAGTTTTTGTAAAACTGCTGGTATTATCACTTGTTTCTCAAATCCCACTGTGCTTCAAATAGAGACTTGAAACATGAGAGTAAATTGACAGTATTTCTCCAGATACGCTCAGGAGTTAAAAGTGTTTTAACTAAGTTCCATATTAGGGCCTATTTAAATCAATGGCAAAACTTTTGTCAGTTTTCATTTGTGTTCTATTTGTGACCTGACTGCCTTCATCCCTCTTGATGATATACTTGATTGGAACAGTGCACATGCTGAAAGGTGAAACACAACGCAGACTATCCCATAGCAGCCAGTTGTCATTATGTTTCTTGCTGGCATTTTCTGTTTATCAGAAATCAGCAGAAGTCAAGGGTGCCAACCTTTGCCACTAGGTACCCAAGAAACACCTAACAATTGTGTCAAAAGCTTCATTCTAACCTGTCTACTGCTAGGATGCCAGGGCTGTCCAAGGGAAGGGATTTAAAAGAACTAACTTTTGTTTTCTATTTCTATAAAAACCATCAACCCTGTGAGTCTGAATTTCATCTGCTTCTACAGAAATTCAAAGTGCACACTTCACTAGAATACTTTCTCCAGCATTGCCATAAAGGCCAAATTCTTTGTGATAGAATTTTGAAGTACAGTGCTGATGTCTTTGACAGAAATGATGTGTCTGCAAAGTTTTGTGCCATGCATTGATATATTGTAGCTGTAAGTGAGCACATTCAACATACGATCTTCTCCATTCACACATGTTATTGAAGGGTAAAGTCTTCATTAGTATTTGCCTACCTAGTATTGACTATTGGAGAAGATTTGGTTTCTTTATACTATAACACATTTCCTCATTCATGTATTCCTAAACCTTCACTAGGTATGTTATTACTTTCCTTGAAAATAAGACAAAATTTGTTTTGTCCACACATTTGGTAGTTTACTGGCACATGGGAATTAAAGCCTTTTACATTTTCTTGCATACATATGTACACAAATTATCATTTTTATTATGATTTCTCTTAATTTGTGATTATTGTTCTTGCTCTGAAGTCTGATTTGATTGAAATTAATAAAGGCTCTCCAGCTCTGTTTCATGAAGAAAAAAAAACACACCCCCAAAAATAAAATAAATAGAAGTGAAGAAGTGAAGGTCAAAAATTCTCTAAAGCATATATGAATTACACCAATCCATAGACTCAAGGAGCTCGTTAAATCATAACTGGGAAGTACATAAATGCTATTATTTAAATACTGTGGAGTCAAACTTCTAGAAACAAAACCAATGGAACATTTTTCCCCCTGAGAAAAGTGGGCATGAAGGAGGCAGTTTATTTCTTTAAGTTTAATTCCTTTAAATAGTCTGCATATTGCTTTGCTGGGAATATTTGGCAAAATGTTTCTAACAATCTTTAAAAACTGGCTATAATTAAAATGAGAGAATATATAATATGTTCTGTTGGAAGTTCTTCTCCAGATATGCTTCAGTTTCACTTACTTTGTTGAGTCATATCTAATTATCTAGCTCCTCTTAGAGCTGGAACAGAGGTAGGGCGTCTTTTTAGCCTCTCCATGGTTTAGGTCAGTGGAGATCCTATCTCTTGCTCCCAATGCTCAGCTCCTGAATGGATACATGTTGTCTACAAATATTTCATATAGCTCCTTCACGGCTTGTTTTAATGTTAGAACAGATTGTACTCCTTACGAAATTTTGTTACATTGAATTAATTAAAGTGTATCAGTCCTCATAACACAAGAGAGCATAAAGTTTGCAGATATTTTTACTCACATAATCCATGCATTCTTTCAATCAATATTTATTATGCCCCTTCTAGCTGTGAAGCACTTGTATGTAAAAAACAATTACCATTGTTCCATAAATTTTCAAAATGTACATAAAATAGGCCAAATAAATACCAAATTCAGTATCCTGTTAAACATTATTATCCATTTACAATATCTATTACCCTTTAAAAATTTCAATACCTAAGTCTTCTATAATCAATTGCAATTGCATGAATACACAATAACTTTTTTATTAAATCTGAGTTTAAATATTTGTTGTAGAGCCTTAATTTAAAATCTGACCCTCTTTTGAATGGAATGCTTTTATGAAATTTAATAAAACATGAAGGTCATAAAATGTATTAAACTATTGTACTTTCCATTTTTAATTCTGAACAGGCAAGATTCAAAAAAGAGCAGCTTGCTTTCTTACAGAGAGACAAGGCAAATTAGAAGAGAGGGTAATTTCTCTTCTTTGGGGTCCTCACTCTCTAGAAGATTGTTATCCATTAGTATGGGGAAACCTGAGCACAAAAGGACAGGGTACAAACCAGATGACCTCCCTATGACCTTCCAGCCTGAAGACTCCATAGCACATCTTTTTCTTGTGCAAACATGCCCAGAGAAATTTTAATGAAAAGTAGAATCCCAGCTGCTAGTGGTTAAAAGACCATCAATAACCATATGAGAGGTTTGTCAGAAACAAATACTCCAACCAGAGAAAAATGACCTCCTCAGAGCACAAAAGATCTGTTTTTTGAGATGCTAGATGTGAGGATGGGAACATGAGGAGAAAAAACGTTCTTGGTGTCAGCCTTTAAACTAGTGTCTAACTTTCTAAATGTCCTCTTCAGCTGATTCTTTATGGTACAAGGGTAAGGGAAAGCCAGTGAATAAGTACTAATTGAAAGAGCAGCCACATTTAGTCATAAATATGATTCAACTCTGGAGTGTTTCTGACAATTTTGGTCACTTAAAATAAATGGTAGTTGGTCCCCTCCCCCCAACATCTTGTAAAGAAATTCCCTAAATAGTTTAGCTGGGTTCCTGACTCACATTAAAGTTGCTGATGCTCTACACAAAGACTTGGAAGCACCCCGAGAAAATAAATGCACCCTCCCATTCCCAGCTTTCAGGCCAATGGAAAAGGGGTAGAGAACGTGTAGTCTTTACTGGAAGTATCTTATTCTAGAATATTCTCCACTAAGACCACCCAAATTGTGGGGAGGGGTAGAGACAGAAACAACATTTTCCTTACTAGACAATCACCAGTGATCCACGGGCTATAAAAGCCATCCTCACTTTAGGATGGGGTCTTGGGATGCAGAAAAGTAGAGAAGAAAGGCAGGTAAAATTACTATTGTTTTCATTGATTATTTATGAAGTGAGATGCATATTCAGTGGAATATGAAGATAAGTAAGCTACCACTGACATTGATAATAGTAACAAAAGTTACTATCTACAGAGAATTGTGCTGGGCAACTTGGAGTTGGCCCTCCAGATTCGGTGTCTTAGAAGATTGGGTATCATGGGCTTTACCAACAATTTTCCTGGCTTTGGATCTCCACTGGGGCTGTTAAAGGAAAACTTTCAAGAGAATGGCCTATGAGTGAAGATAATTCCGCCAACATTGACTCGGCTGTTCCTCTTTACTCGGTTGCATGGGTTGGTCCCATCTGGCCATGTAACCAAGCTTATTGCCAGCAAAGCTCTCAGCATTTTATTTGGTGTGGCTTTTTTTGTCAGTTATGGGTCTTGAACTTAGGGCCTAGGTGCTGTCCCTGAGCTCTTTTGCTCAAGGTTAACCCTCTACCACTTTGACCCACAGTGCCACTTCCTCCTTCACATTTTCCTCCCTGGTCTTATGCTTCGAGGGAACAATTCTACTTCTATCACTAGATTTCTCAGATTCTGGGATCCATTATGGTTCCCTATATCCTGCCACATCTTGAAGAATAGTTCTTTTATTAGAAAACCCTCAAATTATCCAATGGTTTTGTATCAACCACAACAGAGTGTGGGGTCCCCTGGGCCTTGTGGGAACTATGATTGTGTGCCAGAGGTATGATTGGATAGGTGTTTGCAGAGAAAGCCTGGTGCCAGCAGAAAATGGCTGAAGTGGGTTTGCTTTATCTTCAGTTTGAGCAATGACATGGGATTCTAAGTGCTTCCCATTATCAGTGATCCTGCTCGTAGACAGGTGTCTGTTATTTGGTTTGTGCCTAATCTCTGCTACATACTGACATCCTGTTATCTCTCTCTTGGAAGATGCTCTTTTTTCTGTGATACCAAACTGCCCCAAGCTAATAGGTACTCTCTTATGGATTAAAAGCTGAAGTCTGAGAAAGCTTGAGAGCTTTGGATGTCTGGCCCAGAGCTCTTCCTTGTCTCTTTTGGCTATGCTTAGGTGTCTAGAGTTATCCGAACAGAACCAGCAACTGAGCAAGTTAGCTTACTTGTGTGGACCTTGGTTAAGGAATGTAACATCTATACTCCTCCTTGTTGATCTCTAAAACTGAAATAGTAATGTAAATCTCACACATCCATTTTGAAGGTTAGAAAAGTATATGCAGTGTCTAAGACACATTAACTCCCAGTTTTAATTAGGCATTCAATATGGGCTATTCAGGCATAGCCAAAAGAGAAGAAGAAAGCTTAATATAAAACAACATAATCTGCTGATTCTCTGTAGCTCATTCCCCCTTAGAGAATATTCATGCTAAGTTGGAATATGCTGTAATGTGACTTTTATTCCATGGGAATTTTCCCACATTGATTAATATTTTGCTGTTTGAAGATTTGTGTTTTATATTCAAAGTGGCCTCTAGCTGGGCACTGGGGGCTCATGCCTGTAATCCTAACTACTCAGGAGGCTAAGATTTGAGGATCACAGTTCAAAGCCAGCTCAGGCAGGGAAGTCCATGAAACTCTTATAAACCATTAGAAAACCAAAAGTGGCACTGTGGCTCAAGTGGTAGAGCGCTAGCCTTGAGCTATGGAGCTGAGGGACAGCGCCCAGGCCCAGAGTTCAAGCCCTACAACTGACAACAAAACAAAACAAGACAAAACAAAAACCAAGTTGCCTCTAAATATAAATCCATCACTTCACTGCTTATCCTCCATGGAATAGCTCTCTAGTAAAAATTCAGAGGTGAACTTATTGAAAAGTTCTTAGTTAACATTTGTATGGTATTTCTTATGATGTTGTAAGATCATTTTTTACCTTAAATCATATTTTCTGGCTCTTACAAGCAGTACTCAGATACAGTGGCTCCACATGGCAAGTGCATTTCTGCCCTATTTGTTCAGATTGGATTCTACTGCCCGAATGTTCTCCCTTTTCTGTCCTTACAGATCCAGTTCTTAGTCTAGGTCTTTTCATAAAATATATGCGCAACACACATCACATATCCAATACATAAACAAATGAGTGCAGATAGGAGAATGCAGAGCGAGACAGTAAAATGCTTTGTAGGATCATCGTTGCAATTGCTAGGGGAACATTTATTTTCTCTTTCCTTTCCTCTGTAATAGAGAGCTGGAATGCAGAATGGATTAGCGGAGGAGGAAGGATTAGTGGTTTACTGGAGTTCACTTAAAGTCATTGGGGTTTCAGCTAGAGCCTATGAATGCAAGGAAGTAAGAGGTTTGGGGATTGACAATGTGAACTCAAGGTTTTCCTGTGACTGTTCCGCTTATATGTCCTGATAAGATTTTATCCAACTAAATTAGCTGGCCTCTGTAAATCCTCGTTAGCTACTTTTCAATGAAATATACTATGCCATTTTTGTTCACTTGGCTGTTAAGAATCATCTAAGAAGCTTGAGGGAGAGAAAGAACCATTATCTTCTGGATCCAGCCTGGGACCCCTGTCTCTTTGATGTCTTTTAAATAAATAAATTCCAGGAAGCTAGAACATATATTTTTGGGAGAGGAGGGTGAGATCAAGGGGAAAATGAATGGAGAGAGGAAAGGTGGGTGAATGAAGTCATAACATTCAATGTATATAAGTGAAAATAAGACCATATAACTTGAGGGATTAGGAAGGCTAGCAGAGAATAATAAAAGGAGTAATATTTATTAAGATGCTTTGTATTCATAATCTGGTTTATTGAATTGAAACAACTTGGTACAACTACTTAAGACAATTCAGGTTTTTGTTGTTGGTCATGGGGCTTGAACTCAAGGCCTGGGTACTGGCTGTGAGCTCTTTTGCTCAAGGCTAGCACTCTGCCACTTTTGAGCCACAGTACCATATCTTTTTTTTTTTTTTGGTTGGCCGTGGGGCTTGAACTCTGGGCCTGGGTGCTGTCCCTCAGCTCTTCAGCTCAAGGCGAGCGCTCTACCACTTGAGCTACAGCGCCACTTCCGGTTTTCTGGTGGTTTATTGGAGATAGGAGTCTCACAGTCTCTCCTGCCCAGGCTGGCTTTGAACTGCGATCCTCAGATCTCAGCCTCCTGAGTAGCTAGGATTACAGGCGTGAGCCACCAGTGCCCAGCACGCATAGTACCATTTCTTGTTTTCTATATTGGGAAAAAGAGTCTCATGGACTTTCCTTCCTAGGCTGGCTTGAACCACAATCTTCAGATCTCAGTTTCCTAATTAGCTAGGATTACAGCTGTGAGCCACTAGAACCAGGCTTAAAGACAATTTTTTAAAAACTAAAAAAAAAAATGATGCATTATATTCACAAATGGACACATTGAATTGAAAGCTTTGTATAACTACTTAAAAGTAGATATTATTTAATAAACAAATAAAAAATATAGGATTCACTGAAAAGCACTCCCCTCTCTTCTTCAGAATGAATTAATCTGAACATCAGTCTCTCTCTTGGAGCAAAGTCCATATTTGTCTCAGGATCTTTTTGATTCTGGCCCGCTGGTGCAATCTTCTAAAGTATCTTCAAGGGCCTGAAGTTCATAAACAAAGCTAATAAGAAACTTTTGACAGGAGAGATTATTAAATTCCATCTCTTAATTTATTTACAGAGTTTTCATCTTCCTGAAGTTTGTCACTAGCTTTGTTGTTAGCTAAGTGATTCTGAGAAGCTATTAGTTTTAGGTAATGATGGTTAAGGAGAATATTTTGTCCTGAGAATAGGTGATTGGACCAATTGTGCATTAGTGACTTTAAAACTATGGGTCTATTCTGTGATTTGAATTCAAGCTCTTATTCAGCTTCATATGCTTAGCTAGTATTCTGCCAACTAAGCCATATTTTTAGTCTAATTTTTTGCTGGTTATTTTGGAGTCTCATGGCCTTTTGTGCCCAGGCTGGCTTTGAACTGTGATCTTCCTAAATCTCAGTCTTCTGTGTATCAAACAGCCACTCCAATGTTTACCAAATGCTTTGCACCGCTTAAGCAAAATCTAAGATGTGAAATTCAGGAATGAAAAGAATGAATCAAATGACTAGCCAATGCAGTTGTTTTTCTACATTGTGAAAAATACTTAAGAGAGTTTAAAAAGAAAGAGCAATTTATTTTGGGTCAAGGTCTATTAGAGGTTTCAGTCCTTGGTTGGCTGTGGTAGCAGAATATTGTGGTGGAAGGATGTGATCAAGCAGAGCTGCCATTATAACATTATAACAGCCAAGGAGCAGAGAGTCAGAAAGAGAACCTGAGCCTGGATTCCTCCTTCCCCAGTTTCCCTCTATCTGGGCCCTCAGCCTATTGTATGGTGCTCCTCATATTTAGGGTATCCTTCCTTCCCTTAGTGAATTGTCTCTGAAATAGTCTCACAAACATACTCATAGGTATGTATTACTAATTTCATAGGCACCTGTTAAATCAAGTCATCAATCAAGATTAACCATGACAGGCAGTGTTACTGCTGATAAAGGGAGGAGCCAACACACTGAGAATTTCACCCAAATCTTATTCCTGTGTAATTTCTTCAGGAAGATGCTCATAATTAGGAGCTTGAAGACAAGAACTAGAGTCTCTATTCTTCATCCTTTGGTACAATTTCTCACAGGTAGTAGATGTTTTGGACATCCTGAATGGTTAAATGAATGGATGGAAGATGTTCGTGTCCTGGGAAATGTTTAGTATCCCAATGAGTTTTACTTACTCCTCATGAAGAAAACCAAATCCTCTTATTCATCTCTCTCTCTCTCTCTCTTCCCCCCTCTCTCTTTCTCTCTCTCATCTAGCTTTATGCAGGTTATTTTAGAAATGGAATCTCAAGGAGTTTTCTCTCTTGGCTGGCTTGAAAAATGATCCTACAGATCTCAGCTTCCTCGGTAGCTGGGATTATAGGCATGATTCATCAGCATCCAGCTTTTTTGGTCTTTTTATCAGACTTTTCAAGAGCAGCTACTTTATATTGCTTCTAGGGACTCTGACATTTGTATTAAGTAGGTAACTAGTGCAAGACTAACTAAGACATTCTGTTCATATTAGCCTGAAAAGCTGGCTGGTTCTTGGTATTTCAAGTATCCTTTAAGGGTGAAAATGCATCTTCAAATTTTTTCATGTGAGGTGTGGTAACTTAAACTCTATATAATAAAAGGTGGGTGTTCTTGGCTGTGGTTCTTGTCCAGTAATGGCATGAGGTAATTTCCTTGTCTGTGTTGGACTGTTCTGAGCAGTGAGGATGTTTTATCAGAGGCCAGGGAATTAATCTAATAGGAGACTCCAGAGACTCACTTGATATTCATGCAGAAAGTGCTATTCAAAAGTCTGTTGTGAATAACTGAGTGCACTTGAGTTGAAGAGTTCGTGGGCTAGGTTTGGTAGGAACTCCACAGCTTGTCAGTACATCATCAGCCTATACCCTGAATGAATCTCCCAGGAAACAACTCAGAACTGGCCAAGCTGTAAAAGACACCTTTTAGTGACAGTGGTTCCCTCCTTATTTCTTCCTTTTTGATTGCATCAAAACTAAGCTTAAAACTTGTCCAGCTCATCCTGTGCAGTATGCCCTGTGTACTTTCCTCAGCTAAGCTGGCATTTGTTAAGGCAATAAGAAGGTAGCAAACAGACAGGAAGCATGCACTTCAGGTCATTGACTCCAAACCATCCTCTCCCTTCAGCCTGTTTTCTGCACAGCAGGCTTTGGCTCTAATGGCCCTGTTTCTCACTAAACTCTTAGAATAGCAGCAGTCTCAGTTTCCTTCAGTGTCTTGTATGTCTTTCCTTGGGGGGGGGGGGGGAAATCAGCTTCTTGTGTTTTCTTCATTCTAATGGACTGACTGTCTAAATTCAGGCTCCCAAGCCTTTTGGGAGCAAGTGTGTCTTGGAGATGTGAAGGACGTGATACAGAGTTAGTGGTACAAGAGCAAAAGGCAGAAAAATAAATCACGATGTTCATTGGGATTTGGTTTATTCATGGAACACTTATAGAGTTCCTAAGTATATGTATGTCAAGGGAAAATAGAAATCTAACTCTTTGAGAACTTACTAAATCCTGGGCACCAGGGCTGGTGCATATATTACATGGGCCAGCATATTTCATCTTTCCTAGTCTAGGCGAACACACTGCAGTCTGAGCTTTAGGTACAAGAGATGAAGGGGGCCAGCAACTTTCTCAGTCATACAGGTAGAGATGGCTTTGAAGCCAGGACCTTCCATATGCACTAAAGCTGAACTCACTCCTTTTCAGCTCACTTCTAGCTGCTGAAAAAATATAAGAAAGATGCAAGTTAAATAAACAAGTCATGAGTGTGTGTATCATAATCTAACAGGGAGAAAGAAGGAACAGATCCTCTCAGCAGGTGCCTTGAGAGGCAGAAGATTGGGATAGGAAGAGCCTGAGCTGAAAACTTGGTCTGGTTACTCTCCTGGCCTTCTATAGGGTGGAGTAAACGGGGTAACAAGTGTGGTGAACTGCACCACTGTCATTGTCGCCACCCACCAGGTCAAATCCAACCTGTACTTATGGTACCATAGCTTATTTGCCCTTCTCCTCTCAGAAGCTTCACCAGTTCTTGCATTTTTCACTTAATTCATCAAACGTATAGGTTAGGCATTCACACAGAGTGAGGCCCTAAGAAGATATTCATAGGAGAGGATCACAAGGGCACAATAACTATGTGCATCTGACTGTATAAAATAATATTTATCAAAATGAACAAGAGGATTTTCCTCTGTTTTTGGTTTCAGTTCTTTCTGTCTTATTTGTTCATTTACCTGTCTTTGGGAAGTTAAGGAATGGCAAAGAAATGGTGGGACAAAGAGTGAATAAATGTAGCAGTGGTACTCACTAGATACTATGTTGAAAATGAACTGTACAATGGGTGGTTGGGGAATGAAGGGGAAAATGGAGAGGGGGAGAGGGAGGGAAATAAGGAGGGGGAGGGAAGGGTTATGTTCAAAAGAAATGTACACATTATCTGACTTATGTAACTGTAAACCACTGCATACCACCTTTACAATAATAATGAATAATTTTTAAAGGACTGTAGTTTGTATGAAATGCTTGCTGCCTGCTTTGAAACATAGCTATTTGCTGTCAAGGATTTAATTTGCATGTGCAAAATAAAACATATCAGATTATATAAAAGATTATCCTGATTGTAATATCAGATTATTCATTGTAGCATTGATTTAACAGAGCATAAAATCAATCAAGTTTATGCACTATATTGCCTCGATGTGGGTGTTTTGTAGCTCTTAAAAATGGGAAAAAGTTTTCCCATTTTTGCTAAATACAAAGACAAAATATAGAATATGCTACTAGGTGCATGTGTATGTGTGTATGTGTGACACACATACATATACTTGCATGATTTTGAATTGTTTAGAGATATCCAAGAGACCAAAACCTTGATGCTTCTAGGAGAGAAGGGAACAGATGTCTGAGGAATGTAAGCATGAAGGGTTCTCACTTCATGGTAGTAATTTTCTAAGTACTATTGAGAAAAAGGACTGATATTCTCTCCTCTCATTCACTACAGCACATGGGCCGTGAGATCCTGACATCTGAACCAGTTGAGTTCCATTTTCAGAACCGGAGTCTACTGGCTTCATGCCGATCTTACATGCCATAACATTTTTAAATTAAGTATTCTTTTTTTTGGCAGGCAGGGCGGGGACAGGAGTCGGTCATGGGGCTTGAACTCTGAGCTCTGTCTCTCAGCTCTTCAACTCAAGGCTAGCACTTTCCCACTTGAGCCACAGTGCCACTTCCAGTTTTCTGAGTGGTTTATTGGAGATAAGAGTCTCATGGAGTTTCCTACCTGGGCTGGCTTTGAACTGCCATCCTCAGATCTCAACCTCCTGAGTAGCTAGGATTACAGGCGTGAGCCACTGGCGCCTGGCTCTAATTAAGGATTCTTAATTTGAATTTCTGTTGTGTATGAATGGACTAATATTACACACTTCTGTATTTTTGATTTGGATACATTAGCTATCTTAATGGAATTTGCTATTTGAAGAAATGCTAGCAACCCACCACAAGCTTAACAACCTTTCCTGATGTGAGGACTAGCTTGCTGATCTTGCATTCCTTTGGTTCATCTACTGTAGCCTCAGATCTCAGCCAAACCATGAGATTGTCCAAGTCTGTCTTTGGCCCTGTCACCACCTGTGATAGATGAGCTCTTGGTGTCTTACTTCCTCTCTCAAATATCTGGTCTTCACTGGTGTCATATGGCTTTCAATTCACTCTTACACAGATGTGCAGTCCTAATGCAGCCATAAAGTTTTTCCCTTCCCATGTAAACAGAGTGATTAAAAACATAGTTTTCAGAATGAAACAAAAGAAGAAGAAAGCCTCAGTAATGGAAGACAGAGCTGAGACCTGAGCATTTGCATTGGCCACCACCCACTCCTCCCGGGGAGAATGCATGAGGAAACTGGGAAGCAAAGCCAGGGCGGACAGGGTCTGGGCACCAGAGTTGATGTAGATTTTCCATGGCAGCAAATATATCTGTTAGAATCATAATAATGTGGAAGCCTGGGGGCCAATGTTAGCAGTTCCCATTTGAGCCACAACCAGAGGAGGCATGTGCAAATCCAAGAACTGAATTCACCAGGTCCTGGTGGCATTGATATCTTTTCTACAGAGAAGGTAGCGTAAGCCTTGACCTACTGCTTCCCACCAGAGAGCTTATTCCTCTTCTTCTCACAACATATGTATCAAGCAATCTGTTAATACAGGTTGCATCACCATGTGTCTTTGCCTACAGGGAAAGAATATGTTGGTTCTTCTGTTATATGTCTCATTATAAATGACTAAGCTGGCTCTCCACAATTCTCTATTCTGGGGATACAGATCCATTTTAAGCCAGGAGGAAAACTCAACTACATGAGCACATGAGGCTGAAAAACTGACCACGGTCTGGGGTTATGCCAATGGAGCAAAATTACCATGAGGTTTTGTGGCAGTCAGATAGTTTAAAGACCCAGAAGCTAGCATCACAATGACTTTCTCTCTCAAGTTTCCCAAGTTCTTTTGGTCAAAGCAGAAGCTCTGGACATAATCCTCTGGCTTTTATACTGGTTTAGATTTGGCATGGCTCTGCAGTGGAATGAGTGTGTCTGACATGCAATTACACAGTTACAATAGCTGTATATTTAAGAGCATGTTAAAAATGCCCCATGTCAAAATGGCCAAGACAAAAAGTCAGACAGTTATTAAAACCTGCTTTAAAATAAAAAAGAGACTGTCCATGGATGTGTTTCAACACATGAACGCATATTTTAGCAGTGCAGTGGGAAGTCTCCCATTGCTGCTCTATTTTCACAGCAAGTAATTCCTGAGATTTACTAGTCATCCTTACAAATAGTTGGGCATATAAAATCTACCTACAAACATAAAAATGTGAATATTTTTCTTTCCTTTTCTACATAAGCCAGCATATTATAAATCTTTCCTGTACAACTTATTAGCAGCATATCTGAGCAAATCTTTTATATTATTAAATAATCTCTCTTTTCAGGAAATGACATCAATCTTGTAGTAAACCAGGCACCAGTGGCTCACACCTGTAATCCTAGCTACTCAAGAAGCTGAGATCTGAGGATTGTGGTTCAAAGCCAGCCCATGAGACTTTTATCTCCAATAAACCACCAGAAAAGTGGAAGTGGCTCTGTGGCTCAAGTGGTAGAGCACTAGCCTTGAGCTGAAGAGCTGAGGGACAGCGCCCAGGCCCAGAGTTCAAGCCCCACGACCACCACCACCAACAACAACAAAAAGAATGCAGGTCCAGGTCCTGAGCTGGGTACTGGTGACTCATGCCTATCATCCTAGATACTTGGAAGGCTGAGATGCAGACAATCATAACTGCAGGCCAGCCCAGGCAGAAAAGTGTGAGAATCTCCATCTGAAAGGAGGATGAAGGTCACAGTGGCATGTGCTTGTCATCCTTGCTGTGGTGGGAAGTGAAAAACAGTAGAGTTAAGGTCCAAAAGTGTGTACAGGCAGGAAATAACATTGTATTTCAAAGATAACCAGCACAAAAAAGTATTGGAATTGTGACTCAATGGTAAAGTTCCTCCTTAGTAAATGTGAAACCCTAGTACAGCTTTCTCACTTAATGCTTTGGTGGGATTCTTAACAAGTCTTTAATTTTTAAATCTACAAAATGAGTTCAATATGCACCGTTTACCTTATTAGCTTCATATATGTAGAGAGAGAGCTAATATGGCTTCAAGTGTACAATATGGGAAAGAAGGAAAGGAGGAGAGAAATAAAATAGGTGTAGAAGAGAGTGGAAAAGAAAGTATTCTCTAAATTTATGGGAATCTGCATTTAACTCCCTGGATATTGGATTGTTTATTTCCTCCACTGGATTTCAGTTTCTTCATAACCGGATGTTATACATTATTGGTACAATGGCTATAATGTAAAGTCTTCAAGAAACGCATTAAACTCTCCAACTTTTATATAGTTATGCCCTGCATAAAGACACTTTAGTCAAAGACAGATCGCATATATGATGATGGCCCCAGGATATTTGATAGAGATGGGGGATCCCTATTCTTGGTGATGTTGCAGCTGTCATCATGGTCTTAGCATGATATATTACTCATATATTTATAGTGATGTTGTTGTAAACAAATCTATGATGCCGTCAATCACTTAAATCTATATTACATGGGCTAGGAAATGTTACTCAGTGGTATAGGTCTTGCCTGGCATACACAAAGCCAAAGTTCAACACCTAGCAAAAAGTAAATGAAACACACAGCACATACATTATGTACAATAAAGAATATTAATGATCATAAAGGGCTGTTTCTATATATATATATATAGTAGACTATATTTTATTGTTAGAGCATATTATTTCTACTTAGCACAAAAACAAGTGTACTGTCAAAGAGTATGCCACATTACAAGAATAGCCTCCTACATCTCTTTCTGTCTGTCTCTGTCTCATTCCCCCCTTTCTCTCTCTCTCTCTCTCTCTCTCTCTCTCTCTCTCTCTCTCTCTCTCTCTGTAGTAGAGTTTGAATTCCAGAACTTGTGTTTGCTTGGTTGTAACTCTGCAACCTAAGGCACATCACCTCTAGCTCTGCTTCATGTTGGTTATTTCAGAAATGGAGTCCAGTGAACTCTACTGCAGAAGCTGGCCACAACCTTGACACCCTACAGATCTCAATTCTAGAGTAGCTAGTATTATAGGCCCATTTTCCAGAGTCCTCACTTTCTCTTGTGCTTCATTTCATCTTGAAGTGTTTTCTATTTATCATTACCTTGTGAAATGCATAATAGGCTACACTATTCTAATTCACAGAAGTATGTTCCATGACATTTGAGTGATAAGGGAATCATTTAAAGCGTAATGTCTCAGAATGTGTCCCTATCACTAAGTGATACGTAACTATATTGATTAACATGCATTTATCAGGTATTAAAGGGCAAAAGCAGGTGAGATATGTCTCCTCTCTTCAGAATAGTTTATAGGTCAGATAGGGGCAGGGAAAATGATAAGCAGGGAGTCCAGAAAAGGAGGGAGGAGAAAGATAACCTTTAGTATCTTTTGTGAAGGAGATGGACAGAAAGAAATACCTGGAGCAATGAAATTGACCATGCAACCTGGCTACTGGTACAGTCAATGGCAATTAACAACATGTGTTTGTCAGTAGAAGAGAAAGCTGGTGAATGAGTTCTTTCTCTCAGGGTTGTGATGGGTAGCAGAGCTCACACTCCGAGATGAGAGGAGTACACATAGTAAGCATATACACAGCACGAGAAGGTCTGGTTTGGTTTATCTTGGAACTCACTATTCAGATCAACGCTATTTGATTTACATGTATCATGGACATACTATCTGGGTAATCCTGGCTGAGTCCCCTTAATTTTCTAGTTTCCTCATCTATAAAGTGGGAAAGCTGAGGAGGAGCTTAACACATAATATATCTTGTTTAAATATTTGCTGTCATTGTCCGTGTTAGGAAGCAGGAACGATGTTAATTGCTAGAGTGGTTATGAAGAACTATCAGATAACATCCTTGCTCTCAAAAAGAAGGATTTATAGACTAACATTAGTTACACAGGGTTGAGTGTACTTACATTTTCTAAGATAAAGTGCCCTTGACTTTCCCTCCGGATGCCTTGAGTAGGTAAGCTCTTTATCCTCACTTTAGACTAACTTAAGTCTTTAACATTGTATGTCATAGGCTCTTGTCCAAAAGTAGAGAAAGCTGACTAGCACTTTCCAAACAGACTAAAGAACCAGTAGTCAAAATGAGTTAGATGTTTCTGGAATCAATGCCAAAAATACTATTATTACATCTTCACTGGGTAGTGTAGAAAGATATAACACCCAGCTTTTTTTTCTTTCCAAGGTGACATGGTCCATATCAAAATGGGCACTGGCCCACTTTTACAGTTTTAGGTCATTTGTAAACACCACCTCGCAAGATTGAACAGTGCAGTAACCATTGTTCTCGGGAGAATTTTTGATAGAGCCTTTCTTGCAGTCAAAATAAAATCACTTTTTGGCTAACTCCAAGACAAATGGCCATATCTCAACTCACAAAGATTTCTTTTGTTCCTATCCTCGGGCATTTTTTTCTTTTCCTAAAGGGACAGAACAAGAAAAACAGGTAGCTGTATGTGTGATCACTTCTCTGGTCTTTTGCAAACCACCTCCCCTTCCCATGCACAAACCATCAGAAACACAAAAATGATTAGAGCAAAATTAGAGCAAAACCAGCTGAAAGTGGGTTATTCACTGTTGGATCTATGGTACCAATTGCTGCGATAAATGCTTTTTTAAGTAGCCAGTTCGTCAAAGAATATAGACTGTTTACATATGATTAATTAAGAAATAATTATCTTTGGGGAAATATGAGACAATAAATGGACCATAAAATCGAAATAAACACGCAGGCTACTGCCTTTTCTTTCAATTGATGCCAAGGAGATTTATGATTTACTTATAAAGACATGAGAAACTCTACCCTCATCCACTGACCATTTCCAAAATCCAGAGGGCATTATGAAATCACAGCTGACACTGTCCTTGTCTTTTCCATATTTGCTGCCTATAGATGTGTCACATCTAAAGAGAGAATTAATGCTAAGTTATTATAATGTTCTCATTGTCCATTTGTTAAATGCCATTGCCTTAGAGGTCATGATCAATGACTTCCTCTGCCACATTTCTATCTCTTACTTGGACTATATAAATAGCCCAGTAACCATTCCCTAGGACCTTCCTCTCTCCATTTCAAGCTTTCACACACACTGCTGCTTGCACCTTGAAACTCTTGTGCTTAAAAGCAAGTAAACAAACCCTCAAATTTTCCAGTTCAGTATCTTTTGGAAGGGGGAATAATTTCTTTGTTTGTTCTTGTTTTTGCTGCTGTTTTGTTTTTGCTTTGGCTAGGAAATGAAATCTGAACTGTTTAGTCTGGAATTCAAGTCTCTATCTTTCATGGAATTATGCAATTAATAACCAGCATTGGATCCTCACATATGACTAACATGTTAGGAATCTATACATGTAGTCACTATTCTGTAGCTCATGATCTACAGAATTTACCTTCTAGTAGAAGGTAAATATGTAAGCAAATAAGTGCATTGAAGTTGATTTCAACAGAAAAATGTAAATGGTAAGTTGGATGCAACCTACAAAAATGACCATGTGATTACATTCCTCTCAGAAAAGCCTAGCATCTAACACTGTATTTCATTGACTTAGCCAACATAAAGAGACAGAGTAATAAGAATGTAAGATATAAAGATGTGACCAACAACTATGCACTGCCTGGATAAGACACAGTTCCTGATTTCATGTAGACAGTGAATGACAATGGAATCAAGAATATATTTCTCAGCCAGGCATCTGTGGCTCGAATCTGTAATCCTATCAACTAAGGAGGCTGAGGTCTGAGGATCAGGATTCAAAGCAAGCCCAGACAAAAAAGACTTTGAGACTCCTGTCTCCAATTACCCATCAAAAAGCCTGAAGTGGAGCTATGGTAGAGAACTAGCCTTGAGCAAAAAGAGCTCAGGGTCTGAGAGAAAGGTTTGAAAGCTGGAGGCATCAACTAAGGGGGAAAAAAAGTACTTTCAGGCTTTGGACAATGGACTGTGGGGAAACAAGTTAAAAAGCAGATGCTAACAAGGAATATAACTAGGAGATAAAGGCAAGAGAGGAAATCAGATCACAAGTGAAAGGATTAGCTATAATCAGCAGAGTAAATAGGTCTTCTATATTTGGAAAGAAGAAATACCTCTAAGCAAGCTATTGATGCTAAGCAGAAGGATCCCCTCAAAGCTGTCCATGCGCTAACTCCTGGAATTTGTGATTATGTCATGTTACACGGCAAAAGGAACGTTGCTGAGGTAATTAAGGTTCCAAATATGCAGGTAGGGAGATTATCCTGGATTGTGCATGGGAGTACAATCTTACCACAAGAGTCCTTAAACACAAAGAACTTCCCCTAGCAGAAGTGAGTGATGTAGTTGAAAGAGAAATTCTGAGAAATGACAAAGACAGTGAGAAAGACTTTGCTTTGGAGAAATTTGAAGTTTGAGAGGTTTATTATCCATGGTGACTGAGAAGAGCCACATGGTAAGTGCAAGAAGAAGTGCAGACAAGTTTCAGGAGCAAAGATCAACTCCTGAATGACAGCTAGAAGGAAATAAGGACTTAAGTCTCAAAATCTCAAGGAACTAAACTGAGCCAATAATACAAGTGGACTTCAAAACAAATTTGCCTCTCAAGTCTCAGGAAAGCACATTGCATTGCTGACACTTTTAATTTCAGCTATATGAGCCTAAACAGATTCAGATGAGCTGTCCTATTCCAAGATCCTCCCACCCTCCAAGATTGACTTCTAAGCTGCTGTAATTTGTTACAGTAGTGATAGAAACTATTATGCCAGTTGACAATCCATCAAAGTGGCTAAGAATGCCCAAGGGCCATCCCATTGTTCTGCTTTTTCCATTGTTTTGTTCTATTCTAGCAGAGCTTTTGACCTGCTCCAGTACTTTGGGCTCATTTATTTATGTACTTATATATCTATTTTTACTGTTACTGTAAAGGTAATGTACAGAGGGGTTATAGTAACATAATTCAGGCAATGAGTACATTCTGTGTGTGTGTGTGTGTGTGTGTGTGTGTGTGTGTGTGTGTGTGTGTGTGTGTGTGTTTGCCAGTCCTGGGTCTTGAACTCAGAGCCTGGGCACTGTCCCTGAGCTTCTTTTGCTCAAGGCTAGCACTCTACCACTTGAGCCACAGCACTACTTCCAGCTTTTTCTGTATATGCGGTACTGAGGACTTGAACCCAGGGCCTTGTGCATGCTAGGCAAGCACTCTACCCCTAAGCCACATTCCTAGCCCAGTACATTCCTTTTTGAACAGTGTCACCTCTTCCCTTGTTTTTTCCCAGAGTTTATTTTCAACATAGTGTCTAGTGAGTATCACTGCTGCATTAGTTCATCGTTTGTATCACCATTTCTGTGCTCTCCCTTATCCTACACAAAACATAAACTTACACATAAGACAAAACATACAGAGAACAAAACAACAAAGGAGAAAAAAAGCAAAGTAACACAAAACTTCTTGGAGTTCATTTTGATAAGCATCATTTTATATGATCATATGCACATAACTACTGAACTTTTGTGATCCTCTCCTAAAAATACCCTCCTTTGCTCTCACTGTGTGATGTCTAAAATCCTGTGTAATTAGTCATGTCCAAGTGTATTTTTTTGTCTTTTATCCAGCATGTTTATTTGTTATAAGTACATTATAGTAACAACAAATGAAGGAAACTTTGCAACCTATACTTCTTTGGGTCTGGCTTACTTCACTTAATAAATAATTTTTTTCCAGGGAACACTACTACAGTGTTGGTACGAATGTAAACTTGTTCAACCACTCTGGAAAGCAGTATGGAGGTTCCTTAAAAGATTAAACATAGAGCTCCCCAGTGACCCAGCAATTCCACTCATGGTATTTATCTAATAGACCACAAATAAGCCCATATTAAAACACAACTATGTTCACTGCAGCATCATTTACCATAACCAAGATATGGATTCAACCCAATTGGCCCTCAGCAGATGAATGGATCAAGAAAATGTGATGTGATGTGTGTGTGTGTGTGTGTGTGTGTGTGTGTGTGTGTGTGTGTGTGTGTGTGTGTGTACTAACATCAGGACAAGAGAGCTAAAAGGATGCTTTTTTTCTTTCATTCTACTTCTTGTTGTACCCCTGTAATCACATATCTCCCACTACAGGTACTCATACTTATGGTTGTTATTATTTCCTGGAATCCATTTTAAGTTGCTGCTTCTAGAGTTTTATGAATTATTAACGTGTAGGGAACTAGAGACTTCTCAATATCTTCATCTTGGCAGAAATAAAAGCTCCTTGATTTTTATTTAATATATTAGTATCTCATGGTGTCTTTTAATAGATTGCTAACTATATGAGGTAGGCGATGTAATACTGCTTAATAGGAAGTAAATTGGATAATAATATATTGCAACTGTTCAAAGGTATATAGCTAGTTGGTAACAGTCAATTGGTTCTGGTTATTTCTAAATCTAAAACCTGCTCCTACTCAGGGTAATATGCTGCCAAAGATTTTGATTTCCCTTAAAACTTAACAAGAGAAGAAAGATGTTGATATGAGACAAAGATATTTGGAGGTCCCAAAAGGCTGAGAAAATGTTCATAGTCTTTGAGAGCTTCCCATTCTGTCTACGCATGGGCAGCCCCAATGCCTGAGGTAAAATGACTGAAAATTCTAAAAAAAAATTCTTGTACCAAAGTTACAGGATGATACTGTCATCTCTAGATCTTTCCCAGCAAAGGATAAAGGGCATTTCATTTTATTGTTTCTTGCAATAATAGCCTTGAAAGACTGCGAAGAAAGCTTAGAGACAGCCCTGGATTTGAGTCTATTGCCCACCATTTACTAGCTATTTGATTATGATAAGTCATTTAAAATTCCATACTTTAAGTTTCCTCATCAGGAATCTAGGAATAGTAATATTTTTCCTGTGGCTGATGGTAATATCAGGTCAATATTATCTTTTTAACTATAAAATGGGGAATCCTATGATTCACAGTTTAGATTTGCGAAGGCTCTGCTCTTAACAATAGGTTTGAGAACCACACCACAGGAAGAGATTTGTGTT
This sequence comes from Dipodomys spectabilis, assembly GCF_019054845.1. Taxonomy (NCBI): domain Eukaryota; kingdom Metazoa; phylum Chordata; class Mammalia; order Rodentia; family Heteromyidae; genus Dipodomys; species Dipodomys spectabilis. Next base: position 23,070,306 of record NW_024870701.1, on the reverse strand, counting down.
GGGGAGGGGGTGCAACTGAAATAAAAATAAACTAACTTTTTCTTATTTGAGTAAATCTGACTTCTTAGATAATTCCTTTTAGTTAATGCAGTTTGACAAGCAGCAAGAAACTTCCAAGTTACTTACCTCCTTATGAATAATTCTCTATCCCATAGCTGCATTGTCATGTCATGTGACAAAGAACTCCATAACGCTAACATATGACCCAGGTGTCAAAATACCATTTCAGGAAATAACTTGGAAATGAATTTTGATCACCAGGACACAATCCAGCCATTCAGCCCAGGGAATCTCGGTGCTTCCTGTGGCTCACTTGGCTCTGAAAATCACATCCTAAAGCAAACTTAGAGGAAGCAATTAATTGTGTAAAATAACACAAAGATTCTGCCCTGAACTGCAGGATCACATTTATTCAAATCCTCTCAGGACTTTTTTTTTCCAATAAGAGGTTTCTTTTCCCATAGTGAGGAAGCATAACCACTGGTCAAATTGTTCCTGGTTGAGGAAAGTGAAGAGGGCAGGCTCTGATGAGACATCCAGTACCCTTTGTCTTTATTTCCCATCCCCCACCCTCAGGAGATTTTGGGGGTTATGAACGTAATCTTCTTCTTCTTTGTCTCTCTGCATCCTTCCTTTTCACTTTGCTCTAAGTCTATGACTTTAATTCAACTTTCTCCACCATTTCTGTTTATTTTAGAGCGATAAGAAAGTTTATTAGAAAAGAAACATGGCTGAGAAAGAGCCTAGATTTGCCACGAGAAGGCAGCACTTCAGTCCAAGCCAGCCTCTTCTACTGTCTTCCTCATTATTGAGCTTGGCTTTGGGTTAAATGGTGAAAATTGGAGTACATGAAAAGTCAATTTCTGATTAATAGGTTTCCTTTCTATTTCCTGTAAAGTTGTGAAATTCATACAAAGTCCTGTATCTCAATTTCTCAAAATGCTTTCCCATTTTTTTTTTGTTTCATTTTATCTTCCTTTGCATAAGGCAGTTAGATAAACTTTGATATCATTATCTCTTACTTCATTGGCATCGACAGCAGTGTATTACTCGAGTGGTTGGTGGAAAGTATAACCAAGCCCAAGACAGTTGATTTAATGTTTGAACTTATTGAAATTATGTCACGTAAGGCTTAATTAATATTAGATGCTCTTTTGTGAAAGAAAATTTTGATGGCCCATGAGAAGATAGAACAAGAAATAGAGAAAAAGCTTGGAAGGAGGGCTCAAGATCTGAGAGTTTAATTTTGCCTTCTAGCTATTGGGGCTCAGGGGCTCAGCTCTAATCAGGCTGTAACTGCATGTCCTTTATAGAATGCTTGTCCATCTGGGTGTAAGGAAGAGCACAGGCCAAACTTTGTAATGGATTTCTTGTGGTTCAGCATTCCTCCTGTGTACTGTCAGTAAAAAGAGAGGCAGACAGAGGTGATGTTTCCATTGAAAATCAATTCACCCAACAAGTACAAGATCTCCACAACATGGTACCCAAATGGACCAATTTCCTGCAATTTTCCACAGAATTACCCTCCATTTGTTTTCACGGTCAACTAAGCTTATTCAGGGTCCAAGGTGGCTGGCTTGAACTCTAATGCCAAGTCTAAAGTGTCCTGTTGTCCTGACAGCTTGCAAAACAAGTAAGGAAACTACTTCCTATGCTGGAGATGCCAACCAAACTGTCAAAGCCTCAAAGCATCCAGAAAGTGGTGCCAGGTAGAGAATGAGTAGTATGCCACACTCAGATGAGGCTAACCACCAATCTCCCCAAAATAGTCAAAGATTTGTGGAGACACTTAAAACAGACCCAGACCAATAAAATCTAGTTCTCTTTCGGATAGAAACCATAAAATTTTAGAGTAGACCTGGTAGATGCTTTACGGAAATAGCTTGAAAGTCTGGGTAGATTGCTGCTGAGTCAAAATTATGTCATGTGCTGGGAAGAGTGCTTTTAAGTTTTCAAAGGTCATATAGCTGAAGGATGCCATTGGAGTTGTATAGTTACTAAAGAAGCAAGTTAGAAGACATTTTATTCTTATCATTTTGGGAAGAAATTAAATGCCAACCATTCTTATGGTCTTCCCAACCCCACATGAATTGACAGTGAAAGTTAGGCTTGAGCTCAGCTTCGTGACAACTGTCTAGTGGCTCTTGATTGTTGCCTATATCTTGTTTTTTGTTTTGTTTTGTGATGGTTATGGATCCGTTTCTGAGGTTAGTGGTGTTCAATGTCTTCTCTAAAGTCACAGGACAAAGCACTAGTATAAAGTCATAATTTCTGACTTTCAAGAAACATAGTATCAGTCTTAAGAGCACCTTCTGCCAGAAATAAGTCTAGGAATTTTGCAGTGTTAATCCTACAAAGGTGAAGAAGCCCCATTCCTCTGTGTCCTCAGGCCTGTCTACGTGTCTTTCTACCTGTTGTCAGGAATGAATGTATTTCCTACTTTTCACTCTTGGGTATACCCTGGAATTCCTCAGTCTTCCACTTGTTACTTTCTACAACACTATCTTCCTTCTTCTCAATCCAAAGTCTTTGACACTGCTTTTACTGTTTCAGTCTCCTTGTCCTTACTTTTTAAGTTTTATTGACACTGCTATGAGTTTTCATTTTTTGACTTGGCCATGTTTTCTCCCCTAAACTACTGTTTGTGGTGGTGCTCTAGACCTCCTCAGTTCTTAATAAGTGCCTGCATTTTTTAAGTGGCTAGATCATGGTATCTAATTCATTCAATACATCCACATTGGGTACCTACAGGACACTCAGTAAGGCTGAAGAGATTGGTGTCTTTATTCGTAGTCTAGTGAAATGAAAAGCCACTGAGGAATTTTATCTTAACATCAGCAGTTCCAAAGCAGAATAAATGGAGTTGGATAGCATTTTCTATTTGGAAAGATGTTGATAGGGCTGCTTAATAGATTTGGAAGGAGGGCTCTCTTGCAATCCTTCATTTCCTTTGTCTATTGTTGCCGGTTTTCATTAACCTTTGAGGTTGTCTTCATTTTGTGGCTTGCATTTTAAGCATTTTCTGGCTTCAAAAGTGCCTGCCAAATAATTTCTTTCGATCCAACTGCTTCCCTCCATTACTATTATATTTAAGTCTTTTGTAAAATGGTAAACTCCATACTTCTTGAATAGCTCAGGGCACCATCCCATTCATCTGTGGCCCTTATGGTTCAAGGTTTCTTTTAGGAACTATGCTTGATACACTTGAGGAAAAGATCCCCCAATGCTAGACTTCTGCTTTTCCCCACAGCTGAGTGGTCCTCTTATGTTAATCCTAACTAAAGAAAGAAAGAGACCAAAGGAGAAAGAAAGAGTGAGGGATGGAGGAAGAGGGAAAGAGAAGGAAGGAGGGAGAGAGGGAGGAAGAGAGGAAGGGAGGGAGAGAGAGGGGGAGGAAGGAAGGAAGAGAGGGAGGGAAGGAAGAAGGGAAGAAAGAAGGGAGGGAGGGAGAGAGGAAGGAAAGAAGAAGGAAGGAAAAAAGGAGAAAAAAGCAGGGGGAAAGAAAGAAAGGAGGTAAATAAGAATGAAGAAGATATATGAAAAGATATATGGACAGATACTTTGGATATTGTTTCATGTGATTTAATAAACATAATGGTGTACAACTTAGCAATACACATCCTTCTCCACCAGAAATTCTTTTTATGAAAAATTTCTTAATTAATTGTCTAGTGAAGGATGATCTTTGGCTCAAATGCTAGCAGTTTCTAAATTTTACTCCAAGACAACCATGGACAAAAGTGATGATAATGCAATTTGGTATTATAATTATGACAAAATAGTTAACATAAATGGAATACTACCTCTGTTTCAGGAATTATAAACCTTTCCTCCTTTACTTTTACTGCTGAGGTGTGAGGTGAGTCTGTTATGATCTCTCATAGATGAGAAAGTTTTGGGATGACAAGATGAAGTAACTTGTCTTCTAGAAGTGGAAACCCTGAGGAATGTCAGAACAAGACGGAATGCAGGTCTCTGGCTCCAGTTTCTCTTCTTCTCTTAAATTTTAAAGCACTGTATTTCCATTTTGCTTCCTGTTTACTCATTTCAACCCATACTGTCCCAGCCTACCACCATTACAAACTCCTTCCAGAGGGGAGAACAGAGATTCTGTACCTTCCTCTCTATCAAGACAATCCTATGATAGAAATGATCACACTGATATATCTCATTTATTCTATGAATTGACATATTTCGTATCCTTTATGGTGGTGGAATATGTAAGTATTTCTGGCCTTTATAAATAGATAATAGTCTGGTGAGGAAGTAGAGCTATGCTGACACATATAATGTGGCACTGTGTATAGGAATGAAAATTGTTGGAGGTGTTCTTGGAGCCCAGATGAAGAGACTCTCATTCTCTCAGGGAAGTCTAGGAAGAAGGGTGGAACATTATCACGGGCCAGAGAGGGAGTCATGTCAGACAGGGGGTCCTGTAGAATGACTAAGGTTTCAGTACTCATATGTTCATTCAACACATAGTTGGTGACCATTCAAAACATACTTGATGAGTACACTGTGATACCCTGTGGTTATGCACTAGTAGTGGAAAAGTAGACACAGTTCCTTCCTTCAGGAGCTTCCAGACTGATGAAGAAAATAAGTAGCAACATAAATGTATAAATATTTATCTATAATTGAAATATACACTTGAAAATATGTTAGGGTAAGAGAAAATAAGAGGAAAACCTGAGGTAAGTAATATTGGGAAAAGGAGCTATATTTTTTTAAAAATCACATGGCATTGAAGGGTGATCTTGTGGTGGTCAGGAACAATAGAAATGGGCAGAGTAGCTAGGCACAGTGGTTCACATCTGTAGTCCTAATTACTTGAGAGACAGATTGGGAGAAGTATGGTTTGAGGCCAGCCCAGGAAAAAAAATTGTGAGAACTTTATCAATAATTACCAGACCACAGTAGTACATACCTGTCATCCCAGCTATTTGGGAATCTAAACATAAGAAGGCTTTTGATTGTAGTCTATCCTGAGTGGGGAAAGTGCACATGACTCCACCTGAATAGAAAGAAACTAGGTGTGATGATATGTATCTATCATCCAATCCAAGGCAGGAAGGGTAAAATAGGAGGATTGCAGCCCAGGTGTGGGCCCTAGCAAAAAGGAACCAAATAACCATTGCAGAAAAAGTGACTGGATGTATAACTCAATGGTAGAGCACCTGTTTAGCAAGCACAAAAGCCTGAGTTCAAACCCTAGGACCACCAAAAAATAAAAGGAAACAAAACAAACAAACAAACAAAAAGAATGAATGAAACATTCTAAGCAAAGGAACAATATATAAAGTCCCCCAAACCAGAAATAGCCAATGGTGCTAGAGTGCTGGAGGAAAATGGCAGCAGGCAAAGATAGAAAGGCAAAACAACAGCTTTGGATCTGGGTAATGAGAGGGCTTTGAGATGGAGAGGAGGGGGTGGAGCTTAGATGCCTGGAAAAGTTTGTGTTGGGTGTGGAAATAGACAATGACTGGCCAACAAAGAAAACCAAAATCTATGTATTCTGAACTCACTGTAGCTAGAGAATCAGCTCCTAGAAGCAGTGCCTTGGTAGAAATGTAAAGTCAGGCAAAGCAATGGGAGATCTACCTGGTATGGAAGGGAAGGCTTCACGTTCTCTGAAAGAGGTTGTTGGCCCTGGGCAGCTGCAAGTGAGTCAGACAGCCATGCCTCCTCTGAGATGGGTTAGGGGAACAGGCTCTGCTTTTACTGGTCGAAACTTAATAGCGATCCGAGCAAAAGTTAAGGCAGTATCAGTTCGAAATCAAGTCTTAAGGGGGAGGAACGTAGGCAGATAAGGAGAGTCAATGGCCCCATGGAGATAAGGTCTTTTTCCTCTTCCTAAAAGCCTGAGAGACAGAAATAGAAGAAACACCTCTGACAATCCTGAAGCAGATCTGAACAGGGGCCAAATACTGCTCCCCCGGAGAGGGAGGTGGACTGTGGCTCAATCAGATGCCAGACTAAATCAGATCCCAAAAGAGACATAAAAAGGGAGACTGCAAAAGTGCTACAATTTACAGGTCCTCTTCTTGCTCTTTTCCACTGAGAATTCTGTACTATCTTCCTCTCCCTCTTCTTCCTCCTCTTCTTCTCCCCTTCCTCCTTCTCCAGGAAGCAGGTGGACAGGACCTCATGCAGAACAGGCAGCCATCCTGGCTGGGGGTCCTAGGTGGACACTTAGACCAACTTGTCAGTAGCTAAGAGTCTTCTCTCAACTTCCCTGTTGCCTTACCCTAACTTTTAAATAAACTTTGCTTCTGCAAAGTTTTCCAGTGCCATGATTCTTTATTAGTGGAGATTACAAAGGACCCCAAGACTCCTAGATCGTATGGGTCTGTCTATCGGGGCTGATATTTAGAGAAGTTACTGTTTTCTGGATGGTCACCATAGAGAACTATGTGGTTTCCAGTTGTAGACAAGGGGGGGGGCTCTCAAAAGTTGCTCCAGTTGGTCGCAGTTCTATTTTTATTTTTTGTCAGTTGTGGGGCTTGAACTCTGGGCTTAGCCACTGTCCCTGCACTCTTCAGCTCATGGCGAGCGCTCTACCTCTTGAGCCACAGCACCATTTCTGGTTTTCTAGTGGTTTAGTGGAGATAAGAGTTTCACAGACTTTCCTGTCAGGGCTGGCTTTGAACCATGATCCTCAGATCTCAGCCTCCTGAGTAGCTAGGATTACAGGCGTGAGCCACTGGTGTCTCGCTAGTTCTATTTTTACATATGATCCTGTTGTGATCCCTTTGTGTAACTCAGAGAGGAGTGGTTAGAATGTAGGTGCTGCATAGAATTGACACATACAAGAAGGTATGTAGAAGAGCAACCTTCAGAATTTGTGTTTAGTCCTCAGGCCAGTTGACCACACCTGTGTCTGCAAAATGCCTACTTATTCTGTCTGTCTGTCTGTCTGTCTGTCTATCTATCTATCTATCTATCTATCTATCTATCTATCTATCTATCTATCTATCTATCTATCTATCTAATTTGTGTTGGGACTGGGACTTGAACTCAAAGCCTGAGCACAGTTCCTTGGCTTTATTCACTCAAGGCTAGTGTTTTGCCACTTGGGCCACAACTCCACTTCTGGTTTTGTACTGGTTAGTTGAAAATAAGAATCTCATGGACGTTCCTGCCATTTTTTGAACTGTGATCCCCAGATCTCATCATCCTGAGTAGCAAAGATTACAGGCATGAGTGACTGGTGCTCAGCTTGTGTAATTCTTTTGACAGTCCTTCTTGAATCTATATCTATCTGCATGTATTTCTAACTTATATGTGCTTTCTTCCATATTCAAACTTTTAATAAATCCCTAACAAGGCTTGTATATATTGTTATTTTCAGTGAAATTTTGCAAAGAACTAGATGATCACATGACTCTAAATTCTGTTCCAATATTGGAGCTTCACACCATGTACTCAAAGCAAATTGATTCCTTTAATTGTTTAAACAGTTAATAAATTATGTTGTTAAGTGACTACAATTATCCAAAGTATAAACTGAGAAATCTTTTTCACTCTAGCCCCATTCACTCTTCTCCCTTGCTCTCAGTTAACAACTACTTCTTTTCATTTTCTCTTTGCTAATCATGGGCTTGAACCCAGGGCCTAAGCATTTTTGCTCAAGCCTACCTAGCACTCCACCACTTTAAGCCACAGTGCTACTTCTGGTTTTTGAATGGTAAACTGGAGATAAGAATTCTCATGGATTTTTCTGCCCAGGCTGGCTTTGAACAACAATCCTCATATATCAGCCTTCTAGGCAGTGAGGGTCACAGGTGTAAGCCACAGGTGCCTGGCTTTGAGTGACTTCTTAAAGCATGTCTTAGCCTCCTTTTGAGGTCTGTTTAGGTTCTTATTAACACCAGGTTTCTGTTGTTTAGGTGATTGTCAGTGTTTTGATATTTGTTATTACTTTGATGAAGGACACATACTGGGATAAGATTAAGAGAGGTATTAATTGAATTTTATTTGTTTGTTCATACCTGGAAATTAAGGATTATCTTCAATAAGTAGAATTTTTTGTAGGTGTCTGTGACGTTGCTTGAACTAGTGTAACTAATATACCCCATATCCACTTAACAGCAAGAAACCTCATTGTCTCCTGGTTGATGGATACCCAGAGGAGCAACCATCAGCATGCACACCTCACCTGCCCCACAAGGACATGGAGTATTAGTCTCTGATATGTGGAGTAATGAGAACCCCTGTTAATTTATACGGTGGTTCTATCAATAATGAGTCACATTTCCCACTTTTTAGCAAAATCTGCCAGTAGATATTCTGTTATTCCCTTCACAGAATCTTAGCACAGGGGCATTCCCTTTTAAAAATACCCATCATTGTTGGCAATTAGGAGCCACTGCCAGTGGCTCAGGACAGATCACTCTCCTGGAACTCTGAGCCTCAGAGAAGCACATAGGTATTTCCATGAGAGATTAAGCTGTCCCAAAGCATTTGCAAGCATCTGGACCAGACAAGGCAAGGAGTGAAAGTGAGGAGGAGTAGCTGGTGGATTTAGGAAGCACAGTGGACTCCAGTTACGTGGGTTTCTGGGGGTAACGGGGGCTGCCTAAGACAATTGCAGACTGTCTTCAGGACATGCTGGGATGTCTTTTAGGTAACTGAGACTTATCCTGTGTGTTTGCAGGAAGCCCTTCTGGACCTGTTCACATGCCTGTGCCAGGCACTCTTCTGCTTACCTGGCAATCAGATGGACTTGGGGCCCAAGAGTCCCTCAAAGACTCCTCATAAAGGCCTATCTTGGAGATCCAGATCCCAGGAAAAGCATTACTTGATACCCAAGGAGACCTTTCCGCTACAAGGCAGACTGTTCTCAGCCAGGAAAGTGTTGCTCAGTAAGAGAAAAGGTGCTGTCAGGTACCCATTCCTGACTAACAGGGTCATTCTCTGCCAGGCTGGAGAAAAACAAAGCCAAACACCAAGTAAAAGAACTGATGTGAGCTGGTTGTGCTTTGCTCCCTCATTTAATCATATATCTAGAACGTACAGCCCTCTAAAGAAGAGATGACGGAGGTGACAAGAAGTGGCCATTGTGAACCAGCACTGAGCTTCTTCCAGCCAGTGCTGCAAGCCAGCAAGGTCAGTGAGAAACAGCCAGCGTTGCTCTTGACACCTAAAACACTGCCTGGCATCGAATGGCCATCCGTAGATGCTGTCACATAAATAAATGAATGGACTTGTGAGTGGAGTCTGTCTGCTTAGATGTCCGTGTCTCTCTACATTGACATTTGCAAAGACAATGTCTTTACTGTTTCTCAAGACAGAATTTTGCACGGGTTGACAATTATATTAAGAGCAAGTTCTCCTTGTCCTGTAGTAAAATATTTCCCCATCTAATTTTGCTTTGTGGTCTTGAGTTTCCACTGGGGGTTTGGTTGGGGGGGGGTGGAGAGTGGGGTGACTCTGAACAATGCTTTCCCTTTTTCTCCATGACAAATCTTCCCATGCTGGAAGCAGTTATTTTCCCACTGAAATTTCTATTCGGCTGACTCCAGCTGGTTTATTCAGCCATTCTTCTAAGGTATGATGGAGTTTCCAGACCCATGGCTTCATCATTTATCCCCTTGATTAGTGATACTGTGCTGGTGGCATTAGAAGAAGGACCAGCAGCCATATTGGTAGTAAGAGTATTGGTAGCTGCATACATAGATTGGCAGGCTTCCTAATACTGTTTTCCTCTTGGATAAAGCTTAATGAAGTACTTTCACAGACATTGCCCGATTCCATTCTCAACATAACGGTCATTGTCTCTTATTGCATAAGAGGAAACTGAACATAATATTGCCCAAATACCCATACTTGATATGTTGTGTTCATCCCAGTACTGGGTACCTTTCCATCCACAAGATTTTTTTTAATTTTTCTTTAAATTGTATTGATTTTTAAGTGCTGGGTATTAAACCAAGGGACTTAAGCACTGCAGGCAAATGTCCTACTACTAAGCTATAACCACAGTTCCCACTATTCCTCCCTTAATGTATCTAATGATAAATGCTGGAGCTGGAGCTGGGGTCAGAGACATAACAAACCTTAATGTGGAAAGAGGCAGAAGAGGAGATAGCACTGAGATATAGAGCTTCCTTGGTATGGAGTTTGTGGAGCAGGTGGAGTAAGTAGATGGCTTACATGTGTATAAGCCTGAACACATGCTTGCTTCTCTCCTTGCCCTGATCTCCACACTGGATACCAGATTTTTAATCTTGTTGAGGGACTCCTCCAAAGAGATCCAGCTGGGAAGTCAGAGACCCACTACACATTCCCCAGGTCTGGCCAGATCCCATTTCCTAGCACTGGCTTGCCCCATTTTCTCTCTTCTGTATATGTCCCTTTGGTCTCACTATTTATGGATCTCTACCCAGAAAATTAACGTTAATAAATTCATAATACATACTTCACTTCATTGGAACATATCATGGAAGACTGTTGGGCAACTTGTATTTTTGCCTTCAAAATTCAGAGGGCATGCACTTCAAGATGCTCGAAGCACATGTGCCTTCTGGGGCTGGCCCAGCCTACCTGCACTGGGATAGGTCAGTTGCATGTTGGGGCTGGATGTGCAGAAACACAATGTTCTCTTTGGATAGGGGGATTCAAAGCATCCTTTTCCTGGAATATGGGGCAGCATCCTGAATGGAAAGGCTGGAAAAGACCCACAGGATTTATGAGTCTGCAGAAACTTGGTGTGCTTGCTCATATAACAAGAGGAAGACAGAATGTTCTGTCACCACATCAAGTTTTCTAATGCAGTAGGCCTTCTGGAAATGGTTTTTCAGCCTGTGAATTGAAGGCAGATGGAAGTGAGTTCCTCTGGTTCACTTGCACCAACTTCTCTTTATCTGAGATGCTATTCCAATCCAGGTAATGAGAATGATGGAATGAGAAAGAAAGAGTACAAAAGCAAATGGCTACTACCCCAGACATGACCTGTGGAGAGACGCATCCAATGAATGCCCAAGGTGGCAGCTCATTAGCTAAGATATTCAATCAATCCATCAAAGAATTAATTAATAAATACGTATTAATCATCTATTAAGAGGCTGTTTCTAGCATTTGAGACAAGACATAGGAAAGTGCTCATAAAGGCATTTTTATGGAGGAGTCACATGGATTTTAGCTGATGCTCAAAAGCACTGTATAAATAATAACAGTTGGATCATTGTGAACCAAGCAAGGTGATCTGACCTCAGTGCCTATGAGCTGTAGAGGGGCATTGTGCTGTGGGCAGAGAAGCCACTGCTTTTGTTCAGCAGAAAAAGGGGTAGGATAGGATTCTAGAGGCCAGGAGGCTTATCCAAGCACCACTGTAACATGGAAGAGTTAATGTGAACAGTCCAAATAAAGACAGCTTATGCAAGGAACTAAAAGTGCAAATGATTGAGAGCATTGAAGGACCAGGGAACAGGGGCTGGGTCCAAATTTTATTTGAAAGGAGATGGGTATTGTTGGATCCGTCTCAGGAGTTAAGTGGTATTCTGTAGGGACAATTTCATAATAAACTGGATCATGTTCATCGAACCTGCCTTGACACTTTCTAGAGAACAGAGTCAAGTTAGTCTATTCTATGCTTCTTGTGTAAAGGATCTGAGAACCAGTGTGTGAGGCTCTGCAAGCTTTATGATTGCTCTCACAACAATTTAACTCTGTCATATCTCAAATGCACCTCCAAGTAACATATACATATATGAATCAATGGGACAATGTGTCAATAAAATTTTACTGGTGTGTACTCAAGTTTGAATTCTGTATACCTAACATGCTCTGGTTTTGGTTCTTTTTAACCATTTTTAAAATATAAAAGCCATTCTTGTCTTGCAAGTCATACAAATGGATCAGACTAGAATTTAGTCCCTGAGCCACAGTTATCTACCCCTGGTGTACCAGGAGAAGAATCAAACTTGTGGTAGGAAAGGAGAAGGAGGAGGAGGAGGAGGAGGAGGAGGAGGAGGAGGAGGAGGAGGAGGAGGAGGAGGAGGAGGAGGAGGAGGAGGAGGAGGAGGAGGAGGAGGAGGAGGAGGAAGAGAGAGAGAGCAAAGCAATAAGCATTCTCTATCTTAGCTATTTTCCTTGATCTGGTTTAAGTTCATTGGCTCTCTGCTTACTTCACATTATTCTTGGAACATATTTCAAAGAGATGCACTTCTTTTACATCAAGTCATGCTGATGGTGATTTCTAGTCCATTGCTTTGTGAAGTTTTAAAAAAAAATCTCAAGTGTTAGTCATCGTTGCATAGACTTTCCCTGAGGGTGACACCTGCTTTATGGGCAGTGTATTTGTATTGGCCCACAAAACCTTGTTTTTGAGTAGGTCTATAGGAATTTATTACTGTGTTGTATCAGCAAGTCTGAAATAGTCTATGTGAAAGCTAGTAAGTAGAAAGAGAGCATATAATCCAAATATAGGACTTGGCCCATAAACCAATCTCTCTGGAATTTGAATCGTGGTTTATTGTTTTAAAAATGTATCATAAATGCTCAATAATTTCAGCTTCTATTTTCCTTTTTAACGTTATGATTCCTTCCTATTTATTCTCATTCATTCCCCATTGAGCTGTTCTTCTGTACTACTACACTCCACCAACCAGTTTGGTAGCCTCACTCTTCCATAAAAATACCACCTGCATAATTATTACAAGATATTTGCTTGTATTTTCTTCCTTCCATTTGTAACACATACCAGGGGATGATGTTATTTCTTTGAAAACGTTCTCAAATACCACCTCATGGCAAACAAGGGGATCCCTGATGAGCCAGTTTATGAAGGTTTAGTAGAGCTGCCGGAGCGGATGTGTGTCATCTGTATTAGCCTTTCAGTGTAAAATAGCTGAGAGATAGCAACAGCATTCAGTTCTGGGTTTGATACCGTGGGCACTGCTTGGATTTCTGAGCATAACTGTTGCAAAGTGTCTTGAGACATAGCTTGGTGGTTCTGGGCACTTTCTCCTCATTTCACTGTTATATTTTTGGTATATTCTATAGTTTGTGTGTGTGCGTGTGTGCATGCGTGTGTGCACGTGTGAGCACCAGTCTTGGGGCTTGAACTCAGGGCCAGGGTGCTGTCCCTGAGCTTCTTTTTCTTAGGGCTAGTAGTCGATCACTTGAGCCACAATGTTACTTCTGGCTTTTTCTGAGAAGTTGGTTGGTGATAAGAGTCTCAAAGTCTTTCCAGCCCTGGTTGGCTTTGAACTGTGATCCTCAGATCTCAGCCTCCTGAGTTGCTACAATTACAGTTGTGAGCCACTAGCACCCAGTTCTATAGGCATTCTGAGACCAACCAATGGGGAAGGGGAGAGTTATGCTTTCTCAAGCAGTACGTAGCATAATCAAATTTATCACCTATCTGTACATATGTAGATATATATGTTCTGTATATGTATATATATATATTCTTTCTCTCCCTTTTAGCTCCTCAAATATTAGTATCTTGGTACATTCATTTTCACTCATTTTGTGTCATATCTTACATTAACGTTTGAGATAAGCTTAGCTTGTGAACAGGGATGGGCTCTAGGCTTTCTTAAAAGTTACATGACATGTAGCATGTTACCAACCCTTGAGAATATATGCTATAGTCAAATCTTTGTGTATTTAACATCCACTAGAGATGACAGCACGGAAGAAAAAGATAAAATAAAAATGGGTTAGAAAAACAGACCCAGGAAATCTTGGAAGAACAGAAACCCTTTTAATATTGCAAAGAAATCACAGAAAATGGAATACTATAAAAGCAGAAAGTGTGGTCTCAGCTTTGTCTCTTTCTAAAGGTTCAGGAGATCCAGCTTATATGTCCTGCATCTTGTATATACATTTTTCTAATTTGGGGAGGGGAAGGGAAATAACCAAATGCTGAAATAAGGATACAGGATGTCCCATTGTGAACATGGACAAGATACTATGTTGAAAACGAACTTTACAACTTTGCTGGGGCGGGAGAGGGAGGAATTGGGGAGGTGGGAAGGAAAGGGATGGTAGGGGAAAAACAAAGGAGGAGGTAACAATGCTCCATAGGAAAGGGACTTATTACCTTGCTCATGTAACTGTAACCTCTCTGTGCAGTATCTTTACAATAATATATAAATATATATTTTAAATAAAACAACAAAAATTAGAAGCCAATGCCAGTGGCTCATGCCTATAATCTTAGCTATTAAAGAGGCTGAGATCTGAGGATAGCAGTTCAAAGCCAGCACAGGCAGGAAAGTTCGCGAGACTCTTATCTCCAATTAACTGCCTGAAAACTGGAAGTAGTGCTGTGGCTGACTAGTAGAGCATTTGTCTTGAGCCGAAGAGCTCAAGGACAGTGCCCAAGCCCAGAGTTCAAACCCCATGACCAACAGCAATAACAACAACAAAAATTAGAAGCAGAAAAGTATTAATATGTATGTCCTATAAAAATCACTATATTTGATTCTGGTGCCCTGCTTCTTGTATATACATTTTTCTAATTTGTGGAGGGGAAGGGAAATAACAAAATGCTGAAACTAGGATACAGGTTGACCCACTGTAACAATAAGACATACAAGCCACTAAATTGAAAACGAACATTACAACTTTGGAGCGGGGGGGGGGGGGGAGGGAGGATTTGGAGAGGTAGGGAAGGAAAGTATAATAGGGGAAAAACAAAGGAGGGGTAACAATGCTCGATAAGAAATGTACTCATTACCTTACTCATGTAACTGTGACCCCTCTTTACAGTATCTTTACAATAAAAATATTTTTAAAAATCGATTAAATGGAGAAAAAGAGGCAGAATTTTAAAACATCTTAATAAAATGTATCCATAAAACAAATAAAAACTCTAACCTACTGTTTCACAACGAGTTAAAGAAAATTAAGAACTAGCAGGAAAATAACACAAATTGAAATTAGGAAAACTTAAAATTGAAGTGACAGAAGCAGAAACTATAAAATGTGAATGAAAACATCAAAGGAAATTCAAAAGTGAAGAACTATACACCAAGAAAATTTCTGAAGGTAGTATGAGTTTCCGAAGAAAAAAATCAACACACGAAAACAGAATAAAAGCTAACATATATGATTCAAAAAATTTTTTTAAGAATATTTAAGGGCAGTATTGACTCATTCCCAAATAGATCTGATAAAGAGTACTGGGCGGAAGAACAAGAAACATTTTTCATGTATGTACATGTAACGAGAGAAGCAAAGTAAAATCATATTAAAATTAAGTTTTCCAAAGCAGCATATCATGTCAGATGAGAATGGAGCATCCTTCTTAAAATACTCAAAAGAAGCAGTTGTGAGCCAAGGATTCTACACAGAGCCATAGGACTTTCAAGTACAAAGGGTACAACTCCTGTTAACATGAATGAATTCAATTCAAGCAGCTTTGTTGCACCAAGCCTTTTCTTAGGGAGTACCTTGAGAATAAACTTGAGACATCCAGTGGGACTAGGCACCACCATAGTGGTAGTGAGCAGTGACCAGCCTGTAGACCTAAACTTACATTGTGAATAAAGGCAAGTGTACATGTTCTTTGTGTTCTGAAAACATAGGTACAGACCAGTGATTTAAATGGCAGAAAATGGAAGAAAAATCATGCTAGCTTTTTTTTTTAATGTTCTCAAGAGTCACATTAGTAATGGAATTTGGTTTGATTCACTGAAGCTCTTATACATAGGATGTGGGGTAAATAAAACAAAAGGATAATGAAAGATAACCTGTAATCTTTAAAGATTGTCTTAAGATACACAGATGGAAGTTTTAGATAAAAATTTTCCAATTCAAATTCAGGAATTTGAAATGCATTTGAATTATGTGTCAGTATGAATATATTTTCATCTATACATACATATGATGTATATATATCACATATATACTTTTCTACTTATATTCCTATTCCTATTTATTTTATATCTCTATGTATACCACTATAATACCAATCAATCTATCATCCATCTATTCTGTACCTACTGAAGTGGGAACAGACTGACAACTGGTATCTATCAGAATAACTAAAAGGAAAAGAAGAGGTAAAATCAAATGCTGATGGGGATACAGAAATACAACAATACCATGTTCCATTCATGCATTGTTACTAGGAATGTAAAGTAGTATGACTAGTCTGGAAAAGAGTTTGTTTCCCCTCAAAACTAGAAAATGGATCTAGCATAAAACCCATTAAACAGTTTGTGGTAATTTCTCCAGAGACACTTACATATGAAAGATAGCAGCAGCTTTATTTGTTGTAGCTAAAAACTGGAAACTACTCAAATCTCTTATAATAGATGAGTAGTTAAACACTGGTACTTCCAACCAAGGAATTGCTACAAATACTACATAGTTCCACTTATGTGAAATATCTGGATTGTCCATACTCTTAGAGGTTGCTAGAGGAGGGGAAAAGGGAAATGGGAGTTTTAGGGGGTAGCTGCTTTAGTTTGGCAGGGTGAAAAATGTCCGGGGAGTTGTTGTACAATAATGTGAATACCCCTTAAAATATCTGAATTGAACACTTAAATTGGCTACAATGATAAATGCATTGCTGTGTGTATGCTACTATAATTAATTGATTTTTAATTTTTAATTAAAAAATAATTAAAAAATTGAAAACAGTTCTGCTGAAATCCAGCTGGGAGTCTGGTTAAGAGTATCATATTAAAGTTAAACTCCTGTTTTTAATGATTGTACTACAGTTATGTAAGATACTAACATTACAAGAAGCTGGGGGAAGACATTAAGTAGAAATCTGTACTGTTTTTGCAACTTTTCTGTAAGTCTAAAATTATTTTAAAATTAAGAGTTAAAAATTACAAACCTTATTTTGGTATCCTGGGTATTGTATATACGTTTATCTGAATTAGGGAAGGGAAGGAAACAACAAAATGGTGAGACGAAGGACAAAGGAGGAACCTATGCAACAGTGATACTCACAAGACACTATGTTGGAAATTATCTGTACAACTTGGGGTGGGGATTGGGAAAGGGAAAGAGGGAGAAAAATGAGGGAGGGGGTCATAAGTTAGACAAGAAATGTACTCACTACCTAACTTATGGAACTCTAGCCCTCCTGTACATCACCTTGGCAATAAATTAAAAAAACACAAACCTTCCATACATAAAATAATTTATATAGATATTCAACTTCACCTGTCTTCAGTGTGAGTTCCCAGTATGACTTCCTTCCAAAAAATCATTGTGAAGATATGCATAAAAGAGGAAGTTTTCTATGGAAAACAGCCAATAGGCACAGACTGTTGAGAAAGATTATCATCAACAGTGGACATCTTGTTGATAGGTGTGTACCTTTGCAGACTGGCAGCAGAATCTCACTTTACTTCTATAGTGCTTCCCACTCCCATCCAAAATGCACAAGAAAAACATTAGAACACTCTTGGTTAAGGACTGTTCTTCAGAATACCTAACTAGTGCTTGGCAAAACTATCAAGATAATGACAAACAGACAAAGCGGAAGAAACTGGAACAGCCAAGAGAAATCTAAAGAGACATGTGGGTTAAATGTAATGTAGATCCCACTCAGCATCCTGGATAGTAGTGAAAACCCTGAAAGACACCTAAATGAAGTGTGGACTTTAATAATAAAATAACAATGTTGCTTTGCTAACTGTCATAAATATAACCCACCACTACGCGATGTAAATAACAAAGGTGCAGGGGTCATGGTAACAGTACAATTGTCATAGCTCTTTCTAAATCTTAGACTGCTCTAAAAATAGTTCCAAAACTATTCTTTTGGAAAAGAAAATGTGATTTCATTTGTGCAAGA
The DNA here is from genome assembly GCF_019054845.1 of Dipodomys spectabilis. Lineage (NCBI taxonomy): Eukaryota > Metazoa > Chordata > Mammalia > Rodentia > Heteromyidae > Dipodomys > Dipodomys spectabilis. The sequence continues at coordinate 23,052,536 of NW_024870701.1, read as the reverse complement.
TTCTCCAAGTAGCCACACAGGAGGGGGAGCGCACATTAATGGTGGTCAGAGGTTTGACATGGTGATAGGAAGGAGGGTGGTTAGCAAAGGTATCTTTCTGCAGCAATGATGCAGTTGAGTGTTGTGATTGTGGTGACAGTTACACAAAACCATACATGTGACAGAATTGTGCATAAATCACACACACAGCCACGGCCAAGCATGGAATGAGTTATCCATACAACCAGTGGATCTAAATGAACTCAGTGGGTTTCGCCAATGTCAGTTCCATGCTGTGGATGCCACACTGTGACTCTGTGAGGAGCTGGCATGAGGGAGGGTGCTGCACAAGACTTCCTCCAATGTTCCTTTGCAACCTTCTCTGAATCTACAATTGTTTCAAAATAAAAGCTCCAGAAGTCTTTGGAAAACTGAAAAACAAAAAAAACTTTTTCCTTGAGGTTCTTGGGGATTGAATGCAGGGCTTCAAACATGCTAGGCAATCACTCTATCAATTGCTTTCACCAGCCCTTTTATTTTTATTTTGTCATTACATTCAGGCACTCACTAACTTTGCCCGGGCTAGTGATCAACTCTTCAATCCACCTCCCAAGTAGCTGAAAGTGAAGATAAACTGAGGACATCTACTGTCTACTAGTTTAGTGAATTATATTGTTAAGGATATCCTGCTGAAGTTTGACCTTGTATGGTTTCACTGTTTTCTTCCCACATTCCCAACAAAGAGCTGGGATGATTGTTTTTGGGCGGGGGGGGGGGGGGATAGGGTATTCTGGAGAATGGAGCATTGCTGTCTAAAACGGGACGTGTGTCTCTTGGGTGTGTAACTGGTGTTGGAATTCTCAGGGGTAAGGGCGGTTTGGATATTTTGAAGAAGAAGAGGCAAAGGTAACTGAATTTGATGCTATTTTTCAGGGATATATAGTACATCCCTATATGCTTTTAAAAAGCTCTGTTTTCACTACAACCCTTTTGTGAGGATGAAGATGCCCAGTTTGAGCAGACACCACACCAAGAATACATAAATACAGAGCTCAGTAAAGAGAGTATAGGCTGAGGCTGGGAAGGTGGCTCAGTGGTATAGTGCTTGTCTTGCATGCATGAGGCCCTGGGTTTGATTCCTTAGAACCACATAAGCAGAAAAAACAGGAAGTGGTGCTGTGGCTCAAGTGATATAGAGTGCTAACCTTGATCTTGAAGAGCTGAGAGACAGCACCCAGTCCCAGAGTTCAGGCCCCACAGCCAACAGTGAGTGAGTGAGAGAGAGAGAGAGAGAGAGAGAGAGAGAGAGAGAGAGAGAGAGAGAGAGAGTATAGGCTGGATTTTAGCCCTCATTTTCTTTTCCAGCCAGGTCTCTTCATGCAAGGAAAAAATCGACGTGACCTAAGTAATCTCATCCTGTCACATTATGAATTATGAAAGACAATTATGAAAGGCAGTAAATGAGTGGTTCAAGAGTTACTCGTGAGTTATATCACGAGCCTCCCAGAAGGATATGGAATTTGAATTAAGCTCTAAAAATGAATAGAATTTGTATAATCAGAGAATGGAGCGAGGACATTCACTATGTAGGTAGGTTTGGTGGAATAAAACTCAATGATGCTTTGTCATTCTTGCTCATCATCACCTTCTTGGGACGTGGCAATGAGCTAGGAAGAAAAGAAGGGAAACAAGACTTGATTATACACTCTTACACCATATTCTGCAACTTCTCCCCTCTGTTCACATCTACCTGTACTGAGCCAATAGGACTGCTGAGGTAGCAACCCCAGGATGCCACCAGCTTCGCACAAGGGTGAGTGCAGATATGGAGTGAAGGAGGGGAGAGGTGGAAATTTTAAGGTAAATTCTATGAGGAAGATACAAAGATGACAGAGAGACAAGACCCCAAGGCTATTGCAGACATCACAGGGTTAAACTCCACACTTTACAAAGTACACAAGTGATGAACATGTTTTGCTTCTAGGGACCGATCAGAAACAACCAATGTCTTGATTCGTATTTCACTGTTCTATGTGTTAAAGGGAAATAAGCTTTAAAATATCAGACTTAATATTGAGGCGGTATGTGTGGTTTCTAACATTTCTCATTTGTGCCTCCCCAATGCTGCCATATGTGAATGTGAATAACACCTTGGAACCAGTTTTTCCCTTAAATTATCCTGGAAATCAAAAGCTTTGCCTCCAGGAATGTGTATTGCCATTGTTTCATAGCAATTAAAAATCTGGGAATTGGTGGTGTTTCCCATAGAAGTCGAAGTGTTCATAATAACCATAGAAATACACATTGCACACATTATCCTCCCATTTTTCCAATCTTTTGTACACCCATTCATTATCTCCTCAAACCTATAAAGAGCCTTTGATGACCTGGGGCCAATCCTTCAGCTGTCATCCCATAATTTCCTCTCCCTGTGGCATGCCTGACAGGTTGTTGAGGTGGTGACTAATTTCCGACATTCTCATTCTTCTAGCATTTCCCCAATATAGGCAGTTAGGCTGGTTTGTGTCCATCCCCTCTGGGTATGCATTTAACAATAAAAGCAGAGGAGAACAAACTAAAAAGCCAGCTTTTAACTTTGAAACACCCACAAAGTGGGGAAATAGAACATGGCACAGAGACACAATTTAGGAGGCAGTTGGAGTGAGGCTTGGCCAGAACCTTACTTTCTTTCCTGTCAACGATTCCTTGTCTCTGGACCTCAGATTCTGCTGGGCTGGTAGAAAGGATTCTTAAAAATTAATACATCTGTGCTGTAGAAAAAATTGAAAATGTATATTCTTTCTACTCATCTATTTGTAGGCTGAGATGTATACTAGCTGTATAGCAGACATGCACACACCACTTGGCTTGTGAGACTCTGTGTCACAAATACTTCATGTCCTAATAAATGTCACAGTGGGTCTTATTAGTGATTAGGGGTAAGCAATTGCTCTTAACATTTCCTTTGGGAAGAGGAATCTCTGCTGATAAGAAGGCAAAGGAAAAGAAAATGCCATAAATGATGTACATTGAATACAAAAGTAGAATGTGCAAATTATACTTCCAAATAAATAATTAAAAATTAGGATAGGAAAATGAGGGATGTGGTAACAGTGTTTCAAACAAATGTACTCATTACCTTACTTATTTAATAATTGTAACCCCCTGCTCATCACCTTTCCAATAGAGATTAAATAAAATCAGGACAGGAAAATATGGGAAGAGAAAGGACAAAGGGTAGGACTCTCTTATTCCTCTGAGACCCCCATCACCGTTTGACAGTTTGTCACATTCTCTGTAAACTGCTAATTCTGTGGTCCAATATTAAGTGTGTAAGGTGATCCACAGCAAGAAAACTTAATGTACAATATGGGTAGGGTGATCAGTGACTTTCCTTTCTATTGCTCCAACAAAACTTTTAAGTCCAGCCAGGGAGCCTTCCTTCAGAAAAATGACCTCATGGGATACTTAGACAATGTAGCCTCTGTGTATGTGTTCTTCTAAACATGGAGGGTAAGATGGGTCTTTAGCCCCCTACCATACCAGAGGTCTATCAGTTCTCAGACTCAGCCCTGGCTCCATGTGCGCAGAGTAACATATTCTCTCAACAGAAACCCAGCAAATGAGACTTCAGATTTGCCCACCATGTCTTTTCTCACATCACACAAGAGGTTTGGCTAGATCTTGTCAATGATTCTGTATCCAGTTGGTGTGAGCAAAGACCCCCAAATGCTATTAAAACTGCTTAGCGATGTGAACCAGATGGAAAAGCAAACAAAAGAATTCACGACTCATGTTAGACTGAATTGAATGTCTTTAATTTCACACAATGAATAACATATGAATAGGATTAACTTTTTTTTTTAATAGTTAAGTGCTCTATACTGTGCTAACCTGATCTGGTAGCAAAAAAGACTGAGCTTTCTTTTAGAAAAAAATGTTTAAAACCCAACATCTAAGACCATGAGGAGCATGACAGTAAAGCATGCCAGGTGTAGCTACGCCTCAAGTGACAGCAAGTCCATGTTCATTTTAAATGTACAAAAATGCTTTATGAATAAAAACTGTTACAAAAAGAACATTTCAAACAATGTACAATTTTTCTTGCCTCTATATTCAATAAAATACAAATACATTTTTTGTTCTAAAATATGTTTACATACAATCAAAGTAGGACATGCAAATTACACTTTAAAAAAGGCTTTTAAAAACCACTTATGAATACAAACTAAAAATTAGCCAGCACGACTTGTAAGACAATCTTGTGCCCCATTTTTTTCTTTTGAAATATATATGTACATATTTAACACATCATGTGCATTTATTATTATTTAAGAAATAGATTTTTTTTTAAAAAAAAAAAAAAAGGAAGAAAGAGAAAGACACCAATCTAGGGTGGAACTGCCCTTCCGAGTCGACCAGTTGGCAGTTCTTCACAATTTCCCCCCTTTAGTGTTTATTGTACCTGGGCAAGTGGGCGTTAGGTATCCAGGAAGTTTCTTCCTTGGTTGATATGTGCTTCTAAGACTGTTCCCCAAGTGACTGCATCCGACAGGGAAGGCAGGCTCCTCAGTGGGGTGAACTCTCCAAGAAACAAGAGGCAGACGGCGCCTTGTATTGTGGAAAGAAACTTTAAACACCAAGAAAATGCTACGGTATATTACAGTTTTGAGTTTCTAGGCACTGTGATGACATTATCTGTATGCTCTGGCATTTGGAGCATTGTGATATGATAGGGTAGTGTTGAGGGAAAATGTCTAGATTTATCTACTTTTACATAATGAGTAGGACTGAAAATCCTGCGACGTAACACTTAAATGGCTTTTGAGGCATTTCAGCTTCTGCCACCCCCTCTCCCTCTCCACACTACAGTTGGCATTTAAAGGCTTTGGAAATGTATGGATAGACTTTAGACAGTTCCCAGGTAAATCTTCCTAGCGATAGGGGAAAAAATACTCTCCAAAAGCTTATTATCTAAATATTGTTGAGTAATAAGCTAGGCATGGGATTTTCTACTTAAGTCCTAATACCAAATCCTTTATGATCTCCATGTAATACATCACCTTATACTATAATTCTGTCACCACTTGCTTATCATATTTATAGACCCAGCAATGTGTAGAACACAAATTCTGGCTGCCACTGAACATGGCCTTTCATTCCAGACAGTAGCCAAGTCGCAGTAATTTTCTAGCAACCTTCCCTGGGCTGCTAGTATCTGCTGAATCCTAGGCCTGCCAAGTCAAAAAGCAACCCTACATCCTCTTCTTTCCTTTGACCTTTCTTCCTTGGGTTGTAGCCAGACCTGGGCTACTTCAGGAAATAAAACTTCAACTCCTTTCATTTGAGATGAGGGATCAATAAACTAGTGGCCCCTTAGTACAGTAGATTAAAGATTCATCAGTACCTCTAAGGAGCTTTTGTGTCTAGATTTTATCATCTTCTCATCTCTAGTAAGACTTCTTATCCTATAGGTTGGGTCCATACTTGTATAATGAAGGTGAGTATTCCAGAATAAGAAAAGGAAATAAAAACCAGTGGGTGTTTCTTAATCCAAAATGTTTCCATGCTGCAAATGTTTAGTCTTGTGCATCTCAAATAACCTCCTCTTAAAATAAAAATGCAACCCCACAAGGCAGTGTTGGGTGTCTAAAGGCAATGTTGTGTGAGTAAAGACCTCCATGCTCCAGTTTAAAAGAGTTGGCTTCTCTTCCTGGTTCCACAGCTTACTAAATGTAAAACTTGATTAGCCTGCGCAGAAGAGGAGGGGTAAAGGAAAGAGGGTAGTCAGAGAATAAGGAAGTGATTACACTGATGAGGTGAGTCAAGTTCTGAAAGATATAAGAAAAACAAAGCAATGAACCATGGAGGGAGTCACCAGGTGACGGAGGGTCACTATGGGTGACTGGACTTGCTCCCACCTTCAAGGCCCTATTTAGAATACCTCAGTTTTGGTCCTCTGTAATACGCCAAAAATATTCTCAGCCTACCAGGTGGAAGAGCTTCCTATCCATGAGTGAGTTTGAACCCACTCCACTGTATCTCTCCAGGAATATCTTTCATTGGCTTGATAATTCTACTCTATTCCAAAGTTATCTGGAGTTCCTTACTTATTTGAGGGTAATGCCAATTTTAAACTTGGGGTTTTCTTCTAAGTTTTCCAAGCCCTGGATTACTGATCTGCAAGAAGATTTAGCCCATTTACAGAATGGATTTGAGAGCCTGTACGACGCAGGAAGGACAAAGGGCAAAAGAAAAGAAACGAAGGAAATGATTTTCCAAATCCAACAGGAAGAGAAACCTCTTTATGGCTTAATTGGAATGAAAATGGTAGCTCTTTCTTAGCAATGGCAGGGTGAGAGAGGCTAATTTAAACCTTCCTCTCCAGCGACTTCAGAACGGCTCAGACCGGGCTTGAGAATGACAGATTGAAAATAGCGGTTTGATTTTGTGTTCAACTTGTGTGAAATGCCATAGGTCAACCCAGGTCACAAACTGAGTATCTAGGATATAAGCTTTAAAGTACAATCTTTTAAACCTACATATCTCTAGGATACGTGTGGCTGACCTGGTGGGCAGCAAATGGTGTGAAGAACACGAGAGACGGTGCTTTGTGGGATGGCTCTTAGGTGATTTCAAACATCACACACCACAGATGCTTGCAAGCATATTGAGATTTTGAAATTTATTCCCATAGAGACCCATCATTTATTCTCTTCTGTTCACAAAGAAGACCCCTTCCTCTTTCAGGAAATAATATTGCATTGTGAAGTGATCATTCAATTTCCAACTGGTCTCAACTTCCGGTAAAGAAACTTAATTTGGAGGTAAAGCAGATATTCTAGTTCCCATTAAGAAATTTCATTCTGTCTTTGTCTCCTGTTCTATAATCTACTATGCCAGGTATTTCTGATGTCTTAAGAAAGGTAAGGGGAAGAGTTAAGGGAGGAAATTGAAAATATTTATATGAATTTTAAAAAACATCTATGGCAATGGAATAATTTTAAATTCATTCAGCGTCTTCTTAACATGTTTTACGTGGGCTGTGGGTAATAGAATATCTGACCACGTTAAACCAATGGCTAGTGTACAACTTGGATGAGAAATGTACAGTTGAAATTGACCATTTAAAAGACAATTTGTCACACACAGTTTGCATCCATGCAGACTGATAGATTTATAATTACATTATGTACAAAAATGTTTTAGTGTATTAAGGCAACCACAGTTTGGATACTTTGTCCAAGGTGGCTAGATACAATTAGAGTGGTGATACCCTTTGAACTTTTTTTTGTTTGTTTTTAATTTTTTTTAGATAAGAACACTTACTCCCATTTGCTTTTAAGAAATAATTAGCGAGAGATAATGGACTTCTATTGTCTTTTTGTTTCTGTTTCTCAACAATCTATGACAGGTTTCTTTGTATGATAAAAAAAAATTCACATACCAGGGCATTGCTAGACAATTTTTTTCTGTTGGGTTGGGGCTTTTAATTTTTGGTAGCTTGTCAGGAATTCCATCTTCTGTGGGGTATTAAAACTAATTTTTTTTCCTGCCTGTTTTCTACCGATATGTTGTCAGTATAAAAATAACCTGGTTGACGACTTCGGTCAACATATCCCGCATCTGCTGAGAGTTGCTTATTAAAAGGGCTCTCTCAATACTGAGTATCTGCTTCACAATGATTGGAATTCAAAGCCATGTTCCTTGGGATAGAGCACGCTAAGGGTGAACTTTACAACACAGGTAAGATTTACATTATTTAAACATGTACCAAGAAAAGGGCAGCGAGTTAAGGAAAAGCGCACAGGGAAGTACAATGGACAAAGGAAAAGCAGGAACAGAAGGTGTAAAAGTCAGCGTATGTGAGCAAGAGAAGGCCTATGGAAGAATGTGAATGCAGGTCTAAGGTCACCTGTCGCTAAGAGCCCACCACCTGATCATGTGATTCTATCTGAGAAACTGTATTTTGTTAACGGAAAGATTCACCTTGAGGATGACACCAGTGCCCCAAAGCCTAGCAGGGATTGAAAACACCGAAAGAAATAGGAACCAAACAAAACCCAAAAACCCGATTAAGTGAAAGTGGGTTATAACCAAGCCCGTGGAATGTTTCCTAAGTGAGGGTGTTTTCCCTTTTGACATTTTTCCTGGCCAGCACACGAGCTCAGAATCAAGGGCACACCTTAGATGTGAGGGACTCGGAGGAGGGGCTGGCAGAGAGCACCAGCCTTCTGCTTCTGGGTGGGTGGGTGGGTGGGGTGGGGTGCAGGGGTCTCCTGCTTCCTGCAGAGGATCTGGCCACACTCAAGTTGACAACTATGCCCCGGTGCAGCCCGGACCAGCTGCTGCATTTCCTTGGCGATCCCAAGAACTCCCTCTCTTCCCCCCTCCCCCAGGGCATGGATGGTTCAACCCCCTCATCTGGCCCCCAAACTGCCCGCCCAGCCCGTGTCCCTGCGGTGGAGGAGTCTACCCCCCGTTCCTGCTCACTGCACTTCCAAGGCGTCAGTCAAGTCCCCAGCCCTCGGGTTCAGACGTCCAGACCTGCCCTAGGCGAGGACATCACTCTCGCTCCCACGGGACTTCCTGGACCTTTTGGCCTTCACCTCCTCTTCCTGGGGAAGGGGCTGCTGCGGTGGGGGCGGCGGCTGCTGTGGAGGCTGCCCTGGAGGCTGAGGTTTGTGTTTCCTCTTCCCACCTCGGGGGGTCTTGGGCAGAGGAGGGGGCGGGGGCGGGGGTGGGGGTGGAGGCAGGGGGGGAGGCGGGGGCGGGGGCAGAGGCGGTGCCTCCCGGGCCATGTGGATGACAGCCTCAATGGTGGCCATGATGGTGTCCTGGCTGGTGGCCGGCTCCAGTACAAGCGGGCTCAGGCTAGGCTTTTGGCCCCTTTTGCTAGGAAGGTCGATGCATTTTTCCAGCACTGGCATTTGGTCTCTGGAGTCCTCATCGAATTGGGTGGGCTGCTTCCGGGGTCGCCCTCGCCTCTTCTTGACGAAGTTGTTGCCTGTCTTTGATTGTCTCTGCAGCCGCTTGGCCTTCAGGATCTTGTTCACGTGGTCCAGGTTCTTCTTGGTGGACAGTATCTTGGTGTAGTTGCACATCTTCCGCACCTCGCACTGGATGGCTTCGATCTCCCGCCGCTTGAACCGCTTCTTCAGGGAGGAGCTGGCTGCAGAGGGCAAAAGAAAAGAAACTGAGCACATGACTCCAGGACAGCAAAACGTGGGCACCGCACGGATATCAAGTGTTCTGTCTGGTGTAAGAACCATGAAGGCTGAGAATGTAGCTCAGGGGTAGGACCCACAGCCCTGGGTTGGATTCCCAGCCCTGCAAAAAAGTTGTTCTAAGAACAAGTAATCAAGGGGGAGGGGGTGTGTAAATTTGATCATAGCACATTATATATTCATGCACAGAAGCCTTTGCATAGTTCATTTGCACTAAGAGAGAATTATGGATACTTTGGAAGTGACTCAGTACTTGGCTATTTTTTTTTAGTGTTTCCTCTTTATTCACTTTGAAAACAAAAATAAACAATGTTTTGATTCTGTTACAGGTGCAGAGAGTTTCAGTTTGCGTTACTTCAGTTCTCACAGTTACAAGAAACAGTCATTCTACGTTAAGGACATGAAAACTGGCACTTGGCCTTGAATGACAGGAACAATAGCCAAACTACAATATATATTTCTTCATTATTTTCCTTACCATTGATTTAATATTTTAGCCAAGCCTTTCATATTCAGCCCAACTCAATTTAGCATTCAATTATGCTTCCTCTTTTTATGTGGATGTTGAATGAATAAAATGACCCATAGTCCTCCACAGTCTGCAGTATGATCACACAGGACACACTACTGATGTCTTACAAATGAGACCTTGACCTGATCTAGAATATGTCACCAAACTGTTGTGTTAACCTTCATCTATCTATGATTACTTCCTGAACACTCTAGTTAGGATGGGCACAGTCTTTTCCCATGTCAGGATTGCCTGGTGATGTCCAATTAACCAACTCCTTCCAAACCAGTTCATCCTGGGAACCTCCAGGGAAATATCCGCCAGGTGTTTCTGAATCACTTACCCTCCCCCTGCTGAACTGTTGCTTGCAAAGAGCTCTTTTCATGTGCTGGTGGCCAGATGCGCCTCTTTTTTATGAGCCCAACTTCTCAGGAAGTCCTGTACTGTGCCACTAAATGGCCTTCAGAGCTGCTTCGTTTTGAAGTTCAGACACCATAAAGTGTGAATGGCTTCAAGACATGCCAGCCTTTTGCCTTTAGCTCATTCTTTCCCTTTTTATTGTGTGCAAGCAGGCACATGTACACATACCCGTGTATGTGTGTGTGTGTAAACAGACACGCACATGTATGTGCATGCACCCTTGGACACACTGCCCCTCCTCCACTCTGGCTATCAGTAAACTTACCAATTATGTTCTCACTGAACTCTTTGTTGTTGTGATTTACCCTAAATGTTTAACCCTGAAGAAGCAAGCCTGGGTAAAAGACCTAGGTCAAAAGGGGATGTAATTCATCTCAGTATCTTAGTTTAGTGTGCCCTTCCATTATTTTATTCATGTACCACTAGGGAAACAGAATACATATCTTAAGAGAAGGAAGGAGGGGAAAAAAAGCGTAAAACTTGGACACTACTCTCCTTCATTCTTGGGTACTCCCACTTCATTCTTTCCCCTGTCTCCCCACTTCTCTCTCATGCTGTGGCCATCACAGACCTCCAGGAAGGTTTTATTTGAAGTTATTTATGCCACTAGCTTCATGGAGTGGGAAGCGCTGAGTTCCATAGGCCGGGTCAAACTGCTACAGCTTTTGGCCAAAGGTCAGCTAGACTGACTGAGCAATGAATAACTACTGAGCGATCTTTAAAATAAGTTATAAAGATCAAAATAGAACAAAGCCAAAGTGAGCTTCTGACTATAAAAATAAAACTTTTGTAGTTAGTCTTGTTAAAAAAAAAAGAAAGAAAGAAAGAAAGAAAAGCTTGTTCAATTATCAGTTCTCAGATGCAGGCACTGATTCTGGTCTGGCTTTGTGTATCTAAAAGGGCCTTGCATGGTGCCTCCTTCCTGGGCAGGATTTAAAGGTTGTTTCTGCACTGACAAATCAGACTAATCATTGCTGCCTCAGAGCACAACCCTTAAGAGAGATTTATTTTGGATTTTTAAAGTGACTCTTGCAAATATAGTGACACTAAGAGTTAGCAGGCCTCCCTTTAGAAGCAAGGATTTACTTTGTGCCATTCACAAGCAAAAGAAAACTAGATTCAAGAAACTTCTGGTATTATTTCAAATAAAGGATCCATTTGCAGTTATATTTTCCCTTTCATTTATACTATTTGCCAAGAAAGAAAATGCTATGTGACATATACTACAAAACTCCAAGCAGAAAGTAAACAATTTTGCTAATATTCAGTACAGCATGAAAACCTGAAGTAAATAAGTGAGTTGACATTATTTACCAAGGAAAGTTTGATTGAAATCCTTCAGGAACTTTTTGGAGGCAAATATAGCCAATGGATTATCCCTCTTTCTTTTTGGAATAAAATGCCAAAAGACAACAAAAACCTAGTAGATAATCTCATACTCATTATGTAGAGCATGTAGCTTTGACTCATCATACTTCTGTCTCAGGATTACAGGTGTAGACCAACATTCCTTATGCTTTATTATTACTCTCTCTCCTCTACTATTGATTGAGCTAAATATTTACTCTCTTTCCTCTTCACATGATTGTGTTTTTATTTTCATTTCATTTGTGGATATATAAGTGGTAAAAATTAAATCTGAAACCATGTAATGTTGGCATTGGTGTAAGGAACTAGGATTGTTGTAGATTTTTTATGAAAGCATAAAGTGGCATAATCACTTTGGACTCTTATGGGGTAAAAACTATTAGAGTTGAAGATGTATAGGTTCATTTCCCAGCAGCCCCATCTCAAAAGAGCCTCTTTACTCACTTACAATAGGAAGCAAAGGATGCAAAGGGCTTCCTCCACAATGACTTTATAGAACTTTACTAAGCTTTCGAGAACAGTCTATTTAGCCAAATTTTCTGGAATGGTGAAAACATTCTTTATCTGTACCATTTCATATGGTAGCCTCTAGATACACATGCCTACTGAGCACTTACAAGGTAGCTAGTGTGATTGAGAGTTAATATTTAATTGTAGTTGTCACATTTTCCAAGGAGGCTACTTTATAGACAGCAAAGGTCTAGAGTGAACCAACTCAAAATTCAGAGAGAAGGATAGGCAAGGACACCTTGAAATATATAGGACACAAAGAGCTCCAGATAGCAAAATGGAAAGTGTGGGGACTTGCAGTTAAACAACATGGTGTCTCAAAAACACATGTGTATGTGTGTGTGTGTGTGTGTGTGTGTGTGTGTGTGTGTGTGTATATATATATGGGGGGCTATACATATACATACACATTTCAGGTGAATGGAGGGAGAAATTATACATTTAAAAGTCTGAAGAAACAGGATGACCTTATTTGAATGCCAATTTAAACACAGTGTTAAAAGACATCATCAAATAAGTTTAAATTTGAACCCGGCCTGGGCATTCCTAATTATGGTAAATTTTCTTTTTTTTAATTTTTTTTTATTGTGAAAATACTGTACAGAGGGGTTACAATTACATGAGCAAGATAATGAGTACATTTCTTATCAAGCATTGTAGCCTCCTCCTTTGTTTCCCCTTCCCATCCCTTTCCATCCTCCCCCCCCCCCCCCGCACTCCCTCCCCCCCAGTAAATTTTCTTAGTTACGGTTATTACATTGTGACCATCTTCTTATTTTTCAAAAATGCATACCAAAGTACTTATGGGTGATATCATGAGGTCTCAGAGACTGGCATCAAAATAACAAGGAAAAGGGGAAGTAAGAAGAGGTAATGAGGAAAAAAAGTGATCGATTGTGAGTTTATACTCTTGAAGCTGAATGAAAGATAGATGGGCTTTATTTATTTTATTCTACCTGCTCTGGTATATGCTTAACGTTTTCAATGATACAAGGTTAAAAAGCTATAAATGATAAATGGCACAACAGTATTTCCCCAGAATTTCAGGACTGAAGAGAGTTCTGTTTTTAATCCACTTGGGGATTTATTTCACCTATAACATTTCGTAAGAATAGGAGACATTTTTAGTGGAGAGCATGTACCCATGACTTCCCTAGAAAGCACACAGTGATTGCTGCTCTCCCTCATGGCACCACAGTGTGTGAGACCAAATGTATTCTCTGTTTCAACTGTGCCCAACAGTAAGTAGAAGTCACAAATGTTCAATGGTAGTGTTACAACTTAGGATCTCCCTTCCTTTCATACATTGTAATGTTTGGGTTTTTTCCCCTACATCTACTGAACATCTGAATTATATTTTGTTCTTATGCTTATTATCCAAACATTCAGCTGAGACTCATTATCCTTGTGTGTGAATAATAGCAGAGTGTGTATAATGGAAAGAGCCTTCCCTGTAGGGAAATGAACCAGGATGAATCTTTCATGCCTCTTGGTCTCCCTTCATTTCTTACATTGCCTGGATAGAATAGATATTCTCCAAGCTCACTTCTGGACTAGACTTTTCTCCTACACTCATTAGCCATTGCTTTCCCCAAAATATGAGGTGGCTTTCTAAAACACCTATTTCTAAAATATTTATTAAATCCTAGTGTGAGGGGCAGAAGACTTTGGACTTGGCAGGATTTGATATTCACAACTCATTCTCCTTATTGCTTTGCTGTCTCTCTAAATCTTTACAGATTTTTCTCTCTTCAACTTGTTTCATTATTTTGATAGTGATTTCTGGCCTGTAAGATTGATACCATATTTGCTCTCCTTCCTATAACTGTCCTATATGCTGCCTGCTGCTCTTTGTTAGTCTTAAAGAAGAATCATGAGTGACCCAGGAAAAATGCAAATTCATGTCTTCATAACTCTGCAATATAAAACACCTTCAAAAGGCTTAAAGTTGCTATGCAAATGTCTGAAGTGGTTTTCATTCAGATCTAGGACTTTTTACTCCTATTATCAGACCATAGCCACATCAGCATTTCCCTGATTTGACTCACATCTTTAATGATAATCAAAGAACGGATTTTTTGTATACACACACACATAATACACATATATGTGTATGTATACACACATATATGTGTATATATACATATACACATACACATACATAGCATAGCCACTGTGAGCCAGGCTAAGGGCTAACAATGTTTAGCTATTCAGATGGTTTTTAAGAAACTGGTGCTAATGTTGGGAGACTGCTTTGCCCATGTGTAAGACATATGTTAATTTTACAAGAAAGATTGTGTGGTGTGGGTGAGGGGAGCCGATTTATTTTTGACTCTTTAGAGTTATTCTGTTTGAGTGTCCTTGTGGCGAGGTTGGGAGAAAAAGAGGAAGGACGAATTACCTGAAATGAAGTTGCTTTCTAAGTTATAGAGAACTGGAACACTGTTGGTCTTAAGACAGTTTGCTGCAATGGGCATTTCCTTGTATACTGATGTGTTAGAAAGTTCTCTGCATGCAAAGGCCATTTTTTTTCCCTCTACATTTTCAGTGTAGGAATCATTCATACAGCAGCACATGATCTGGTGCATTCTACATGGTAAGCAACTACAAACTCAAGGGAATTCAATTGTCTCATGTTCTCCAATGTAGTGTGTGTGTGTGTGTGTGTGTGTGTGTGTGTGTGTGTGTGTGTGTTTCTTTGTATTTTGTGCTTGGATTTGACTCCATAATGGTCTTTTATTCTCCTAATGGATGGTTTTATTTTTTGAAGGGAAGTATATGAGGCAACATGCCTTGATGTATCAACTTTCCCCTTCATCCTGTGAATTTAAATGACCTTCTTACAGTCCTGGCCTTTAAAACTCTTTTGAAAAAAAAAAAAACTAACAAGTTGCCTTTCCTGAGCAGGTCCCTGCAAAGCAGAGAACATCTGATGGAAGCTCAAGCCCTCGAGTCCAACTCTGTATGTGTAGAGCAGCAATTTAGAATTAAAAGTTAGCAGATGTGTGGGATTCGCCCTGACATGCTGTTCTTTCCATTCTGTTTCTCAAAATTGTCTTAATATACTTTGAGGTCTCCTTGAGAATGTGACCAGCTTGTTTAAAGCCCAGTGAGTGGTTGGCTAGTTCAACAGCAGCTTCCTCTGGAGTGGTTGTTGTGAGGAACTGTCTTATCTCTGTCCTTCACATTTTTCCTGGGACAATGGAGGAGGTGAAGCAGTACAGGTGTGTGAGCCCTGAAAGGACACCAAACATCAAATGCCATTTGTTGGATAACTCCTTACATCTTCTTAGCAGCATTCATGGTGTTAGGAATTTAAAATCTTGCCTCTGTTCTCCAGGCTCTGCTGTTTGGCCCACTAAGGGGGCTTTACTCCTCCAAGAAGAAGCAGGGTGATTTAACAGGCTACAGAAAGATTATGCTAATTCATATTTATATCATGGATATTTAACACATAAGCACTCAATTAAGCATTATAATGCTTTAAAAAAAATGGGACCACAGAGATATCGTTGATTGACACGTACTTCAGTTGATGAGTGCCAGTTACACTTGGCATCCTGATCCTCAGAGAAGAGAGCCGATCACAGACATTCAGAAAGCTAACGGGGCATCTCACCAGTGTGGTGCCGGTGTTGCATAGTTTAAATGCCACAGCACAGTAGCCCATATAGTTAATTTTTATTTTTTAAAAATCAAGGTTTTGTTTGTTTTGTTTTGTTTTGTTGGTCGTGGGGTCTGAACCCTGGGCCTGGGCGCTATCCCTCAGCTCTTCAGCTCAAGGCTAGCATTCTACCACTTGAGCCACAGCACCACTCCCAGCTTTTTTTTTGCTTATGTGATACTGAGGAATGTAACCCAGGGACTCAGGGATGCAAGGCAAGTGCTCTACCACACAGCAACCTTTCCAGCCCCCCAAACAAGGTGTTTTGAATAGAAAAATAATTCAAAATCCTTTGTAATGAGATTAAGAATATTCACGCAGAGTGCTATCAGTTATGTCAGGAAACTGCATAAAAAGAATTTTTTACAGAGCTTTTGTTGTTGGCCATGGTGGTCCTGGGGCTTGAACTCAGGGTATGGGCATTATCCATGAGTCTCTTTGTGCTCAAGGCTAGTGTTTTACCACTTGAGGCACAGCTCCACTTTTGGCTTTTTCTGAGTAGTTTATTGGGGGTAAGTCTCCCAGACTTCCTTGCCCTGGCTAGCTTCAAAATGCAATCCTCAGATCTCCACCTCCTGAGGTAGCTAGGATGACAGGCATGAGCCACAGATGCCTGGCTGTTTTTTTTTTTAATCTTTGCTCTTTATTATTTTATTTTAATGTATTTATATTGGCCTATTCTCTGTATTTTTAATATTTTACATTGGTGAAGGATCAGTCATGAATGGTTTATAGTTTTTAAGTACATTGTCAAAATTTATTTACATTTCATGATGAATTTGGCACTTTTTCTTGGGCAAAAAGGCACAGGTTCTAAATGTTCTCTCTCTCTCTCTCTCTCTTTTTCTCTCTTTACAGTTCATGGGCCATTACCAATGTTACATGTACTAATGTCTAACAGTTGTTAGAACATAAACAAAACACTTAATGTTCCTTTAAGGTAGAGTAGGCCAGAAAACAACTGCTTTAAGAAATAAACTCATCTTTAGAACAATATATATATGTATATAACTCAATTTATAGAAAGAGCCTATTTTGTAATTGGGGATATTTATATTGTTTTTGTAATTTTGTTACATATTATATATGTATATATATTATATATTATATATGAACTCTCTATATATATATGAAATCTACAAGCTTAAAAAAAATCAAAAACCTGGCCAAGTGTGGTGGTACATTCCTGTAATCCTAGCTACTCTAGGAAATAGAGTAGATGTAGGAAGTAGGAAGATAAAGGTTTTAAGGCCTACCCACATGGCAAAACTGCACAATCCTATATAAAAATGAACCAAGTGAAAACAAAACAAAAATAAACTGGGGCATGACCCAAATGGTAGAGTGCAGTAAGAGTGAGGCCGTGAATTCAAACTCCAACACTGAAAAAAAAGGTGCAATGCCTTCTGATTTTCAAGTACGTCTAATTATTAGTTTAAAAAACCAGTTTGCTAAATTTCAATACAAACCTTACCTAATTGATTAATATGTGACTGGAGCGTTAGCTATGTGTAATGTTTTTTTAACCAAAATAGCTAACAAAATATAGAAAATAAGCACACTTCAGATTCACACGTTTAGATTACTTTATCATAATGTTTAAAAAAATTCAAGACGAAGTTGAAGAGGAAAATAAGATAAAGTAATAGAAGGGTTGAATTTACTCCCAGCATATTTTTGCATATATGGGAATATCACAATGAAACCTCATTTGCGAATTAATATGTCACCCCAAACCATCATAACAAGAAAGAAGAAAAGTATAAAAACTTTCAACAGTAAGGACAAAAGGAATGCAACTCAAAAATCATAATCAGGTTTCTGCCTTAAAAATTATTAAAATATTATTAAAATTATAAAATTGGAATAATATTTTGATTATAACAGAACTGTCTCATTAATATTAACAAATTTGATGAAAATTAAAATCTGTTTACACCATTATGACTGGTGGATTATGTCATTTTTAAAAACTTATGTCAAAAGATTCTACATATTTTTTTAAAATGGAATGGGAATTTTCTGGGGGCTGGCATTGAATTGCAATCCTCTTGTTCTCAGTTTTCCAAGTAGCCAGGATTATAGTCATGAGCCACAACTGTCTGGCTAAGAAACAATAAAGCTTCTTGAACACACATAACATATGTGGTTCTTCATGTCCTCAAAACAAACAGTATAGGTCCTGCTTTAAGGTAAAGGCCTGGCTAATATTTCCTGATGGATTGTTTAGAAGGTAAATGCCTCAAGACCAAGCCTGGATTAAAAGGAGGCTTCATGTTCCCTAGCTCACCACTAACTGACTGGAAGGCAATTCAGTGATACTGAGAACCCCTGTACCCATGGAAAGCTTCTAGAATGAATGTTGAGACTGACTTGCTTATTCTTAAGTTCTGGGGGGCTGGGAAGATGGCTCAGTGGTAAAGCACTTGCCTTGCATGCCTGAGGCTCTGGGTTTGATTCCTCAGCCCCACATAAGCAAAAGGAAAAAGCTGGAGTGGCGCTGTGGCTCAAGTGGTAGAGCGCTAGCCTTGAGCTGAAGAGCTGAGGGACAGCGCCCAGGCTCAGAATTCAGGCCTACAACCGGACCAAAAAGAAAAAAGAAAAAGTTGGTTGTCTTAAGTTCTGGTTCCAAGAACTTCAGAATCCTTGACTTGTTTGATGATGACCGCATACTACTAGTCCTCATGAGCCCAGGGCTTATGTGCTAAATCACTTTTGGATCTGACAGACAGAGGTAGGAGTAAATTGATAACACACACACACACACACACACACACACACACACACACACTCACACAAACTGTGGGTGAGGTGGTGTGGGGGGAGGGAGGAGAAAGGGAAAGGTGTGAAGGAAAAAGCTAAGAGATTAGAAAAAAAGAAAGATATTACATAATTCCTTAAAAAGTGTTTGGTACACATTCACTGGTACACTGCGTAATGATCAGAGCACAAAGTAAAAAGGAGAACACAGTTTCCACCGTGTGCTGTGCACACCAGGGTGCTGTGTGATTAATACTGGGGGTCTCCAGCCCAGATCACCAAGGACATCCTTTAAGTAGAGGAACTTCTCTGGGCGTGAGATTTGCTAGGGTCAAAGTTGCTTCTTAAGAAGGGAGTTGGAAGTAGTGTCACTGGTAAACTGAGGAACACAAGAGCTATTTTGTCCTACAGGTTCAGTCAACTTGGGCTTCCGTTTGTTGCAAGGTAAGTCAACCCCCATCATGCTACTTAGACAGCCCAAGAGGCTGGACAGAAGCAGAATTCATGCCAGACAATTTAAGCTGCATCTGTGAAATCTCACCGCCGTAAAGCTTGCCACCCAAATTAGGGTGGGTGCACCCTCTCTTAAGGCTCTTTATATTGTCTCTTCTTTCCTCTGAAATCTGGTATAGCTTTTTCCTTAACCATGGAGGTCATCTTTTATATAATTCTCTATTACATAAGCATGCTTTTATTTACAAGAGGCTTTCATTCATTCTCTCTTTTGAAGTCTGAAAAGAACAACACAGGTGAAAACAAGGAATCATATAACAACATGAATTTAGGAGAATTTCTATCTAATTTAAGTATATATGCGGAGATAAAATAAATCTTTGTTGAGCATCTTGGAACTCCAAGAATTGTATGCCATGATAGATACTTATGCTTTGTTTCTTTGTTGACTGTAATAACTGCAATTGTATATGTGATACTGTGTCTCTTTTGGCAACCTGAGAGAAATGATGTTGATTACGATACTAGAGGGATGAGGTGCTACTGTTTTTTCTTTTACAATATGTGGTGGTGCTGGGGCTTGAATCTACGGCCTCATGCATGGTAGGCAAATGTTCTACTACTGATTTTTTAACTCCAGTCCTTGTGATTCTGATTTATCAGATAAGGTCTGCGTACCAGCCTGGAGTTGGACTCCAGCTTTTGACTCCTGAGTAGAAGGGATTATAGGTTCTAATCTTGTTAAGGCTTCTAGTCTAGTTATCCCTATGTTGTATTTTCAGACAAATCTCTTTAGGATCTTCATTTCCGAATATAGTCTGTCAAAGGCATATTCTTCCAAGTATTCTTTGTTCTAGTAGATGTCCTTTAAAAGATAAAGATTTTTGTGTTTTCAATGAGGTGAATTCTAGACTATATTCCATTTCAGTCACACTTTTCTGGAGATTTTAATATTCCCCAAAGTTCTTTTTAAATTTTGGCACTGAGAATTGAACTTATTTCTCAAGGAGGAAGTGCTTAGCTTAAATATATATATATATATATATACATATATATATATACATATATATATATATATGGTTGATTTATTTCTATAATTGAAAGCCACACACTTACATTAATAAAGTCTACATTAAATTGTATATTTTTGAACAATGCCATATCAACAGTTTTACCTCTAAGCACTTTCATATAAGCTACCAAGCCGGGTCACTGCTATTGTAGAATTGTTTTTGGAGTGAAATGCCAAGTCTTTCATTTAAATCTGTAAAGTTTAGTTATACTAGTTTTGGTCCAATGTTCTAGTCTACTGTGAAAGATTTGAAAACTCTTTTCATTGTGTTTTCTCAAAGAGTACTTGGAATTTTTTTAAGGAATTTTCAAAGGGTTTGAATATGTTCAAAGTTAGTGACTTTAATTCTTTCTGGGCTTGATTCAAGTTACTTTATTGCATATTACTGGCTTTCCTTTTTATTGAAGCTTTTAAAGAAATACTATCAATTTACACAATAAAGTGTATTTGTATTCTTCATTAAAAAAGTAAGCAATTATTCTCATTGCTATAACATGTCTGTCCCCTTAGTAGATGATGGATGAACCCCAGAAACAATAACTTTACATTGTCCACAGATGTGTGTCCAATTCTATTATTTCCTACAATGTCAGAAAGAATATTGTGTCTGATGTTGGATAGGGAGAAAAGTCTTGCATTTTTCTTTTATCCAGAGGCAAGAATTCTGCACTAGTAAGGAAAAAAGAAAGATACAAAGTAAAAGAATACTTGGAATGGTTCTGTTGCATCCAAATTTCCACTGGATTGTTTAAAATTCAGTCCTAAATTATGCTATCAATATCATCCATCTTAGTTCAACCTGCCTACTCTTTAAAATGCCCATTAAGGACTCTTTATAAAAGATGTTCCTGATCTTCTATTGCAGTGTTTATCCTGCTCCTTCTTTAGGAAAATTTATACAGATTGCTTGTTCTTTTCGGATAGCATTTCTCTTAAGTCTTATACTCAGATTATGGGATTAAGTTAGATTTATCCTTACTCTTACACTGTGTTTTCCTAAGGAACTAGGACAGGTTCTGATTTTTTTAATTCATTGTTGGAATAAATGTTATTGATGGAGCCCCATCTTGTATTGGACACTGAAAATTCTGTGCTCTTCCCCCTATAACTAGCACCCAGCTTAGCTGAGTTTCTTGAATCTTAAAATCACTATGTAATACAACCTAAACTGGAATATATCATCTACTTTGCAAAGCCTGTGTGTGGGACATGCAAGAACTTTTTGAAGGACATTCACATCACATTAAATTGGGTCTTCACATACTTTAGCTGTTTGCACTATCATTCGTTGCTTGGAGTTAAGCTATTGCAAAAAGTGTTGTGAACAACAGACATATATCTAAACTATGCATGGAAAAGCAGGTAGCACAAACAAATTTGGAACTTGGTTGGGGTTGGGAGAGATGGGGAAGAAATGATGAAAGGGAAGACACTGATCAGGAAGTATAGTACTAAACTGACAAATTGAAAACTCTTTGTGCAACCACTAACACACACATATAAAGTTTATAATTTATTGCAAGTCACTAAGGAAACCAGCTTGACCATTTAAGGATGTGGGTTGATGGAAATATAGGTTTCCCCACAGAAAGAACACATATACATGCACACATTGTCTAACAATAAAACTCAAAACAGGCTGGGTGCCTGTGGCTCTTGCTTGTGATCCTAGCTACTCAGGAGGCTGAGATCTGAGGATCATGGTTTGAAGACAGCCTGGCAGGAAAGTCAGTGAGACTCTTATCTCCAGTTAATCACAGAAAAAGCTGGAAGTGGTGCCATAGCTCCAGTGGTAGTTTGCTAGCCTTGAGCATAAAGGACCTTAGGAACAGTGCCCAGACCTAGAGTTCAAAGCCCAGGACTGGCACACATGCACACACATCAAAACTTAAGACATCATATACACAATATTCATACATACATATATATATATACACACACACACAAACATATATATATATATGTACACACACACATGCAACATACAACTTAGATAGAGAGACAGAAATAGAGAATATGCACTTAAAGGACTTTTTAGAGTAGTTTTAAGTTCTCAGGAATATAAAGCAGAAGATATATAGAGATTTTCTGTGCATCTCCATGTCCTAACACACAGCCTTTACCATGAATGGTCCTTTCATTGCCAAAGGTTTGGGTCCACATTATAAAGGTACATTGTGGGGAGAGGTCATATGTTGTCTTGGCAAGTGTATATACATTAATTTTCTGAGCAGTCTATCAGTAGTTTATTGAAAAAAGTTACTGCGTTAACTTCTTTTTTCAAACACAGGCTTGGGCAAACTCAATGCAGCAAAATCCTTTTCTTCAATTTAACATTTGACAATTTGAGAGGAAAAAGCTCATTCATCATCTTTTCCTTTTTCAAGACCATAAATTATTGGCTCCTATGCCACGCAGCCCAAATTCTAGGAAAAGTTAGTGTAAACAAACCCAAGTTACAATGCATGGAGCAAGAAGAGTGAGTCATAAACAAAACATAGACATATGTTCTCATATAAATAAGGGCCTGGATCATCAGCTTCCAAAGTCTGCTTCCCATTAATTATACAACAAAATGAACTTTCCATATGTAAAGCCCAAATCACTTAACTCTGGCAGTTTACATAAGACAAAGACCAGGATTGTGGGGACAGAGGCACTAACAGAAGTGGATTTCAAAATAAAGAAAATCTTTGTAAAGTATCTTTAGGCATTGAGGGGCTAGAGGATCCCTTAGAAGAATGTTTTTGAGCAACAAAACTCTACCCAGGTGCCCAGGAGTACAGCTCAGGAGGAGGATTAGGATCCTTGCTCAGTGGGTTTCCTCTCTTTTGCTCTGAGTTCTTCTTTTTTTTTTTTTTCCCGCTCGTGCAAACCCTGGATACAGGTAACACATCTCCTGGAGCCACTTCACAGTTTAGGCTCCCTCCATCAGTATCTTTTTTTTTCTCTACCTTTGAAACTGTCTATTGGTACTGCCCATTCACATTTCCTATCTTAGGAAGGCCATTTAGTACTTCCTAATTTCAGGATAAAAATCAAGGAGCTATAGAGCTGTGGGAAGCAGCTGAGTGCTTTGCTGTGTCCCTTTCAAAAGGAGATTTCCTTAAATGGACTAGTAGGCTGATGTCCAATGGACATGAAAGGGACGGATAAATTTTAGTTTACTTGGCTGAGAAGAGGGAATAAAGAGACCCTTTTTTCTCTTTGCTAGTAGAGATGTGAGTGGCTTTCATTGATTGACCCAGTGGTTATTTCTGTCACATGTATACTTTGTCTCATGGTGTAGACCACACAAGGTAAGCAGAATGCATCATTCATGCCCTTTAAAGAAACTAAGGGGAAGAGGAAGGAGCTAATGATTTTTGGAGAACCTGCAGTACACGCTGGCATACGTCACACATAGCAGCAACCCCTGAAGAACTTTAGCATTCTTATTTTACAAAGTTGAAAACAGAGACCTTAGAGGGTAAGTAAGTGATTTTCCTAAGGGTGCACAGCTTAGAAATCAGAAACTCAACAATTCAAGAAAGGGTTGACTGCTCAAAGAGTCCAAGCCAGTTGCATACCGCATTCCCATAGGAAAGCAAAGAGGACCAGAAGTTAAATAGCGAACAAGAAGACCCAGACTATGAAAACCCAGGTTTCCCTTTCAATTTTCTACTACTGACCCCATCAAAGTACCAAAGCTCTCTGAATTTCACAACTTCAAAGGACTTTCCCAAGCCCCAAATTCCATAATTAAATAACAGGAAATGTTGCGGCAGATTACGCATGTTATGTCTGTTAGATTATGTGTTCCTGCACATTGTTTTAATTGAGTTCACACGTTTTCAATGGCTTCTTGCAGGGACCTAGGTACTACATCATATATATGCAATTACTCCAAAATTAAAAAAAAAAACAAACCCAAATGCAACCACTTCTGGTCCCAAGCATTTTAATTCAATCACATTGAGGGAAGTTGGGCAAGATCATAATGAAAGGTGATGGTGGGAGAGGGGGGAACCTATTAAAATCAAGAGAATATATTTCATCTAATGGGATAAATGTAATCTTGCTCCAACCAGATAGAAATCTTAGCTCCAAGGGGCCAAAGGATATGAGTCACAAAAAGCCAGAAATCTTGATAATTATGTTAATAGTTGCTAAGTAATTAAAAAAAGAAGTATAACCTCTGAAGGCCAACAAAACACAACTGCAAACACCTATTCACCCATAGCTATCATTTTGCGGACATTACCCTTTAGAATGGTCATAAGGCCTTACTCTAGAATTCCAGGTT
Source organism: Dipodomys spectabilis (assembly GCF_019054845.1). NCBI lineage: Eukaryota > Metazoa > Chordata > Mammalia > Rodentia > Heteromyidae > Dipodomys > Dipodomys spectabilis. The sequence goes on along the minus strand of NW_024870701.1, from coordinate 23,028,287 downwards.
TTTCATATTCTGACTGTAAACTTCCCTTCCAGCTTGAACTATAGTTATTTCTAAGAACACAGGTAAAACTAAAGAAATGGACAGAAAGGAGGCTAGCTCCGAAATGACACAAACCTATTCCTGTACTCACCATCTCTCTCAATTCTTTTTTTTTCTAGGATAATCTTATTGTCTTCAGAACCCCTTTAGTTGAAAATATTATTTGGTCACCTGATATTTCAGAGTCAGATCTTCTCAAGTAGTATACAAAGTTCCTCTAGGACAAGAAGTAATCTTATGCCTGTTTTCTGTGAGACAATCAACAGAACTTTATGTGGTATACAGAATAATCTACAGTTATTCCTTATCTCACTACAAAGTATTATAGTTTTGTTTTCAGCACTGACAATTTTCTGGGTACCAGTGGCTCATGTCTGCAATCCCAACTACACAGGAGGTTGAGGTCGGAGGGATGTAGGTTTCAGGCCAGCAGGGTCAAAAAAGTTTGTGAAACCCATCTCAACTGTAATGATGGAAAATGTCAATAGGAAAATCAGAGTCCAGGGTAGCCTGAGAAAAAAGCCAGACTGGATCGTAAAAATAACCAGAGCCAAAGGGGAGGCATGGCTCAAGTAATAGAGCACCTACCTAGCAAGCCCGAAGCACTGAGCTTAAACCCCAGAGCCGCCAAAACACTTATAGACATTTGAGTTAAGCTGAGCTTGATACATCATCTAATGCTCTCAGTAGTAGAGAGCTTGGACTGAGGTAAGAGTACGTAAAAAAGGAAGTGAGGATGAAGCATGGGTAATGATGCCATGAATGAGCTACAACACAAGGAACTCTTGACAGCACAGTTGACGTGACGTAATATGACTTCATTTTGACATGAGAAGGGCCATAAAGCACATGCACACACACACACTAAGTTTGGAATATGTGATGGGTGGTGTCGTTTGCTCTTTCATTTCCTTCTTGCCACTATACATTTTTTCCATTTAACTGATGGGGACCCTGGGACTCAGAAGTCTCGGACAGATACAGTGACATAATGGAATGTGTTGAGAAAAGAACTACACTGCTTACTGTAGTGAGGATTTCAAAATAACGCCATCCTTAAATTCCAATTCCAGGTTCTATTCAAGCTCAGTGTGGTGGCAAACAAAGAACCCAGCTTTCCTAACTCCCAGTTAAACAATGTTTGTAATGTCTTCAAGGTTTTCTCCCCTGCAACATGAAGTGATTGGCAAAACACTTTGTTTTTCTCTGTCACCATCTCTCTATCTCTCTTTCTTGGTCTCTATCTCTCTCTGTCGAACCTATCTCATAATCCTTGCTCTGTTCTTTCTCCCTGCCTTCTTCTCTCTAAGATACTCTGTTCTCTAAGACTTGACTGTAGCCTGCCTTGACCACTCAAAATCATTCTTAATGACCGTCATTACACAGCCCGTCCACATTGCCTGAGGCCATCTCTGCAGCAATGAGCAGGAAAGACTTTACCCCTGTCTCCACAGCTGGGCTCACTATGCCAACTTAACTGGAACTGCGAAGTTTTTCAAAAACTCTCCATTAATTACAGGAAACCCAAAGCACTATGTTCCCTTCTCATTAACATAGTTGCTTTCAGTTGCCACTAAATTATCTCACCACCATTAAACCAACAATCTAATTAGACTTGTGGAAATGGAAAAGCCAAGGAACAAGGCAGCTGCTGCACTTTCATCTCAGAACTGGTCATAAAATATTTGTGCCCTTTCGTTCTGTGCTGCATAAAATCTGCCCCTAGAAGAGTCTCTTCTCACTCTCTCCCATTTATAAAGAAGGGTCTGCATATTTGATATAAAACGAGTATCTTAATAGAAATCACTTCTCATAGGGGAGGTTTTCTTTCTGCATTTCACAGAGAGTGGAGCCCTCATTACAATAATCGCACCTGACTCCCCCTGAGTCTGCTGCCTCACAGCCAAACCTCCCACTGGGCTTCAATGGAGGTGTGAATGATACTATCGCTGAGAAGAAGATAAAATGTATTATTATCATTACTCTATTTTTAAGAGGGTCTGACTGTAGCAAGAGGTGGTTGGGAATGTAATCTGCATGAAGCATTCAGAGAAGATAAATTGAGTTAAACTTCTTACCGACGCAGCACTTTCAAACCTGTCATTAAACCTTCTGTCTTAAAAAAAAAAAAAACCAACAAAAAACCCTTCAGTTCTGGAGAGAAAATGATTAAACTCAGTCCAGACATGTTTACTGAGAATGTACCCAGCATTCCACAGGTTCTTGGCACCAAAATATGATTGTGAATTGCTCAGGAGTGAATTTCTTCTTGTTTTTTTTTTTTTTTACCTCTATTATTTTCATTTTTTCCCCTGTAGATCCCAAGAACCTAAGATTTCATACAATGTCCAATATTCATTAGATGAGACGATCTAAACAGAATGGTTGCTGATTAGGGAAACTATTCAAGCCAGAACTATCACATGTAAAATAATTAGGGTACAGCAAAGGTCCCTGTATCTCTGGTCTTCCGCTAAGTAGTTCATACTAAGAATGTTATAGATTTTCCAAATGAGGGGAGATACTGTACATCCAATACCTCATAGATTTTTTCTTTTTATGGTGCTGTGTTTTGAACTCAGGACCTTAGAATTAGAATTGCTGGGCAAGTCTCTACCACTTGAGCCACACTACTGTTTATTTTATTGTTTTATTTTTCAGGTAGAGTCTTATAACTAGTCTTAGACTGGGATCCTCCTACCTTTCCCTCCCATGTTGCTGGGATTACAAACATGCACCACTATGACCAGTTTGTTCCCTGAGATAGGTCTAACTTCTTTGTCTATACTATGATCTTCTAATCTCTAATTTCTGTATATAGGCTGCCTTTTAAGCATAATCTTCTTCTGAGGTAACCCTAGTGATTAACCAAGGGTTGGGCTGCCATTATTCAACAAAGAAGATTGGGGGCCCCCAACGTCCCTTAGTCCCTTCTGCTAAACATTCTTGGGATGGTTACTGTTTCTAGTACTAGGATGGAAAATAAAGGCAAATCACTGTCCCTCAACTGTAATGAATATAATACTAGAGTGTTTATTTTCATGTGTGAGTTCTCATGTTTTGTGCAGGTAGGAAGCAGTTATTCAACACATTTCAATCAGTATTTAATGAGGTGTACTAAGGATTGAGGTTTTAAAGGAGAAGATTTGACCATAGAAGACAGGCAATCTTCCAATTCAGTGTGGAAAATAAGTGAGGGTACAAACACTGTGCCAATGTAAGGACCAACAGCCCATGGATTTATAGAGAGCAAAGAAAGCACAGAGGTTGTAGCATCCAACTTGACCTTTAGTGCTTCTCAAAATTTGTGTCACAGAGGGGCTGGGAAGATGGCTCAGTGGTAGAGCGCTTGCCTTGCATGCCTGAGGCCCTGGGTTCGATTCCTCAGCACCACATAAGCAAAAAGAAAAAAGCTGGAAGTGGTGCTGTGGCTCAAGTGGTAGAGCGCTAGCCTTGAGCTGAAGAGCTGAGGGACAGCGCCCAGGCCCAGAGTTCAGGCCCCACAACTGGACCCAAAAACAAACAAACAAACAGAAAAGCTCTGACCAAACCTTCACGTAGGTCCCATGGTTTCCCTTATTTGTAATATCTAGTATATGTATGAGTCAAGCGGAAAAAGTCAGATAATGTGATGTCAGGAAAATGAACCCTTAGATGTGTATTTTAATCTTTTTTTCTTTCATGCATGTGTTTCTAACACATTTATAAGATTATCTCTTTGTTGCTTTGTATGTCCCTCCCCCACAGTATAACCCTTGCTTTCACTATATTTGATGTCAGTATAACTTGTGGAGGAGATGGGGAAAAACCAGTTGTTTAAGGATACAGGTGGACCTGTTGCAACAATGAGAAGTACAAGTTATCATGTCCAAAACGAACTTTACAACGTTTGTGCGGGTTGGGGGGGGGGGGCTGGGGGGGGGAGGAAGGAGAAGGATTGGGATTAGGGGGGGAGGGAGGAGGCTGGGAAGGGATGTGAAGGGTAAACAAAGGAGGAGGCTGCAATGCTTGGTAAGAAATGTACACATTATCCTGCCCATGTAACTGTAACTCCTCTGTACAGTATGTTCACAAATAAAATTAAATTAAATTAAAAAAAAAAATTTGTGTCACAGAAGGCATGCTGGGTCTTGAAGAGTAATCATGGACTAATCACCCAAATGGCATTCCATGTGGGTACAAGAGAGCAAAACATCTCAGAGTAGAAGACATCATAGCAACCACAATAGTAATAATAATGACGGCACAGCAATGATGACTAACCCTGTACTATACTTTGTAAGGTATTTTCCTACGTGTTCCTGTCCTTAATCCTCCCATTTTATAAACGTGAACACTGAGGTCTGAGGCTAACCATCTAGTAAGGGCAGGCAATATGAGGTAAGAACTGCATCGTTCTAGTGGAATTTCATGGACATGGAAGAGTAATTTGCCAACTTTTTAGGAACAGGGCCAGTGATTTCCATGCACTCTTCTGTTAAGAGAAGTTATTAAAGACATTTGTTCTTCTGGGACTTGCAGGTACTGACTGCAGGTACAGAATCTGTCACTCTGCACGTTAATTTGTAGACGTCTGTCCAAAAAAAAAAAAATTCAGTGTAGCAGAAAAGTTAAACACAGAGGTTATGTTGCCTGTTGTTGACATGGACTGAGCCACCTTGCTAGACAAGCCTGTATTCCTATACAATCCCTGTACTAAGAAGGCTCGCTCTCACTACTGTTGCTTTGGACATCTTTATCAGCATGATGTGTCCCTTCTTAAGGAGTTGAGCAAGAACTGGCAGGCATCCTTTGCAAACCGTGCTCTGGCAGTGGGGATCTGAAAGAAGTGCTGCAATGGCTGAGGTTTCTATGAGATGGGCCTGGAAGTGGGTGGGAGGGGGCGGAGTCAGGGAACAGATTTGGGGGCAGTTGGGATGCTTTCCTGGAATGTTATAGTCATTGTAGAAATGGCTGAGGTGCCCTATGATCCAGATTAAATCAGAGACAAACTTATTTCCTCATTTTGGGGTGGAAATAATGATAATGATGGGTTTTTCAGAAACTTTTGCGTGCTCTGGTGGGTCCCCCAGGAGAGTGGAGCAGATTCCAGCCCAGCTGGGACTCTCAGTAGCCCAGAGCCCATAAAGGGCAGTTTTGCCCAAAGCACAAAGCACAGAGGCGGTGGCAGCCTGGGGAGGGAGGCTTTCTAGATAAACACAGACTCATTTTGTGATGTTTCAACAGGAGTCTTTTTCAGTAGTACTTTTCAGATAATTTGACCAATTGTTTTAAAATTAAGCTTTATTTTCTCTAGATCTATATATTTTATGACTGTGGGCTCGTAAGAATTAATTTTATAAACTGAGGTCCCATTTAGAGTGTGTGTGTGTGTGTGTGTGTGTGTGTGTGTGTGTGTGTGTCTCCTTATGGTTCTTGAACATTTATTTGCTCTGTTTTGGTGTTTTGGGAAGACAAGGTTTTTGGCAAAATTCCTCTGTTATTTTAGTTAGGGGATTCAGATAATAATTCCACATAAAACGGAAAGCAAATGAAAACAATAATTGTACAATCCTTAAATTCCTGCTTACTGCTTTCTTGTACTAGTGTATTATTTTATCATTCAGAGATGCCTCTCATACATGACAGCTGATGAAGAGCAAAATCACACATTAAAATTTGGGAACTAAAACCAATTTTTATAATCACTGGTGTCTGGCTTCCTATATTTCATTACAATTAGGATGTGGGATTCATACTATTCTTTGTCAATGTTATTGCTTTATTAAGCTTAAAGTTTTCCATCTTGATGATGGGTATAGTAAGTTTTGATTGAGTTAAAAGTTTGGTTGATAACTAAGTATATTACCTATTATTAGCCCCTACACCATGAGAAGCAAAATGCTTCTAATTTGTAAAACTTAAGTACTATCATTTTCTCATGGGCTCTGGTATTGTTAAATGAAGTGGATTATACAGTTTGAGAGAGAAATGGATTATTACCTTTATACAAAAAAGAAAGGCTGAACAGTGTTATATACTTTGCTATTACCTCTCACAGAACTATACCTGGAACAATTGGATTTTGCTGATGGCATCCCTCCCTGATAGATGCTTTTTTCTCCTTCTACTTAAAATGAAAGAATATCATTGGAGTTTGAGAGAGGGAAAGAAGGAGAGAGAAAGGAGAGAAAGGAAGAGAAGGAAAGAGAGAGAGGGAGAGAGATATTGAGAGAGAGAGAGAGAGAGAGAGAGAGAGAGAGAGAGAGAGAGAGAGAGAGAGAGAGAGACTATCAACTTTTTCATCATGCTTAGTCACCAAACCAGAGCAATTTTGTTTTCAGGCTCTTTATTGAGTTATCACACAAACAGAATCTACTTATTAATATGGTCTTCCCTGTATTAGGTAACTACAATATAGTTCTGTTAAATACAAGGAGAAGAAAAAATACACTTAAGAGTGAATTTACAAATTGTCTATATATTGCATGACCTCCCAAGAAGTTTAGTTCAATATGCAGAGCATAAGAAAAATTAGCCTGACTTATTTAGGTATGGATTATCTGATATAGTTATTAAATCATTATTGGGCAAGTGTAATAGGAGTTGTTTCAAATTATGCATCACTTTGAACAAACTTTATTGAAGCTTTTACTGCATTAGCCCTAATTACTTACTATAATGATGTGGCACTCCCTTGCATCAGCCCTCCTATGCTGAGCCAGGGGACTGCAGTGGATCAATAACTATTGAGTAGTTTGATCACGCAAGCTGACCTGTTGGAGCTCCGATGGCAACCACTGCTGTCCCTGCCTCCCTTCTTCCCTCTCTCCTTGATCCTGCAGCTCTGCTCTTGCTCCTTCTACAGATCAATACCTTCATAACCAGCATGAGTCTCAGATTTTGAGAAACAACAAAAAACTACCTTAAACTAGAATGCTTGAGGTCTTCTTCACACACATGTCTACATGCTCACACACTTAAGCTTACTTAGTAAAACTGTTTATTTTAAACTTATGGCCCACAATAATTTTTCCTATACTTGGATGCTTATAAAATAAGGAATCTGTAACCAAAGATCACCTGTTTGAAAAAGTGTTGTTAGGATGATAGAGCAATTAGTTACTTAGAAAATATTTACCAACAGCCTACAATGTGCTGTAAATTGTTTTTCATTTAAGTTCTAAGTGTTCTGAGCTTCAGTATGTCTTTCTCAAATTTCTTTTTTTTTTTTTTTTTGGGTCCAGTCGTGGGGCCTGAACTCTGGGCCTGGGCGCTGTCCCTCAGCTCTTCAGCTCAGGGCTAGCACTCTACCACTTGAGCCACAGCGCCACTTCCGGCTTTTTTCTTTTTGCTTACGTGGTGCTGAGGAATCGAACCCAGGGCCTCTGGCATGCAAGGCAAGTGCTCTACCACTGAGCCACCTTCCCAGCCCTCAAATTTCTCCAATCACATTCAGCACTGGATCAACACACAGACGCTTCCTCTGAACCATTCCTTTACTACTCAGTGATTACTTACTGAGCATCAATTAGTATATTAAGATGTACACTAGGTATTTTAGCATTCTTAATTTTAAATGAAATGAATATTTAATTAATTGAATTGTTGCAGTATCTTCAGTCTATTTTTTTCTCCCTCTACCCATTTATGTCTATTTTTAAAAATTAATTTTGTGCTGTTAGCTTATGCCTGTAGTACTATTTATTTGGAAGGCTGAGATTAGAAAAACCGAGCTTTCAGGCCAGGACAGATGGGTAGAAAAGTCTAAGAGATTCCATCTCAATAGAAGTTACTGGGTGTGGTGGCAAGCACCTGTGATTTTAGTTCCATCAAGAAGCCTAAAGTAGGCAGATCAAGATCCAAGAACACAGCCAGAGTATATGTGAGACCCTATCTCAAAAATAACCAGTGAATAAAGATCAGAAAGCATAATTCAGATGTAAAGCACCTCCATATAAAATGCACAGCCCTGACTTTAAACTTCAGCACTAAAAATTAAATTTTCATTTTAAATCAACTTATTTTAACTTTTCAATCCTCCCCCACAACCCTTGAAGTTGTCTGGTTCTCCAAAGACATTGTGTAGAAATGATAACCTATTAGAAAATAAGTTATCCACAAATTTATTCTTGAATAAAATCAGAATCAAGTCTAAATTTACTTTGCATATAGTGAAAGATAAAAGAAATCTAAAGAAAACAAAAATCAAGTAAGTTGTATCATTAAAAGTACATATGATTAATGTTCAGTTAATTAAATGAAATCAAGCTCCTACAGACTTCTATGTGCTTGAGTTCAGTTAGAGCTATCTGCTCCATTAGATTATGGGTTTTATTTATGCTTTCCAAAGAAGTGTTCATAGGAAAAAAAGAAGTAAGTCTTTGCTTAGGTTGGGCCAAGGGTAGAAGTGGGGTTCTACTGCAAACCAGGCAGTAAATCAGGAAATCCAGTTGTGTAACCTCAAGTGAATCTTGGGAGGCACCTGCTTCTCCATGTGTGGAACAGAGCATTGGACCTGGATCTGGGCCCAGCCTGTGTATTCCCAGTTCTCACAGGTTTGTGGGAAGCTGTTTATCTGTGGGACGTAAAATCTCAGGAAGGTCTGGCTTCCAGCATCTGGGGTAGATCCTTGGCTTGTTTCCTCTCCAATTTTCTGCTCAGCCGCCTGAGATCCGGAAATGGACCAAATCTCTGCAATTCTCATGAGGGTCACAATTTAGTATTGTCAAAACTAAACAGCCCATTTCTACATCCTGAAAACAGAGGTGCTTTGGCTCAGCTCTGATTCCTTGAGAGGCGGGTGTCAAAGTCCAGTATCCACCATCCCTATTTCTTCTACTTGCTTAGAGTATTTATAAATCGCTTACTGATTGCAAGCATAGAAAGTAAGCTTATATAAGCACATAATCCCAAGACCAGTCTCTCTCACACTGAATAGAAAAATGCAGAGGAGGATAATGGGGGGTGGGGGGAGGAGAAAACCACCTGTCTTTTGGCCACTGGGAAATATCTGTGCTTGGCAAGCAAAAGCGGAAACACAGGCTAATTTCTGAAACCATAAAGTGAGGTCTCCAGTGCTTAAACAACAAGGTGAATAAGCAATTAGCACTACAGACCATAGCCCACAGCTTATTCTCTAGCCAGCTTATTCTATCTACCATGGGTAGATGTCTACCCATGGTAGATATCCAGTCATGGTGTCAGTTACAACTTCTGGCATTCTGTCTACCTGGCTCCCTCTGCCAGACGCTTCCTACACAAGTGCTACTGGTCCATCAAGCCTCAGGGATGGCCTCGTCTCTATTTCTCTGTGATATTCCTTTTCCTTCTTCTAGCTGGCACTCTTAACTGCAGTGTGAAAGGTATGAAGGTTGATTATCATATTTGAGACATGACTTCATTCTTTCCAAAGCAGGTTAATCCAAGACAACTACGGAGGGTACCATTTCCAAGACATGCCACGAGCTACTCACAGAAAGATAAATTTTAGTGTTCAGATTAGGTTGTGGAATTCTATGCTGCTTCCTCTTAACAATGTGTCCTGCTCAATAAAAAGCTCTGAAAAACAGGAAGGAAGGGAGGTGGTATTCCCCACTCAGTTTACAACACAGAACATTTCTTTTCTCACAAAACTCTTGCCAGTATTTTCCTGAACTTGATTTGGGAAATGTCATTGTAAATATTTCTGATTATTTCCACTGGGCTTATTTTCTAATTGCCAGTGATTTTTGTGAAAGAGGTAGGCATGCAGATAAGTTATCTGCTCAAAACCACCTGCTGAATAAGGACACATGCTTGGAGTGAGTCTCTTCTTGGCTTCTAATCATAAGTCATTTTTAAGTACTGTATATTTATACAAATAGTAATGGAATGTTCCATCATTCTGCATCCCATGATGATCGCAAGAATCTAAGCCATGGACACTTCTAGGGTGTGCACAGCCTTGTTGCAGGGGAGAAATTAAGTAATAGACATTGTCTAGTGTCTATTACAAGAAAATAAATGCACATTAGAGACATGGGTACTATGAGCATTTGCAGGAGCTATGGCTGGTGGGGGCCTTGAAGATATGAGCAGGAAGTGAGTAGCACTGTTCTCAAACACAGGTGTTAAATCATATCTGAGGCCCACATTCTTGACAGAAGGGATGATCTTGGCCAAATTGGATTGGCTTGGGGATAATGTGGGGAGAGATGGAAGGGGCTGGACTGTGAAAACCCCAGACTTTAAGGACTCTAGGGGACTTTGGGAATCACTGGGGACTTGGTGAGAAAGTGGGGTAGAATGTATCAGTATTTCAGGGAAGCTCAGAGACCACCATGCTTCAACTCTGATTGTACAAGTGGGAGAATGAGATTTGGAGATGTGCTTTAAGATCCTGACTGTCAACAGGTTGCTGGGGCACATTTCATTCTTTCTTTCTTTCTTCCTTTCTTCCTTCCTTCCTTCCTTCCTTCCTTCCTTCCTTCCTTCCTTTCCTTTCTTTCTTTCTTTCTTTCTTTCTTTCTTTCTTTCTTTCTTTCTTTCTTTCTTTCTTTCTTTCTTTCTTCCTCTCTCTCTCTCTCTTTCTTTTTTGTGTCGGTTGTGGGCCTTGAACTCTAGACCTGGGCACTGTCCTTGAGCTCTTCAACTCAAGGCTAGCACTCTACCACTTGAGCCACAGCACCACTTCTGGTTTTCTGGTGGCTAATTGTAGATAAGAGTCTCCCAGACTTTCCTGCCCAGGCTGGCTTTGAACTGTGATCCTCAGATCTCAGCCTCCTGAATAGCCAGGATTACAGGTGTGAACCACCAGTGCCCGGCAGGGGCACATTTCTTTACTCTTCTGTTTTAGAAAACGGGTAAGCAATTATTTATTTCATTGAATTCTTTGCAGTCTGGTTCCAAGTCGAAGTTCCTTTGTTAGATCACAACCCACGTGAGAAACCCAGTGTGGAGATACTTTCCAGGCTCATGGTCCATGGGAAGTTGGCTCAACAAGCAGTCTTACCTGTACTCAACACATCACTCACCACGGGCTTTCTCCACATCTGTTTTCACTGTGGTAAACCTAAAGCATCTGAGGAGTGCTCACCTGTGTCTGACGTGGCTGCAGATGCTGCGAGGAGTGATAACACTGGAGTGGGTGGAAGGGCAACACTGTCCACGGCAGCTGGCTTCTTCCTGGTCATCATGGCAGACACTGAGCCCTCGCTCTTACTATGTGCTGTTGTCTGGTCCACTTTTAAGTGAGGACTTGGCATCCCTGAGAAAAACAATAACCCAGACCCTGTGGTTGATTTAAAAGAACAAGACGACAAACAACATAAAACTTAACTAGGATCTTCAAACACAGTCATGATTTGACCTCCTGCTGGCACAAACAGAATAAAATTTTAGAAATAAGTAAAGGAAAAGTCAAAAGGATGACTAATTTTGAGGCTGAAGTTAGGAGTGATGGCATTGTAGGCTGGCTTGCCTGGACGTAGAGTAGACCAAGGAGTAATGAAGTGACATATTGTGTCAGGCCCGCATTAGCCTTCTAAGAACCAACACACCTATCTCTACAGCAAGAAGGGGAATCCCCACAATTTTCTCGCTAGGGAGGCTTCACATCTCACCCAGATGGGAAGACAAAACTATCTGAGAAGGAAAAACTAGACTATAGGTACACTCAGTTTAATGTGCAGTTCATCCTAGGTTCTTGACGAGATGTCTGGCTGTAGAGATAAGTTCAGGAAGAGATGAAGTCAGGCTGTGCAGATTGTGTTGGGCAGAAAGGTGAGGGAGAGGCATTTTCTGTGCCAAGAAGAGTATTTCTAAAGTCAGGGTGGGGAATGAACATGATCTAGGCAGGCAATCAGGCTCAGCATCCAACCAAAAGGAAAATGAATGAAGAAAACGCAGTCTAGATATACACAATAGAGTATTCTTCATCCACGAAGAGAAATGAGAGCCTGTCATAGCAAAATGGACAGAACTAGAGGACACTATGTTAGATGATGTGAATCAGACACAAAAGAGAAGCACTTCCATGGTTCTCTCTTCTATGTGGATGTTTAGGGAAACTTAAAGCTTATTGAGTAGAGAACAGTGGTTGCTACATGCTGGGAAGGGGTGAAGAGGAAGGATGGATTGAACAGTGCACAGCCTATGCACACATTTAAACATTCCACTGCACCCCATTTGAATACATATAATTAATACATGTCAATTATTGCAATAAAAAATCAACCTACTAGAGTGTTGAGGAGACTGAGTATATTCATCACCACTAAGCTAAGCAAGTGCTAATATGTTAGCCTCTGACTGTCTGGTCTTAACAAGCAGCCTAAATCATGTCATTAGGATGTTTCCAAGCCTGGTGCAAGATACTCTGGAACCTTTTTTTCCCCCAAGTATTATTCAGGCACTGACACTTTTCAGCTTTGTGATCAAGAGTAAGTTACTTTGAATTTCTAAACTTTTGTAAACTTAAAAATGGTTTAGAGCCACGCCCTGCTGGCTCACACTTATAATCGTAGGTATTCAAGAGGCTGAGATCTGAGGAACATGGTTTGAAACCAGCCCGGGCAGCAAAGTCCAAGAGACTCTTATCCACAATTAACCACCAGAAAACTGGAAGTAGTGCTGTAGCTCAAAGAGGTAGAATGCTAATCTTGAGTGAAAGAGCTCAGGGATAGCACCCAGGCCCTGAGTTCAAGTCCCAGGATCAACACACACACACACACACACACACACACACACACACAAGACCTAGAAACTATTCTATTTCACAAGAGTGGTGGTGAGCATCCAGTGAGTTAATTCATGTAAAGTGCTTAGAACAATGTCTAGCATATGTGCTATTACAGAGGCTACCATTGTTTTTATTACTAATATCACAAGTATGATTTCCCCACTGCTATTTCAGAACCAATTTTAACCAGTAAGCAAAAATTCAAGCTCTCTTTCCTGACCAAGAAGAGTTTCTTAGCACTTTTTACATACCTAGCTGCAAAAACTTACAAGTCTAGAATCTGAGGGTCTTATCCACGTCCAATGGCCAGCTATTCAGTCCCTTCATTTGTAGGCTATCAGCCTCTGCCAGCAGCAGCCACAAACTGGGTTTTATTACAGCAGGTATTTACAGTGTTTTTTTTTTTCCATCTCCACCAACCTGAGTGATATAGTCCCTTCACGGAGTACCATTATCTCTCCACCACAGTGAGATCAGCCTTACATGGGCCTTGTGACAACCCAGTCAGGCATGTAGTGTGGATATTACTATTTTCTCAATTTTACAGATGAGGAGAACTCATTTCCAAGAGCTTAAGGAAAAGCTGAATAATCTCACACTGCTCTTAATGTTAGAGCTTAAAATTTCAAGGTAGCCAGATGCTAGACTGGGATCATCTTGTTACGCTGGGAGCACTAACACCTTGCCACAACCCCATTCTGTCAAAGTGAGTTCTATAATACGGACACAAAGGCTTTACTGCCATATGTAGAAAAGGTACCTCTATTCTCCTAAGGCGAAAGCCATGCTGACATTCTCCTTTACCTTTTACCTTCCACCTTCTCTCCACTCTGATCTTTAAAACTACTGCTTGAGCTGGGCGTCGTTGGCTCACAGCTGTAATCCTAGCTACTCAGGAGGCTGAGATCTGAGGATCACGTTTCAAAGCCAGCCCAGTCAGGAAAGGCCCTGAGACTCTTTTTTTAAAAAAAAAAATAAGTTTTTTTTTTATTGTAAAAATACTGTACAGAGGGGGTTACAATTACACGAACAAGGTAATGAGCACATTTCTTATCAAGCATTGTTGCCTCCTCCTTTGTTTTTCCCCCACCATTCCTGCCCTCCCATCTCCACGACTATACTCCCCCCCTCCAGCAAAACTGTAAAGTTCATTTTCCACACAGCATTTTGTACATCTCATTGTTGCAATGGGTCCACCTGTATCCCTATTTAAACAATTTGTTTTTTCCCTTCCCTTCCCCAAATTATACCATCAAATACAGTGAAAAAAAGTGTTATACCATGGGGGAGGGACATACAAAATCACCTTATAAATACATTAAAAACAATAACAAGAAAGAAAACACCACTTGTGTCCTTATCTTTGAGTTCATTTCTCCTAACATCATCTTATCTGACCTTTTCTGCTTGACTCAGACATATACTAGTTATTGCAAATAAGAGAAACCATGTCATGGGACCTATGTTTCTTTGGGCCTGGCTTGCTTCACTTAATATAATTTTTTCCAGGTCTTTCCATTTCCTGACAAATGGGGCAATGTCATTCTTTCTGATGGAGGCATAGAATTCTATTGTGTGTGTGTGTGTGTGTGTATGTATTATATATGTATGTATATATATGTATACACACACACACACACACACACATCCACTAAACCACTCAGAAAACCAGAAGTGGCGCTGTACCTCAAGTGGTAGAACACTAGCCTTGAGCTGAAGAGCTCAGGGACAGCACACATGCCCAGAGTTCAAGCCTCATGACTGACAAAAAGCAAAACAAAAGAACAAAAACAAAACAACAACAACAACAAAAACCCTACTGCTTGAGAATCCACAGATAGCCATACCATTTCTTTTTTTAACAAAAAATGTATTTCATTGTCATTTTTAATTTTTTTTGTTGGTTGTGGGGCTTGAAATCAGCTCCCGGGCGCCGTCCCTGAGCTTCTCTACTTAAGCCTAGTGCTGTATCATTTTGAGCCTCCGCTCTACTTCTGGCTTTCTGGTGATTAACTGGAGATAAGAGTTTCACAGACTTTCCTGCCTGGGCAGGCTGTGGACTGTGATTCTTAGATCTCAGCCTCCTGAGTAGCTAGGATTACAAGTGGGAGCCACCAGTGCCTGGGTGTTTTATTCTATTTTGAAATAAGTAGTTGGACAAAAGTAGTTCAAGTAGTTGGACAAAAGCATTGCCATTTAACAAATGAACATGAATAGAATGTATCTTGGTCAATGTCACCTCTTTCAACACTCTCAGCCGCCCTACCCTGACAACCCATTCCCTCACCTTCTCAATTTTATAGGATATACATTGGATTTCTGACTGTATTCTCCCCACTTTCTCCTCTTCATTTGTCTGCTGCTTTCTCCCTGACACCTCTCCTTTTGAGTTCCTGTTTCCTAGTGTTTCATTTTACTGAACTTTGACTTTGCCTTTCTGAGAAATTGCACTATTTGAGTTCTCTCTTGAATCTACCATATATTAGTTAATACATTTGTAGACATAGTGCATAGTACCCAGTGTATTTATTTATATGTTTATAAGCCGAATCTAGCTTCCACATAAAATAGAATGATTACAAGGTAAAACCCTCAAGATTCACGAATATGTGGAATATGCTTTGTTAGTAAAATATGTAGATATGCTTACAATAAGCTATGTACAGGATAATACACTTAAATTGTACAGAGAAACATCTGTAAAGTGATCAAATCAAACAGTTAACAGGATTTATTCTGAGTGAAGATTGCTCAGAACTACTCCCTAGCCTTTGTTATTGTTAATATTTTTTTAAAAATCATAAACTTTCTTTTTTTATAGTGCAGAAGCAAACACAGTTTGGAAAAAATGTAGACATTGATCAGAGCATGGGGTAGAATGACTGATGTACTGAACACAAGTCTGCTTAAACATGTGTGTACTTAACACGAGTCCGCTAATAAATCTGATAAAATAAGGAGAGTGGGTAGGGGTTTAATGAACATTCCTCAGTTTGGTTCCTTGTACGCTTACTCAGTGAACCCCTCAGTGAAGCCTGCAGAGCCTACCCAGCACACTTTGAAGCCCCAAACTCTCCGAGTTCTACTGACAGCTGCTCCTTTGATAAGACTCACTGATCAGTCATCTTTGTACCTGTGAACACAGGCTGGGCAGGTACAACTTTGTTTAAATTATGATATGCATGGGGAAAGAGGACAATAAACAGGATTAGTAGATGAATATTTAATTCTCACTTGGGAACCCAGTGATTTCTGTCATTTCAGTTGTACCCATTTCCATGCAAATGCTCGCAGTCTCTAAATTAGTCTCAGTCCACATCATGTCATTAAACTTGATCATACCTCTGTTGGGCACACTTTGTGACTCAAGTGTTTATGTTATAGAGCGAGTTAAATGTAATAAAATAACACTTAAAACACTATGTCATTCAGATTGTCACTGTTCAGCTCCTTCAGAAAACCCTAGATAATTGAGGACTTTATAGATTATAGTACTGCTTACTAGTTTATCAATTGTTGGAAATAAACTGAAGAAAAAAATAATATGGCCAATCTTGGCTTTTAGTCTGTATTTTTTGATTTTGAAAGGATAATGCAAACGATCTCAGAAATAATATACAGGAACAAGAATAGTAGATAAATTTTAAAGCAAGGGCAGTCTAAATATATATAACAAATCGCACAATCTGACTTGGGGGAGGGACTGATAACAGCAACTGCTTCTTGAGAGAGGGATACTGAGCGAGTTGCTACTGAGAGACTTTGTTTCCCTTCATCCCAAGGAGCAGCAGGTGCTCCATGGTGAGTGAGGCCAAAGTGGAGAGACATTCAGGGGAATTCCTTCTCAATGAGTCTGATTTCTGAGGCAGAAAGTTGATCCCAAAGATACCTAAATAGAGCTTTGTTCAGACAGGACTGTGGAGATGTAGCACCCCTGTTTATATTGGGGTATGAGAAAATGCAGGGTGACTTGGGTCTGGAGTAGGATCATTATGGAAGTTCAGATGGTGTGCAGAGTTCCTGGTAGATTAATTCTGGATCCCAACATAAGACACACAGCACTGAGGTTTGCATATTTGCAGGCCAGGGTATTTCGAAAGGAGGAAATAATAATGTTAATGATATTGCGGATCCAACATCTGCTCATAATTAAAAGAGGCAAGTGGAAATAAAAAAATACAGCTATAACCTGTTGAACTCTAATGATAAATACATACCATATATATATATATATATATATATATATATATATATACATACATTTATATATGTGTGTGTGTGTGTGTGTGTGTGTGTGTGTGTGTGTATATATATATATATACATATATATAGTCATTCTTTGAAACAGGTCTGTACCCTATCAAGGGACAGTTACTCATTTTCCAGGGTAATTTCTCATAGCCCAGTTATCCCCTCAAACCTCTACCTGCACACCGTGTTTGCATTAGGGACTTGATTTATGGATTCCCACTCCCGCAATGCACAAGCTGACTTCCTGTTGCCTTGGTTACTTGGACCTCAGTTCAAGGTTAAACTACTCCCAAATCAAAATCAGTGGCAGGCACTGCATCTAGTGGCTAGGTTATTGACTGCCCCAGGATGGGAAAAGGTCAGAGACCAAAGCACTGTTTACTGCCTTAAGGGTAAGTCAATAGCTTCAATATTTTGATCCTGTTTCTTCCCAAGTAGAAGCTGCTGCTCAATTACCTCATCCCCAGGTTGCTCAAGGTCACCAGGGGCAGGGCAGAGAAGCAGTCTATGGGGCCTGACTTTCCCAGAGTCCTTTTAATGAGTTTTGTGACCTTGGGTAATAAAAAGCAACAGCTTCTTGGTGTCATTTGTATATTCCACTAAGGTTTATAAAAGTCATTATCTACTTGATCTCATTTCTTTATAGGGAAAACAAACACAAACAAATTTTGTACACTGGCTACTGTTTATTCTCCTTCTCAAGATAAGGAAAGTTAAGAAAGGTCATCTGAAACCAAGGGGCTGGTAAGAGATGGTGAAATCCACATCCTCCGACCCATTAGGTCACCCACACAGGTTCCTTAAAGTAAAGGAGATGATGGAATCACCGCTGTGCACTTGCATGAAATTTGTTTTGCAACATTTACTACAGTCAGCAGAATATCTGTTTGACAGCATATAATTCATATACGTTGGTTCAACAGCCTAGTTAGTTTTCTGATTCTACAATTTCAAAGCTGGTGCTTTGTGTCGATCAGGACTAGGCTGGCATGAAGAGAGGCTTCCATCATTGGGACAGCTGGATTTCCTGTCACCTCACAGATCCCCCCCCTATGTTCAGAATGGTGTGAATGGGGAGGAAAGATGCTTTGTGAAGTTAGTGGTTTCTAATCTACAGAGAACTTGGACATGCACTCTGCTGTTTTCCTCTCTCCCATCTCCGCAGGTAACACAAAGTAGATGCTGAGGTCTCTAAGTCACAGATGAGTGAACGAAGGCCCAGGGGAACAGGTGATTTGTCCCAGCTCACAGACCATGTATGTATGTGAAGCAATGTCAGAAGCATGCAAGTCTCTTGACTCAATATTCTTTTCCTGACTTTTGAATAAACCAGTGAGTGATTTTTTTTTAATTGTGAAAATACCGTACAGAGGGGTTACAATTACATGAGCAAGGTAATGAGTACATTTCTTATCAAGCATTGTTGCCTCCTACTTTGTCTC
Source organism: Dipodomys spectabilis (assembly GCF_019054845.1). Lineage (NCBI taxonomy): Eukaryota > Metazoa > Chordata > Mammalia > Rodentia > Heteromyidae > Dipodomys > Dipodomys spectabilis. The sequence goes on along the minus strand of NW_024870701.1, from coordinate 23,009,855 downwards.
CCCTTCCCATCCCTTCCCATCTCCCTCTCCCCCACAACCCTCTCCCCCCCAGCGCCAAAATTGTAAAGTTCGTTTTTCAACATAACGTCTTGTACATCTCATTGTTGCAATGGATCCACCTGTATCCCTATTTAAATAATTTGTTTTTTCCCTTCCCCTCCCCAAATTATACCCACAGTGAAACAGTGGTTATATCATGGGGGAGGGACATACAAAGCAACAAAGAAATCATCTTATAAATATATATATTTTTTAAACAAGAGACAACTGCTCCAGCAAACATGATAATTATACTTTTTGTAAACTATGCTGGTTGTCTAGTCAGACTTTGACGTTATCTCTTGTAGCTAAAAAGAGGAATATATGTTGCCAAAGAATAAAAAAAAAAATATTCAAAGGGCAACACTGACCAAGGTACATTGTATTCATAAACTTTTGTTGAATGGCAACTCCTTTGTACAACTACTTAAAGATAATAAAATCAATAAGTAAAATGTCAAAAAAAAGAATATGAGAAAACTAAAGCTAGATCCTTATATATCACCCTGCACCAGAATCAACTCCAAATGGATCAAAGACCTTGAACTCAAAACAGACACTCTGAAAACATTACAGGATGGAATAGGAGAAACCCTACGTCTCCTTGGCTCAGGCCGAAATTTTCTGAATAGAGACCCGGAAACACATCAAATCAAAGAAAGGTTGGACAAATGGGATTGCATAAAGTTGCAGAGCTTCTGCAGGGCAAATGACATAGCTAGCAAGATCAATAGAAAGCCCACGGATTGGGAGAAGATCTTTACTAGCTATACAACGGACAAGGGTCTCATATCTAAAATATACTTGGAACTCAAAAAATTAAATCCCCCAACAACAAATCCTCAAAGAAACAACTGCCCAATAAATAGGTGGGCGAAAGACTTAAAGAGAAGCTTCTCTGAAGAAGAAAGAAGGATGGCCAATAGACACATGAAAAAATGTTCAACATCCCTAGCCATAAAAGAAATAAAAATCAAAACAACATTGAGATATCACCTCACTCCAGTTAGAACAGCAAAAATCAAGAACTCTAACAACAACAGATGCTGGAGGGGATGTGGACAGAAAGGAACCTTACTTCATTGTTGGTGGGAATGTAAACTTGTTCAACCATTTTGGAAAGCAGTATGGAGGTTCCTCAAAAGACTACACATAGAACTCCCCTATGACCCAGCAATCCCACTTTTGGGCATTTACCCAAATGTTTACAAACAAGACCACACTAAAGCTACCAGCACAACTATGTTTATTGCAGCATTATTTACCATAGCTAAGATATGGAACCAACCCAGATGCCTCTCAGTAGATGAATGGATCAAGAAAATGTGGTATATATACACAATGGAATTCTATGCCTCCATCAGAAAGAATGACATTTCCCCATTTGTTAGGAAATGGAAAGGATTGGAAAAAATTATATTAAGTGAAGTAAGCCAGGCCCAAAGAAACATAGGTCCAATGGTTTCCCTTATATGCAATATCTAGTATATGTATGAGTCAAGCGGAAAAGGTCAGATAATGTGATGTTAGGAAAACGAACCCTTAAATATGTATTTTAATGTTTTTTTTTCTTTCATGCATGTGTTTCTAACGCATTTATAAGATTATTTCTTTGTTGCTTTGTATGTCCCTCCCCCACAGTGTAACCCCCGCTTTCACTATATTTGATGTCAGTGTAACTTGTGGAGGAGATGGGGACAAACAAGTCGTTTAAGGATTCAGGTGGACCTGTTGCAACAATGAGAAGCACAAAATGTCATGTCAAAAACGAGCTTTACAATGTCGGTGTGGGAGGGGGAGGGGGGAAAGATTGGGTGAGGGGGAGGGGGGAAGCTGGGAAGGGAGGTGAAGGGTAAACAAAGGAGAAGGCTGCAATGCTTGGTAAGAAATGTATGCATTATCCTGCCCATGTAATTGTAACCCCTCTGTACAGTATGTTCTCAAATAAAATAAAATAAAATTAATTAAAAAAAAAAAAAAGAATATGAGCCCAGTAATGGAGAACCATAACAGAACTATGGAGAACCATAGTCTTCTAGAACAAAACCAACAAATAAAATAATTTGACATTATTGACTTTGATATTGTCCTTTTGTATTGTGAGCAAATGAACTTCCCTTGTAGCCAACAAGAGGAATATATGTTGCAGAAGAATATAAACTCAGTAATAGAGACCATAGGATTTAGGAAACCATAGTTTTCTGTGTCCATATCAACAAAAAGATTATTTTTGTTGTCTCATTCATTAATTCCACAACTACTTACTGAATATCTATCTTACTAGGCAGATGCTACTGGTTAAAACAATTAAACCTCTTGCTCTTTAAGAATTAGTTCTCATATGTTCTTCATGCTATAAGGGTAAGCATTACCGTTTATAACAGCAATGATTAAAGTGCTTAACAATTTTAATAATTAAACGGCAGACCCTTTATTACTCATATGACACCTTTGTGTGAATTAGCAAAAATTCACCCAGATGGATATAGCCCCATGATTTCCTGAGCCAAGCTAACAGAAGATACCTGAAGAAGGCATCATTTTCTATGTGAATTAAGAGCACAGCTCGGAGACAGGAGCATGAGCTGGATTTCAAGCAGGATATTTACAGATACCAAACAACTTGCTTAAAGAGAGACAGTGGCTCTATCACATTAATTTTGTGTCCAATGAATTTTACTTCAGCTCAAGACCTTAACAGATGAAGTTAAGCCTGCTGATTGTAGCTCACCAGAGTACTTAGCAGGCTGAGATCTAGAAGGTCATACTAGCAGGACATACACCTGAAGATCATACATCTGGAGGACACACAAGGCCAAAAGGTTTTCTAGAGTTCATCTCCAAAAAAATCAGAAAAGTCATGACTAGAGGTGTAGCTCAAGTGGTAGAGCACCAAACTATCAAGCACAAAGCCATGAGTTTACCCAAAAAAGCCCCAGTATTACAAAAAAGAGATGAAATTAAGGCAGATAATATTCAAGCAGATACTGTACATTATGCCTAGAATAAATTATTCTGAAATTATCAATTAATTGAAAACCGAGTAACAGAACATGGAAGATGTAATCTCTTGGGGGAGATGGATTTGAGGTAGGGATGGATTTGATAGAGTAAAACATGACATATACACTTATGAAGCGGATAAAGCTGATATGATAGGAGGGCAAATGAATGTTCCCTGTATCAGGAGAAAAACGAGATTGCATGTGGGCTCCAATATTGTCTGTTTCTCATCTACTCTTTATGTAAGCATTTACCAAGAATCTGCAAGTGCCAGATACTATTAAGTTCTATCCCCTGTATCTCTCTTTGTATAGGACCAATTCTTCATTTAGGAAGACAGATGAATGCAAAAATTCCACTCTAGAAAGTTGGGTAGAATTCTATAACCAGAAATGAAGAAGGGCTTGCTATGTCCGGGAAATGACCAGAACAAAAGCAGAAATAGCAGATAAAGCTGGGAAGTAGGCTCAGTGGTAGAGTGCTTGCCTCGCATGCATGAGGCCCTGGGCTCAATTCCTCAGCATCACATAAGCAGAAAAGGCTGGAAGTGGCACTGTGGCTCAAGTGGTAGAGCGCTAGCCTTGAGCTGAAGAGCTCAGGGACAGTGCCCAGGCCCAGAGTTCTGGCCCCATGACCGGAAAAAACAATCTGATTAGCTCTTGCCTCTAATGCTTTATCAATGCAGAAACCAGGTATAACATTTGCATTTGATGGGACCTTTTAGAGATTTACAATGAGTCATTTGCAGTAAATTCTACTGATGCAGATGTTAGGCGTTCCTGACCCTCTGTTATCATCAAGGAGATACTTCAAATAGCAAAACTGCAAAGAGGCAATGTCCCACATTGAGCAAGATGAAAATCTTCTTGTATCTCAGACACAAGATCATTTTGCAGAGAGAAAAACATAGAAATAGAACATATTTTGTTCTAACTCAAAAGTTTCTGGATACTTTAAATTCAGGTAACAATCCTTGCCTAAGTTAATTCCTACACAGTGTCTCTCTCTCTCTCTCTCTCTCTCTCATACACATGCACATACACACACACACACAGAGGAATTTAGAAATAATAATAATTGGAGCTGGGCAATGGTGGTTCACACCTGTAATCCTACCTCCTTAGGAGCCTGAGATTTGAAGACTGTAGGTTAAAGCCAGTCTGGGCAGGAAAGTCTGTGAAATTCTTATCTCCAATAAACTACTCAGAAAGAGCCAGAAGTGGCACTGTGGCTCAAGTGGGAGAGTGCTAACCTTGAGCACAAATAGGCTCAGGGATAGCACCCAGGCCCTGAGTTCAAGTTCCAGGATAGGAAACAACAGCAAAAAAGAGCTTATATAATAACCGAGGGAGGAAACAATTCATGACTTCAATTTAGACATACAATGCAGCTGATATGCTTTTTATATCTTTGGTGATTAGGTAGCTTAATAATTTGCTACCATAACATACACAGAACATATTACAGGTTATTGCCAAATAAAAACACGAACCTGGACAAAATAAAGCAAGGTAGTTTATAACTGGAAGGAAACCAGAAAGTCCTTTCTGCATCTGAGCGTAGAAAGGGGCCATGACTTGCTTGCCTGGTGTCACACAGAGAGGAGAGCTGAGCCGTGTCCCAGCATCCCAGACCAGCATGCAGGCTTTGTGCTGCAAAGTTTCGTTCTCTGATTGTAACCTTCCTGCTTTCCTGATGCATGATTCTGATTCTTCATTCACAGGGTAGATTCAAAACAGACCAGGTTCACAGCGGCAGATGTACCATAAGCAGTAGAATCATTGTTTCTGGAAGACTCTCTCTAGATTCTCCCTAACGTGAAGGGCTTAGCAATCAACGTCAGTTAATATACACACATCTTGTATGGTGTCTTCCTTTTTACCGCTAAAGTACACAAAGCACATCTGCATGGTAATACAGATCTCCCTGAGATGCTAACTGGGTCACCTTATTTGCATTTTGATTACTGCTTATTTAGAAGCCACAGTGAGAAAAGAGCCTGATATCAGAAGCTTAGTGCATGTGTGTACATAAATATATGTATAAATAGATAAATGCACATTTACTAGTTTGTGAAAGATCAGCCCCATATGTACATATTCTCATGGGCACATCTGTAGAAGTCTGGCCAAATATGGAGATAGGAATTATAAATATGATTAGGCAATCTAATTAGACTTCTCAGTGAAATATACCCCTATTGTATCTGGCTAGAGAAATCAATTTGGCATCTATTCCCCTTGTTAAGTAGACATCTCTGTATGTAAGGGGAAGTTGCATTGTACCAGTTCTTCCAATCCCCTACTTTATTCCACTATAAAATGTGCATTCCTATGGAATATAAAGTAGTGACCATGTGCAGGCATGCACATATAGAGTGTGTGCCAGCAGAGCTCTCTTCTTTGCAACAGGAGAAAAAAAAAAGGAATCACAGAAACTCAGACCCATCATTAGATAGATCTCCTAATCTTTATCTCTAGTAGTTCAGTCAGACGAGCTAATACCATGATGATGGCTTTGAAATCTCTTAGGAATTGGATGAGGAGAAGCGATAGTGATGAACTCCCAGCTAATAAACACAGAGTGCTTATTTCGGCAGAATGATCAATTTCTAGATGTCCTGAGGCTTGTCTGATACAGTTGATTTACTCATCCTCGCTTACCTCACTAATAAAGCCAAAGTCCACCATCAGATTACAGAGGTGGCTGGGATTTCTTAAAGGGGCAGCAGAAGCTGAGGTTAGCACTCCTCACCTCCCTTTGAGCACCCCTCGGTGGCCACAGTCCCTGGAACTTCAGTTATCTTTCTTGCTCAAGACTGTACCCAACAGACTTTGGGCTAGTACAGTAATACAGACAATTAGTTTGTTATCTTGTTAGTAGAAATTTAATGCAATGATCTAAAAGAACTCTTACATATTGTGATAAACTTTAGTGCCTCTGGGTGGCTCCTTTTGCATTGGGCTCATTTCACATCTCATCCATTATGTAAATGAGATTTGGAAATAGTTGAGTTTCACTAATGTAGTTCCACTCTGATGGATTGGAGAGTCAGTCCTACGGAAACTAATGAGGTTAAATGCATCTCAACATTCCTTTCTACTTGGTTGGTTCTGCAAGCCCCTGTTCAAGAAATGAATGTAATCTATTTTTTTCCCCAGCCATCTTCTAAGGTAATTTCACTGTTGCCTAGACCCAAAGTGGTCTAAAATAGGTTTGATTTCGATGATGCCAGCCTGTGCTCATTGCAGCCACTGTGTTACCACAGAGTTCACGGACAGCATTCCTTCACATTGGAGCAAGACTGACACAAGGATTGAAGACAAAGGGGGCATATTTTAATAGCTAATGCATCTCAAGGTATTTCTAAATCACCCAGAGAAGATTGGGAGAAAATTTCCAGGTGTGGACAATGAGGATAAAGAATCTGTGGTAGGCTTGAGATTAGAGAGAGAACTATTATTACAAAAGTTTGGACTGACCAACAAATTATTCCATTTGGTTCAAAGATTGACAAGGAATCCAATCCAAATGATTCAGGGCCCAGGTATGGGCTGGAATTATAAGTAAGGACTTATTATTTTGGGTTTTGTTTTGAAGGTCCAAAAAGGGGAGGTCCAAAGACAGAATGGTATCCATAAAAAGGAATGACAAGCATTTCAGGAGAAGCAACCTCCACCCACTCAAGGTCATCTTATTGGAGAGTGAAGATGAGTTGCTAGCTCCTTCATAAGGTAAAAAAAAAAAAAAAAAGTGAAAATTTTTAGTCTTTTTTTTTTTTTTTGGGTCCAGTCGTGGGACCTGAACTCTGGGCCTGGGCGCTGTCCCTCAGCTCTCCAGCTCAAGGCTAGCGCTCTACCACTTGAGCCACAGCGCTACTTCCGGCTTTTTTCTTTTTGCTTATGTGGTGCTGAGGAATCGAACCCAGGGCCTCATGCATGCAAGGCAAGTGCTTTACCACTGAGCCACCTTCCCAGCCCTTCTTTATTTTTTTTTTTTCAAGGAGGGGGCAAAGAGTGGAGGAAACTAAAACAAAGATGTGGAGGAAAATAAAACCATTCTGTATAAGAAGCAGAACCCACATGTGTTAGGAAGTAATTAGGAACCACTTAAGAGGAAAGGAGCTTTACGCTAGTGAGTAAGATGTGATCCTGAAGGTAGATGGACTTTGGTTTAAATACCAACTCTGTCAGTTACTACGTGGTTGAGACTTTGTTCCAGTGATCTAACCACTCAAAGCTTCAGTTTCCTTGTTTTGTTAAAAAAAAAAAAAAGGGGGGGGGTGGGAAGGAGAGATTTATAAAAAAAAAGGCTCAGATATGAATTAAGTAAGATAATGCTTAGAATATGCCTAACATAAGGGGTAGAGAACATGCACAGAACAGGTCAGCCAGGAGCAAGAGCAGGGCACTTGGGATGTGTTAAAGGTCGGAGCACAGGACTCCTCCTTCTGGAGGAAGGAAGGGGTTTCTGGACAAGTCATTGCTCCATCTCTGCCATCCCAACAAAGGCAATTTTCTGAAAGCTGGAACCATGGGAAGTAAAGTCTCCTCAGCTCCTAAATATTCAAAATATTGTTAGAGTTTGATAACAAGGAAGCAATTTTGTGCACGTGCTAATTTATTTAGCAAAAGCTTCCGTACCTACTATGAACAGGGCAAATCTAAGTCCTGTGGGAACCCTTAAAATATAAGAAAGAGTCCAGACTTTGAGTAGCTGAAGAGCTAGTTGAAGAAACAAGATAGAGGAGCAAGAAATTTAAATAAAAATAACAATCTCCCCTGAGTGGAAAAGACCACCCACATTAATTTCCATTGCATCTGGGACCAAGCTAGAGATTTATTGGGTAGATTTTTAACTAGCATACATTACAGAGCAATAGTTAAAAATGGAATTTATTTACTATATATATCAGGTACAAACATAAATAATGAACCCAGCTGACGAAGGATCAGAATGTATGTTAATATTTGTACCACAGTCAAGGTAGCAATGTAACCAACACAATCGTTTTTATGGGAGAGAGCTGTTTCTAAGTAGTATGAAGAGTGAGCTCTGAGCCCACATTCCCAGAGTTTAAATCACAGCTCTGCAAAGTGCTGGTTGTCAGAAGCCAGGCAAGTTCTTCTTGTGTGTGTGTGTGTGTGTGTGTGTGTGTGTGTGTGTGTGTGTCAGTTGTGGGGGCTGAACTCTGGGCTTGGGTGCTGGCCCTCAGCTCTTCAGCTCAAGGCTAGTGCCCTACTACTTGAGCCACAGCGCCACTTCAGGCTTTTTTTTTTTTTGGCTTATGTGGTGCTGAGGAATCGAATGCCTCATACATGCGAGGCAAGAACTCTACCACTGAGCCAACTTCCCAGCCCCATCAGGCAAGTTCTTTAACTTCTCAGTTCTTCTGTTTTCTCATCAATAATGCAATTAATATAGCACACCTGGCCCTCAGGCTTAACTATGAAGATACAGAGATGACTTTCTACCCTCAAAGGGTCAGAGGAAAACAGAGAAATGAAATGTTAATATTCTCTAATAAGGGCCACGAGATTAGATACAAGACATATGAGTATCCATGAGAATGAGTTACTGTTGTGCTGGGACGGGACAGACAGACATCAATGAGGAGGTGACACATTTTATTTAGGTCTCAAACCATTTGGACTCATCAATTGAAGTGGATGAGAGAAATTTTCAGATGTACAGGATGCATAAAGGAATGAAGCAAAATACAGAATGGCACGTCTGGGAAAAGACAAGGATTTCCTGGGTGGTGGAAGCAAGTGCCATAGATAGTATAGCCCAGATCAGGTTGGAAGGGAGCTTGAAACTTGGGTTTCATTACTGAGTAATGTGGAGTCAGGAAACTGCAATGCAGGCACAGTAATACATTTCCTTTTGGTTTTTTTTTTCAGATAGAGTTTTATGTTTTTTTGCCAGGGCCTGACTGGAGACTGTGATCCTCCTACTTCTGCTGCCTATGTAGCTGAGATTGGAGGCATGAACCTTTCTGCCCATCTTATTGGTTGGAATGAGTGTTTTCCTGACTTTTTGCCCAGGCTGCTTGCTTCAAACCACAAATCATCCCAACCTCAGCCACTTGAATTGCTGGGATTACAAGTATGCATCAACATACTTGACTCTAGAAATTTGATCTTGGATAGAATTTTGTTAGGCAGTGCCTCCCTTCTGCCTGCTCTGTCCCCTTTGCTCACTTTCACTGGACAAATTCTGCATGGGACATTCCTTGCTAAACCCATGTTTAAATGTCTTAATGTACCCATGCAGGAGTGGAGTATTTGGAGAACGTAGAAGGTAGAGGATTTGAAAGAGTATCTTTTCTAGAAAATAAGTCCTTACTGAGTGTAAGTGTTGCACATATGTGGATTTTTACAATTTGCACTGGTGTGTAATTGATTCATTTTTTTTGATGGATGTCATGCCAAACCTCTATAATCGTAGATTATTAAAGAAGCTTTGAACAGTGGAAAGAAAATACGAGGCCAGAGGAGAGAAGAGGAACGACTGGATGACAACCATGGGCTATACAAGCTTCACTGATGAAAGAGCAGGTTTGCAATGGGAACCTGATAGATTTAACGGGTGAGCAGAGATGGGAGAGAAAGATACCAGATCCCACTATAGCATAAAAACAGTCAGGAGTTATTTCTGGGGGCACGCACACTCAAAATGAAATTATTTTATTGAATTCAATGTGTACGGCATATATAATTTGTGTAATAAAATCAAAGACTTGGCAGATCTGACTGTATTGCTCCATGGTGAGAACATTTACACCATTATCTGTTCATTTATTCATTCCACAAATATCGATTGAGCATCTATAATGAACAAATGGCTTTGGCAGGCCTTGATTTAAAAGTGCCATTGTTAAACAGCAAAAGATGAGGAAGAATTAGTATAATAATTGAGAAAGGGTAATAGTGATTATCACTGAAACTGAAGGCAAGCCACACAAATCAAAGTTCTGACTACTGGAGAAACAATATTGAACCCTGATGTGGGTGCAACGTAAGTCATCCACACATATGGACAAATAGGCAGTAGGGATTGAGCCACTTGCACCTAGGCTTTTTGGACTGTGTTTCACACTGGCCCAAGTGATTCATTTCAGGATCAAACAGTGCAGGAATGACTTCCCATGGCTCATGCTCATGAAGGAAAGCTTCAGCATGGAGAAGATAGAGGCTCAGGAAATGAAATGGTCTCTATTTACTTCTGAGTCTTCCTGAGAAAAGAGGAGCTTTCTCTGATCTTAAACATTAGGTGAACTCCCTTTCCATCATATGGGATGCTTAGAGAGTCACATGGAGGAAGCACATTTATTTTTGAGAAGAAAACAGAAAATCTCATTTCTTTCAGATAAATAACATGCAATAGCTGGACATGAACCAGTGTGCAAAACACAGGCCCAGAGTCATTTTGGTGTTCTTATCATGTATTATGGGTGCGCCAGTGGTGGTAATGATTCAGGAAGGCATGACTTCAAACTGCCTTGAAGAAGAAGGCACTTGTTTTGCTTGAACTCTGTGCCTGGCCACTGTCCCTGAGCTCCTTTTGCTTATGGTTAGCATTCTACCACTTGAGCCATAGTGCCACTTCTGGCTTTGTGTGTGTGTGTGTGTGTGTGTGTGTGTGTGTGAATAACTGGAGATAAGAGTCTCATGGACTTTCCTGCCCAGGCTGGCTTCAAACCATGATCCTCAGCTTTCATCCTCCTGAGTTGCTCAGATTACACTGGTGCTTGGCATGGGGAAGTCACTTTTTTCATATATGTTTTTTATTGTAAAGATACTGTTCAGAGGGGTTACAGTTACACGACTAAGGTAATGAGTCCATTTCCTATCGAGCATTGTTACCCCTTCCTTTGCTTTTCCCCTACCATCCCTTCCTTCCCCACCTGCCCAACTCCTCTCTTCCCCACCCCCCAAAGTTGTAAAGTTTGTTATCAACATAGTGCCTTGTACATCTCATTGTTACAATGGGTCAACCTGTATATTTGTTTCAGTATTCCTTTCCCCTCCCAAAATTAGAAAAAACGTATATAAAAGATGCAGGGTACCAGAATCAAATACAGTGAAAACAGAGGTTATACCATGAGTGAAGAACATACAAAAGAAACAAAAAAAAATCACATGGTACTTTAAAAACAACAGCATAGGCCCCATGATTTCCCTTATTTGCAATATCTAGTATATGTATGAGTCAAGCAGAAAAGGTCAGATAAGGTGATGTTAGGAAAATGAACCCTAAGATATGTATTTTAAGTGTTTTTTTTCTTTCATGCATTTGTTTCTAACTCAATTATAAGATTATTTCTTTGTTGCTTTGTATGTCCCTCCCCCACAGTATAACCCCTGTTTTCACTGTATTTGATGTCAGTATAATTTGTGGAGGGGAAGGGGAAAAACAAGTCGTTTAAATAAGGATACAAGTGGACCTGTTGCAACAATGAGAAGTACAAATTGTCATGTCAAAAACGAACTTTACAACTTGGGGTGGGGAGGATTGGCTGGGGGGGAAAGAGAATGGGAAGGGATGGGAAGGGTAAACAAAGGAGGAGGCTACAATGCTTGATAAGAAATGTACTCACTATCTTGCCCATGTAATTGTAACCCCTCTGTACAGTATCTTCACAAAAACAACAACAACAACAACAACAGCAACAGCAACAAAGAAAAAACTCTTGTGTCTGAGGGGAACCCCACTGCATTGTTGGTGGGAGTGTAAACTTGTTCAGCCACTTGGAAAGCAGTATGAAGGTTCCTCAAAAGACTCTACATAGAGCTCCCCTATGACCCAGCAAGCCCACTTTTGGGTATTTACCTGAATGATCACAAACAAGACTACACTAAAGCTACCAGCATGACTATGTTTATTGCAGCATTATTTACCATAGCTAAGATATGGAACCAACCCAGATGCCCCTCAGTAGATGAATGGATCAAGAAAATGTGGTGTATATACACAATGGAATTCTATGCCTCCATCAGAAAGAATGGCATTGCCCCATTTGTTAGAAAATGGAAAGACCTGGAAAAAATTATATTAAGTAAAGTAAGCCAGGCCCAAAGAAACATAGGTCCCATGGTTTCCCTTATTTGCAATAACTAGTATACATCCGAGACAAGCAGAAAAGGTCAGATAAGACAATGTTAGGCAAAATGAACCCCAAGATAAGGACACAAGTCTTTTTTCGTTCTTGCTATTGTTTCTAACATATTTTTATTTTATTTTATTTTTTTTTTGGGTCCGGTCGTGGGGCCTGAACTCTGGGCCTGGGTGCTGTCCCTCAGCTCTTCAGCTCAAGGCTAGTGCTCTACCACTTGAGCCACAGCACCACTTCCGGCTTTTTTCTTTTTGCTTATGTGGTGCTGAGGAATCGAACCCAGGGCCTCAAGCATGCAAGGCAAGCGCTCTACCACTGAGCCAACTTCCCAGCCCGTGTTTCTAACATATTTATAAGGTGATTTTTTTGTTGCTTTGTATGGCCCTCCCCCATGGTATAACCCCTATTTTCACTGTAGTTGATGTTGGTGTAATTTGGGGAGGGAAAGGGATAAAAACAAATCCCTATTTAAAGGGATACAGGTGGACCCATTGCAATAATGAGATGTACAAAATCCTATGTTGAAAAACGAACTTTACAACTTTGGTGTGTGGAGTGGGGGGGTGGGGGTGAGTGTAGGTGTGGAGATGAGAGGGCAGGGATGGTAGGGGAAAAACAAAGGAGGAGGCAACAATGCTGGATAAGAAATGCACTCATTATCCTGCTCATGTAATTGTAACCCCTCTGTATGGTATTATCACAATAAAATTTATTAAAATTAATTAATACATAAAATAAAAACACTCTTGTGTCTCTATCTTGGGGTTCATTTCACTTAGCACCATCTTATATGGTCATATGTGCATAGCTTTTGACCTTTTCTACTTGTCTGGTAAGATTATCTTAGTCGTATACTAGTTATTGCAAATAAGGGAAACCATGGGACCTATGTTTCTTTAGGCCTGGGTTACTTCACTCAGTATAATTTTTTCCAAGTCTTTGCATTTACTAACAAATGAGTGGCATCATTCTTTCTGATGGAGGCATAGAATTTCATTGCATATATACATATATACCCCATTTTCTTGATCCATTCATCTCCTGAGAGGTGTCTGTGTTGGTTCCATGTCTTAGCTATGGAGAATAATGCTGCAATAAACAGGAAGTCACTTTTTAAAGAAATCTTTTTTTTTTATTACTTTTAAGTGCAACCATGTTTGAAGACAAAATGAGTATCACTTTTAATGTAAATTCCCACAATCTACAAAGCAGATAGTTCTACCTATGTTTTATAGATGGAGAATTGAGCCTGAAGCATTAAGAAACATTCAGACACATTGTTTTCCAGGCTGTCAGAAATATGGAATGACACATGTGTTTAGATCCCTGAGTAACACAAAGAAGAGTGGCTCTGACTTGTGTCCTTTAAGCAAAATGTAGGGAAAGAGCCCTTATTTGCAAATAGCTTGTTTCTTAATTCTGTCTAGTTAACTCTGGGTTCAAGGAAGTAATGGCCTAATGTAAGATCAAAAAGTTACAGAACCTGTTAGAGGGGGAAAAAAAAAAAAAAAAGAGCTTTGACTGCAGGCAAACAGGACACAACTATGGAAATCTCCATGAACTTAGACTTCAGAAACAACTCCCAGGTCTGACATAAGCCAGAGAACGAAGCTTCCTTATGACCAAAAAGAAGGCTGAGATCAAGATCTTGTGAGCAAACGAAATGGTCAAAAAATGCCAATGAAACACATGTAAGACTTTAAAAATAGTTAAAAATTCCCTCCCCAGAAAAAAAGTCTGCTAATGAATGGATATGTTACTTAGCAAGATTTAGCCTTTCCACAAAGTCTACTGAAGTATACTGATTTCAAAACAAAGATGTTAGGCCAGATAAATATAAACAATTGTTATTTACCAACTAGAAAGTAAATCTTAGACTGTACTTCACAAACCTGGAAATTATTACATTGCCCAAGTAATAAAACTGACAGTAAAACATTATTTTTCCAGCCTTGGTTATGTAATAAGTGGAATGTGTTTGTTTTTCTAAGAGTTTTTTTTTTTTTTTTATTAATCAAAGTTATCTGAGGGCAACCTTTTCTCAAGCCAGGAATTTACTTGAAGGATATCCAGCCTTGAAAGCTACTGGAGTTCTGGGATTGGGCAGGTGATGGCTCGATCTTTCCGATAATTTTATGAAGACGCTACAAAAGAAAAAGATTACAGATGGCAAACGTAGTCTTCCATCTTTTCTTAGGAATCATAGTTTGTTTCTTGCTCCTGGCCCAATGCCTGCCTTCCAATGTTGTGGGTTAGTTCCTGCTTATACCTTCAGTACAACTTCAAGCAGCACGTAATCTCATGTACCAGGGCTTACACTTTGTTTTTGTTTTCTTGATGTAGGTCCTGGGGCTTGAACTCAGGGCCTACAGCATTTTTCCTGAGCTTTTTTTTTTTTTTTTTTGGCTCAAGACTAGAGCTCTACCACTTGAGCCACAGCTCCACTTCTGGTTATTTCATTAAAGATAAAAGTCTCATAGACTTTCCTGTCTGGGCCTGGCTTTGAACTGCAATTCTCAGATCTCAACTTCCTGAGTAGTTAGGATTAAAGACATGACCCACTAGTGTCCAGAGCATCTTGTATCATATCTACCCCATAGTTCTGTCACCTTTTCTGATATTCACTTTCACAGGTAGCTCTATGACATTTCAAACCCTCAAGACCAGTCAGGTACATCACTGCTTTGCTTGGAGCAGGCAAATTAATTTCAGCTTTAGATATCTTGTAGGTAAAATGGGCACAAAAGGAGATACATGAAGGAGTTTTCCTCTGAGGCCTCACCGAGAGAAAGATTTATCAAGTATCTTCTTCCCTGCCATGCTGCTATTAACATTACTATTAACTTCCCAATAAGATAATTATTGACTTGAAAAGAGAGTTTAGTTTGTGATTATATTTTCCATGGGTTTTTGACAGTGTTCACCTTGTACAAGGGCTGGTAAGAAGCGACACAATCAGCAAACATATGTTTAGCTGTGCTGGGTTTGTAGATGGAATGGGTGAGAATCCCGTAGCACACACAAAGCTACATCACCAACACTACTGTTTCAAGTGAGAACTGTATTTTTCCACAGTCTCCCTAAGAAGTATTTTCTATTGTAAAGATTATTATAAACAAGATGTGATTTTTAAGAAAAGATTTGAGAAATCACAGAGGAAAGAAATGATATTTATGATCCCATTTCATGAAATGAAGAACGGGGCGTTAATTCTGAAATGCTACATGGAAGCGTGGGATGAGGGCCAGGGCTTGGGGAGAACACTGAAGCCCTGTAGTTTGGATGTGAGGATCCTAAGACACTAGGGCTGGAAAGGACCACTCAGTGGGTCCTACCATTACTCTGTTGAGAGTATGGAGAAGAGAAGTTACCTATCACTGTTGGTGAAGCTATGCCAATCTGGACCTCTAGACCTTGATCCTCCCTACTGATTAGGCACCGCTCACCTCTCATGTGATTTTCCTACACAGGTTCCTGACTTTGCATGTTCTTTCCTTAGTCTTCCTAATGATTGCCAAGGTCCTGTTTAGGGAATGTCATGCAACCAGGTGGGCAGAGAGTGGAATGGGCAGAATCCCAATCAACCAATCCAGGAGTTGCTTTTGGGAGTAATCTCAAGAAGGGAGACATTCATTGAGGCTTAAACCCATAAAAATCACTGATGATAGTAGAAAGGGAACATGATTTATTCTCTAAAACAAGAGAAAGAGGTAAGGATATCCACAAGTGACAAGGCATCATTTAGTCACCTTATTGATAAGTGGGGACTTTGGAGCTACCACTTGGTCTTTGTCATGAGTGGCAAACTGTTGTCCCAGCCTCTACATTTGCCCCTCCCAGAAATAGAACTTTCCTTCTAAGCGGATTTCCCAATGCCAATCCATAATGGCCAGAAGTGATCATTATGAGCACAAAACATTACAGTTTCAGGATGCGGAAGCTGGGTGGCATCTTAGTGCTATCCTTGTACAGGAAGAAGGGGCTGGGCCATCTTGGTAGACTCCAGTTCCACCTACATTGGCTGCGTTTCTCAGTGGGTCTGGGACATGTCTCAGTCTGCTGTTGGCCACACTCAGCTCTCCTCCCCCACCCCCATTTCTGGGTGTACTGTGCCCTGTTGTGTGTCCTCCTTCCTTCCTGTTTTTCCCACCTCGCTAAAGTCTAAAGCCGGGAGCAGTAGCTGTTGGGTTTATGGTGAAAATCAATTCAAGGTCCTTTTATCTCCACACTAAATCCCTGTAGCCAGCTGTTTTTATATGGAAGTCCCTACAGGCTGGGCCTGGACTAGTGACCGTTTGCAAGAAAACAAAGGGAGAGAAGAAAAGGCTGATGATGTCAGCTTTTGGATGTGGTACAGCAATTAGAGGGGGGGAGGGGGGAGGGGTAGATTAAAAAATGGGCATTTCCATGCAGCCATGAAAAAGAAGAGGAGAGGAATCCTCTTCTTGAACAACAAATGCTCCTGCTAATTTTCACTAGAGTAAGCTCTGATAAACCTGCATTCGATGTAAGTCACTGACCCTCAGGGAACAGGAGGTGAGGAGATGGGGGAGGGGAAGGCTCTGTGTGTGTGTGTGTGTGTGTGTGTGTGTGTGTGTGTGTGTGTGTAATCTCACAGTGCCCAGAGCCCTGGAGATCCTGGAACACTTCAGTAGCACAGGCCAGATTCATTAAAAACCCTGGCTACAGGCCAGCAGTTAAAATTGAAGCAGCATATTTATTGCATTTTGTTCAAATAAATCTGAAAACGTGTGAATCATATTCCTTGGAGAGACTGGGAGAAGAAGTAAACAACATCAGGCTAATACTTACAAGCAGTGGAGGAGAGAGAACAAAGATACAGAAGGTTCTACCGCCACAGGAACTTGGTGAGATTCTCGCCCTTTATAGGCAGGGGTGCTGGAGGGAGTCACACTCTCGCAGGACTTTCCCTGTATGCTGGGTCCTGGCCTTGGTGCTCTGCCCCCGGCGGGGTGGGGGGGGGGGTTCTGCTCTGTGTCCTGGGCTTTCTCAATGGCACCATGGCCTCTCCCACCCTGCTTTGCGGGTGTGTTGTCTCTAGTCCTGCCATCCTGCTTTACAACGGCAGCTGCAGAAATTAGATTCAATTATGGGTTTTCCTAAAATAGTATATGAGGGAAAACCTCCTCCCACCCCGACCAGTCCAGTTCCTATGAAACTCGGCAAGAGTTCAAACTAATTATTTGCCTCTTTAAAGCTAAATAAAATAGCTGGTCAACTCTACCAGCCTGGGCTCCAGGTTCTTTTGTTGTTTAATGTCTTTCAGTAAGGCTCAAAGGGCCAGTCTGTTTTAGGAAGCAACCTCCCATTGGGTGGAGACTGGGAACTTCTGGCCTCAGTTTCCTTCCTAATAATACTTCTCATATAGTAATTCAGAGAAATGAACAATTATCTTGAACGACCATGGTATTAAATTACAGAGCACCCTCATGAACAAAGGCCGTATCTCCGCTTTATCCCTATTGAAGATACGATTTATTGGCATAACTATTGAAAACTTAGGATCTCCTTTTCTTGGTAAAACTCAAGACTGGTTTTATAGCATATGTCTGCCACTATTTCCCCTCTGTTCTTGATTGTGTGAAACATTGATAGAGGCAGGTTAGCAAGTGGAAAGTGTGGCCTGACACTCCTTACTTCATTTGTAAAAGCTGTTTATGCATCTTCAAAAGCTTTCTGGCCTTCTAGCCATCATCAAAGGCCCAGGGGCATGTTATGGATACGCAACAGACCTGCTGCTGGTCACCCAAGAGAGCCATGCATGTGGTGTGTCTGTTCTGTTTGAAAGCCTTGGGAAAGGCAAAGGAGAATCTGAGTACTTGATACACCATAACCGAGGTTAGGTTTGTAGGTAAAGGCTGC
Organism: Dipodomys spectabilis; assembly: GCF_019054845.1. Classification (NCBI taxonomy): domain Eukaryota; kingdom Metazoa; phylum Chordata; class Mammalia; order Rodentia; family Heteromyidae; genus Dipodomys; species Dipodomys spectabilis. The sequence goes on along the minus strand of NW_024870701.1, from coordinate 22,991,812 downwards.
ATGGTTATGGCAGTAAAGATAAACTCAAGCTGTCAGCTGCCAATCCATATGAGTAGCAGAGGGGCGTGTTTCTGAATAGAGGAATGCATGTGAGATGACCCAAAGGCACCCCAATGGAACAATCTATTTTGCTCGACCCCTAACATGGCAATGTGCGAATGACTTTAGTGCTAATCTGATTTGAACATCTTGGAACCTGCTCCACCTCAGAGTTGTGGCTCACTCAGCTCCTTCGCTTCACCTTTCACTAAGTTGCAAACTATTATTTCCTACCCCCTGTGCTGGTGGGGACTTAGTGTGGTCCCCAGGAGCCTCTTTCCTAAGCCTCAAAACACTCACTCCTAATCAAAGAATCCCAGGCAGAGCCCAGAGACTGTCCCCACCAGCTGTCTGAAGCATGCACTCTAGCTTCTGTCCCTCCTTATCATATGGTTGTGCTGATAACAGTAATAATCGCTTGAAAGCACACAAAAGTAGGATACTTGTCACGCCACCTACATGCATTAACCTATTTCACATTTATGGCACGTCTGTTTGGTGGGGCATCATTTTACAGAGGAGGAAACCGAGGCCTAGAGGGGTCCTTTATTATCACTGTGTTGACAGGTACAATCAGAATCTGAAAGCACACAAGCCTGTGTCAAAGTCTTCCTCACTAAATGGTGCCATGCGGTCTTCTTTTCTTATATCCGTTAACAACTAGATGTTGATTCCCTCTACACTTCTGTCTCCTTGGTATGCGCCAGGAGGAAATCCACTGAGCAGCTACTTGGCCAGATGGTAACAGGAAGCTAAAACCAAATTTTCCAGTTCAACAAGACAGTATTTATTAACTTAGGCTGATCAATAGAAGCCTGTCTCTGGTTGCGTGGGCTTAAGCTGAAATGTACTGCCTGGGTGCAATAACAGGAGGACATAGTATGAATTACTGTCCCTTTACAGAGTAAGGGTCTGCTGGCTCATTAGTATACACTCTTCTTTGCCCCTTTCATGTAGGCCAGGGCAGGTCGGAGCAAGGGGAAGACTCAGTGGTAAGTGAAGGAGAATGGAGATAACTGAGCTACTTGGGGGAGGAAGAATCCACCTCTTATCCCTTTAAATCTCTATCTCCTTGCTCTATGAAGTTTAATATTTCCTTCCTCCCTCCATCCTCCTCTCTCTCTCCCTCCCTCCTCCCCTCCCTCCCTCCCTTCCCTCCTTCCTTCCTTCCTTTATATCTTTCTTCCTTTCTTGCTTCCCCCCTCTTTCCCTCTCTCTCTCTTTCATTTCTTACTTATTTGGTTCTAAGTGGTGAACTTAGGACTCAGTACATGTTAGGCAAGCATGCTACCACATGAGTCACACTCTTAGCCCTTTTTGCTTTTGAAGTAGGGTTTCTATAACTTTGCCTTGCACCTGAAATTCTTGGGCCCTCACTTTCCTAATCACTGGGAGTGCAAACATGTATGTACCATCACAGAAGATTAGTCTAGGTGTCCCTTTATTTTTCTATTATTTTATTTTGCTGGTCCTGGGGCTTGAACTCTGGGTGTGGGCACTGTCCCTGAGCTTCTCTTGTTCAAGGCTAGCACTCTACCACTTGAGCCACAGCGCAACTTCTGCCCTTTACTGAGTTGTTTATTGGAGATAAGAGTCTCACAGACTTTCCTGCCCAAGATGGCTTTTTTATTTTTAATACGTTTTTATTATAAAAATACTGTACAGAGGGGTTACAGTTACATTTCCTATTGAGCATTGTTACCTCCTCCTTTGTTTTTCCTCTACCATCCCTTCCTTCTCTACCTTCCCAACTCCTTCCTCTCCCCCCCCCCCCCGCCCCCAGAAGTTGTAAAGTTCAATTTCTTTCTTTTTTTTTTTTTGGGTCCAGTCGTGGGGCCTGAACTCTGGGCCTGGGCGCTGTCCCTCAGCTCTTCAGCTCAAGGCTAGCGCTCTACCACTTGAGCCACAGCGCCACTTCTGGCTTTTTTCTTTTTGCTTATGTGGTGCTAAGGAATCGAACCCAGGGTCTCAGGCATGCAAGGCAAGCACTCTACCACTGAGCCACCTTCCCAGCCCCTAAAGTTCAATTTCAACATAGTGTCTTATACATCTCATTGTTACAATGGGTCAACCTGTATCCTTATTTCAGCATTTTGTTATTTCCCTTCCCCTCCCCAAATTAGAAAAAATGTATATACAAGATGCAGGGCACCAGAATCAAATACAGTGAAAAAAGGGGTTATTCGATGGGGGAAGAACATACAAAAAAAATCACATAGTACATTATAAATACATTAAAAACAATAGCAAGCAAGAAAAAAAAAAACACTTGTGTCCCTATGTTGGGGTTCATTTCACTTAACATCATCTTATATGGTCATATATACATACCTTTTGACCTTTTCTGCTTGTCCTAGACATACACTAGTTATTACAAATAAGTGAAGTAAGCCAGGCCCAAAGAAACATAGGTCCCAAGATGGCTTTGAACTGCAATCCTCCGATCTCAGCACCTCAGTAGCTAGGATTACAGTCGTGAGCCGCCAGCGCCCGGCTAGTTATCTCTTAACAGATGCTCATGACCTGACTTTACTCATGCTGTCACTCTACATTTGGGCTGTGACTGTGAAGCAGGTGATGGTGTTCTTGGTGCTCCTCACACCTTGGGGAATATGGGCTCCCAAACCCAATTCATTTTGTTTCATACTGTCTTGGAATTTAGGGGAAAAAATTCTGCCAACCATCATTTCCTTGTTGAGTGAGAGAATAAAGCGATTATTGAATTTTTAAGGCAGAACCGGAGAAGAAACCAAGTTGCTTAAACATATGTGTGTATTCCCAAGTTGCTTTTTCTTGAAAGCAACTTTTAAAACAGAGTGAGAGGAACCTAGTAGTTGAGCTTTGCCTGTCTGCTACATGGCTAGAGCCTCTAGACCTCATACCAGAAGGCAGGGCTACTGAGTAGGCAGACACTCTCTCCATGGTCTGTGTTGAAGTGGAATCCACTGCTAGAAGCAGGCCTGATAAGACTCCAAACGAAGCAGAGGTAGTCATCTTTCCACACCATCTCTCATGGCTGGTTGCTATCAAATGCAGAGGAGTTAGGAAGGGATGAAGACCAAAGTTCTAGGGCTTCCCCCAATTCATCATGACCACTAGGCATGACCAGAGGCAGGGCACTGTGGTTCCCAACAGCTCTCCATAATACTCTCTACTATGCAGATATCCAGAAGAGTCTATAACTGGGACCTGTCTGAAGTGGAAGTGAGCTGGACAGAAGCCATCGCCCTGCCTTGTTTCAGTGCCAACCCTCCCCTTGCTGCCATCCAGGACTTCAGGGCCAAGCGTATCATTCACGTGTCTATGTTATGATACTTTGATGTTGAAGCCTTGCTGACTCTGGGAAGATTGTTTCTCCCAAGTGTAGCTAATTCCTAGAGATTGCTGACTCCCCAAGAACAAAACTTTCAGATGCAAACCAACCATCTCTTCCTTCAGGAGCGCTGATTAGCTGAGTCCTCTCTGGTGCCAGGCTTAGGCCAACAGGTTACTAGCAGAAGCCTCAACACCCTGCAGCCCAATGAAATTATCCCACTAATACCACTGGCTGCTTATCCCACTAGCCAGTTCTAATTCTTCCTATCCAGCCCCGCCCGTTCCTCCCTATGAAAACCGTAATAAAGCTTTTGGCACAAATTCCTCCTTTACTCTACTAACCTTTATGTTTCCCCAACTAGTCCTGAATGACATCCATGGCTTCCATTGAAAGCATAAACATTTTCCTTCAAGAAAATCATTTCCATGTCTGCATGTCTTGTACCAGACATGATTAAGATAGCCATGAGTGCAGTCTATGGTATCAAGCTTCAGGTCTTTTCCTCCTCCACTTCTTGGGGTCAGGAGTGGAGACTTAAAGAAAATAATTTATCCTACCATTTCTGGAACCCTTGATATAGGTTTCTATTTAACTGGGGCCTTTATTTGTTTATTTTTAAAACTTCTCAAATGTTTCTGACAACAGTGCTACTGACAACAGCACACCATGAATGGACTGGTGGAAAGCATGCATGAAAAGACTGGGCATTTTCTATGGATTATTTCTTTTCATTCATTCCATCTCTGCCTGATATCTTCAAAGAATAACAAGGTTGCCTACACAGCTGGACAGAGGTGACATTCAGACCTAGGCAGTCTACTTCTCAGGCAGCACACAGAATCCATGCGAGCAGTGATGGATACCCACACTTAGGCAAGTTTAGGAAGATCACTGGGATTATCATGTATAGTTCTAGAACAGTGTTAGGCAATGGCTGGCTTGCAACCTGCTATTCTGCACAGCCTTTGCTACCTGGCCTCTGGGAGAAAGAGATTATGCCAGTATGCAAATCAAACATGACAAGATAGTATAGCATTTCATTTAGCCTTTCTTTTTCAGATCACTAGTGTGGTGATCACAGTATGGTGATTTCCACTAGGGATGAATTTTCACATCTAGTCCTTTTGGATCAGCACTTGGAATGCAATCCCTACTATAAACTAGTATGTGCTGTTCTATAATCTCCGAGGTTCTGGATTCTGTGTTGAAAGCTTCCACACCAGAAAAGGGATTTTTAGGGATGATTTTTTTTTGCTGGCTCATGTGATTAATCAATAGCCAGTCTAAATGTGGCCACCTCTCAGGTCTGACACCATGATACATGTTACAGCACCTTTCTCTTGAGAAAAGTAGCTTCTATTCTAGAAGTCAATGATCTTAGCAACACAGTCCTGCTTCAATCAAATCAGAGCTAAATTGTGATTGTGTTTTCACATGTTTATATTTTATTTAGCCTCAACAGACTGCAATCCTAGAATGGCTGCATATTTCTTTGGCATTCCCAGACTACCCATATTAGTAAAGAGTTTGATTTATGCTTGATCACATGAATTATGTCATCTTACGGAACAGCATTTGCAATCTTATCAGCATCCCTTTATAAAATTATCCCTTGCCTTTTTAAAATTAGAGCCATGATTTCCAGCATAAGCCCACGTCAGCTTTGTTAGTCATGATCTTGAGAAATTACTTCATGCCTCTAAATTTGAATTTTCTCATCTCTAAATATTAGTAAAGTTCACCTTTATGTGATCATTGGTAAAGAATAAATAAGGAGAGGCTGGGAAGGTGGCTCAGTGGTAGAGCGCTTGCTTTTTATGCATGAGGCCCTGGGTTCGATTCCTCAGCACCACATAAGCAAAAAGAAAAAAGCCGGAAGTGGCGCTGTGGCTCAAGTGGTAATGCGCTAGCCTTGAGCTGAAGAGTTGAGGGACAGCGCCCAGGCCCAGAGTTCAGGCCCCACGACCAGACCCCCCCCCCAAAAAAAGAATAAATAAGGAATGAGCACTTGCTTACCAATGCATAGTATTTAGCTCCATGTCTAACAGATAGTAAATGTTCAATTATTGGTTTTGTTATTATTATTTTCAGTTAACTGTGAATTAAGCCTGATGGGGAAAATCCTAGAAACTGCACTATCAATGAGATATCATCAATGATGACTGCTGCCTCTAGGTTTGAAAACCACTTTTAGGTTGACTTTGGGTGAGCTTGGAAGATTTTTCAGAAATTATAACATTTTGGCATCTGTCTAAACATAAACATGTCATGCTATATAGCACTGCCAAGTTCCTAAAATGTTATAGAATTGGAAAGATGAGAAGTTAATGGTTTAGTAGGGTGTAAATTCACCAGTATGAACGGGGCAGAATATCAGATGATTTTTTTTTTTAGTGACTTTTGGACCTCAGAAGTTCAGCTGTTCTGATGACCCTGTCAGCCTCAATTTGCAGAAGCCACCTTGGTGGGTGCTAAAGCTAGCTTTCTAGGTGCTCTCGAAGCAGAAGTGATGGGGTCTGCAGGGCAGGGGAGTGTGTAAAGAGGGGGCCTGGAGGAGAGGTGGAGATGCTGCTACAATTCAGTATTTTTCCTTTCCTCCTGTCATGCTCAGTAACAGACCCTCCCGGCGGGGGACTGTGGTTAGCAAGCATTGATCTGTGTACCAAAGACAAGACCACAACGGATCAGAGGAAAATACATGTGATTAAACAGTTCACTGGCAACTGGAAACAAAAACAAGGCTAGCAGGAGGTGGGATTGCCTGGTGGACTGAAAAGAGTAACATACTCACACTGGGAAGACCAGATTTGGGGCTATAGCTCCCCAATATGTGTGGAATATAGCCAAGCAAGTTACTCATCTGGGCCTTAGTTTACCCAGCAAGCAGACTAATTGGAATTCCTAGTCTCTCTCTCTCCACTCATCATTTCACAGAGAGGCCCACACAAGCTCCTAGATCTGAGCATTTCGGAAAGATATACAAACATAAATTTGAATTAACAAGTGGCTGGAAGCAATACTTCTTTTTTGGAGTCAAAAACATATTAGTTAAGGGTTTGAGCCATACCCATGATTGATGATAACTGAATTGAATGATGACCAGGAAAATTTAAAAAAAAAAAAAAATTTCAGGTTTCAAAAAAAAAAGCATGCTATAATCTTCCATACTGTCTTAAAGCTACTGCTACTGTTGAACCCCCTGCTGAGGTTATATTATGCCCCATAAAAGCCAGCACAATTATTATCTTCCCACTGTGGGGGACACAGCTCTGCTGCATAGTTCAGGCCACTGACATCAAATCACAAGCTATTTCTGCAAGGCAGAGCTGCTAACCTGGCACATACCTGCATTGCCACAGGGAACCTGGCAGGCAGTACCTGCGGCTGCAGCTGCAGACAGAACTTCCCTGTTGGCAAACACCAAAAAGCGTTTTGTGAGGTTGGCGGCAGGATGCAGCACCAGGAGTGATACTCCTTCTGGTGCCCTGTGGGTACGGCTGGTAGCTGGGAAGGCACACTCTTCTTCCTGTGTCCTCCCATCTGACAACATGACTTCTGAGGAGCCCTCGTTAAAAGGCATGTTGGCTGCCACCGCACAGTGTGCAACTGCCTCTCCAGCCTCCTCTGTTCTCTGTCTTATAGAAGCCAGCTGCAAAGTGCAGCACCACATCCCGCTCCATGGCCAACGGGACATTAGCTGGTCTGCTGCCTCCCTTCACTCCTGTGTTGCTGGAGCTTCTATAAACATGTGTCAGCTACAAATCCACTGGACAGCAAAGACAGGAGTAGGCCAGGTCTCCTCCTTCTCCATCTGGCTGGGATGGTACCAACTCCCAACCCTTTGCCAGGAGTTTGGTTGGCTCTTATTGATGTTAAGAGTGTGGACTTCAACTAGAAGAAAGAGAATCAAGAGTTTGGAAAGGGACTTTTGCTCACCCCTTCATATTTTGAAGTGTGTATTTGTGTTCTTATTCCTGAGGTGGGAGGATGGGGGGGTGGAGAATAGGCTTGGATATCTCCGCATTTTACTTGAGGTTAAAGCTAGTCAGTAGTTGGAGCCAGGCCTGGTTTGGCAAACTCTAAAGTCTTTTTTTTTTTTCTCAAGTTCTGGAGGTTGTTTTGTGGGGTGGGGGGGGGGGGGAGGAACAGGTTGTGATATTCATCATCAAAGTTTCCTGAGAGCAGTCTGCGGATTGGCCTTCTATGTACCTCTGGATTTAATTCTGATATGTGGCTGGGGGAAAGGTGCAATTGAAGTAAATATTTATAAGATCTCTGATGAACATAATTTATTTCTGATCAAGACTATGCATCATTTGATCATCATTTAATCCTAGACTTCTACCCAGTGCCCACAGGATCCCAGTGAGTTATCACTGAGCCTTTATTACCTAAGTGCTCAACATCCATAGCTGGGTGAAGAAAACCTCTCGTCCCCTCGAGAATATATGGAATTTGGTTTATGCTGCTCAAGGCACAAAAATCAAAAGGAGGAAACCCAATGATGCACAAACAATGGTACAGAGGCAGATCTTCACCTCCTCGTTTGCAATTGGATTTCTCAGGGATTCTTGAGACACTTCAGGAACCAATTAGGACAATATGGAGCCTGGATTTGGTATTTCAAGAGGGCTGAAGGCCCTTTGCCATGCCCAGGAGGTGCTGAAGTAGTTACTGGGTCATTCTTGGAGGAGATTCTAACCAAATATCTGCCTTTCAGGTGTTTTGGGCCCTGAATGAACAGATCTGTTTTGGGTCTTAGGTTCAGAACTTGCTAATGTTTAACCTGGACTCCTCCTTTTTTTCTTTTTTAATCCTCAATATTTACCAGATCATCTGAGATTCAAGAAATAGTTGGCCCTAAATAAAGAGTAAAAAAAAATGACTACTTGACTTGATTTTCAAGGGGAAATTCCTGACTTGTGAGTTTTCCCAAGTATCAATGTCTCCAGGTTAAATATGTAAAGAAGTCCTGATGATAGTAGGAAAAGGGGAAATGGAAAAATTAACAGTATGATATGGGAAAGTTTGGATGTCTTGATTCAGAGGATTTATGTTGGTCCATGATGGAATGGTTGGCAGGATGCAGAAATATCATCAAGAGGCTTTATATTCTTTCTCTGGCAGACTCTGAGGAGCCAAAGTAAGTCTTTGAACGAGTCAATAACAATAAAAATGAAGTGTGTAGAATTACTAGAAATGTTTTGTTTTTACAAATCAGTGCCCCATATGTGTATTGTTTTAAACTAAGCATATTTATAGAAAGACAACAAAACAAGTAAAAAAGAACAGTTGTCTAATAAAGTATATTACTAGAACTAAAGAGATTAAAAATAGCAGTTGTATAAAACAGATACAATCCAGTGACTAGGATCAGCTGGAATTGAAAATGGATTCAGGAGGAAGCATAATGGAAAGGGCTAAGGTTGGGCTTAGCAATGAGCTGACAGGAGATGGAATGAATCCTAACTCTTCCATGAGCGGTGGAGTTGAGTCACAGTCCTTACTTTGTAGTTTGTGATGACAGTGATAACTGTAGGAAATGGAAATATGTTCTTTGAACAGTTGTATTTTCTTTAAGTAGCTGTGCAAAAGAGTTGCCATTCACCAAAGCAGTTTATGAATACAGTGCATCTTGATCAATGTTACCCCTTTCAACATTCTCACCCACCCTTCCCAACCTACCCTTTCCCTAACTTATCTTAATTTTAGGTTATGTATTGAATTTCCTCTTTTGTCATTTAACAAAGCAACTTATGTATACAATCCACCTTGATTTGTGTCACCACTTCAACATTTTCACTCCCCTTCGGCTTACCTCTTCCCTTATATTTCTTAATTCTGTGCTATATTTTGCCTGTATTCTCTTCTTTTTATTCTTCTACTCCTCTCCTCTTGGCCCAACCCTTCCCTCTTTCAAGTACTCATTTTCTGGTATATATTTTGTTACAGTTTGACTTAACATAAAATAACAAATAAAACTAGCAATAATAAATGCTGATGTAGCTGTGGCCAAAAAGGAACTCTACTACACTATTGGGTGGGAATGTAAATTTGTTCAACTACTCTTGAAAGTAGTATGGAGGTTCCTCAAAAAAATAAACATAGAGCTTCCCTATGATCCAGCAATTCCACTCCTGAACATTTATGCAATAGAATACAAAGAAGGCCAGCCTAAAACTATCAGCACAACCATGTTCACTGCAGCATTATTTATCATAACCAATGTTTGGAATCAGCTCAGATGCTATTCAATGGACAAATGGAGCAAGAAAATGTGGTATATATACACAATGGAATTCTACTTATCCATCAGAAAAAAATGATACCGTACCATTCATAAGGAAATGGAAAGACTTGGAAAAATTATATTCAGTGAAGTAAGCCAGACCCGGAGAAACATAGGTTGCATGTTTTTCCTCATTTCTGGTAGCTAGACTTTGCCTATTAATCTATAAGTGGTAAACAAGGAGTTACAGATGAATTAAATGAAGTGTAATAGGCTCTATGGAAAGCACAAAAGAAAAGAAATAGAAATGTTTTGAAGGCATTTCTTCAATGGTAATCTCAAACAAACAGCTCTACGCAGCTCTACTACTGGATAGGAGGATAACTAAGAAACTGTCATTGTAGCCCCACACTGTACCTCTAATTGATCGATGAACTTGCATGTGCAGTTTACCTGGTATAATGGATCTCATATGAATGCAAGACTATTCCTGCCCTCAAGACATTGAAGTTGTTGCTATTGGGGATGGAAATGTATCTCTAGTATATATATCATCATGTAATCTTATATGGAGATAGTCCCTAGGGAGGCAATCAATGCTATGATTTAGGTTTGGCCCAAGAAGTCCATGCAGTAAAGGGTTCATCCCCTGTGTGGCTCTATTACATGAGTCTTCTTTGGGGTATGCCTTTGAAAGGGATTGTAGCATCCTAGTGTTTGGCTTCCATGTTTGTGAGATGACTGGTTTAATGAGACACACCAAATACTTTCATTAGGATGTGTCTTCCTCATCTTGTCAAAGCAATGAGGCCACTCAGTCTTGGAATGGAACCTCTAGAACTATGGGCCAAATTGACCCTTTTTCTTTCTCCTGTAAATTAATATCTCAGGTATTTTGTTTTCTAACATAAAGTTGAAAATAAAATCATTGGGGAAGTGGGCCTTCATGAAATATAATTGATATGTTTATAAAATGGAGAAGAAAGAGAAGTACATAGGGAAATATGTGTCATAAAGACAGAGATAGGGTAGTGTTTGCACAAGCTAAAGGATGCCAGAAACGGTGAGCTGATCAGTAGACACATGGAGAGAAGTGTGGAACAGTCTGCAGATAACCACTAAAATGGAACTTAACACTGCAGACACTGTGATCTTAGACTTCCTGCCTCTGTACCTGTGAGACAATCAATGTCTGTGGTTTGAAGCCCCCACCCAGCTGGTGGTTGTTATGGCAGCTCTAGGAAACAAACATATTCACAGAGAGACTTAACAAAGGTACATGGAACAATCAAAGTTCTAGTGAGTAGGAAGGGTTTATATGTTAAATAGGGATGTATAACTGAAAGGAAAATATGCAGGTTAGGAAAAATTTTAGAAGATTTTTATGGAGAAAGGAGAGCCTGAGTCAGGTCAAGCACACAGCTTAAAGCTCCTTCCAGACGATGGTGAATCTGCAATTGCCTTTGTACCCTGTCAGCTCCAACCAGAGGAAAGACCATCTCCTTTCCCAAGTCTTATTTTATACCTTCTCTACATCAAGTCCTGAGTTCTGATCTAATGTGTATCATTCTCAGTGCTTCTCTGGGTAACCTAGAGATTTCTTACTAATTTTACCTGTCTATTATCCTGATTAGACTGTTATAGACATTTTTTTTTAAAACTAAGCTGTTTTCTGTCCAGGGGAACATACATTTTTCTCTTAAGTTTTCCCACCAGAAAATAATCAATACTATATTTCCTTTCACGTAGGGTAAACTAAAGTATGGTTTGAAAAAGAATTTAACTTGGGAGACATTCAAGGGTTAACTATTAAGACTTTTATTTTAGTAAATTTCAAGGGAAAAAGGATGTGACTAATTAGTAAACTTGGGTTATATTTTTTTCGGTATAGCTTTTTTCTTGGGTAGTGATGAAGGCTAGTCTGTTTTGTCACAATATTGCTTTCATTCCTTCACTGAGCTACTGGGAAAAACCCTCAGAGCAGTTTGCAGATCACTGAGCTTCTTCTGTTATTTTATTTTTTTTAAAAAAACAATCCTGATCTATGAAATTCCTTTGTCCTATACCAGCTATATTCTTGGTATGTTTCTTGACCGTGATGATGGTGAAGCTTATCAGGTTTGCTCTCAATGTCAATTAATGGTGTTTCAAAAATGACTTTGGGAGTGAACTGAAGACAGAAAACCATTCTCTAATCTCAGCAAAAAAGTCTGAGGATTGAGCTTTACACTTCAGAGACGCTGCAGGGTCCAGTGAAAGAAAGAAATAAGCTCTCACCCTTGAGTGAAGCCTGTGATTTTACTGCCTGGGCATGCAAAGAAATCCATTACAAGCTGGGTACCATCAGTTCTCAGGACAGGTGTGTGGTAAAACCCATATGGTGAAATGAATGTTAGAGTAGATCTCAGGAGCTCAAGTTCTAATCCTGTTGGATTGCCATGTATCTAGAGAGTTATTCAAATTCTCAAGATTCTTGTTTCTTGGTTATCTTCTATATTAAGTAAGATAACTGGCCTCTTCTCACTTAATATTCTTTGATTGCTTAACAGGAATCTCACTAGAGAATAAGACAATTACAAAAGAATGAATGACAGAGACGCTACAGGTCTTCTGCATATCACCTGGGACAAGATGCACCTTGCACAGGGGAAAATTAGGCCAGTTCTCGCACAAACATTAGTGCAGAAAAGCTGAATTGGGGTTTCGAAGGGCAACGTTGACTTGGAGCGCTCCTACTTCTGTGATATGGACTGAGGAGAACAAGAACAATTGGCCACGGTTATGTCCACCATTATAGAATGTGTTGCATTGATTCTCACCAGGTAGGACTTGTTGGGTTCCAAGGTTTCTCCACTTCAAGCGCTCTTGGCATTGACATAGGCTCCTTCTTTGTTACACAGGAGGGCTCTCTCCTGTGCCTTATAAGTTGCTTGGCTGTATTCCTGTACTCTCTGGATGCCAGTAGAAACTCCCACAGGTTCTGATGAAAGTGTTTGCAGATTTACTCAATGACAGTGGGGGCTAAATCTCCCCAAGAGGAGAATAATTGATAAAATGAGATAGGCCCTTACTGGAAGATCAGACACACCCAAATCATAGAGCACAACATTAAGCGTGGCCACACTCCTCTACTTTAAAAATGGAGCCACTACGTTAGACTACTACTACCAATATATGTATAATATAATGTAATAGAATATAACATATATATCCCACATATACGTGTGTGTGTGTGTGTGTGTGTGTGTGTGTGTGTGTGTCTGTGTGTGTTTCTTCACAGCCACGTGAAGTACAGATTAGGAAAAAATAAAAATGATTTTCGAGTAACTCTGGCTTTTTTTGATTTTGCCAGATACCATTGTTCTTCCAGCATCAAATGTGGTCTCTTTCCCAGAGACCACAATGGAGTCTCCTGTTGGACTCGGACTCATTGTGGTTTTACTGTAGAAATGTGACTGGTCTGGCTGCATCTTTCCATTGCTACAGTAAGAAATGCTTGCACTGAGTCTGCACCCACAGGACACACGTGTTATGACTCATGATTGTCAATGATTCACCAGTATTGTGCACAGGTAGAGGTGATGTTTGAAGGCATATATGTGTGTACATGTGTATTTATCTGTGTATATATGTATGTGTGTGTGTTTATATGTATGTATATATGTATATATGTGTATATACACACATATATATTTCCCTATAGTATATATATTTCACTATATTATCAAAAGATAAAGATTTTTTCCTACAAATACTGAAAATATTTCTAAGAAAATACATAAAATGTGTCACAAAATAAATCTAGAAATATTCCAGAACACTCTGAGTAACAATGCCTTTTTGAATTTTAATGTATTAAGATAAGGACTTATTCTTTTAGATAGATAAATAAAAATAAATAAATATCAGTATATTTCTTTCTTTCTTTTTTTTGGGGGGTCTGGTTGTGGGGCCTGAACTCTGGGCCTGGGCGCTGTTCCTTAGCTCTTCAGCTCAAGGCTAACGTTCTACCACTTGAGCCACAGCGCCACTTCCGGCTTTTTTCTTTTTGCTTATGTGGTGCTGAGGAATCGAACCCAGGGCCTCATGCATGCAAGGCAAGCACTCTACCACTGAGCCACCTTCCCAGCCCCAATACCAGTATATTTCTTAAATATCAATATAACATCTGATATATAGCAAGGCATTTACCTCTTATCCCAACTCCATCAACTCAAACCCTTAACTACCAATTTCTAAAGAAGCAGTGAGAGGTTAAGGACTCCACTCTTCTATTTTTCAGCCCAGTTTCTACTGGCTTCCCTTAAATGACCTTTACTGTAACCCTTAGTACTGGCCTGTAAAGGTGAAAAGAACACACAGTTTTCCATAGAAAGAAAAGAATTGGAGTGAGTTGGAGAAGAGTGAATTGGAGAAGGAATAACAACATGACAGAAACTAACTAGGAGCTATGGATACAGATATGAAGGTTACCACTCCCAAGATAATACGATTTAAGAGTTGACACTGCCCTTAGAAAGGGTGAACCAACTCAGCAGTGATACTCACTAGACACTATGTTGGTAATGAAGTATACAATTGGGGGAGTAGGAAGGGAATCCAGAGGAGAAATACTGGGAAAGAATGAGAGAGGGGGGGTGACATTGTTCAAAAGGAAGTGTTCTCATCTGACTTATGTAACTGTAACCCCTCTATACATCACCTCTACAATAAATGTAAAAAAAATACTTGGAGATTTAAAAATCTAATTCTAAACAAATAAACAAAAATGTGAAGGGAAAGATGGAGGAAAAGAAAGGATAATGAACTGTTCAGATCCTGATCATCATTGATACCAGCAAATTAAAACCCATCCCAAGTGAATAGGAAGAATGAAGTAGAGGCCAACACTGAATTCCAGAGGAGACCAGGATGTATATTTAAAATAGGAACATGTGCTTCAGGAGGAATGCTGTGTGCTCAGCCTTGTTTATAAGATGGCAGAGGATTCAAGAATGTAATCTGTTCTGAACCAACAAAACAAAACAAAGGAAGGAAAGAAAAGGGGGGGATATTCCTTTCTATTTTTTTATCCTATTCAGATCTATACTAGAAAGATAGACTCTGTCGTGGATCTTTGGAACGCTCATTTCTGGCCTTTCATCTGTATGGTTAGATGGTGGAGAGAGGAGAGGAAGGGCAACGATCTAGAAAACTGAACTCTGAGGGAGACTCTCCTTCCCCCCTGCAAAAACATGAGAGGGAGAGAGAGTAATGTGTGGTAGTGGAGCTTTCCTGGGGGACGTTTTTGATTTGTTGAATCTCGGGTATTTTAGGCAAGTAACTGTTCTTCACATTGTTTTGGAGAGGGAGCTTTGGCACCCAGTCTGGACAGGCAAAGTAGAGGAGCTCCATTTCTGCACTTTATTCACATACTCTGGCTCCATTCAAACTTGGGCAAATGTCCTGAGAAATGAATAGTGTCCTCTTTTCCTTGATGGGGAAATAGAAACTCTGAGTTGATCATGTCACTTACCAAAAAATTTGGAATGCCAAGCGGAGGAGCCGAGACCTGAACTCATGTGGGTCTGACTTTCTTCAGTTTATGCTACAGTACTAGGCTGTACTGCTGTGATTAGTTCAAGCACTGAGTGTGGCATTGGATTCATAGGAAGTGTTTAGAACATTGAGAATTAATGGCTGAACGAACATGTACACACATACTAAGCGAGCAATCTATTTGTAAGGCAGTCAGAATCTGGACTGTTGCAACCTCCATTACGTTGGGGTCACTGTTCAATACATTTTGGCCTCGTCTTGTTGTTCAGTCTGTCTTTGTATCTCAGTGCTGTATTTACGTAGATCAAAATGTAAGCATGCATTCTTTCAAATGTGAAGCTTGCTACGTGTTTGTGTGTGTGTGTGTGTGTGTGTGCAATTATGTTGCATGCACATTGAGTACTTTACTGTTCTAGTCAAATATATTTTTTAGCAACATTGAAGTCAAAGTTTAAAGTCTTAGTTATACCTTTTTTTTAAAATAACTTTTCTACTTTCTTCTCTTTTTTAAAAAAACCAAAATTATAAGACAAAAGCACTGTAGAATTCGGAGAGGTTTCCTTATGAAGCCTAAGATGTGCACAGGTAATTTTTTTTAATTTAAAAATATATTTATCAAGATTTAGACATATTTTGAGCAGATCTGACAGAAAGTAGGAAGCTTTTTAAGGATCCACAAGGTTCTGACTGGGGTCTCTAATCTCTAGCTCACTGTTCTCTGTTTCCAAGCAGGAAAGTGCTCAAGCTTCAGGGCAGTACTTGCAGTGCCCAGCATCCCCTGATGGCTGCTGAGACTGGCTTGTATTCCTGGCTCTTGCTTTTCCCCTTCAACTATGCCTCTGTCTAGAGAACTTCATAGTAACATGAGTGTGTTTTATATATCCCAGTCCAAAGTCCATATAGGCTCCCCAATAATTACTAAGATCAACTTCCTATTTCATCCTCTATTGGGGATAGGTGTTTTGGGACAGGAGCCTTGCCTAGACACCTGCATGTCCAATCAGATCCCTTTACCTCTTATTTAAACACCATCTAGGCACCTATGTTGGCTTTCATACCTGCAAAGAAGTCAGAAGGAGCCAAGATGTAAGTAGATCACTGTTGTAGCATTGTACTATGGCTGCAATAATATTGAAAACTCTAATCTCTCACTAAAATAAAAAATGAGAAAGACTGACAAACTTTATGTTTCCCTGTTTTCCTTCTCTTGGGTAAACATCTTAATCTGACTGTCATTAATTCATTGTGCTCAGTCATGAGATCTCTTAGATTGAAAACTACTAGTGGCAGGGCACAGCTATATCTTATTAGTTTCATTGTCAATTATCCAGCATAACATGACAAGGAATTATGTCCTTAAAAGTATCTTATGTGAGGCTGTGCATACACAAATGGAATTAACCAGTAGGAAATGGATTAACCAGATCAGCTGGTTTTAGCAATCCTGGCAAACTAATAACTAGTAGCTTTGTCTTTATGATGGAGCACTGGCAAAGGAGTTCTTATGAGCTATCTGGAGGTTGTTTTAACTTTATATCCCATGAGAGTAAGTAGAAAATGCTCCAAGTTCATGATCCATTAATACTGCATAAAATAAATGCCAGTGAAATGAATACTTGCTGTTCCAGATTCTTTTCAGGTGTTTCTTAGCAGCTAATGTTAAGATTGTAGACTTCCAATTTTCCTATTTACTCACACTTAATACCTAAAATCCTGAGAGCCACATAAGAATACTTAAAATCATATTTTTATACCTTCATAGTGCCATTTTAATGCCGAATTTGGTGAGCTCATCTGAATGCTTAATTATCAACAAATAAAAACTTCTTGGAGACTTTTTGTTTTCAGCCTGGGTCTGTCCCTTTTCACTTGAAAAGGAGTGTGCCCCTTGAGGACTCCTGATCTTGATCTATTAATGATCTGATTAGGGAGATCTACCTATTTACTGTATGATTACCATCAGACAATTTGGGACCATGTATGTGCTGGTCTCGGAGTGGTAAGCAGAGGTACAGGAGTCGGAAGAAAAAACAAGTGATGATGTCAGGAAGTTCAAACAGTAGGAGGTGCTTTCCAGAGGGATGAGTCTTAGTTGAAGCTAGAAAGATGTTAAGGATTATTAACTGTTTATCACATAAGAATTAGAAGAGTCTTCCCCTGAACATGTAAGGTTAATGTTAATGGCTCAGGATGCCATTAGCTCCAATTCAGCTGTCTGACTGGAAAGTGCTTGTCATGTCCTTTTACTTATCAAATCATCAAGGTAAAAATGTGGGGATGGTAGAGTCACTGTTTTCTGTCAGTTACCTTAGAACTACTTCTCATAAACCTGCGGTAAACATTATTGTTTATGGAGCTCCTTTACTGTGGGTGGGCATGCCATAAACCGTTTTTGTGGGATTACTTCCTTGTGTACAGCTTGCTCCAGTATCATCTTTCTGCTTAACTTTCGACTGTGAAACAGCCCAGAGAAGTGGGCAAAAGACACATTGGTGGGTGAGTGTATTTCTCCAGCACCTTCTCATCAAGGCCTCAAGAGCTATCTACAGATCTAGCTGGGTATGGAAAGGAACAGCAGTCATTTAGATCAGTGCTGGAAGCTGTGAATATAGTCAATATGTCTACTGAATGGTACATATGTTTGACTAGAAACAGACACATGGGTTTATATGTATATAATTTCACTCAGTGCAGGGCAAGTGAATTCTCTGGGGGTCTTCAGTGCTCACCACTCAACCTTGAAGGGACAAAAATGCTCTACCACTAGCCCGCCAGAGAAGAGAAGCAACACAGAGTAGCCAAGCAGCCAAGCATGGGACAAGGTCCGGAGTAGGGAAGAGATACCCCTTTCAACGCACTACTAGCTTATGCGTGTGTTTTCCACAGATAACTGAAGCTGCTAGAAATGCCCCAGTCCAAGGGGTATTAGTCTTGGAGTGCCTGTCCTCTCTGCTCATCACTCTATCCTCACAGACTTCCTCCGCATACTGCCCAGGCCATATCTATTTGGCCTCTTACAACCACTAAAGAACTGCAATGATCCCAGACTCCCTTTCCTTTAAGTAGTTCAGGGGCTGCTAAAAGGCCTCTTGCTGCCTTTTGCGTGTGGTGCTAATTAACATGATCCAAGTTACAATATGTGCTAAAGATTCCAGTTTTGTTACTTATTTAATGAGCTTCGTGGGATTTGAACATGAGGCTCGAAGTAGCAGGGGAAACCTCATAATTAGTTTCAATTACAAGAAGTTCTACGCATTAAGACTATTTGATGAACTGCAGAGGGAAGGAACTAGCAACCAGATACAAATCACTAATTTTGTTTCATTTATTATTATACTTATTTTCTTCCTAATTAGTACCGATTGGCTTATGATCCTAATTAATGCAAAGGAATTTGGAATGGTATACAATGGTATGGCTTAGAAGATGCCAGCATGTACAACTGCTAAATTATTGCTAATTGTTATTTACATGGGGCCTGGAAGACTAAGTAATGCAATGCCTAATTAGCATTAAAGATATGGTATCCATTTCCAATTTACACTAACGCAATACAGATCAAACTGTTCCTTAAAACAAAACAAAACCAAAAACCTGTCTTTAGAGCTCAAGAATTGCACTATTGTATAGTGACCTCTATCTAAGGGGAAAATGTTTGCTCTTGTCTTCAATTGCATCTTGCCAGGACTTGGCTAGGACTTTGCAAAAAAAAAAAAAAGTTACATAGGCATACCCAGCATCAGGCTGGCAATAGGCTCCAGTACTTAAGGATTAGAGCTGGGAGCCAATTGGCAAATAGGCCAAACATAAGGCCTGGGTTTGTTCCAATTCTAGGAGGTGTGTGCTTGCTGGAGAGTGGAGTCCTGAGATAACAGGTTTCTGGGAAGGTGTAAGCACATCCCACCATCATGGTGCCCACGAAGTGATCTCTCTAGAGAAGCAGAGATGCCAATTCTGAAGAGCTGGAGCATCAGCCACTGCCCTAGGGGTGGATGCCACTAGTAAAAGTAGTGGTGCAGAGAATAAAGACATGGTCCTGAGGCAGAGAGACCTAAGCTTCAGCACTCAGTCCAAATCACACCACTTTTCCATGGTAAATACTGCCCTTAATGCCCATCTACTCCTTCTAGTAAATGGTGGAGTTCATTGGGAACTTGCTGGGATATATCCTCCATCTGAGACACTTGTGTTTCTTTTCTTCAACCAGTCCCTTCTTATTTCTCCCCATTTCCCTTGTCTTCTTCATTCCTGTATGGAATGGGGAGCAAGGATATTCCGTTGGGAGCGAGCAGTTCTACCTGACTTGACAATATAAGTAAGAGTCACCTTACCTCTCAGGATGTGAGGATCTCTACAGGAGATAAAGGAGAAATGCTAACAGCCGTTGCTCCTTCTCTTCCTCTCAGTATCTAGGGCTCAAATGGACTCACATAGGTGAACACCCTATGAAAATCATAGGTCCCATGGTTTCCCTCATTTGCAATAATTAGTATATGTCTGAGCTAAGCAGAAAAGGTCAGATAAGTTGATGTTAGGTGAAATGAACCCCAAGATAAGTATTCAAATGTTTTTTTCTTTCTTGCGATTGTTTCTAACATACTTATAATTTCTTTGTTGCTTTGTATGTCCCTCCCCCACAGTATAACCCCTGCTTTCATTGTATTTGATGTTGGTATAATTTGAGGAGGGCAAGGGCAAAAACAAACCTTTTAAATAGGGATACAGGTGGACCCACTGCAACAATGAGATGTACAAGTCGTTATGTCAAAAAACAAACTTTACAACTTTGGCTGGGGGGGTGGGTGGAGATGGGAAGGGATGGGAAGGGGAAACAAATTTCTTATCAATGCTTGATAAGAAATGTACTCGTTACCTTGCCCGTGTAATTGTAACACCTCTGTACAGTATTTTCACAATAAAAAAAGATAAGAAAAAAAAGAAAATCATGAAGTTCGATATAAACAGGAAGGGTTCTTAGAGTCAATCAATCGTTTCATCTTCAATAGCTAAATAGTTGCTCAGTATCTGGCAATGACTGGACACATTTCCCTTCCCTTTCAGTCACGGTAACATGTGGACAGAATGGCACTTCTCCAAGGTGACTCTGCAAGCTGGTCTCATCAAGGAAAGAAGCTGACTTCTGTGTAAAGCCCTTGAAATACACAGAGCAAGTTTCTCTTCCACAAGGGCAAACATCTTCCTCACTGAGAGCCTGCTTTACTTAGACAGAACCGGCATATGATCAGGCTCAAGGTTCCTTGATTTTCTCATTCTTTCCGAGAGACCTTTCATGTTCCAAGGCAAACATTGCTCTTGGCCATGAGGCTTTGTTTAAACATGCCATTTGCTGCAGTTTCATAAGTACTTGATATTTTTAGAGAAACAGTAGCCAGGAGAGAAGCCACTTGGTATTTAATATAGCATAAACTCCGTATTGGGTGTTGGGACTCACTTAAACTTCACTATGGGCCTATTGAATTTTTGATTTGTCAAAGTTGATAAAGATATTTTGCTATTGTTTGCCAAAATTATATGTGAGATATACATATATATATCACATGTACAGATATAGAATCTATTTTGTATATACCACTACATATAATTTATAACATATAGTATGTAAATATTTCTCAAGAGAACATATAACCCATGTATAGGAAATCTATGAGTAGCTACTTTTTCCAATTAGTGAAACGGCCTTATTCCGAAACTTAATTTTGTGTTTTAAAATTTGTAAGATTACGTATAATACATAGACAGCATATGTGTTTGTAGAATGTGTATATTCCATATAGATATGCAAACTTTATTTAAGTTTATACATGCAATTACTAAATATGCTGTTTGCACATGTGCATGTACATATATATTTGAAGACTATGTTCTCCATATGCTCATTTACATGTCTCTAACACAACAGGTTATATATAGTATTACTTAGTTTAAGACACAGCATGTTATTAATACCTTTGGCATGACCATACATGTCTTACTAGGTACCTTGGAGAAACTTGAAAAAATATCCCCTTTTCCTCTAGTGGAGATACATTCTCACATCCAAGTAAGGCTTGGGAGAAGTTTTAAGGACAGCCTTCAACGTCAGTAGTCTCTTGTCTGGATACTATTGTACAATTGTGCAAGAAACCCTGCCCAGTCTCTGCTGCTTCTCCCTTTTATCAGGTACAGTCATAAAGACAAAGCTATATTCATTATTAGGTGCCTTTATCATTGCCCCATATTTTGTGTTTGCTGTAGTTGATTTGGATTATTTTTACTTTATATTTGCACAATTCCCAACTTCTAATACATATTCATTTTTATATTTTTTTTGTCCCCCATTTTTCCTCTCCCCACCTCACTCTTTGTTTGGTTTGTAAGTTATGATTAATGTGATCTATTTAGTGATTGTTCTAGACATTTACAACTCAAATCTATAAACTAATATTGATGATAGTATCTTTAGCCCATTCTGCAGTCTTCAGGTATTTTAAATTATTATTTAAACTATTCACTACTTTTATCTTTTATAATAGTTGAGTACTCAACTATAAGTAGTTGAGTACTATTCTTATTTCTTGTACAGCCAATGTTTGTGTATTTAATCCAATTCATTTTACAGGTTTCTACTTTCTTTGCTTACTATTTCTCTTTCCATCTCAAATTTCTGGGATAATATTTTTTCCTTTCAAAGTAAATACTTTCAGGAGGAGCTAGGAGTAGCAAACGTTCTCAGTTTGGTTGGGCTTCAAATATTTGTAGTCTTGCTTTTGAAAGATGGTAATCCTCTAAATATTGATCTAGCAGGATGTTATTTTTCTCACTGCCTTCTAAGGATAAATTTCAGTTATTTACTGGATTTTATTGTTAACCTTTGAGAAGCTGATCAAAGCTATACTGTTAAGAATTTTTTTAAGGTTATCTTTCTTTTTTTTTTTTCCTGGCTATTGATTAATTACAGTGTCTCTCCATTAGTGATGTTTTAGGAACTCAGAGCCTTGGTGCTGTCTCTCAGCTTTTGTGCTCCTGGCTGGGGCTCTAGCACTTGAGCCACAGCTCCACTTCTAGCTTTTTGGTGGTCAATTGGCAATCAGAGTCTCACGAACTTTCCTGGCTGGGCTGGTTTCCAACTGCGATCCTCAGATCTCAGCCTCCTGAATAGCTAGGATTACAGGTGTGAGTCACCTGAAGCTGGGTTATGTCTAAACTTTTTGATTCTGAGCTTCTCCGTCTTTCCATAATTGTGGAAGTTCTTTAGGACATATCCAACATTCTCTTCCCTTTCTTCCTTCTATATCCCTTTCCAGAATCTTCATAAGATGTATAGACAACCTGTGATTCATCCCATGATTATCTTTACTAGAGCTTATGGTTTCCTACCTTTTCCTCTCTGTATTATGCATAATTTTTGCACCTATCTTCCAGCTAAGTTTTTAAATTTTAAAAAGCTTATAGTTGAAGCATGTTTGCAGATATAGTAGGTCTCATTCTAGTCTTTGTTGTTTCTGCTAACTTACAGAAGCAGCGGAAACAAGATGTGTAGTACATCTTGTGCAATGGTATTTCATCATGATTCATGTTGTATCTGTGAGAGTTCTCTGAGTCATGGCCACTAAGTACATTTTCTCCAGGGATAATATGCGTCTGACAGAAGCCTAAGTAAGGTTTCATGCATTTGAAGCTAAAATTTTGACTTGTTCATTTTTAGGCCACAAAGGACATAATTATTTGGCTTCTACTCATGTGACAACTGTCTCAGTGTTTAAGACTTCCAGAACAAAGACAGAGAAGATTCTTTTCTGTTTTTGTGGGACAAGTTATGGTATTTTGTTAAGAATTTTACCTCATAATCTAGTCTTTCTGAGGGCATTTTGGATCACATGATTTTTTATATTACAGGGACTTTTTGTTTATGTGGAACTGTGGAATCGAACCCAGGGCTTCATGTATACTAGACAAGCACTCTACCTCTAAGTCATAATCCTAGACCCTATCTTTTGCTCTTTATGTAGAGCCAAATTTTAAAAAAAAATCTGGAAATCCAGGAGTAGCAAGATTTCCCTAGAAAAGCTATCAACTTCCAGACTACTTATTCTGTTTATCAGATTTATCTTCTAAAATATCTCTGATCTCTATCCCCATTCTTACTTAGATAGACATTTAAACAGCTCTCTTATATTTTATTCAGCTTCTAAAGGTTTTGTATCTGAAAGGTTTTAAAGCATAGCTTGCTATATTTTAAAGTAGAACCCTTTCATACAATTTTCTTTCCAAATTTCCATCCAAAGTGACCAATAAATGTCTCTCATTCTCTATTATTACTTACTTTTAGTCTTATTAAGGCTATCACATTTCATTGATTGAAAATGCTACACAATATATACTGCATAGCTTCTATTAAGAAGTCATTTTTCTATAGTCATATATATGTTTTAATGTGTATTTTAAGTCAGTTTTCTTACTAGGCCAAAAATTCTGAAGACGATATCCATCTCTGCTTCTTTCCAAATCATATTCCTATTTTGTTCATAATTTTCAGCAAATTCTAAAAGAAGTATGTAACCTTAAAAAAGAAAAGGCTGAGAATTGCTTATCTTAGAGGAATATCAACAATTAAAAAAGGTTCACATTCATAAGAGAATTCTGGAAACTCTGCCTGGGAAAAGGCAGTGACAAATGTCCCATGAGAAACAGTATATATAGCTGTATCTATGTATACATGCCTGCCAGTCTGTTTCTGTGCCTTTATCTGCATATTTATGTACATGAAACTCACAAATACCTATCCTCTCGTTCATAGGAGCACAGGCCACTCTGCTAAAGTGGAGTAGTCAATGTGGACAGGGACTGTGGTTACAAACAATAAATTTTAATTATGGGCATATTTCAAATACAAGTTTAGAGATAACAAACAGCTTGATCTTCACTTAGAAAACCACACCCCTCCTCCCTGAGAAAACTCTGGCAACACTTTATCTAAAATGGGTAATTCCAAACGATCATTACCCATCTTGACCTCTCTACCAGACTTGGCTCCAAGTGATTCGGCTGCATCTATAAATCACATCTTCATTCCAAAGGCAAAGATGTTTCAGGCATTCAGAAAAATATGGTAGTGCTTGAAAAAAATCTACAAGAGGTCTCCCAAACCTCTGAGCAGAGGAAGCTGTACCAGGGCTGCTGTTACTTAATGGTTATTGCTAGACAGTCAGGAATGACCTTAATTTGGGAACTTAATAGTCCAGTGACTTCATGAGTGTTTGTGTTTCTTTTTCTTCTTATTAACATGTCTCAAATCTATGTGACCACAGAATGGTTAAAAAATTAACCTCGTAGGCTATTTGGAGAAAGATACCAAAAATGTTCATTTTGACGATGTTTTTGGGACAAGACACAGATCATCTTAAACAGTAACCTCTACTAGAACAGAGGTTGGTAATGCACACTCTAAGAAGTGCACACCTTTTTATTATTTTTATTTTTTTACTACTCTGTGGCACAAAATATATTTTTCTTCATTGCTTTAAAACAGGAAGTCTATAAATGTCCCCTCTTTTCCTCTGAGAAAAAGTCTCCAGTGAAATATTACATAGAAGTAGGGTGAGTATAGTACAATCAGACTTTTCAAAAGAAAGAGAGAGCACATACATTCATATAACTTTAAGTACAGATACATTATGTTTGTCTTAGTTTATGATTGATTGTTGTTAATAAGATTAACAACACCTAATTCATAAGTTAAATTTTATCATAGAAAGGTGTTTACACAACAGACATAGTATAGATGGTCTTGGGACTACCTTTGATTTTAAGAATACATTCAGGGGTCTTGGAATATTTCTCCCTTAGCTAATAGGGACAAGTTATAAAGAAAAAACTACAACAACAAGAAATAGGGACTCATTGTAGTTATAATAATAATGAAAATTTAACACCTTGCCCTTGTATACCATCCTGTAGTTATATCACATAGGGTATTTTGATCTTTCACCTTTTATATGATAGTCTAGAATAATCAGTTTTCACAAATGATGAAAGTGAAAATGATAAGTCACTTGTGCAAGGACAGATGACAGACAAGGATTATGAGGTTTCCTATCACTGCAGATAAGTTGTAAAGGGTGATAAGTAGCAAGTTATTTAGCCAGACCATTGGCTAATAATGACTGTTCAAAGTCCAGAAGAGGCCGCTCAAGCTGTTCCCATTTCTACTGTTTCTCAGCAAGAGGACTCAGGGTTCTGTTGAGTGTGAGACATTGGGAAGTAGATTTGAGAATGTGCTTCAGTCAAGAGAGCAGGTCCTCGGTGGCTCAGGCACAATCTTGATTTTATTCTGTTAGCATCCTGACCTTGGAAAGCTACCTCCGTCCCCTGGTCTGTAGACTAGAGACAATAGAACTGCTTAGTTCCTAGAACTAATCCTGGGGGAAAAAATAAAATTATGACATAAAACACTGAGGATAGCACCTGCCATTGTTGTCAGTCCTCAAAGCTAATTATTGTGATTAAAACTTAAATGTAATTGAAAAGGTTTCTGAGGGGGGTTATACATACCTCCCCTGCCCAATAACCACATTTTGTTTGAACAAGTACATCCAACTCCACAATTCTATAAATGACAATAGCTCCCTTCATGTCCTTCCTCCCTTTCTCTTTCAGAATTCTTAATTATGATTTGAGTTCCTATCAAGGCTGGAGTCTGGAGGCTAACAGTTCTCAGGAAATGTCAAAGGTTTGCTGTAACTCCCTAGAGAGCCTGTGGAATAAAATTACAAGTATAGTCATGGCCGAGTAGCAACAATTCTGTGAGTTTTGACATGGTCCTAAAGTGTTCTAGGTCGTACTGACATCCATAACATCATATGTGGAAACACAAGATGCTCTCAGGCCTAACAAAATGGTTTAGCAGAGGGAATTGGTTCTGGAACATGAGACTTTCAATACAATTTGTAGTAAATGCGCCTCCCTTATCACTTCTAAATCACTTAATGAAAACGTGGGTTAAAAACAGTTTTCAAAAGCTACTTTATTAGCTGGGCGCCAGTGGCTCACACTTGTAATCCTAGCTACAAAGGAGGCTGAGATCTGAGGATTGTCGTTCAAAGCCAGCCCAGGCAAGAAAGTCCATGAGACTCTTATCTCCAATGAACTACCAGAAAACTGGAAGTGGTGATGTGGCTCAAAAAGTACAGCGCTAGCCTTGAGCTGAAAAGCTGAGGGACAGCACCCAGGTCCAGAGTTCAAGACCCATGACCAACACCCCCCCCCTCACCTCCAAATAAAGCTACTTTATTATCCAGCTGAGATAACATGATCACTTGGAGACAGGAATAAACTACATGCAGGCATTAAGCATTCTGCTGTATTAAAAAATACATGTCATGAAGCCAGGTACTGGTGGCTCACGCCTCTAATCCTAACTACTCAGGAGGCTGAGCTCTGAAGATTGTGGTTCAAAGCCAGCCCAGGCAGGAAAAGTTCATGAGACTCTTAACACCAATAAATTACTCAGAAAAGGCCAAAAGTGGCGTTATGGCTCAAGTAGTAATGTTCTAGCCTTGAGCAAAACCAGCTCAGGGACAGTGCTTAGGTCTTGGGTTCAAGTGCCATGGCCAGAACAAAAATAAAATGAATAAATAAAAATAAAAATACTTGGCATAGAGCATTCAGTTCCTATGGTGATCTACATGCGTGACTTTTTAGTTCACTGATCATTGGTTTGCCTGGTATGGATAACAATGAGAAAACAATACCGTTGTGTGGTTTAGATGCTTTTCAAAACCTCATGGCAAACTTAGGAAGGGAGGGCAAAAGGAAAAAAAAAAAGTCAAACCAGAACCATGAATAAATTAATAAAAAAAGACTAGGTTTGGGGTGGGGGGTACTGTAAATGATATACTAATCACAGAATCATTCCAAATTACATATGGAAGGATGGAGCTTGGGCTCAACCTCCCTGAGATGACTTCTTCAAAAAGACAAGGTGTAGGGATGCTGGAGCTGGAAACCCGTGTCTCCCTTGCCCTGCACCTTGCCATATGCTTGCTTCTAAAGCCTTGCTTTTATGCATTTAAATGCTGCTACCATCTCTTCACCCAATTTGTATATTTTACACCTGCATAGGAAGATGTTATTGGAAGTGTCATTTATTCCAGAGCTGTGAAACCACAATAGTGATTGATTCCACTAGTAACTTCAATTCTCACAATCAGGCAATTGAATCACTTTTACTACCTTTAGCTCCACCCTACCTTTCTCAAACTTCTGCTTTATGGGGATTTTTTTTAAAATTTTTTTTTAACGCTGCCTACAATAAGCCCGCTCTGAATACAAATGCACATTTCCCACATATGTGACACTTTCAAACAGTGTGAGGAGAAAAATCCTGGAAAGACGGTGGAGAGAAGCAATTGCACACATAATACTCTGGGTTTTGTTGCTGTTGTTATTTTTTTCTGCTAATTAAAAAACAAAACATATATGCAACCTTTTTTTTTTTTCAGGCTAATCAGCTATAAAAACGAAGTGCTTCTCAAAAAAGAAAGAGTGAAAGAAAACACTAAATCTCATTGCCTTCTTTAGATATTCAAAAAACAAAACAAACAAACCAAAAATAACCAAAATGGGGAAATGTGATTTTCAGTCCTTTCTGTGTTCTATGCCATGAGGATACAGATCACAGGTGTTGCTCATGTACTACGTAAATTCAGCCAAGGCAGCCAGTAGTCTTAGGGCAAAGATGTGGCTACCATAATAAACTCTGGGTGCTCTTCTTTTCGAAAGTCTTGCTATTGCCAGAAAGATGAATTCTAAAACAACTCTATATTGTGCTCGCTGCAGATTTTATTGACAAAGGTGTCAAGTCTCACAGAACTGAAAATTGTTTCCCTTGTCATGAAATAAATAAGTAGGTTTGCTCTAGTTCTCGGTTCCATTCGATTTGCTTAGACACAAGGTGACTGTAAGCATTGATTCCATGTAAGATCAGATATAGATTTTTAAGGGAGGTTCATGCCCTGGGAGTTAGTCACCTCCTATAGTAGACTAGCTTTGTACCTGGATTCCCAGGTCCACGGAGAGAGGTTGAAAGTGAAGGCACTGGAACCTAAGGGATGATGGCAAGCGTGGGGACAAGTAGACTGGCTGCCATTTTGAGTGCTCTGTCTTAAACCCTCACAGGATGTTACAGCTGGACTGGAGGGCCTTAAGATCACCTGGCACCTTTGCTGTCAAATGTCAGTGTGTACCAGGTGTTTTTGTTTTTGTTTTTAACAGAGGTTGCTGGTCTCCTGGTCTCAGACGTTTCAGTTCAGTAGATCTAGGATAAGAGCTCTAGGATGAGAATGGGCAAATCTGAACTTTAAAGCAAGTCCACCACTAAGCCCACTGAAGCTGCAGGGGACATGTCGAATTCTTAATTTATGGACTCATATACTGAGGCCCCAGAGAATTCTGGAGAAGTCATGTAGCCTAGATATCCCACATTTCCTGCTTTTGTAGGTCCTTACTGTTTCCCTTGAACCTTGCTTTGCAGGCTTCCTACTTTCTACCCATGACATCCCCCTTCACCTAGAGATGAGGATGGTGTTTTGGAAGTTGTCAGCAGGAGCCAAGTGCCTGTGCTGCTGCTGCTGGCCTGTGATTTCCAGGCATTCAGGGAAAGTGAATAGCCTTCATACTCCAGGGGAAAATAATGCTCTGGGGGATTCCTCTCTAAGGTCCTGTTTGAAAGAAGAAATGACTGGCAGGCAGGGAAGCTGGAGCTGCTCAGAAATGGCTTGGCTTTCTCACACAGGTCTGAGTTTCCAGACAAGAGTTTACATATATGTATATATATGCATATATATATATATATATATATATATATATTTCTAAGCAGAAGAATGTGGCAGAAAGTACTTAAGAGTTACTTGATCTTTAAGGTCTCTTCTAACTTGAGAGTCTATGATCTATGAAATGTGCTTTCTTAATATATACCGTAGTAAAATTCCCTCATGCCGTATCTTACTACACCAGAGTCTGTGAAGAGATGCATATATAATAGAATAATGCTGAGTTCCATAAAAGAGTTTACTGTGGAAACTACACATTTCCTGAGTCTTATTTCAGTAATCAGTCTAAAAGATATGTGCTGACACTATAATCAAATGATGTCTAACTCACCCAGACACATTCCATTCCTGGAAATTTCTTGTTGTTTTCTTAGCACTAATCAATATCTGAGATCAAGTTATGTATTTACAGGCTTGCTTATTGTCTGGCTCTAACCAAACAAGACTAGAAGGAAGGCATCACCATTCTTTGGGACTAGGGTTACCAAAATACTCAGAATAAGGTGCACGGAAGAAAACTCTGAAGGTACTTTAGAGTTCTTTTCCTCCAAATTTACAACCCTAGAGGTTTTTTTTTTTTTTAGAAACACAAGCCAGCAATTAGGAAGGAACTAGAGTGTTTATAAATTCACAAATGAGGACCATTAATAAAGAGCCAGGATGATCATTTTTGTTTTCCACACAGTACAACTCTCCTTCCATATTCATACGTTAATTGTATCTGTAGGTTCAACCAACCACACAATGAAAATACTTCTAAAAAACTACACCTATTCTGAACACATGCATACACTTTGTGCCACTATTCTCTAAGTGTGAGAGTAGAAGAGCTGTTTGTATAACAATTATATTGTATTAGGTACAATATGCAATGCAGAAATGATGTAAAGTGTTGGAGAGAATATGCATATGTTCTATGCAAATGCTTCACTAATGTATACAAAATACTCCAGCATCCTCAGATTTTGTTATTGTAAGAGGGTCTTGGAACCCAGGCCCTTAAATGTTACAGAATGCCTGTATACATGCAGGAGATAGTGTTAACAAGAAAAAATAAAAACATTACATTGCATTAAATTGCACACAACAATTTTTCTTGAGTCTCTACTATATTTAGGTTTTCACAGAGCCTGGATCCATTTATGAGTCACTTGTGATTTTTATATCATGGACCACTTTGCTAGCTTAGGTCTGGAACATCTTCTTCCTAAATTCTCACAGCAAAACTGCCAGCTTGAGCGGATGGTCATTTGACACACACAAAGTATCACCCTGATTTCCACAGTATAACATTCTTTTTGATCTTCTCCATGACCAAAATATTACTAAACTATGTTTAACATGATGAAAGCTACGTCTGTTCAGAAATGATCACTTTATCACAACTGTAAACTGAATCTTAAACTGAGGCAAAATTTGTAATCAGCACTGCCCATGGTACGTTGAATTTTATTAAAGTACAGCAAATCTTTTGAAGTTGTTTTAGAACAAAGGGCTAGGCACATATGAAACGCTTGGAGGTAAAGTTACAAACAGACAGCTTCCAGGAATACAAGTTTCAACCACACACACATACACACACACACACACACACACACACACACACACATACACACACACCATTGAACATACTAGAGTTGACCTCTCACTCTGCAGTGGGAATTAAGTGTAGAGTCAGGGGCTTGGATCTCAATGTCCTCCACTCTGGCTAGACTTAGTTTCTAGATGAGTATACCAGCAGTGAAGGAAAGCCCCCAGGGCCTCGTAGTCACTTTACTCTGTCTGTGGAATAAATACCTTAAGTCACCAACTTGATGGAAGACAAACACCAGTACTGAAGCCAGATAGAATTGGGTTCAACTTCTGGTTCTGTCTCTTAATAGACACATGATCCTAGACAAATTATTTCCTTCTTGAGATTTAATATTCTCATCCTAAAGGATAATTCTGTCTGCATAATCTTGAAGAGATCTGGGATAATTAAAGTTATTTTATAAAAAAATGTCAAATGGTATTATATCCTAAGCTTTGAAAACAGGTTAGCTGATAAAGCAAACTCACCTCAGCCAGCAGGAGTGGGAATAACAGCCCAGCAGGGAGCATCTAGAACAGGGCTTGGTAAACACACGTCTCCTTATCTTGTCTGTAATGACTCACACAGCAAGAATGGCACACACACCCATACGTAATTCCATCTTCCTGGGAAGTAGAGGGATGAGGGTTGAGGTCTGAGATTGGCTAGGACAAGAGGAGCCTGAGAAAAGAACTAAAGCCAAAAGGGAGGGATGTGTGGATCAAATGGAAGAGACCTTGCCTAGTAAGCACAAGGCCTTAAGTTCAAGCCCCAGAATGGTGTAAATGAAGAAAGAAATAGATAGATGGATGATAAGATGTATAACAGGATGGAAGGGTAGATAGACGGATTAAGATAGATAGATAGATAGATAGATAGATAGATAGATAGATAGATAGATAGATAGATAGATAGATAGAGCAAGCTAAGTAAACTTGACATTGTCTATTGTGAACATAACAGCTTTTGGTTTGGATATTCAATTACAACGTAATTCTTCACTGTTAGATTTGTTAAATAGGCCCAATCCTACTTAGCTCTGCCCACCTCAAGCTAACAATGATAATTATGTTGGATAAAGGAGGTGAGAGATTCTAGAAGGAACCTAAGTACTAAGAAGTACTATGCTACCAGGACTTAATGCTCACTCATTTGGGATTCTGCTTATATGGGTTTTATGATGATTACTCTAAAATATAAAAGATATGAGGATATAATATGAAGATATAAAAGATATAATACAAAATGTAATAGTTTTCTTGGCAGAGGCAGACCCCCTTAAACCCAAGCTTGGTTTCCAGATTCATATTTTGGGGGGGGGGGGGGAGAGACAGAGAAGACTTTGCCTTGCAGTAATAAGCATGGTGAAGTCCTTACTGATATTCTTAAATTATAAGCCTGTCTCAATGTTTTATCAGTTGTGGCTTCTACTTTCTTTTGCAAGCTGACGAACAACAGAGTTATGTTTCCTCTTGATCTTCCCAAACTGATGTTGGCTAGTAAGTTGGATGCAGCTCTGATGGTGGTAAGATGATGGATCTGTTCGAGGAATATGGATGTTTTAGGATGCTATATAGTTAATCTCAGACTCAAGAAGCGGACTCCCTTTAGCTCAAGAGAATAGCATGCCACTGAACATTTCTGTACATGAAGACTGTACTCATTTTTTTAGAAGTAACAATTAATCAATCACTCCAGAGTAGATTACATAGCAGGTATGAAAAGGATGAAGGCCAGGAATCAGTGGCTCATGCCTGTAATCCTAGCTACTTCGGGGGCTGAGGATCAAAGTTCAAAGCCAAGCCTTAACCATCAAAAAGCTTGAAGTGGAGCTATGGCACAAGGGGTAGAGCACTAGCCTTGAGCAAAAAAAAAGCAAAAGGACCAAAGCACCAAAGCCCTGAGTTCAAGTCACAGCATAGGCATTAAAAAAAAAATAAGGATGGAAGGCCAAAATGAAGAACTCTTTGGGAGTGTCTGCTTTTGGCTGGATCAGACATGCTTGAGCTTACAGGCTGCATTGTCTCTGTGGACTCACTTGACAGGCCCTAAAATCCAACTCAGGTTATGGGATCATTCCAGGAAATGAGGTTATAACTTCTATCAGGGAAACATAAAAAAAACCGTGGCAAGCTACTAATAAATCAACACACAATTAAGGTTAAAAAGTCAATGTTCGGGAAACATCAAGGTTCGGAATTAAATCAACATATCAGGGTAATTCAAAGGCTAGTGCCTGGAAGGCAGCGTTTTATTCACAATCCAATTCGTCTATCAAGAAGATTTCCTCGCTCCTGAGCCCTGGTTCTGTGGAGTGATTTGGGACACTTGCCAGCTGCAGCCAGATTTCCCAGTTTAGGCTCATTTATGATTGTGTGTTGGTCAGGAGTTGCCACCAGAGTAAGATTGTGTTTATCTGCCATTCTCCCTCTGAAAACTCTTCATTGTTGTTGTTGATGGATTTGTTTTGCTCTTTTCCAAGGTTGTATAAGAAAGGCCCATATCCCTTCATGTCTTTCTCTATAGATATTTAAAACCAACCAAGAGCATTACCCCCAATACTCTCTTGGGATCAGAAAGACCATACATCAGAACATCCACTTTTAAGCATATCTTTGAGGGGACTCCACAATCTAGGGATTACAAGAAGCCTTTTCATATCTTGGAATTTGCCCCATATATTGAAGGATAAGGAATGGACTCAGGACTTCAGAGGGAAGAAGTCTAAGAGAAAGTAAGAGGTGTGGGGTACTGAATCACTGGAGGTTAGAAACTCTTCATTCATTACGTACATCAACTCTTTTTCTCATATTGAAGTAGTTGTACAGAAGAGTTGGCATTCAACAAAGCAGTTTACAAATACAATGCATCTTCCCCCACATTACCCCTTTCATCATCCTCCCCCATTCCTCCCAAACCACCTTTTCCTGAAATTCCTTAATTTTTTAGGATATGTACTGAATTTTATGATTGCATTCTCCCCAATTCTTCCCTTCATTTATCTGCCCTCTTCCCCTTGACTCCCTACCTCCCCCCGCCCTCGCCCCCCGCATCTTTCTGGTACGCTTTTCCTGGTGTTTATTTTATTGGACTGTGAGTTAGCTTTTCTAAGGATTTACACTGTTTGAGTTCTCTCCTGAATCTACCATATTTTGCTTAATACATTTGACACCTCAGCTCCTTTAGTTTTTACATTATGTCCCAGAATGCATTCTATTCCTCCTCTATCTCCTAGTTTACAGACATGAAAACTGTGGCTTCCATAAGTAAGGTAGTAACTTAGGGAAAAGTCAGAGAGCTAGTGAGTTACAAAATCGAGACTCAACTGCAGGTGTGTCTACTGCTTCAAGTGCTCCAGTCCCCTTGGCTGTTGTTTTAATCCCAGAGTTCCTGAGCCTGGGACAGAAACGCTTTGGGGGCAGTTACTTCCCATGAGTCAGGCTGTGTTCTATGAAGCCTTTCCTCTAACCCACCTAGCACATATGAGGCAAAGTACCATTGTCCTGACACACAGAGAAGCAAGCCATTTACTCAGTTTATTTGGCTAATAAGTGTGATTAGCTGGGCTCTAATCTAGACCTTTTCACATCTGGATTACTAGTATTTACTAATCAGACCTTCAACCAATTATTTCCTGCTTGCCCCGAACATAGCTCTGTCCTAAATTTGAAACCTAGATCATCAAGGTAGGGTCGTGAACAGATTCTGTGTCCAGACTCCACAGGCATAGCAAGGTAGATAAAGGCCTATGACTTTCTATCAGCCTAGAGTTCCTAAGTTGACACCAGAGTGTGAATAAGTTTTGTTTTAGTACTGGCTTTTTCTCTGTGGTTTTAATTATTTACTCACTCAGGTTCATTTGCTTTGGAGCTTCTTGAATGTCAGGGCTTCAGACAGCAAATGCGAGCCAAGCTTTGGCCTTTGCAGACGCCCAGGGTTAATGCTGACTACAAACAAGGGGCCTCCAAAGCCACTGTGGCTTTCTCACCAGTCCTCAGCACCTGCTTCCTGCCTCAAAACATTTCCTGGGTGTTGTGCAGAAGGGGCCTGAATACCTCAAGGAGCGCTGGTGTCTAAGTATGTACGAGTGCATGCATGTGTAAGCATTCCTCTCCCGAGTGCTTGTCTCATTCCTACTGAGTGCACCTGGACAGTCTACAGAAGGCGGCAGTAGGCAGCTTGTGAAATAATTCCTCAGTTCAGAGCAAAGAGTCCTATGATTACAGAGCATGCTTGGGCTACTACTACCTGATCTTCACCCAGTACACAACTCTGTAAGCGTCAATTCTGCCATTTTTAACTCCAAGAAACTAAAAGTACATTAGTATTTCCCTGACCATCTTCTGCAGTATAGTTAGCATTTCTTCCTTGACATATTAATGTGGATTTGGAAAAATAAAGGGCTGTGAAGTTAGCATGGTTGGGAAGAGTGACTTCTCCTCTGTAGACAGATTCACATCACTCATCCATGTGTTAAATGCCACAAGATGTCATGTAGTAATAATCATATATTTTTAGCTATTCTAGCATTTAATAAATGCAAACTGTGCTTTTGCTGAACATCTGTACAGATTTCTCGGGTGCTAGACAGTGTCAAGAATTTGTTTCAGGTTCTCAGACAGGGTCTACACATATTCAAACCAGCAACTTGATGAATAAAGAGTTACTATAGTTTTTGGATGCTTTGACTGCTGACAAGAGAACAAGTATAAATGGAACTAAAATTGGACTTGTATTTTGTGTTAATTGATGGACAAGGTAATAAAATTCAGTCCAAAGTCCATCTTGACAGAGATGGTGAATGGTAAATGGTGAACAAATGTTTTTCCAGGTGAAGAAGTTTACTGTACTTCACCAAGCAGATCCCACGAGTACTGCATGCTTATGCTCAGTTCTTACTCATGTATTTCTTTTCAGTGCAGAAGGACCCTTTTTTTGTCAGTTGTGGGAATGTTTTCACTTTGACTAATCTTTTGGTGCTTATGTGCAGAAGGACTCTTAAGGTCAGAGAAATGTAAACACTGGAGCAGAACGGAGCTTTTCTGCTTATATATAAGCGTTCCTATCTATCTATCTATCTATCTATCTATCTATCTATCTATCTATCTATCTATCTGAAGGTATTGCTGTGTGAACTCAGTTCTAACTCACTTGGCTTACATGCTTCCCTGGTGCTCTACCACTCAAACAATCCCTCCAACATAGCATTTTGCTGGTTATTTTGGAGATGGACTCTTACCGACATTTCTACCTGTGCTCAGTTTGTCTGAGCTATCCTCCAGCTATCCCTGGCTTCTTGAATATCTCGAATTACTGACCTGAGTCATCAGTGCCTGACTTCCCATCATTATCTTTGTCCCCCTTACTGATCATTATACAACTTGAGGCCATGATAATAGGGCCACATAAGCAGAAGTTAATCAACTTCTGGTCAACTTAAGATGTCAAAATGTGCCTTTGTAAGGTATGCATACAAAAGAGATAGTGCTCAAAAATTAATTTTACTTATAGTTTTTATTAGTCGCTGAGATTTGATGAGCCTTACCATGACTCATCTAGGTTTTTTTGTTTGTTTTTTGTTTTGATGGATATTTTGGAAACTGAATCTTGCAGAGTTTTCTGCTTGATCTGGCTTTAAACAGCAATCCTCTGGATCACAATGTCTTCAGCATCTCACATTCTAAGAGAGAGCCACTGGCATCTAGCTAGCAATTCCAGCTTTAAACAGAGTTACTCACAGGCCAACTTGGTATAAATCACATATTATTGTGACCCAAGTATCTTTGTTTTATTGTTTTCCTTATCTCCATGTAGCATATTTTCTATATATATGGAGTGCTTAATGAAATGACTGTGTTTGGGGGTGACACTGGTCACCTTTGTGCATTCCCTGGTATAAAGCTGGCTGATGTCTAATACGTATTTGCTTGACCACAGTCACAGGTATTTGAAATTATACTAGGAATGATGTATCTTACTCTTGAAAAGCAGCTGGAATCAATGCATATGAATTAGCAAATAGAGGTTGTCATATTATAGGTACTCAATGAATGTCATAATAATTATAACTGCTGACATTTTCTTCCATGTTTTCTGAGAATTAGGCATTATGCTAACAACTCTGTGAGCAAACACATACTGTGAAGTAGTAACTACTGTTGGACATAAGAAACCAGAGGCAGAAATTGCTTCATTCATTTGTTTCCCACTTTCTCTCTTTGTTCAGCCTCTTCCTTTGCTCAGCTTACTACCCTCCATCAAAGGGTTCCCAAACTGTTTGGCCTAAATTCTTTGGCAAATCTGCTAGGGTTGCACTCTTCAGAAATACAAGTTCTCAGCTGGCGTGGCTATAGCAATGAAAAGATAGATTGTACTTTGAGAGAGTTCAAAACCCTATCCTAAAGCATACAAAATAACCTTGTATGGAGCAGCAGACTTCCTTGATTCAAGGACAGTAGTGTATTTGGGGCATGTGCTTGCCTATTTGACTTTAGTGGACAATATTTAGGGTTTGTCCAGGTGAAACAATCCTTCAGGCCACAATAATCTGTCTGTGGCAGATCTATGCTAGCAGATAGATTCTGAAAGTATTATTTAGGTGACTCAGGAGCCCAACCACGAACAGAGGATGAGGCAGTGGAAATAGTGGTAGGCTTTGATCTTCAGTGAAATTTCACTTTTCCAAATAATCTGGAGCCTGTCCGGGGGCCTGGGTAAACTTCCTGTGGGTGCTGGGCCTTGGAATCACAGCTTCACAAAGTAGGTACTTGGTAGAGGAAGAGCAAATAGGATTTCACACATAATGTCAAATCTAAGCCCCACCCAACTAAGTATGCCTGCTTTTCTTGGGACCATCTCTTCTTTAGCAAGCTGCCAGCCGCACCAATGCCAAAAGACCCAACCTAAAGTCCATACTTTATTTGAATAAAAACGTCTCTAAAGACTGAGATTTATAACTTCACAGGAAAGGTCTGGGAGGGGAGAGAAAGCTTAAAAGAATATTTTGTGTAGAGTTATGGTACTGCCAACAGTTTGTGGGTTGGATAGGTCATTGCGTTCTGAAAGATTAGACGTAACTGAAGGTTCCCCCCTTTTTCTTCTCTTTTAATAGCAAGGAAATATAAATCCTCCCCTCATGTCAGAGCCTCAACTCTTCAGACGTTTTGTACAATTTTTCCCATTCAGGAGCATTTAACTGAAAGGAAACTGGGAAAACTTTAAGCTTTTTTTTTTTTCCTTTTTTATTTCTTCAAACCAAAAGAATTTAAAGATATCAAGTTTAGCTCTCTAATTTAATTTCTGAATTCTCCTTTTTTTTTTTTTTAATGAGAAAGAACTTTCGTGGATCTGA
This sequence comes from Dipodomys spectabilis, assembly GCF_019054845.1. Classification (NCBI taxonomy): domain Eukaryota; kingdom Metazoa; phylum Chordata; class Mammalia; order Rodentia; family Heteromyidae; genus Dipodomys; species Dipodomys spectabilis. Next base: position 22,953,937 of record NW_024870701.1, on the reverse strand, counting down.
GGAAAAAGCACATGTTTTTGTGATTACCAGAATTCTGGTGGTTGGTATTTTGTGAAAAGGCCACAGAGCTGTACCATGAGGTAGAGAAAGCGTTCGCAGTGAACCGCCCGCCCTGACTCCCACCAAAAAGAAATGTCAGCAAGAAATCTAAGCAAAGGAGTTATTTTACTCTTCGCATAGAATGAAACACAGATTCTGAACTGTGAAAAGAAATCACAAGTGAGAAGTGTTTTGATTTTCTAAGTGTTCCAGGCCACCTCCTCCTAGCAAGCAAGCTATTCTTAGATTACAAACAAATCTTAGCTCCTGCTTTGCCCCTCCAGCACACCCTGAAAGTGAATGAGTCATTAAAACTCAATCATTCAGGTGAAATCTAGAGGAAACGGCACTGTTTGCCTACTAAGGAAGAGAAGCTTGTTAAATTATGCAGATGCATAACAAAATAGCAGGGTGGTATGGAACTACTTAAAACCATCCAGGTAAGTAAAGTCATGACCTTAGAAACCCTTATACAACAGTGTTCATCATGCTGTTTGTTTTACTCTAGTGATCTCTTTCCTAGAGTCTTTTTGAAGAATCACAGACCTGGCCGCACTTAGATTACAGCTTCTTGTGATCTTTAACAGAGGGCCCAATTGAGCCCATTGGATTTCTGCCTGACTGAAACTGTGAAATAATTGAATTGCTTTAAGCTGCTAAGTTCAAGCTGGTGCTGTGTTACAGCAGCAATGGAAAATGTATACACATTCCATTTCTTTTCATATTTATGGCTGAGGTTAGCAGATAAAATGGTACGCAAAACAGGTGGTGCTAAGTAGGACTAAACATTCTCACTGTGACAAACCAAATGGCAGGGGACAGAAATTACCACCCCTTTGATGAAAAGAACTTCGAACTCCTGCGGGTGGTGTCTACCCAAAGAACATTCATTTATCTTTAGGTGAAATTTGTATTTTTCTCACTTATCCACAAGAACTACATAATCCCACAACCTTATCTTCACCATCAAATCGAACTGTGGTCCAGCAGATTTCTGCCCCTCTGTCTATGTGTGTGCATGTTGAGAGATGGATTTAACTTCACCCTAGTGGGAGCATAATTGGGAAGGATTGCTTAAAGAAAGAGACAGTTCTATAGCAATCTGCTGTTTTGTATGTTTAGTGCTTGAATACATTATCCAAAGTAGAAATGAAAGGAAATAAACATTATTAGCAACTATACTCTGAGCAATATCCTGGGCAATCCTGTGTGTATTCTACCTTTATTTAGCTCTCAAAAGACTCTGTGCGGTAGGTATTAATAGTCTCATTTTTCAGATGAGGGAAAGAAGGATCAAAGAGACTAAGTTATCCAAGGTCATGTTACTAGTAAGTAGGAGATTTAGCAACCAAATCTACATCTAAGAGCTTGAACTCCTGGGTTTTTTTTCTTCTTCTTCCTCTACTAGTGTGCCTTAGAAGTTACAGAATTCTTAAGCCAGTGCTTCTCAAAGTGCATGCCAGGAACCCATAGTGGTTTGCAAGGATCAATCTAACCAGTAATATCAGTCAGATGTGTACTCAGCATCATCTCGAGGATCATATAATCTACAAAGAGAATGGCATGATTCTAATCTTCTAACAGCTCAAATTTGATCTGGGTGAGTCAAACATCTCTATGTAACATAAAGGTAAGTGGGACAAAACCAAACATAAATAAGCAGCAGAATAAAAGTGAATGTATTTGTTATGCCAGAGAGGCAGAAGATGCTCGTGGTTAAGAAACTATTAGACTAGATTTGGAAAACAGATGGGGAAGGAGATGTTCTACACAAAGGATGCTATGTGGCGATTTGAGCCTAAGATGAAGGGCTAATTGTGGTATTTTCTATAAAATACAGAGGAGATTTAACAGGACTAAAGCAGGGGAATAAGCTGGAAATGATCAGGAAACAGTAAGAACTGTAAGTGTAGATAATAAAGAATCTTTGAAGCTAGATGATTTTGGACTTAATGTAGTAGGAATTGGTATTTCCGCACCTGGCATCAATTATTCATTTACCTATGGTTACCTTCATGGGTGTTTCCTTAAGAATGACTACATTTTTCTCCTTCCATTTTAGTAGTGAGAAAAAAATCTTCATTTAGTTTGAGCTGTAAGGGGGAAGTGGATACAATGGACTGTGGTTCTGGTTATTATTGCCAAAAGAATCAACAAAATGAAAAATAAAGTAGAGGTGATTGCTTAAGACTAAGAAGTTGCAGCCCTGGCCTGGGGGAAGTTCAGCCCACATAAATGAAGTTTTTCTGGAGTCATAGTGGCTTCCACAGGCCAAGTGCAGCTGACATGCTGTGATTGGAAATTATGAGAAAGAGCCAACACTCATGTCCTTGGTGGTATCAGAGGAAGGCACTCAGAAACAGGACTCCTATCTGTGACAGATCCCATGGGAAAGGAAAGGTTTCCTCTAACGGTAAACTTCTACTGCAGTTGCAAAAATAATGGAATGACAGTCAAGGCAAAAAAGTATTTCTGGTAGCAAACCTTCTACGATACATGCATTGAGTATGGAAACACTAGCTGTTGTCTTCTTTGCCTGATGTACTGCAAAAAGGCTCAGCTTGGAAAAAGTGTAGACATGTCTTACTTAGGAAAGAGGACCTGTGGACTTTACAACCTCACATTAGAAATATCCACAGATATATCAGGAAGGGAAATAACCAAGTTCTAGCCTAAAATTAATAGAATAGTTGATGCCTTAAGTACTCTGTTTTTAGTGACAGCAACTCATAACATATAACTAGTTAATTTATAACTATAGCCAGGTAACCAGCCATAATTAAACTAGCTTTTGGTAGGGACTGTGTATGTGTGTGAGGGAGAGAGAGAGAGAAGGAGGGAGGGAAGAAGGGAGAGGGAGGGAGGGAGAGGGAGGGAGGGAGGGAGGGAGGGAGGGAGGGAGGAAGGGAGAGAGAAGCATTTGTAATCATACTGGCTGATTTCATTCTACATTGCTGAGGTGGACATGCGATTTCAAATTTTGGAAAACTCACTGCATCTCCCCTTGACAGAATCTGTGAAAATACATTCAACACTCAAGACTCTTAGTGGAAAAAATTGGAGAACTGTCTTTATTCCTTACTAATTTGAGTCCTTTCCAGTTACTGTCTCGAAAGTTGTAATTTTCTTGTGATTTTAGTTTCAGAGGACAGTTTGTTTTCATGTCCAATTGTTGCTGACTTTTTCTTTTAATACATTCTTCTATTTGGGTAATAACACAAAATGCAGAAGGAAGGGTTAACTCGGTACAGTCTGGGACAGAGACAACTGCAAAGGCCAGGCAACAAAAGGAAGGAGAAAGAAGAAGAAGAAGAAGGGCTGAAGGAAACATGGGTTGGTTTATCCTAGCTCCCCTGGGGAGGCTTGGTGGAAAGGCAAGTGGGAGAGTTTTAAACATGGACCAGAGACCTGAGGAATTACATACTCAATAGTGCTTGTTTCTGAGCAGTGGCATGGTAGGTGATTTTATATTTTTCCTTAAAGGCTCTTGGAAACTTTCCACATTATCTTCACTATTAGATATTTTTAACATGATAAAAGAAACAAATATTTTCCAAGTAATCATCAACCATATGCTTATAAGCAGGAAATACAATTTTATTATTGCTGTCAGATAGATAAAAAAAATAGTATTTAGCACTTAAGGGTTTTGTTATTTAGAATACAGATTGGCATGGATCTGTAGGATTACAACACATCTCCTAAAAGAATGACCATGTGTCTTTACATATGGATAGTTGCATAGGATTGGGTCATAGATTATTAAGCACTTGGTATTTTCCATGTGAAAAGGAAAATAAGCTAAGATATATATGACAGCACACACACACACACACACACACACACAGTTTTTCTAAAAACACTGGTCTTACTGGAATATAAGACAAATGGATACAAAAACCATAGTTTTCATTACAATTCCATCAGGAAGGGTGTGAGGTCTTTATAACTATTTCCCATACTTCTGAGATATAGTCCAATTTCATGACTTCCTGTATGACATGCTCTGTTGTCTTAATTCTTAGCCCATAGTCTTTTAAAGTCATATTTTTTGTAGGCTTACCAGTAGATATGTAAAGTCCCTCAATCTGTACAAAACCTTTCCTTAGAAGATTAACAGATTCAAATGTTAGCTTGAAACTTTTGTGACTAAGAACATTTTTGTTCTTCTCTGTGTTCTTGCTCCATACAGTTCTGTCTCAGGTAAGATAAAGGTTCTACATACAGAAATAGTCCCTCAGAGAAGGCTTGGCTGAGGCTGGCTTCAAAGAGCTGCTTATAAATAAAAACTAATAATAACTTGAGTAAAGACTAAATTAGCTATTCATGAGTGCCTTATTCTAGTCACCACAAGTTTACTCACTAGCAAGAATTAGGGATAAATAATAAGTCCTATTATGGACCTTATAAGATTTACAAAATATCGTGGGTCTTACTAGATGGATGTGGTGATCCATCATATTTTCCTGTGCAAAACTGGCTGGGTGCCGGGTGCTGGTGGTTCACGCCTGTCATCCTAGCTACTCAGGAGGCTGAGATCTGAAAATAGCAGTTCAAAGCCAGCCCAGGCAGAAAAGTCCATGAGACACCAATTAACCACCAGAAAACCAGAAGTGGCACTGTGGCTCAAGTGGTAGAGCTGCTGGCCTTGAGCTGAAAAGCTGAGAGACTGTGCCAAAGCCCAGAGTTCTAGCCCCACAATTGACAAGAAAAAAAAACAAAACAAAACAAAAAATAAACAACAACATTAAACTGGATGGGTGGCTTTGGCTGGTTTTTTTTTTTTCAGTATTAGAAATAAAAGATAGGGCCTAGAACATGCTAGACAAGTGCTCCACCACATCTCCTACCCTGTGACGTTGGGTTTTCATTTCTTTGTCTATCAGGTAGGAAAGCACAGCTATTTTTGGCTTTCTGCTGGGCGGAAGATCATTTGAAGATGAAATAGAAATCATGTGCTTTGAAAAAAATAACACTGTTCAAACACAAGGAGTAACTGTGATAGACTTCAGATATTTCATCAACAAGGGGTACCCCTCAGCTTCATTTTTACTCATGGCTTAGTTTTTTCTGTCTTCAGTTCTCTCCTGACAAGTGGGGAGCCAAGCAGATCCTCCTCTTGGGACTCGCCCTTCCTCTCTGCCGCCCACCCCCTTCACATATTCTTATCTAACCTGTACTAAGTCTATGTGCAAATAACCAATATCAACTTGCTTTTACAACATGGAACTTACTACTCTGTAAGGTGTTTTATGAGCTCTTTTCCCCCTTGGAATGGGTTTTTATTTCCAGCCATTAAATGTGTACATTCCTATTATTCTTTCTAATTGCTTTGTATATATGTCTGTGCCCAACCCTTGTGTCCTGATAGCTTTACAAGCTCCTGGAGGACGGATATTATTTCCTGCTACTTCCATCACTGCACCCAGCTCCTGGCACCAAGCTTAACACCTTGCAGGCTGAGGACCTTTTAACTTTGATTTATCCTTCTTTCCTGGACACCCCGCTCCCAGCAGTTCAGCCTATTACAAAGCCTTACTCGTTCAACGGCTAAACTTCTCCTCACCTCCATATCTTCACTCCTGTTGCCCATCCATCCTTGTGGTCTGCCCCTCTTCCTGTCCATTTTTACCCTTGTTGCCGGAATATTGGTTTGGGTTGTTGTTTAAAAACATATGCACCACTCTCCAAGATTTCACCCCAGAATTTTATCTTTCACTGATAATCTTGTCAACAGTTCAGATTCTGGATTCCCACTACACAAATGGTTGACCACAGCTGGCCCTAGTATGACACTTCAGTCTCTTCTTTGCCTTGCCGCCATTTCTTTTCTTGCAATGTCCCTAACTACTCTTGCAATGATGCTATTTGTTCGGTGACTGAAGAGCTCTCAATCACTTTTAAAATGAGAGTGTAATGTTCAGTAGCAGATACTTTTATTTTTAACAGGAGTGGCTCTTCCATACACATAGCTGATGACCATGGCACCATAAGAAAGAATGTTAAAATAGTCATTACCATGATCAAAAATTGCCAGGTGATCTATGGAGCAGAAAAGAAGGAGCCGTCTTAGAATCTCTTCCCTTTCTTCAGTAATGCAACTTTTCCCTATTTTATACATAGCTTTCACGGGAAGTGGAATGGAATAGTGAAAAGGACTCTAACATTGGGTTTATGATTCCAATGTTCGAGCTGCTCAGTATGTCTCAGACTTAAGACCTGCTGAAAACTGCAGTGTCACTATTTATAAGCTTTAGCAAAGATTTATTTTAGTCTAATAGGGTTTAAGTAGGGAGAAATGGAAAAAGGGAGAAACATTTCCTGTTTCCCATGCAGAAAATGGGAGTGAACAATTCTGCAGTGTCCCTTCTTAAGGGTTGACTTAACAAAAAACAAAAAACAAACAAGTCTCTTTAGAAGTTAGAAAGGTTTTCTCATACCACATAAATGTCTCACATTTTGTACCTGAAGCCCATGTGTTCCTAGAACTCACTTTCTTATTAACTCCCTATCACTTTCGTTTGGTATAAAGCCCACTAAGACTTAAATGTACGAGGCATTTCAACACACGCATGATTTTTAAACTTTCTGTTGTTTTCAGGGTCACCAAGATGTTCACACACACCCTCATCTGTCCAGCATTTCTGACCACCTTCCCTTATCTTTCCTGATTCCCTCTTACTCCATGGCTCTATTTAAGATAGGCTGTCAAGTCCATTCATCTTATCTTCTTTCTTCCGTTCTCCATGATGCTGGCCTTTTGGCAAGCCCTTGCTCAGAACACATTGCCAATCACTGACTGACCAGTCCGCTGCCTTACACGCAAACAGGTATTTTTCTCTGATTTCTCTAATTTCACTCATGTGCCGTGATTTTCCCAGGTATCTGGGGAAACATCATGGAAACATATTTGACTTGAATTAGAGAAAGAGGTATAAATCCATAATGGTTTTTTTATGAGATGCTTGGGCTTGGATACTTGGCTAAAAATGATACCTTTCAGGGTGAAGTGATTAAATGAAGGAGTCAGGGCACTTGATGGGCACTATCTAAACAAGTGAGTAGGTAACTGTAGTGCAGCAGGAAGAATGCAGGGAAAAGGCAAAATTTTCCAACACAGATTAGGAGAAGCAGACAGTGGCCAGGGAATAAAAAGTACAAGCAATAAAATAAGACTAAGTACTGTTTTCCAAATAGTTTTGAGGTATTTCACCTAAATACCTTTGCTCAGATGGTTTTCTGTGCAATTTCAACGTGTTCTCTTCCTCTTTTTTCCCCCAATTACATTCCCTTGAATTTAGTTATTTTCTTTGAGTATTACAATGGCTAGACCCCAATTCTAGCAAGTGTGCATTACTTATTACTTGTTCATTTATAAAGTGAGGGCAGGTTTACTAGTTTTCCTCCAATGATGCTTTTCCTGTCGTTGCCCACTAAAAGGCCAGCCTTTGGAAGGCATGCTATACTCAATTTCTAGCCAAGAAAGGCTCCATGTCCTATCTAACTGTGTCTGTAGAAATTATAGCTTCTCTGCACCCACACCTGGGCCTGCATAATTCCCTAGTCTCACAGAGATATAAATAAAAGCCTCTAACAGGACAGGAGGACATTTGCCAACAGTGAGAAGATTAATGGCCCAGAGACTTCATACTCCAAAGGTGAAACTGCTTGATTTCTGATGTCAGTGTTGCACAAGAGATACTCTGAGTTGAGACCTGTGTGTGTGTGTGTGTGTGTGTGTGTGTGTGTGTGTGTGTGTGTGTATGCTTTAAAAGTCTTTGTTGCCAGAAAGTTATGGGTTACAACATTTAATTTGATTAATTCTTGGTTTCCAAAAGGAAACCTTAGGAGGAACCTTGGGAGTCCCAATAAAATAAGTATGTGCAATTGTTAGGACAGGAAAGGGAAAATATGACTTCCATCAGAGCCCACAAAGATCATTTGCAGTCCCAAACATGGGTCCCCTGAGATGGCCTGGAGACCAAATTATTGTCAAAGAGATGCTTACCTTTTACAACTGCTCACAGAAAAAGAAAACATAAAGCTTAACATCTCTCCCACGGTTCACCTTTCAGGTTTTTGTTTTCTTTTCTTTTCCTCTCCCTTCCTCTCCCTGATTTTAAGCTTCTCAGTCTCAACTGTTTCAATCAATTAGGAATGTATCCTTATGTTCAAGACTTGACCTTCTTTAGGCTCAGTAGGTTAAGCAAGATGGGGTATTTATTCTATGTTACTAAGATTCTTGAACATGCTCTGTCTGTTCTCTATTAGTGCTCTATACCGTTTGTAAGATGATGCTCATTGTTTAAAACTACACAAGAAGCAAGTAATATGTCAGGTAGGAATCAGGTATGAGGAGTCTCATCTTTTCTAAAGGTGAAGTCAAAATCTAAGTGAAGTGGCTGGAGCCAAACAAGAACGGGAAGAGACCCAAAGATTAATACATGTACCAGAAGGTGGTTCTAAAACTTGACCGCACAACTCTTTCGGGGGCAATGTGGACAATAACTTGGGCAATGTTTTCTTATTGCTTATTCTCTCTGTGTGTATTTATGTAAACAAGTTCATATTCACTTTTAAATTCTTCTGGAGACTTTCTGAATCCTAGATTAGAAGATCCGGTTCAATCCTTGTAAAGTCACATTTGGGAAACTGAGAGTCGGAACAAGTGGTTAGTGTACGTATGGAGGATACAAGACTTGGACAGTACCCACAATCCCACTTACAGTGCATGGCAGCCATTATACTTAATTAAGTCTTCAGTTATTCCTATTCAGGGATCCAGAATTTAGCCTAGCTTAAGGTTATGAAGACAAGACTTCATCAGCTTTCCATTTAGGGTTCTCTTTTCTTCCAGTCTTCACATCACCTTTTTGCTTTCATTCCATTTTTCGGAACATTCTTCCCATATTTCTTCTGTATAGCTTTTGTTTGTCACATTTCATCGCATGGTTCATTCCCTCTTCTGGATGGCTGCTTGGGGAAGGTTTTTGTATTACCTTTGGCTTGGGTATCCTTTTCCTGAGGCTGAGTGACAGCAGAGACTGCCCCCCAAAATACCCCACAGTGCTGATAAGAGGAGCTGGCAAAGGGCAAGACAGAAGGCACAACAAGAGGTGGAGCAGGCCAGGCTCAAGGGAGTCCAGCTACCTATATGGCAGGATTCTGATATCTGGGGGGAGAGTTCAGGATTAATTCTCAGCATCCATTCATCATGAGGCAAATACTTAGGGACTAGGGATGGCTATTTTGCTTAACAATGGCATGCAAATTTACTCTTCTCATTGTATTTTCATTATCTGATAGGAGCCTGGACAGCAATGGTGGTAATATGTCAGTACCTGGCATCATTTTAGGCTACAGTATTATGCCAAGACTCTTTCCAAATAGTCTCAACAGGAAGAACATCATTCATCCTCGAGTCTTCTACCACCTATGGGAATTTGGCAGTTTCCCATTGAACAGGTTTGTTCTTCTGGGAACCTGCTGCATATGTGAGAGACAGCAATGCCTGGTGACAGAGAGCCTCGAATTTGGCCTGATAGAGCTCCTTCCAATTCTGAGACCAAACTTTCCCACCATTTATCCATTGCTTTTTAGCCCCAGGAAAATATGTTTTAACAAATAGATATTTAGCAGACAGTATGCTTTTAGAAAACCAGCCAAAAGAGTCACTGCCTTCTGAAAGCAAAGAATCAGAAAGAGTGAAATATGGAAAAATGAGAGAAGTCTGTATCTCCACCTCTAGGTGTGTTGTACAGGACCTCATAAGACAATGCAGACATCTGCTGAGCCAGGGAATGCAGAGTGAAGGATTTTTTTTACCCCCTGCCCAGGAAAGAGGAAATGGAGTGTGCAACTGCTGTCCTTGCTAAATGGGGTCTCTAATTCCTCTCTCCATAATGGTAATGACTTGCTTCTTCAGCTCTGATCTCAGAGAATGCTCCACGCTCTCTCTCTCTCTCTCAACTCAGCTCCTAAATCTGGTCCTCAAGAAGCTAATGAATCCCATCTATAGTTGTGCTGTATCTATTTTAGAGAAGGATAGTTCATGTAAAATTGGGTGTTCAGATGTGGAGCAAATAAATACCGACTGGGGAGGGGAAGGTAGAGGAAGTCAAGCGAGGGGATTGCAGACGCTTATTTCTAATCATGACCCTCACAATCATCCAGCAAAGCCAACAACTCCAGCTGGAGCAGAGCAGACTCTGGAAGCTCTTAATGACTCCAGTAACCGCCTCATCTCATCATCCAGTCTTTCCATGGAGCTTCACACTCTTGGGCAAGTCTCACCATTAAGGTGAATATTATTCATAAAGTCTTTACAAACTCTGACACTGAGTTCCAAGTGCTACTAAACATCTTTTTTCCCTGTTAATGCTTTTCAGAAGTAGAGGGAACATTTATATTATATACATGGAGAGGCCAAACCTTAAAAACAAGAGAAGCAGATAATCCGTCCTATTGTAGGAAGGTATTCAATAGATGTCATAGGATGTAGAAGTCACCAGCAATTATAATTCATTAATGTATTCATTAACAAACCATGCCATAAAGAGAAAGGTAAAACAGCAGTGATAACTTAGAAAACTGGCAAGAAGAACAAGAAGAAGAGAAGAAACTTGAGCTCTGGAGAAGTTTCCAAGCTGGTATTTAGCAGTGGCTGGGTCATAAGCATTTCTTCATGATTGGTTAGGGACTGAATAAAAGGATGGATTTTTTCCTTCTTAGTCTTTTCTGCGAGCATCACATGATTGCTGCACAAACACCATAGGGAGGTGCATACCTTCCAGAGGATGAATAGGAGCCTGAAAGGAAAGCCAATAGTGACACAGAGGAGTACTTGATTGGCAACCAGGATCTGTGTCCAGGCTTCTTTACTAGCTGTGTGATGAGTTTCAGTTCACTAGGTTCAGTTCTGGCTTGCTTAGAACCAAAAGGGATACTTATTTGAACCTGGACAGAAGACTCCTGATGCTTAATTTTGGAATATAAGTTGAACACCCCTAATTTGCAAGTCTGAAATCTGGAATGTTTTAAAATCTGAAACTTTTTGAGCACCAATAGGATAAAACAATTGAAAAAAAATCCTGATCATATATAAGCTTGGTTTCATGAACAAAATTATTAAAAAGTATCATACCAAATCACTGTGAGGCTATGTAGACAAAGTACATATGAAATATAAATGAATTTTGTGTTTAGACTGAGGTCTTATTCCCAAGATAGCTCATTATATAGATGGAAATATTTCCAAAACCTCCCCTAAAACATGAAATCTCAAACATTTCTAGTCCTAAGCATTTTTGATATAGGCTATTCAACATATGTCTGTTTGTTAACATTGGAGAAAGTGTATTATTTATGAAGCAATGAATTATACATAGGTTTAAGGACTGAAACACAATATCCATGAGAGTTCTGACCTTAATCCCTTGAGTGACAAATGGGCAGAGAAATCCTAAAGGACCAGGAAAACCATACCTTAGCCACATAGCACATTTCTAACAGGAGTAGGCTTAGCACCCAGTTCTGCAGACTGAATCTAGCTTTCTTTCTTGAAGTAGATATTGTTAGGATGTGAAGTCAAGCAAAATCCAGCGAATTGAGCACAGAAAGACTGCTAATTCTTCTCTTCTCTAGCCCTGGAGAATGTCCACCACTATGACAACTTATGAGCTAGTAGCAATCTGGGGCAATCATTAGGTGTGTAATCATATTTCTTTCGGTAATCTGCTGTCCTAGACATTATCTTTCATTACTCTTATTCTCACTTGCCCTACTTACCAATTCCCCAAAGTGGGGGGGAAGGAGATGAGTGAGGGACATGGGTCATGTGACAAAGGTGAAACATAGTACCCACAGTACTAGTCTTTTAAACCCAGGCTTTGGACACAGAGGGTTTCACACTACCTGGGAAAAGAGGAACACTAGATATGTTATGGTTTCTACAACTCCAGGAACGGGTTTCTACTATTCTAGTAAATACATGCTTTCTTCACAGACATCATGTTTTAACATTTATGAGACAGAAATGCAGGCATAGGTTGGCCCAAGTGTAAGGCTCCAATGACAGGAAAAAAAAATCTGAAGGGGTGATGAAGTTGTAAAAGAAATTCTGCTGAAAATCCACAAGAAGTGTTCTTGGGAACAATGAAGACTTTGAAGATCTGTGAGCCAAATTTCAATTCAGTGGACATGTTAAGAGATACAACAGCTATGTTCTGCAGGGATAGGAGGAACTGAACACCTTTCGGAGAAACCCTTTCCCTCTAGTGCAGGGAAGTGAAAAGTGTGTGAATGTGGTCAAGGCCTCGTGTTGAGGACCTGATTTCTGGCATTGTCTCAAATGCTCACGAACCAATAAATAACAATATGATCTGGGTTTATTCCATATCTTTTACCAAGGTCAAAATATGGCATCAACCCAGATGCCTCTCAGTGGATGATTGGACCAAGAAAACCTAATATATACACACAATGAAATTCTACTCATCCATCAGAAAGGATGCTATTGTGCTATTTGAAAGGAAATGGAAAGACTTGGAAAAATTACATTAAGCGAAGTAAGCCAGACCCAAAGAAACATAGGTTGCATGGTTTTCCTCATTTGTGGTGACTAGAATGTGCCTATAAATCTACAAGTAAACACATTAGATTGTAAAAATAAAAATACAATGGGACATGATAAATTATACAGATCTCTAGACAGTCGCAAAGTAAGACCAAAGAAGGATACTCATGGGAACGGATCACAAAAGCTTAATAGTTATGTGCATATGATCATATAAAATATTATTTTATAAAATGAACTCCAAAAGTGGAAATGAGACTTTCTTTGTTGCTAAGAAAAGAACAATATGATCTGGGGGCTGTGGCTCCCTGGCCAGAGAGACTTCAGTACTCCCTGATCACTGGCTTCCAATGATTTTGTGGGAGACTCACATAGGATATCACTTGAAGTGACAACATATGAAAAGTAATTCCCACTTAACTGTGGTATTCTTGGTATGTCTAATTAGTTTTAGAGGCTTTATCCAAATGGTAAACTATACCATGAGATTGGGACCTGAGGACCTGTGAACCACATCTTTAATAAAAAGCATAAATACAACAAGCATGGTTGTCGCCTAGGCAGCAATCAATTGGGGGCTAACTGTAGTGTGTACAATTTTCCAGGAAATAGCTCCAGCAGAGGAAAGACAGTAAACACCAAGTAAGCAGCGTATGCCAATATGTAAGGATGTCTATTTAGCCAATATCTATTTAGTTCCCATCTCTTTGTAAACTAGTAAGCATAATATGCCCTAGATGGCTGGCATCCAACAGTGCAAAGCCCAGCAATTAAACAACTAGTGATCCAAATCGGGTGGAAAAATTTGGCCTTACCTGGAGACATGGAAGAGTCATAAGCACTTCTTTCCTTGCGGTTCATCTTGAAGGCTTGGATGTCCTTTTCCCTGTACGTCCCAAAGCCTTCAAAGCTCCTCCTTTTACTCCCACTCAGGTCACTGTCCCACTTGTCATTCGAAGGGTTCATTTCATTGAACACATCTAGGCTTTCTGATCTTGTGCTGCCACTGTCCCCACTACTTCCAGAATACCTTTTAGCACAGGAGTCCACAGGCTCACTGCTCAAATCGCCTTTGTCCTTGGCCTGCGTCCAATGCTGCGCATCACAAAGTGACAGTGTAGACAGAGTGTCCACCTCAAAGTTGTTCTTGGAAACTTTGTGGCTGGCTTCACTGGGCTGGTGCTTCTGTTTCTCCTTATGCTTGCTCTTCTCACCCACCATTGGGAGCTCTTTGTCTGCACTGCTCAGCCGCTCACTCAGGAGGCTGGAGAAGCCAGTGGCTTTGCCTGCAAAGAGACCACTCAGGTTGTCATGGGTCCCTAAGATCCGATCTTCCTTGTGCTTATGCTTGTGTTTGTGTTTCCTCTTGTGGAGCCGACTGCTGGCCAGAGTGGCCCCGCCCACCTTGGGAGGGTTCAGGGATGGCTGGATATCACTGAGACCCATGCTCACAGGCCCCTGTAGATGTACTCCATGCTTTGCTTTATGTTTAGCTGCCCCGGACATCTTCACATGGGAGCTTGTGTGAAACTGAGGTGGTGGCACTGTTGGCCTCATGAATGGGGAAGCTGCTCCAAGCGTGTGCGACAGGTACAGAGGCGCTGGGTACTGACCGTAGTAACCGAGGTTCATCATAGGCATTGATGTGTAAGGCATTCCATAGGGTGCATAGTAACTTCCACTGGGAATAGGGTAGCTGAACCCTTGTAAAAAAGGCACCTTTGTCATGGTGTCATTGGTTTTTGCAGGCCTACCACGCTTCTTCTTTGACTTCAAGTCTGAAGTCCTGCGAAGATAGAGCAACGGGTCATACTGGATATATGGCACCGGGTAGTAGTGGTCAAAATTAATCCGAAAAATGCTGGGATATGGATTCTCATGGTAAAAGGTGTAGCTCCTGTGGGAGACCCTGAACACCTGGAACTTGGTGATGAGTTCTTCCAGCTCGGCTAGAAACTGGAGATCATCACGATTTTGCAGGCTTTTCCGTTTCCTCTTGTGCTTTGGCTTTTTGAGGCTTTCATGGGCCAGAAAGGTATCCACGATGAGGTGCTTCTGCCGGTGGCCATGGCGGTTCTTTGTGCTGGTGTCGGATGGTATGGCCTCCGGGTTGTCCAGGGAGCAGAAGTCAAAAGAATACCTCCGCCGGGATTCGGAACTCTTTTCTGCTTGGTCAGACGTGCTGTTGTTGTCTGTCCCAATGCCACTGTCGCTTGGGATGGTCTCTTCACTGTGGGACTCGCTCACAGGGGACAACGTGATTTCCTTCAGGGAGCCGATCTCGCAAAGGTGTGAAGGGGAGTTGGCCATCAGTCTGGGTGGAGACAGCTTCCAGGTTCCACTGTGTATTCCCTTTTGGGTTTTGGTTGGAAGAGCACTGATGGGCTGGAGATTTGGCATAGTTTTCAACTCTGAAAAACTGGTTTCAGTGCTGGCGGGGCTCAGGTTGCCATTGGACCCCCCTAACTGTGTGGAAAGGGGGTGCATAGCTGCTGGTGAAGACGCCACAAGTGACTGAAAGTTGGAAGGCACGGCTGGAACATCCGGCTGGCTAGAAACAGGCCTGGGGTGCTTGATGGCTGTTTTGGGTTCTTCCGACGGGGGCGGCAGCTCTGTTCTTGGCTTCCTGCCCCTCTTCTTGCCAATGTAGATGGTTCCTCTCTTACTAACGTTGATCTGCTTGCCCAGTTTGCTTTCGATTGCTGTTGCTGCAGGACTGGTCTCTGGGGGAGCTTTGGCCTTCAGAGCCATGCTACTGGAGCAAGACAAGATCTGGTTCAAGATGTTTTTCCTCTTGAGTGTCTTCATCTTATTGATCGTTTTGATGGTCTTCTTATCCAGCACACCAAGCTTTCCAACTTTCTTGTGAAATTTCATCTCATTCATGGGCTTATCCTCTCCTGGCACTAGCTGGGCCAACTTAGCTAAATTGCGTCGTCTCTTTCTTTTCTTGGTGCCTGGAAATTCTCGGCTGATGGGACTCACTGGGCTGGTGGAAGTACCCTCGTGGATTGTCTCTACTGTGAGCAAAGGTTGCTTCTTTGGTCGTCCCCGCTTCTTTTTGACTGGAGTGATCACAGTAAGACTATCTGTGTTGGTGTAGAGAGGGCTAGAGGGGGTGATGGGATAAGCAGATGGCGGTTCCACCATCAGTTTATCAGAAGAGGCCATGACTGCCTCTCGAAGCATACTGGTGGGTTTGGGTTTGCTGCATGTCCACCTCCGTTTGGCTGCAAACTTTGGATGTTGGATTTCTGGCAGCTTTCTGGATGGAGAGTGATCTGGGCGTGATGGAGGAGTCATGAGCATGGATGGCTTTCGCTGCTTAGAAATACCTCCAGGAATCATTTTCTCGGTATTCCCACTGGTTTCAAGGCTGATGGATGGAGACTCGTTCTCTATCATTTTGCCCAACTTGGGGATTCGGGAGTCTTTCTTATTTCCCTCTGAGTTGGAAAGTATCCTGCTAACGACTTCACTGCTCATAGCTATTCCAGAAGCCAGGGCTTTCTCTGGGATGATCTTTTCTACCACTGCTTTAATGGTCTGTCTCTTTTTCCTCTTATGGCTGCTTGGGTCTAGAGAGGGTGCCTTGATGGGAATGGTAATCCGAACATGACTAGAATCATTTTCAGGATTACTGGCAGAACTCAAGTTCTGCCTGGCTGGTGATGCTTCTTGGGCATTATCTGTAGAGTAACCCTCCCTTTTCCCTTCTGTGTTATCAAACACTTTCTGAGCATTCTTGACCCAATCCAGATCTGGATTTGGTATGGTTTGACTAATCACATCTTTTTTATTAGACTTTTTCTTGCTGCCTATCATAGGTGGTTCTGGGGGTTCTTTTGTACCTCCACCATCTTGGTCGCCCAAGGGTTGGAGTCCATTGGATTCTGCAGAGCTGCTAGGAGGGGCTGGGGAGGTGTGGCTGCTGGGGGATGGAACCACACCTCCCAAAAGCAGATCTTTGCTGTTGCCAGACAGCTGACTCCATGTGTTCCCTGCACTGCCTTTCTTACCCTGGGATTTTGCAAAAGAAGCCACAGGTTCAAGAGCAGGGATCTTGCTGGTGCTTGTAGTGTCTCTACCAGACTCTGGACTGATGAAGCAATTCTGAGTGGTAGGTCCACTGTCAGAGCTGGCGGACCAGTCCATGTGATTCTGGCTGCTGCTTTTTTGCTGGTGCTTTGGTTTTAAGGTGTCACTGGTGAAGTCCTGTGGGAGGCCTGGGTCATAATGGAGAGTCGAGTGTTTCTGAGGCCTCTCATAAGCCTGAAGGAAAGAAGAGGAGAAAGAGAGACAGAAATATGAGCAACTTAACAAACAAAAAACACTGTCAAAGGGCTTCACTATTTGTAATAGGGAAACAAATAACCATGTTAACAACTCTCTTACTTCTAGATTCTTTACAGAGGTTTTTCAGGGGTAGTGAACATGAGTGTCACTGCTTATGAACATTAAAAGGATGCCTTCATTGCTGTCTTTCTCCTCTAACAAAAAGACTGATCTAGCTTGATTTAATACAACCTGTGGGTAAAGGCTGTTTAGGGAATGAAGAGGAGAAATATGGAAGTATTTCATGGAAACTTCAAATTTTTGTTGATGCTAGGCATGTTGCTGTATTTAGGAGTTAATATTCTAGGAGACCCGCAAGCTTATATGAGGCATTTATTATTCTTTGTGGGTTTCTTGAATTTCCTAGATAAATGTACCCAAAACAAATCATTGCTATTCAAGATCCCTTTTCTGCACATTGGGAACTGGTTTTCCTACAAGAATGAATGAATGAATGGTCTTTAGCATATTCCCTAGAAATGACTTCTCCATTAGGAACAGCAGGGTTTGTCAGAACATAATCAGTGTCTATAAAAATCACAAATGAAATATAACATAAATACAAGTTTTTGATATTTTAAAAGTACTTTTAATATATATATATATATATATATATATATATATATATATATATATATATATATATGCTCTCATTTTTCCAGGCAGATTTTCCCCCCATTTTTCTGATCCTGAGGATTGAACTTGAGGCCTGGATGCTCTCTCTGAGCCACTTTGTGCTCAAGGCTAGCACTCTATCACTTGAGCCACACTGCCACCTCTGGCTTTTTCTGAGTAGTTTATTGGAGATTAGTCTCTCATGGACTTTTCTGCCCAGGCTGGCTTTGAATCATGATCTCCCAGATCTCAGCCTCCTGAGTAGCTAGGATTACAGGTGTGAACCACCAGCACCCAACTCCAGGCAGATTTTTAAGCCATTCTACTAGCATGAAGAAACCTTCCTTGAAGTTTATTTTAAGTTTCATTTGTATATACAGTATTGAACTTACTGGATACATTAGTTTACAATATATTACAGAAGGGAAAATATTAGTAAACTGAAGAAAGCTTTGGATCATAGTTCCACTTAGAAGTATAAAATGATTGTATAATAAAGTTAATAACTTTTAGCCTATAATATCTATTTATCTATCATTTATTACCTATCTGCTATTGATGCTATAAAATTTATACTTGATTAGAAAATACTTCTTATAGTTCCAGTGAAAAATACGCATGTGGATAAAACTCAATACTTTAATGGAACCAAGGTTTCCTTCATATTAGTTTGTAAAATCTCAATTATTTTTTGTTCCCTAAAATCTAGCTTACTTTAACATCCATGCACTATATTTTCAAACTGTAAGATAGGCTCCTCCAACAAAGTCTACAAATGCCCAGGAAAAGATGAAGAATATATAATTATTTAATATAGCTCATCTTCTAATTTATGGTAGAAATACTACCATCATCAACATATAGAGAATTAATCTTGCCAGTGAATATGTTTAGTAGGTATATTGCTATAGCTATAGGCTACTATTTTCATTTCTGCAGAAGTACACAAACCTGATTTATAGCAAAAATATTAAGTGCTAGTGACTTACTTTTTATGAATCACAGTTTTGCTAATTCATTGTTAATACTATTATGTGTTTGCTTACAGGATCACTGATCCAGTAGAAGGCTTTAAGATTCTATTTTCCTCTTCTTTAGCATGATGCTTTATTACTCATGGTGGGGAGGATTTCAAAGAGTTGGTAGGGGTGACTATAAAAAGTTACAGTGAAATCCAAGATATGGAAACAAGAGGTTTTTCTTTGTTGTTTTTAATGTACTATGTGAGGTTATTTTTTTTCTTTTTCCCTTATTTGATTTATCCTTTGTTGTCACTGTATTTGATTTTGGTAGCCTGTGTACTGTATATATATTGTATATGTGTTTATCTGAATTAGGGAAGAGAAGGAGAACAAAATGGTGAGACAAAGGATAAAAGATGAACCAATGCAACAGTGATATTCACATGACAGTGTGTTGGAAATGAATTTTACAACTTGTGGGGATCCCACAGTGAGGAAAAGTGGGAGAAAAAGGAGGTAGGAGTAACAATGTTTGACAAGAAATTACTCACTAAGTAACTGTAACCTCTCTGTACATAACTTGATAATAACATTTTTTAAAAAGTGACAGTGCAACAAAATGTGTATACTGTTGGTTTGGAATTAGGCACAACAAATGTTTGGCTGAACTTCCTTCCTTGAGTTACTGGTCCCTTTAATTCTTTAGCTCTGTACACTGATGTTGCAAAGGGGGTTTCATAATTACATGAGAACTAAAATCATGGTCTCTGACTCCAATCACTTGTTTTGCAGTACTCTATCTTCTATTCCTCACTGATAGCAGTGTTCTAATTAATGTTTTCTTCATACTATAGTCAGCTTAGTTCTAGGGAATTCCCTCTATCCTTGTTTCAGGTTTTCATGAAACTGGACATTTCAGCTTTGTTGTACTTACTATAGTTTTAACTTTATGTTTGAGTTGTTTACCAACTGAATTCAATCCCTGTCTTCCTTTCTAGCTTGTATATACTGTCATCACAGTTCCAAACATAGCACCTTGGCCTACAGCAGGCACTCAATAACGTATGCATATACATTTAACTACAGATATTTCATTTCATCAATAGTGAGATGAATAATGTACATAGAAGTCACCACTTCTAAACCAATTTCTTATGCTATGCCTTCTACAAAGGCCAATGGTGCCAACATGACATTTTTCTTGGTCTTTATGTGGACTATGTTTCTGTAACTTTCTGTCACCTTCCCCAGGACTATAAGCCTCTGAGTTTTCAATGAATGTTTGCTGAGTAAGTAAGTAAGTAAATAAATAAATAATAAAAGAATAGCTAAGGTACCTATTAAAATGTCAAAATATATCAGTGCAAACAAAATAACGCATACCACTCATATCTGATAATGACATAATGAAATCAGCACACTGAAGTGCATTTGGTGTCGATTAAAAAAAAAATCCTTCCCAAATACTTATGAACTAAAGGTGCTTGTTATTCCCCACCAGTGTAATTCTTGCTGTTAGTTCCTCCCCATTTCTTCTAAATTGTTTCAATTTCCAATTAAGGCTGCTCTTGGGAAAGGTCATGTGACTGTCAGGAGGATGGATTTCACCCTAGCAGTGTAAAGGTGGGGCTTGCTCACTTATACCTAGGGCAGTCCAGTGGAGGGTAATGTGGTTAAGCTGGTTGTCCCCATGGCTTCCTTGGCTCAAGGCCTGATCCCATTGTTCATACCATTTCAGAGGCAATTTGCCCTGCTGGGTAAGCTCAGCAATCAAAAGGCAGAGTGGACAAAAGGGAAGCACAACAAAGGATCAGTAGTAATGGGGGGAGGGGATGGTGTTTTAAACTCTTTAGTCCCTAGGGGCTGCAAAAAAAGGGGCAGAGTGGCCCAAGAAGGACTGCTTTCTAAGGGGTCAGGAATAAGACCTCCTCCAGCTCTGCTGATGGCTATATCCCGTTACATTTCATGAAATCCCAATCCTTTACCTGTCAGCCATGACATCTTATATACACAATCGTAGGCTGTCAGTTCCAATATGTCCTTAACTGAAAATTGAGCACTTACTCTATCCAGACAGAGGTGGAAAAAGCAAGCTGAGTGAAAGGAGAAACACAGCCCTCCCTTCTGTCCGTCCTTTGGAGATAAGAAAGGGCTTGGGGATAAGAGTCCATGCTGGGGTCTTTGGCCAAGGTTTTTATTAACGGACACAACACATATGACTTTTTCTCTTTATATTACATTCTTTGTTCAGGGGAGATTTTCTCTTCTTTCTTTCTCTTACTTTTTCTTTTCTTTCTTTCTATTTTAGTTTCCTTTATTTATTTATTTATTTATTTTTTGGTAAGACTTGGATTTCTTAAGGCCTTTTTTTCCTCCCCTAATCCCCAGACTTCAACAGGGCTTCCAAATGAGGGGATAGTCAATGATATTCTACATGGCATACACTGATTTTGTGCAAAACATTAAATATCAGAGGAGGGTCAGAATGTATAGTGGCCATGTTTCACCTCTCCCTGCACCCTCAAAAGTTGATTAGCACTCATGGTTATTTTGAAAGTACAGCTCACTTTTATAATATTTTCCATGAACACTGAATGCCTGCCAAATGTTTGTCAGTAAAACTTGAAAACACTGGGCAATGTGATCTTAAAGCATGTCTTCAGGGGATCAAGTCCTTTTATAATATGCTGAATGGTTAGTAAAGAGATAACAACAGTTCTCCTTTCCCTATCATTTATGTAAATCATACACATTTAAAGTATTTACAAGTTACATTTTTTTATCTGATTTCCTGTTAAACAGGCATTAGATCACACTGAGTCAAAACTTTAAAAATCTCTAAAAATGGGAGGAAAATGAGTACCTGAGTTTTATTTTCAGGTTTACCAAAAGCAAAAGTTTGTTGTAAGAATAGAAAAACATGGCAATTTGAATCCTAGAAAACTTATATAAGTCATCAAAAAAAAAATCAAGCATGACTGTGGGAGATAAACTGCTCTTTTTGGGTTGGCTGTGTCCATGCTTCTTTTTGCTGACACCAATAATTTAAATTTACTGTCTGTGAGATATTTTGGTTTACATGTGCAGGAAAATATGCCTGGGTATGAAGCAAAGTGGGTGGGGGAGAAGCTTTATCTCTTAATTTAGCACTTGGTTCTTCTCCAGATGTGGTCTTGGATCACTGTGCCAAAATCACTTACAGTGGTACTGATTATGAATACAGATTCCTTGGCCCCACTAAAACACCTACTAATTCGCAATCTCTGGGAGCAGGAAGGAGGAATGTGTATGGTAACAAGCTCCCCAGATAAATCTTAGGTGCAATGAAATTTAAACACCATTGAACTAATGTTTTTAACACCATGATTTTTGTTGGGTGGAGCTCTTCTGTGGTTTCTATGATACTCACAGCACTTTCTGGTGGTAAATATGCAGAGCAAACCACCATAAGCCTGTTAAGATAAGCACTTTGCCAACACTAAGCATTCCTATTTTTGCACCTTCAATTCTTCGTTATTTACACAGGAGGAAACTCTGAAGTGGTCCCCTCTTTAGGGAACCCAGGTACTTTGCAAGTTGAAGGAGACCAAAGAAGCAAGGATTTGGGTGAATGAGCTTATTTTCCTTCAAGAAAGGATCAGGTATACAAGTGTTTCTGACCTCCCCCCTGGGATTTCTATTTCTCCAGTTCATCCAGACCAAACCCTAGAGTTCTGGGAAATTCTGGTATGCCATTTCTGGGGCTAGAAAAGCTTCCACAAGAAATGTAACCACAAACTGATTCGATTAAAAATTCTGAACTCTGTGACTGTTATGCTAAAATCACCTAGAAAGCTTTGGAATGAAACAGCACAGCTAGGCTCAACCCGAAGCAATTAAGACAACCGGTTTTCTACAGGTGGGGCTAGGGCAGTTAATGCTTTTTAAAATTTTTCCCCATGCTCTCAGTTGATCAATGGGCAGAGTTGAAAACAACTGAGCCATATCAGAGACAGAGTGTGGGGTAGGGAGCAGAAGACTGATAATATCAGAAGCTGTTCCAACTCAGTGGCTTTCAAAGATATTTCACAAAATCCTAGAACCTTTGCAAAGCCATTTGTGGATGACAGCCAGTAGGTGTGGCAAGAGATGTGCTTCAGACTTTCTTTTCAGCCCTCAACCCTCTAGTTAAACAGGGAAGATTTGCAAGCGTTTCATTTATGGCACAGGGTGGTTCTGTCACTTTAAGAAAAGGTTAAAAATGATCATAAGTGGGGTGAGGGTGGGAGGAAGAGGGGATCCAAACTGCACCTTCCATTGAACTTGTCCCCCAGTATCTTGCTAAGCCCAACTTTTTCTTGTATTTGCTGATGGTATACATAGACAAATAATACTATACACCCTGTTTGAACTACGATTCTATGATACTCTGTCTCCACGGGACACAGAAGAGTTACCCAGCTGACAAGTGGACACAGAATTTCCCATTAAACATATAAACTGAACCCGTTCTCAAATACTGTTATCTGTATTGCCCTGACTGTGATTCCTGTAAGAGCCATCTTTAATAGCTTTTGGGGGTGTGTGAGGGATTTTCAAGCACTCCTTAAATGGGAAGTGATTATGGCTCAAAGGTAAAGCCCTCCTATCATATGTCTCTGAGGACATAGTAGTTCCACATAAATAAAAGTTACCAGTGACTTGATTTCTGCCATGGTGAAAGGTATATATAACCTTCTTATAAATACAAGTGTAAGTTTAACAAAATATATATGATGCTGTACTACACAAAAGACCACATTGGCTATTTTCTATTCTAGGTAAGGGAAGCCTCACCAGGGTCCAGCATATTCCCAATTTTCTCTATATAACCACTTTCTAAACTGTGTACATGGAAGTATAGAGTCCATGCTGTGAGTTCCCTGGACAGCACAAAACTGAGATACATTACTAGTTATTGCAAATAAGGGAAACCATGGGACCTATGTTTCTTTGGGCCTGGCTTGCTTCACTTAATATAATTTTTTCCAGGTCTTTCCATTTCCTAACAAATGGGGCAATGTCATTCTTTCTGATGGAGGCATAGAATTCCACTGTGTATATATACCACATTTTCTTGATCCATTCATCTACTGAGGGGCATCTGGGTTGGTTCCATATCTTAGCTATGGTAAATAATGCTGCAATAAACATAGTTGTGCTGGTAGCTTTAGTATGGTCTTGTTTGTGATCATTTGGGTAAATGCATGTCTGAGACAAACAGAAACAGTTAAATAAGTTGATGTTAGGCTAAATGAACCCCAAGATAAGGATTCAAATGTTTTTTCTCTCTTGTGATTGTTTCTAACATATTTATAAGATGATTTCTTTGTTGCTTTGTATGTCCCTCCCCCATGGTATAACCCCTGTTTTTGATGTTGGTATAATTTGTGGAGGGGAAGGAATAAAACAAATTGTTTAAATAGGGATACAGGTGGACCCACTGCAACAAGGAGATGTACAAAACATTATGTCGAAAAACGAACTTTACAACTTTGGCCTAGGTGGGGGGTGGGGGGGGGAGGGGGTGGTAGATGGTAAGAGATGGGAAGGGGAAACAAAGGAGGAGGTAACAATGCTTGATAAGAAATGTACTCATTATCTTGCCCATGTAATTGTAACCCCTCTGTACAGTATTTTCACAATTAAAAAAAAATGAGACACATTAGAATTTGAAGGACAGCTTCACCTAACAGGAGGGAGCTACTTCCAACTCTGGAGACTTTTATAGAGCTTCCTTTAAGTCTGTAGACAAACTTTGATTTTTACTTAAAGACAAGAATACAAAGAGTTGCGCAGACGGGGGTGGAGTTGGGTGAGAAGACTTTCATGAATATCCCAGACATTTTTGAAACCTCATAAATGGTCCTCCTTACAAGCCTGAGTACTCTTGTGCTTCCTTAACAAATTCTAAATTAATCACGAGGATAAAACTAGGTCTGCCAATAAATCAAATGCCTGTCAGAATAAAAATCAAACCTTGATAAGGGAAAACAACAAAATCTAGATTCTACAACAGAGCAGCCACACAATCACCAGGACAAAAGGCTAGTAATTGAGACTCAAAACTAGCAGAACAGAAACAGATCTGATATTCTCAAAACAATGTTTACAAAAATATTCACATGTATAAAGAAAGGGGGAAAAAACACATGTAAATTGAAGAACCTATGGGAAATCTCAACATAGAGATGGTAACTACCCTTAAACACATCACACAGAAAACTGAAATCTGAAAAATACAATATCTAAAATGGAATAGTTCTAGCAAATCACATAAAAAAAGAATTTCAGTAAAGAAAAAGACAGTAGAAATTCTAAACTGAAAGACAATGAGAGACACTTTGGTAACATGGGCAAGATGAAGTCATCTAACATAACATACACATAACTAGAATACCAGACAGAGAGCAGAGGTAGTGCATGCAAATTCATATAGCCAAGAACTATAACACATCCCAAGTGGAATAAACAAAAACCGAAATGACACCTAAGTATGTTGTAAACTGATGAAAACCAAGTAAACAGAACACTTTAAAAGTAACCAGCTAAATATGATACAGTATTTACAGTAGAATAAGGAGAAAAATAATGATGTCTGACTCTTCACCAATATAAACGAAAGGCAGAAGACAATGAAACACATTGCTGAAGTGCTGAAATAAAAACAAAGCAACAAATTCTATATCCAGTGAAAAATTCCTTAAAAATTGATGGCAAAAATAAAGAAAATTTCAGATAAACAAAAGCAGAGAATACATTCCTGGCTGGCTTGAGTTACAAGAAATGTAAAAGTTGGATATTTAAGCTAAAGAGAAATGGCAAAAGACGGGCATTGAAACATTTGTTTACTGGAGTAAATGCAAAGTGCTGATTGTGGTTAATACACAATATACATGTGATATTGTAACCGTGTTCTTAAGAAAAAGGCAACTGACTGCTTAAAATAATATAGATAGATAGATAGATAGATGTGTTTATAGTTCAGGATAATTGTAGAAATATAATCATCTATAAAAGGACGAATCAAAGGACATGTATATGTCAATTTCTGTTCTTATATGTGGAAATGTAATAGAGTGTGATAATTTATGGGTGCATATTATAAAGTAGCCTATACAAAATGTTAATAGGAAGAAACAAAATACTTATGAAAAAGTTGAATAAGCTAAATGAGGCCAAAAAAAATGAATGAAGCTGGGACAAACCAAAACAAGGTATGTAATGTATTTAAAGTCTACAATGCTAGTAATTATGTTAACTCTGATTATATTGAACACTTAAAAAAGCAGACTGTTAGACTCAGTAAAAAATAAAGCACAAGAAAATACGTGATTTATAAAAGACATACTTTAAATATGAACACAGATAACTTACAGGTAATAGGACTGAAGAAGACACATTGTTAATTTAAGGATAATGGAGAATGAGAAAGATAAAAATGCGGGAAGGCAGCTGGGCTCTGGTGGTTGACATCTGTAATTCTAGCCACTCAGAAGGCTGAGATCTGAAAATCACAGTTCACCTCAGGAAGACAAATCAGAGGGACTCTTTATCTCCATGGAACCAGCAAGCAAGGGAAGACATGGCTAAAATGGCAGAGCACCAACTGTGAACAAAAAAAGGCAAGTGAGAGCGCAAAGCCCTGAGTTCAAACCAGAATACTAGAGGAAGAAAAGTCTTGGAGTGAATAAACTAATCAAAGGAAAATATGCTTTAGAAAAAACAACTATTACCAAAGTTAACTAGGAACATTTCAAAATAAGAAAAGAGACAATTCATCTTGAAGAAATGATAATCCTAGTCTTGCTTTTACCTTATAAGACAGATTTTTCAGATACATGAAACAGATTGAAAAAAATTAAAGGAAGGAACCGATGGTTTCACAATGAGACAACTTTTTTTGTCAGTCATGGGTCTTGAACTCTGAGTTTTAACATTCTTTTCTCAAAAATTGATACAGAAAAAATAGAGATATATCCAAGGACCCAGTAATTGCATTCTCATCATCCACTCAAAAGAAATGAAAATATCTATCCACAAATAAGATATTTGTGAATACTTCATAGCAGGTCATTTCGAGTTAAAACTTGGAAACAGTTCAGGTATCGATTAAGAAAACAGATAAACTTGAAAGGAACCAAACCAAGTATGGGCACCTTTCACAAGGTTCACACACACCCCCACACACACACACACACACACACACACACACACACACTTTGCTGAGCAAAAGAAGCCACATGCCAAACTACAATTACCTTGATCTAAACTTGAAAGACAGACAAATCTATTATGATAGAATTTAGAACAGAATAGGGTGGAGTGAAGGACAGGGCTGGTAGGGGCACGAGGGAAGTTTTCTTGGGGACCTTAGACATGTGAATAAATTACATAATTGTTTATTTTTGTCAAAACTCTTGGGGCTATACACTTAATAGCCATCTCTCTCAGTGTGTGAATTTTGCCTAAATGATATAACAAAGCCTAAAATGAGGAAATACACCCAAAATGATCACTATGAACTGTCTGCATCGAACACACACACACACACACACACACACACACACACACACACACACACACACACACACACACACACACACACACACACACACACACACACACACACACACACACACACACACACACACACACACACACACACACACACACCCCAGAAGCCACTCGGCAGGAAGCTCCTGTCCTTCTTTCCAGTAGTAGATGTCTACCAAGGCCAGCAACTCATTGTGTCCCCTCCCACAAGGGCCCATCCTTCCAAGGCTCTTTAATGGGTCCCAAAACAATAGAGTCTGAATCAAGGAAACAGGTGCTGATGGCTTCTGTAAGCTCCCTTGTCCCTTCCTTTCTTCATCCTGAGCAATATCCCTGACCTAGACCACAGGTAGCCAGGTGAAGCCTGCCTCCACTCCAGCCACAGTTCACCTTTGTGGAGGTGAGTAAGAAACCTTGGCTCACAATTCAAAGTTGGCACTGCCCCTGCCCCGCCTCCTCTGTAAATCATGCTCAATCCATCTGGGTAATGACTCCTCCAGTGTAATTCCCTATTAAGAGGCTTTATCTGGAGAGATAAGCAGCTGGTTCCCGTGTCACTAATTGCTGTCTGCTGTGATTTTAAAACATCTGCACCATTGTGCTCTTCATTTTCATATTCTAATCACCCTGAAACTTGAAAAAGGTACATCATTGATTGTTTCTATGGGTTAATTAGTACACAGTCTCCTTGTAGAGACAATTTAGAGGCAGCCAGAACCTCAATCAGGAAGTTTGTTTTAAAAATTAATAACATCAGAGGGTGCTTGGAGGGACTGTCACATCGAGGGACAGATCAGGACGTCCCTGTTAGAAAATCCACCCTTGTTTTCCTCCACAGAAGGAAGAAAATAGGGAGCTAGCCTAAAACAATGAGGAGGGGCAGCTAGAAGGAACAAGCAGACCTAGGATGTGCTGTGGTGATCACAATATCCCCCCCTTACCATTCATTCTCACTGTACCCTGCCAACTAGCCCTTGGTCGGCTTCTCTGTCATCACAAATTGGGACTTTTCTGAGGAGTGATAAAAATATCTAGGAGAGAGAGAAATGTGCCCAAGCACTAGTAATATAGGGACCGACTTTATAGTGTAAGGTCTGTTCACTGTTTTCTTTCCCTGCTCCCAGCCCAAATTAGAGGAGGGAGGAGACAGGGAGGAAGACTAGATTGAGGAGAGAACCAGATTGAACAATAAGGTGAAGATTGCATCCCAGTGCATCTCAGGTTTAAATTCTGGAGATTCACCTACGGTCTGGGTTAAGAAGTGGATTTGGATTCTGATTCTGCAAGTCTGGAGTGTGGCTGAGATTTCCTATTTCTAACAGGCTCCAAAGCACTAAGCAGTAGCATTTTGGCTGTTACCACACTGCTCCTCGACTGGTGTCCCACTGATGAGATAAAGTAACACTTTAGGGTTCCTTTAAAGTAACTCCCCAAGGAGAGTCTTGAGTTCCATGCCCAGTTCTGAGCCTTAATGTCCACCAGGACTTGTACAGGCCACTGAGCCTCTAGGACCTGAGCTTTCTCATTCAGACACCAACACTGGTGATGTTCTCATAAGGGAAGCTAGGAAAATTGGAAGTTGATGAATGCCACGTATTTAATACGATCAATAGTCCATAGTAAGCATTATGTGTGTGTGTGTGTGTGTGTGTGTATGTGTGTGTGTGTGTGTGTGTGTGTGTGTGTGTGTGTGTAGCTATTTTACTTCTGAAAAAAAAAAAAACAATTCTGAAAAAGTATCCTATTGAATAGGTTAGAGACAATAGCCAAGAGATGTCTTACTATAATTCAGAAGATGGCCTCTTGCCATTATCCATTCTTTTTGTTGTTGTTGTTGTTGATTGTAGGGCTTGAACTCTGGGCTTGGGCGCTGTCCCTGCGCTCTTCAGCTCAAGGCAAGCAGCTCTACCACTTGAGCCACAGTGCCACTTCCGGTTTTCTGGTGGTTAACTGGAGGTAAGAGTCTCATGGATTTTCCTGCCTGGGCTGGCTCTGAACCATGATCCTCAGATCTCAGCCTCCTGAGTAGCGAGGATTACAGGCATGAGCCACTGGTGCCTGGCACCATTATCCATTCTTAACCTACTCTCTTACTCCCTTTGACCTTCAACCTAACCTGGTATTTATAGCTTAAGAACTTCCTTTAGGGTCTTCCTTGGAGCTGCCTAATGATATGGAGCCATGTGGAGCTCATGTGTGCACAAAGGATGTAGTTTGATGTATTAGATGGCATTTTCCTCTGTTGCACTGAAATACCCTTGTCCTTAGAAAGCTCCAGCAAGAGGAAGACAAGTGTCCCCTCTTTTGGCATCCAGGGGCTGAGGGTATGGTCTCAGTGCTACAACCAAGGGCAAATGCCCCCAGGATGGAGGCTCCTGAACCCTCTGCCCACGGCTGTTTTTAGCAGGTTTCGAAATGCTTACCCCCTGGGTCTGGAAATGTGCTATTGTTAGGGAAAAATAAAACTGGGCTTTCAATTCTGTGACCTACAAAAAAATTAAGACTAATCTCTCAGCACAAACATAGGGAAGCACAATTCAGCAAACAGTACGTGTGTGTGTGTGTGTGTGTGTGTGTGTGTGAGTGAGAGAGAGAGAGAGAGAGAGAGAGAGAAAGACAGAGACAGAGACAGAGAGACAGAGAGGCAGAGAGACAGAGAGAGAGAGAGACATTAGTGGAGGCCCAGGACAGTCCTTTCTAGGAAGGCCATGTGTGTGTGGGTTGCGAGGTATTTCCCAAACTTGCCTGTAGAGAAGTCCTTGGGGCCTCTGTTAAACACACAGCAGGCCAGGCCTCTCTTAGCAAGGTGGACACTGTGGTTCTAGGTGTGGGCCCCAGGTCCCTTATGTGTTATCAAGTAGTTCTGGAGATTCCACAGTCTGAAGTTCTCTATGGAAGGGCATTCAGCCCTGTTTCAGCATGCTGCAGGGTGGAGGGCTAGGAGGAAATCAATGTAAAGCTGACAACCAGAGCAGAGCAGAGAGGGCTCAAAGATGCTCAAAGATAAAGCCTGAGGGCTGGGAAGGTGGCTCAGTGGTAGAGCGCTTGCCTCACATGCATGAGGCCCTGGGTTCGATTCCTCAGTACCACATAAGCAGAAAAAAGCTGGAAGTGGCGCTGTGGCTCAAGTGTTAGGGCTCCAGCCTTGAGCTGAAGAGCAGAGGGACAGCGCCCAGGCCCAGAGTTCAGGCCCCACGACTAACAAAAAACAAAACAAAACAACAAAAAAAAGATAAAGCCTGAAGAATACAAGTCACTCTTGTGTGTTAAGGGAGGAAAAAAATGGCAGAAAAAGTATCTTTATCCACTTTGTTATTTCCTTTTTCCTATGATGAATAGTTTTTGGTTTTTGCTTTATTTTTACCACAGATCTAAGTGATTTTTGCTATGAGGAATAAAATAACCATTGATGATAAATTGAGTCTAAGATGTCAAGGAGATGCAGAATTTATCTGAGATTCCAGCATTTGAAGCTTTTCGAGTACCTGAGAGATGCCAAGCATTTGGCACAACATTCACTTAGCACTAATTTTATTCAGAGGAAGACACCACCTCCACAGGCTCATGACAGCGGAGGATAGTGACTGATCTCCTGGTTAGAGATGATATTTGCGATTGTCCCTGCCCTTCCCTGTAGTAGCTCAGAACTTTTCCAATGATCCCTCAATTGATGCTCCCTGCCAAAAGGATCATGTGGTTTCCATGTTGACCTGTATTAACTGCCCTTAAATTTCCTGTTTAATCTGTGCTTCTAAGCTTCTGAACTCGCTCTAAAGGACTTCCTGTTGAAAGCGACATGGCACCTTCTGCAATGGGGCAGATGTGTACTCTGTACTCTTGAGACAGAGTAGTGGGTTTGAATCTCAGCTGATTCCACCGTTTACTAGCTGTGTGACCTTGAGCGAGTATTGTGCTCTAGCATCCTTTTCTGTGAAGTGGAAATAATAATATACTTACCTTTTAAGGTCATTAGATGTATCTAAAGTCTAAGAATTTCAGCCAGTGTAGGGTGCATAGCCAGGGCTGGCATCAGAATCACAATGCCATGGAGGATTCTGGGAGTATATTTAACCTCTGAAATCAGAACTGAAATTCAGATGCTAGCTTTGCTTCTTACTGTCTGTGGATCTTGGATCTTTTCTACGTCAAAAAAAGGGGAAATAATATAACCCTGATTGGGTTCCTTGGGGCCTCTGTTAAACATACAGCTTACCAGGCCTCTCTCAGCAAGCTGGACATTTTGGTTCTTTCTGGATGTGGTCCCTGGGACTCTTACGTTTTATCAGGTAATTCTGGAGATCCCACTTTAGTTGAGGTCTCCAAGGGGGTTAGCACTGTTCTGCACGTTGCCTGATAGGGTGCTATTGGAAATTAAACAAGACAGAAGTGGTAAAAATGTTATTCTGGAACTCAGTGTAAGTGTTTGACCTATCAGTTACTATTAAACTTGTCAAACTAGTTCATTTACTGGTGTTACTACCCATTATAAAGACAGCTTCCTGGTCTCTGTAGTCTATTGACCTAACTAGGCTTTAGACCAAGCTTGCTAGAGCTGGCTTTCAGAAGTTCACTGCCTCTAAGAAGAGACAGAGGAATAGGGAGCCAGGGCAGTCCCTCAGAGAGCACATTGTCACATGGCAACAAGGACAATGAATCACAGACCTAGAAACATGGTGCCTTGATACTTCCTGATAATGCATCAACCACCAGGCAAAAATCAGACAGTGAAACACTTTCTTCTGTTGCCTCATGGAAGACTGAGGTGTTGAAGGTCTCTTTTTTTTCCTGCCAGCCTTTGCTAATCATGCACCATAGCATAAAGCTTTCAAGGACAAAGGACGATGGTAGTGCAGGTCAATAAGACACCCACCTTGCCTTCTGTAACTTATAACTCAGTCCTTAACAAAGTTGTGGTTTGACCTTGGGCAAGTTACTTAACCCCCAGGATTAATCTTTCTCTCCGTCTTCAGAAATCATCTCCCTAGGCATGCCTGCTTCTCCAGGTTACCCGGCAGACCTAATGGATGTGAAAACATTTTGGAAACCATAAAGTACTATATAAATGCAGGTTATTGCTGCTGTTTGTTATTGCGTGGTTGGGAAACCCAAGCATGCTACATGTGATCCTTGTAATGTAAGTATGAGACACAAGGATCAATTAGGCAAAGTTTCAGATGATTATTTAAAAGATCATATTATGTGTATGGATTGTGTAGGGACTCCTAGAACCTTACTGTCCCTCTTGTCCTGTCCTTAGTTGAAGGGGAGAGGAAGGAGAAGGAAGGCAAGGAAGAGAAAACAAAAACAACAGCCCTCCCCATTCTGGCAATAAACTTCCTGTTCCAAAAGCAGGTTTTATTTAGTGTGCTATAAAAACATCCATTTCTTCCATCATAAAAGCAGCCTGCCTGTCTAGCCTGGTTTTCTGCAATAAGACTCTGGCTCTGGGTGAAGTAGGGCCTGCTCTGGGCAGGCCACAGCCTGCCTTCCTCCTCAGTCCTCATCCCTTCCCTTTCAGCTCTGTGGGGAAAGTGAATCTTAAGTATTTTAGTATGTGTGAGTCTATCAGGAGGGAAAAAACATAGGTTTGGGAGATGGAACTGAGAGTTGTCTTTTTTTTTTTTTTTTTTGCTTTATGGTTCATGTGCCCAAGAGCGTATGTAGGTCCTGTGGTTTAAAAAAAAAATCCAGACAGAACTTTAGCAACTTCCCCAGCCATCAAAAGGGCTCTGGAAAGTTTAGCTCATTCTGGTGGATTTTAAATACAACCAAAGCAATTACAACTCCGACAGGATCAAGAAGAATCATGGTTGAAATGTGGTTCCTCATATTGGGCACGCTTCTCTCTGAACTGCTATCTTGCTGCTTTGTCCATAGCCTTGGGAGTTAGCTGTGTGTTAATCACGTGGGAACACATCTAACACCATGGAAGAGGTGACTAAACAGGTACTTAGCTGCACAGTCTCATAAGCAATTGCTTTGGGAATGTGTTTCTCACTAAATAATCAGAGTTGGCACTGAGACATCTGTATTGCCTATAGAGTATTTCCAAGTTTCTTCTGAATGAGCCCATGCCTTGCTAAGCAGGCAAAGTCAATGGCTGGGATGCAAAGGCAGCTCCAATCGCAGCAGGTCTGGCAGGAAAAGCATCAGGGTGAACATCAGGGATCTTGATTTCGAGTGCACACTGTTCCTCAGAGCCTCAGTTTCCCTCAAAACCAAACAGCTGGTATGAAAAAGAGTTTGTAAGGCTCTTCTTAGCTCTACCACTGTCAATGCTAGAATGCAACAATTCTTCCTTTAGGGCTGGCTTTAGGATTTGAAATAGAGCAGGAACTTTGTCTTTGAAAACTGAATACAGAGGAGATTATTTTCACTCCCTAGCCTTTTCTTATTGGGCTTGCCACAGCCACTTCTGCACCAAGCCTTAGGCTGTGGATGACACTTGACTCTCAGATCCCAGAACCTGTTTATCAGTGGGAAGGACAGAGTGACAAGAGCCTAGGGAACCAGAAGCACACAGATGCCTAACCCTTAACCTGGCACCATTTATTAACTAGCTAGCAGTTACCCTCTTAGCACAAGTTAAAAGGAAACTACCCTCTCAGGAGCCTTGCAATTGGGCCATCCCAGTGTTTCCTCTTTCTATCTATCCACAACCAAATAACAAGCAGGATACAGGGATTTCCTGGCAAGAGAAGGAAAAAAAGAACTAGAGAATGGATTTCCCTGGTATCCCTGGGAATACATCCCAATACCTCAATTTTTTTAACCCTGAAAACAATACTGTGTTGGATTGTTTCCTTAAGGTCATAACTCGCCTTGTCTATTAAAGATTCTACACATGTGCCCAGGTAGCACCAAGACACTGTGGAGAGGAAGTCTATAGAAGTTATGAGTTTTAGCTTACTGGATTATTTCATCTGCAATGACCATAAGTCCCTAAGCTTTGGCCAGCCATAATTAGGAACAAAGGGATTTCATTATATGCATAGGTGGAAGAGAAGTGAGATGAATAAACATAGCCATTTCACACTCAATGCTGAGTGCTCCATGGCCAATGGCGTGCCAACTAGTTAATTTCACTCAATTCTTTCCCCATATGTAGTAATTCCTGACTTACCAGCTGGTTCATAAAGGCATTATCTTAAAAAACAGGGATCAGGGCAAATTCACCTGAAGTGAATAGCCATGTGATTGACAGCTGATACATGAAAGATTTGACAGCATCAGATGGTCTAGCCCCTGATCTAGAGCAAGATGTTAAATCTCAAGGTGACCTCGAGTACTCCAGTTAATATGCAGACCTCAGTTTGCTAACCAGTTAAAGAAGAATGGGTTCCTCTGCCTTTTTAGTGCTCAGCCATGTTGTACAGGGGAAAGAAGAAGTGCTACATAAATGACACTGAACTGAAATCTAAACATTTTGTGGGAAAGAAATCATGTTCTTTTATTACCTACGGTCATACTTTTCTATATTCACTGACTCATTTCACTTCTGTTTCTTTCAATGTAATTCCTACAATGTGGTCAGATGAGATTATTTCAAGCTCCTCCCAGTACTACTAGCGTAGCAGTTTACAATATCAGGAAGCTATCTTGCCTAACCAATATGGAAGCTGGCCAGTCCTGATGAGGCAAGTGGATCTTTTCAAAGTGAGGCTAATCCATGGTTTGAGCATCAACATGTGGACTCTCTGGGTTAAGTATCTTCTTCTCATCACTTGGAGGATACAGTAGCTCCTGAAAGTGCCTATCATAATGCTTCTGCATCTTGAGTATTTTATAACTCAACAGCATCTTACATACATTAGAACATGTGTCATGTAATTAGATTTCCTTGTGATGGATGCTGTGCCCCTTCAGTTTGAAAGAAGAGAGATACTTCACTCAGAGATGAGAGCTTGTCAATGCTGTGTCTGCTCACTGGGGTTCATTTCAGTGAGGCAAGCAAACCTCTGTCATTAAAAAGGAGGCTTTGTCCTTGCAAGGGCTTCTCCAAACCACTGAAGACAAGAGATTTTTAACTGGGATATGCAAAGCTGAGATTCTAACCCTAGTGACTTGATGGTGAGGAGGGAGGACAATTACTCTAGCTCTTTTTAAAGATGATTTGCAGCACCAACACTATATCCCAACAATGGCTGAGACTCAGATGGTAGTTCTTGATGGGACAGAAAACATTTCCCTTTCTAGGACCCCAGAGAGGTTCATGGGCACAGACCGAATCTATTTTATTAGAAAGACCACATTTTGTAATTCTGCAGATGCAATTCTGCAAATCTCTTGTTCTCACTCTATAATTACACGTGTGAGATTAGGGGTAAGTCACTTTGCAAAATCTCCCGTGTGTGTGTGTGTGTGTGTGTGTGTGTGTGTGTGTGTGTGTGTGTGCACATGCATATGCACAAGCTCCTTCTTACATTTATCTTTGAAAACATGGATAGTAAGTAGAACACTTTGAGACCCTTTATTTTATTTGTACTTAGGAATGTAACCTAAAATGTAATGTTAGAGGCTTCCTAACCCTGATTAAAATTTATGTGTCTACTGTTTGAATCATGAATAGAATTTGGTTTTCTAAGCCTAGCCAATCAATCTTTCCAACCTGATATGGGGAAATACAAGGGTTATAGTAGATTAAATAGCATCACAAAGGAACCTTGATGCCTGTAACACTAGTTACACAATTTCTTCCACCTAATTAAGCTGTTTCTTATATTACTCTTGCTGTCCTATTTCCATGGGTAGCTCAAATGTCACCATATTCTTAAAGCTTCATGCTCTCATTTATCCCTCCATCCCCTGGACTCCTATGATATTTAGTCTGTATATCCTGTAGGGCTGATCACAGCCAGCCTGATAGGATTGTGACTTGATGCTATTCTCCCTCTTGGATTGTAAATCTTCTGAGGTGATTCCTTATATCCCTTGGCACTGTTTCTGACAATGATACTTGTACTGACTATGATAATTGAAAAATGTAGAAGAGTTTGAAAAGTAATAAAACACCAGTGTGAACAATTTTGTTCTATTGGTTGTAGTCCTTCCCCACTAGGAAGGGATTATCTAACTTTAGTTTTGGAGAGCTCCATGCTTTCTATCCCTGTGTCTAAGACATGATGCTACTAGAGCCCTAACCCAGAACAAGCAAGTAGTACCTTGTCCCATGCTCAAGGTTCATAAGTATTAGAGGAATTAAGCCCTTCACAACTACTTATCTGTGATTCTGGAGACCCCTTAACTCTCATTATGAGAGTTCAAACAATATTTGTAAGGATTGTTGGGGAGCCCAAGAGCTCCATTCTCATTAACTTACACAACAGGAATGGCTAGTAGACTTCAGTCAGTGCCTCATTTATAAAGACCGACATTATATTAGCTATGGTAAATAATGCTGCAATAAACAAAGCCGTGATGATAGCTCTAGTATGGTCTTGTTTGTGGTCATTTGGGTAAATGCCCAAAAGTGGGATTGCTGGGTCATAGGGAAGCTCTACGTGGAATCTTTTGAGGAACTTCCATACTACATTCCAAAGTGGTGAACAAGTTTACACAAGTTTACCAACAATGCACATCCCCTCCAGCATCTGTTGTTATTAGAGTTCTTGATTATAGCCATTCTAACTGGGGTGAGGTGGTATCTCAGTGTTGTTTTGATTTGCATTTCTTTTATGGCTAGAGAGGTTGAGCATTTCTTCATGTGTCTATTGGCCATCCTTCCTCTTCAGAGAAATTTCTCTTTAAGTCTTTAGCCCACTTATTTATTGGGCAGTTGTTTCTTTGAGGATTTGTTGTTGGGGGATTTAATTTTTTGAGTTCCAGGTATATTTTAGATATGAGACCCTTGTCCGTTGTATGGCTAGTGAAGATCTTCTCCCAATCCATGGGCTTTCTAGTGATCTTGCTAGTTATGTCCTTTGCCATGCAGAAACTCTGCAACTTCATGCAATCCCATTTGTCCAACCTTTCTTTGATTTGTTGTATTTCTGGGTCTCTATTAAGAAAATTTCAGCCTGTGCCAAGGAGACCTAGGGTTTCTCCTATTCCATCCTGTAATGTTTTCAGAATGTCTGTTTTGACTCCGAGGTCTTTGATTCATTTGGAGTTGATTCAATGCAGGTTGATATATAAGGATCTACCTTTAGTTTTCAACAGGTGATTAACCAATTTTGTCAGCACCATTTACTGAAGAGGCTGTCTTTCATCCATTCTATTTTTTAGCTCCCTTATTGAAGATTAGATGGCTATATGTCTGTAGGTTCATTTCTGGGTTTTCAATTCTATTCCATTGGTCCTGAGGTCTGTTCTTGTGCCAGTACCAAGCTATGGCATTGTAGTAGAGTTGGAGATTTGGTATTGATATTCCTCCAGCACTGTTTTTTCTGTTAAGGATCGTTTTTGCTATTCAGGGTCTTTTATTGTTCCATATGAATGTTTGGATTGCCTGTTCTATTTCCTTGAAGAATGAGGTTGGAATATTGATAGGTATCACACTGAATTTGTAGATAGCTTTGGGAAGTATTGCCATTTTCACGATGTTGGTCCTTCCAATCCAGGAGTATGGGAGCAACCCAGATGCCCCTCAGTAGATGAATGTTCAAGAAAAGGTAGTATATATACACAATGGAATTCTATGCGTCCATCAGAAGGAATGACATTGCCCCATTTGTTAGGATATGGAAAGACTTGGAAAAAATTCTATTAAGTGAAGTAAACCAGGCCCGAAGAAGCATAGGTCCCATGGTTTCTCTTATTTGCAATAACTAGTATATGTCTAACACAAGCAGAAAAAGTCAGATAAGTTGATGTTAGGTGAAACGAACCCCAAGATAAGGACTCAAATGGCTTTTCTTTCTTGCAATTGTTTCTAACATATTTATAAGATATTTCTTTGTTGCTTTGTATGTCCCTCCCCCAAGGTATAACCCCTATTTTCACTGTATTTGATGTTGGTATAATTTGTGGAGGGGAAGGGAAAAAACAAATCGTTTAAATAGGGATACAGATGGACCCATTGTAACAATGAGATGTACAAGTCGTTATGTGGAAAAATGAACTTTACAACTTTGGCCGAGGAGGAGCAGGGAGGAGTAGGGATGGGGAGATGGGAAGGGATGGTAAGGGGAAACAAAGGAGGAGGCAACAATGCTTGATAAGAAATGTACTCATTACCTTGCCCATGTAATTGTAACCCCTCTGTATGATATTTTTACAATAAAAAATAAATAAATGTATGAAGAAACGTTCAAAAAAAGACTGACATTATGAAAAGGAAATGTAGAATTTGAGAATTAAAATGCACAAAGATGATTGCCTACTTGTCTATATGAAAACCTTATAAAA
This sequence comes from Dipodomys spectabilis, assembly GCF_019054845.1. Classification (NCBI taxonomy): domain Eukaryota; kingdom Metazoa; phylum Chordata; class Mammalia; order Rodentia; family Heteromyidae; genus Dipodomys; species Dipodomys spectabilis. Next base: position 22,915,492 of record NW_024870701.1, on the reverse strand, counting down.
ATTATAGATGCCACTCAGCTAGTGAATGATTGGGTGGAAGAATAAAACTCACACCATAGACATGTTAATTCAATTCAATTTGTACCACACCATGTTCCTACAATTATTACTAGTATTCTAGTCAGTATGAGGACAAAGAAAGTTGACAAACCATGACTGGGCAAGTAAGACCTTTGCAGTTAAAATGTCTATGCTGATTCTGGAAACCATTTTCAAACTCATCATTCTATTCTTAAGATATTGAATTTCCTCTATAATCTTCTAGTAAGTGGCAGTTGTCCCAGTATGTAACTGGGATCCTCATGGCCCCTAAACCAGAGGCTGCAAGAAAGAGTAGACAACCAACAATGAGTGAAAGGTACCCATGGAGTGATAATATACCATCATTATTAAAAACAATCGAAGATTACTTTTCAACCACTGAGCTCTTGCTCTGGTTGGTCTGTTGTGGTTGGTCCTTTTCTCTAGTACGTTTGATCTTGTACTTCTATGATTATCCTTTGATTGATCTTAGCCAAACTATAATCAGACTGCAAGATTTAACTCAGGTCTATCTTTTCTCAAAAACATTCTCTTATTTATTCAAGAATTTTTTTTGAGTAACAGTAAGTTGTCAGACAGTTTTCTGAGATACAGGGATGAGGAATGTGATGGTTAGAATGCCAAAATTCATGTGTTGGAAATATATGTTAGTGTTGGAATATGTTAGTGTTGGAATGTATTCATGTGTTGGAAATGATATGTTAGTCAGATCCATTCCAACAATTCTGAAAATTAGGTAAACTGAGTAAAATGGCAAGAATTGTCAAGTATTCACAGGCAAGAAGAACGTTTTCAGCTTTGGAATCCAACCATTCATCTACATTAGGTTCCTTTCCTCACAGCACAGCTGGCAAAGCCAATCATCCTTTTGTGTGTATGCGTGCGTGCGTGTGTGTGTGCGTGTGTGTGTGTGTGTGTGTGTGTGTGTGTGTGTATGTGTGTTGGTACTAGGGCTTGAATTAGGCAGTTCTTGTTCAAGGCTAGTATTCTACTACTTGAGCCACAGCTCCATCTCTGGCTTTCTTGGTGCTTAATTAGAGATGAGTCACATGGCCTTTCCTGCCCTGGTTGGCTTTCAACCTAGATCCTCAGCTCTCAGCCTCCTGAGTAGCTAGGGTTACAGGTATGAGTCACCAGTGCCCAGCTTTCAATCATCCTGCTTCACATCAAGAATGATAAGAGACAACTCTTCAAGGAATGTCTTCCACTCTTGGTGCCCTCTGGCTTGTTAGTGGCCAAGTGAGACAGAGTTCATGTTTTCCAGCTCTTAGTCAAATGCACTTTTCCCTCAGATTCTCTCCTAGAAGGACTAACTTCAAGCCTTCATAGGAAGCTTTTCAGAAAGAAGACCTGGTTAGGGGAAGTAGAATTTCAGGCCGTTTCAGCTAAGCCTGGGCCCTCTTCTTCTAGCTAAGGTACAGTGCAGCCAAGTGAACCCTGCTTTTCAAATGCATGTCCTCAGAAAGCATCACCAGAGCAAGATGGCCACATCCCAATGTAAACACAGATTATGTAGAGGTACAGAATGTCTCTTGGATTACTATTTTGAAGTAGTTGGTGTTGGTTTCATTTAGTCAAATTCTCTGATGATTGTTTATTGGGAAGAAAGTAAAAATGGCTCAGCAGAACTGGAAAGGAATTTATTTTTTACACCTCTAATCTACTTTACTAAGTCCTCCAAAGCATAACTAAGGGCAGAATGCACTTAGGCCATGGTGAACAAGTCCATTTAAGGGCACATGAAGCATCAAGAGCTTATTTTAAGTCGAGAAACTAATGCACTGCAATGAGAGCCCCACATGCTACAGGTGGTGTTTCCTCTGCTACCATCTCCAAGGGACTCTCAAAAGTCATATGGCATGATGGTATCTTTCCCTTGAGACACAATTCCACACAGTCCTCAAATGCCCTGGCTTAGAGCACAGAGGCAGGGAGTAGGAATATCTATAATTCTTCAAGCTTCTGTTGCACCAATCAGACAATTGAAAAAGCTTAGGGCAAGCAGACAGGGGCAAGGGACGGAGGAGAGGCAAGTCTGGCATCAAACCCTTCCCTTACTACTACACATGGATGCAAGGATGTCATGGGTAACAATCTACTTGTTAACTGAAAAGTCAGGCATTTAGGTATCATTTTTCCCCAAGCTTTAAAAAAATACAATGTAAGCCTTTTTTTTTTGACTCTTGGTCAAAAAATTCAGAGGGAACTTAAACAAAAAAGGCACAAGGGAAGGCACCCAGGGATCAGAAAGCTGGAAGTACTCCCAAATCCTTCAAATCAAACAACCTCTTTTCAGGCAGTAACTGAAGAGCATGTCCCACAATCACCTGGGAAAACCCCTCATAAAATCCACAGAAGTCCTGCTACCCTTGCATTGTACAGATAAAGAAACTGAGGCACAATAGGTGCAGCCTAGTGAGAAGGGTTCAAGTATTTTGCAACAATTCTGCTCCAAGATATTTCCCACTCCACATAGCAATCCTGAGAAACACAAATGCCTGCTCAGGGGTACAATCCAGGAGGTCCTCTGGAGGATGGGGCCATCTCAAATCTATTAAACCTATTAATTTCTTTCTCTAATTGAGTTCCCCAGAGTCAATTAATACTGAATGGTGAAGTCAAAGATTGCCAACTTGGCTAGTAACCATGGGTGGATGAGGCCTGGGACATAAGGAAGCCAGCTCATTTGGCAAGTATGTATCACTAGGGCTGGGCTATTCTACATGTTCAGTGAAGAGTAGTTATTTCTTTTTTTTTTTTGGTCCGGTCATGGGGCCTGAACTCTGGGGCTGGGCGCTGTCCCTTAGCTCTTCAGCTCAAGGCTAGCACTTGAGCCACATCTCTACTTCTGGCTTTTTTCTTTCTGCTTATGTGGTGCTAAGGAATCGAACCCAGGGCCTCATGCATGCAAGACAAGCACTCTACCACTGAGCCACCTTCCCAGCCCAAGAGTAGTTATTTCTTATACCTCCAAACACCCATGAAAAGTTGATAAACAAGGGAGATTTTCTTCATGAACAAATTGTAGCTTTCAAGAGGTCAAATGATTTGCCTGAAGTTGTAGAAATTAATAACAAAGTTGGGAGTTGCAAATAGATTTTCTTGACATAGGTGAGGACCCATTTTCACCTCATTATACTAACTGCCCAGAAATATGCTTTCCATGACTGGGGAATTTCTCAGACACTTTATGCTGTATTGTTCAATAGAGCCAGGTGAAGTCTTGCTCCCTATGAGGTTCTAGCTCAGCATAAGATTCTATTGTGACCTAGATTACAACAATATTTACATAAGTTATATTTAGGATACATGAATGCTTGAGAAAAAAACTTCATAACTATTTGTAGAATGAAAAAAGGATGGAGAGAAACATTCAGAATTATCAGACAATGGATTTTTTAACCTTTTGCATTCTTTTTTTTTAATTGTGAAAATACTGTACAGAGGGGTTACAATTACATGAGCAAGGTAATGAGTATATTTCTTATCAAGCATTGTTGCCTCATCCTTTGTTTCTCCTTCCCATCCCTTCCCATTTCCACTCCCCCATGAGCCCCCCCCCCACGCCAAAGTTGTAAAAATCAGTTTTTGACATAACGTCTTATATATTTCATTCTTGCAATGAGTCCACCTGTATCCTTATTTAAACAATTTGTTTTTTTCCCTTCCCCTCTCTTGATCACACAAACTCTTGGCAGACTGCAAATTGGAAATCAGAAGGAAATAAAACAAATGAAAACCAGGTATTTGTTTGGACTAAGAGAAGCATCAATAAAGAAGGTGGTTTGGAAAGGAAAAGGGTGAAGAGAAAAGGTCTTGGAATTGTCTAATTTTAGATTTAGATCTTACTGCTATTTACTAGTAATGTGGTGTATGGAATATATATTTCTCTGAAGAGAAAACATTGTAATAGCTACCTCATAGACAAAATAAGATCAAAGAAATGAAGTGCTTTGCCCAGGGCTCCAAGAAATGTGTAGGAGGTACCTGCAATCCCTTCTTGATCACTTCCTCTCCTGGCTTTAACTACCTCCTGCTCAAGGGAAGCTCTGCACTGGTGTGTACCTGAAGCTTTCTACAAATTTTTCATAGTCCAACCATCTCTCTTCTCATGAGTGTTAATATGTGATTGCTACAAAAAGTGAAAACTATACATACACTGGAAGCCTGAGTTATTTGCTAGTGCTGCAGTGTGCTTGCAACTTTCTCCTTGACACTCTTGAGGGCCAAGTTCACTTTGCCTTTTACAGTGTCAGTGTTTATCAAAAGACTGGGCAGGTAGTTCAATGTCACATGTATACTCATTAATTCACCTACTAGTTAGGTGAATAACTTAGATCATGCATTTGATCCTAATGACTGTTTTACTAGAAGAAAAGATTTACATTGTTTTCCTGTATCACCAAATGAAGCCACATAAATCCTTTGGGATGTGTTTCTAAGTAAGGGAAATTGCTCAGAAAATGGTCCTTCTGAAGCACAATGGAATGAGGGAAATAAAATTAGGCAAAGGTTTTCCCATTCTGATCCTGGAGGATACTTAGGTATATCAAAGACTCCCAATAGCCAAGTTGAGGATGTAGCAGACAACATGTCTTCCTCATGAGTTTCCACAACGATATTCAAATCAACTAGCAATGCATACTCATGTTGCAGTAATGACATCAGCAAAACAGAGTTAAGTTCAGTACTTTTAAATAGACTCCTTTGTTTGTCTATGATCTGCAAGTAATTAAAATATGCCTTGATTCAGGACATCCAAGTCCAGTCCTGGCTCAGTTGCTAACATAATTTTCTAAGAATGTGTGTTGGAAAAAGAGTGTTTGGGTGACAATTGAGAGAAAGCTTACTGCCAAGATCGTTGGTTTGCAAACTGAGTCCTATGCAAGTCCTATTTCAGTTGCCAAATTACATAGTCCATCACATCAAGGATGAACTTTTAGAATCCTTAGAGACTTTACATAATATGTTAAAAATTCCTATCAATCTCAAACCTATACTAGTCAATGACAGCCAATGGCATCCATCCTCGCCTCCACCTACCACTTCCCATTATCCTCTCATTATAGAGACCCTCAGATGAAAAGTGTCTCATTCTGTCTGAATCTGGAAGGTGACAGTCACTCAAAAATCGAAAAGAATGCCAAATCTATTCACTGAATGCCAATCTTTGTCATTTAGAGAAACTATGACTTGGATCTTGCCTAGAGAATAAAACATAATAAACTAGAAGCTCAGTTGAAAATCAAATTTTGAACCTCAGTGTTTGAAGTGACAAAACAAAATATGATCTGTGATTTTTCCAATTGCTCAAGTATAATCTGAATTTCTTAAGGATAGTATATTTCCCAGAGGGTAAGGTCTGGTCTCAAACAGTTCTTTCCTAAGCCGGTGTGTTTATAATCATCAGCTACTGGTCATAGCCATGTTTTGGGTGATAAAACTTCCCAGTCCATGAAACTCACTACACTCTAATTTACTTTGAAATGACATCAATGCAAAGCATGCATGGGCCCAAAAATGAGGTAGGGTAGTGGTAAATAAGAGATTTATGATGCTCCTGATAGCCCCAGATACTCTATACCAAGTCTAGGATCTGTCCTTTATCAAAGGACAGAAGCAACAGACACTGAAAGTCCAGTTCTGAGCACCCATCCTGAGCCCTGCATGATAATTTTAAACTCAGTAGAATGGCATGCACATCCTGTATTGCAAAAGTTTGACATAGGAATGAAGAGATGATGGAAACAGAAAACAGCCTACAAAGCCTACTAACAAAAAATGGAATGGGCCCAGCCATGGTATAGTGTCAGTGTGACCTTTCTGTAGGCAGCTGTGGTCACTGTGTGCTATTCAAAGATATCTGAGAATTCACACAGAGAAGCTAACAAAACACATAGCTCTAAGTTCCAAAGCAGAGATACTCACCTCTCACTGGCCCCGGAACCAGGAGACTTTAACTGGGACAGGAAAGAACAGCCAAAGTTGAGTCCCTGTTTTGGCTGGAGTACAGAGAAATGACTTTCCACATCACTCTAGTCCTATTCAAGAGTATTCTCTTGTTGTCCAGGCTTGTGGGCCTACATAGACCACTAGACTCAGTCTTCTCTAAAATTGACCCTGTATCCTCTATACTTGTCTCTTTTATTAGGACAATTACAACATCTACAGTTTGAACTTGAATCTAACCATGAAGTAGCCTTAAAGAAAGGAGCATTAATGTAAGGGTAGCAGAAGGAATCTCAAGGAAGACTCAGTTCTTGTTGTGATGAAGCTTTGTCTCTGGTCTCATAATCTTACCTGGGGACACTATTCAAAAGAAAACTCAACTTGTATCTTGCTTGAGATTTGTGTGGGTTTTCTGTTGCAGGAAGTAGAACCTAACGTTCATTGATAGGGAAGTCCATCAATCTGTGTTGAAAAATATTTCCCATGACTGCTGGATCCGGGAAAGCCCTCTCTTAGAGCTGAGTCAAGTATATTCCAATAATTTCTTCTTCTTTGGAAACACTCAGCGTTCTAGCTTCAGAACTCTGGGCTCCTCTGGGCAAACAGCCAATGTCTGAGGAAGGAAGCCTTGTGTTGTGGTTTCTGAAAGGGAAATGAAGCACCAGGGTCTGATCTCCAGAGCTTTGGGGCAATACAGACACCACCTGTCCCCTTGCATTTTAGGTTATTTTTGAGAGAACAAGGCTACTAAGTGGCCTAGCGGACATAAGCATATGTAGAGAAAGGGGTAAATCTGTCGAATCACAGAAAACTTTATTTTAAAAAGTCTTCCTGAAAATATGTATAGTTTCTAGAACATAGACAATCAGTAGCATCAATTTCACAATGTGTATGCTCCTCTGAAGCGCCAACTAAATTAAACTTTATCATTACTTGACTAACAATGCTACCAGTAAGCAGGTAAAAGTACAAGACACAGGTAAAACTCACAAGCACATGTATTGAAATACCACAAACTTGGGCCCTAGTCACAGAAACTTTCAAGACCGATATTCAACAATAAACCCTTCATCTAGAAGAATACTGTCATGAGACAACTTGACCTGTTCTTAGAAGAGTATCTTAGTTGCCACTTCCTGTAGAAACAGCCCCTAAATTCTCATCTTGATTGAAGAGCTCACTTCTTCAAAACTCTAGCACTTTCATTAAATCTGACACAGCAATTGTCAAAGCTTGCACCTTACCTCCTCCATTTTTTTTTAAGATTCTTAATGAAGAGTAGCAAGACCTACATACCTGAGTCTTCTTTACCAGTTCTGTCCTCACCGTTGGCATTTAGTGAGCATTTGTACATATCTATGGTTGGCTGAATATCTATTACAGAAAGACAGTGGAGGTCAAATGGCATCAAGCAGCTCATTTCTGATAAAGGTTCAATGGAGAGCTCAGAGACATCCATGGGTAAGGTCTCCAATGTTAGTGGAATTTAAGCAGCCAAAAGAGAGGGGAAGGAAGAACACTGTCACCTAACAGTGGGAGACATGGAGGGTGGTATCTTTTTCTATGACTTCAATAAAAATGCCCTTCATCTGGAGGTAGTGGTTGACAAACAGCAAAAGAATTACATTAGGAGACAGGCCGTCTAAGTTATAACCTGTACTCTGCTGAGAGTCTCTGGGAGTTACTTTAATCTGGGTGTGATGGTATACACCATCACCCTGGAGGTAGAGATTATGAGGACTGGAGTTTAAGGCCTGAACAAGAAAGTAGTTTATGAGATTCCTACCTTAGCCCACAAAAAGCTGGATACAGTGATGTGTACCTGTCTTCCTAGATAAAAATGTTTAGAGAAAACAGGACAGTTTAGGTTTGGAAGGAATCAATCCCTTCCCATGAAAAGGACTCAAGAACATTTCCTGTTATCTGACCATTCCTTCCCTTATTCCACCATTTTCTTTTAAATGTGTGTTTCAGTGTTGCCAATGGCATTCCATTGTTATAGGACAGCCACACTGCTGGTGGCAGGTCACATCGTGAGGGAATAAAATTGAGTACACATATCTTCATCGAGATCCAAATGACTGTGTTAACAAATACTCCTAGAATGAATGAGACACTGTCTGGTCATTGTTGGTGATGTCAGCTGTGTAGAAGGCAAGCAGATCTAAACCTTTAGGCAGACTTATACAACAGCTATTGAATCCAGTGTCTATATCTTATAAAAGTGAAGCATGAATTTAGAGAAAGGAGAGCACAGTGTGATGTACAGGAACTAGAAAATACATCTTTAAACAAAAGGGATCAAGTCCTTGTCTTGAGAGTTTTTAACTTCCTTAAGACTACAAACTAATCTAGAATTTCCTAAGTATAGACAAAGTGTAAGAGTATTATTTAAACCAAAAATACAAGAAAAAGAAAGGATGGCATACTATGACATAGAATCATTGCAATCAATTCTGCACATGCCACCCTTTAAATCACTGTTAACTCTGACAAAGGTTGAAACCTGTATGTGTGTTAAATTGGGGATGATCATAATCCTGATTTAATAGAGATGTGTTTGGAATTTAATAATATTCATGTAAAAAACATAGCACAATGTCTTACACTTCATGGATGTTACAAAAGATAGCCGTACTAGAAACTACAAAGAGTAGGAAACAGAGAGGAATAGAAAGTGGTCACTGTGTTGTTTGTAACTCTGGGCTACTCTCAGCTCAGAAGCAGGAAGAATAATATACTTCCTCCTAAGCTCAGCCTGACAGAGAAGCCACACAGCCTTGGCTCTGGACCCTCAATGCTTTCCTCATCACTCCAGCAAACTACTTCTAGAGTCTGGTCTAGTCAAATCCTGGGCTGTTCAGCTAGAAGTGGAACAGAGACATTATCCTCTCCATGTCGCCTTCCACACACAAATCTCTCAAAGGACCTATCTACTTCCAGTTTAATCCTCAATGTACTGCAGCAGCCAAAGAAGTTTCACTTTCTCACAATTTTTCCCCTATTTTTCCTTCCTTTTTTCTGATACTAACAACCCCATCCCACTATTTACATTTACAAGTCTAGAACTTTGTGATTCTTACAGACTCAAGAGCAGTAGCAACAGATTCCTGGTTCTTGTGTAAGCTGGAAAAAGTCAGTTTTCTCTAACACTTGAGACATGGAGACAAGAATGCTAGGTTAATAGACAGTAAAAGTAGATTTTTCTAAAAATGAGAACTGAAGGTGATTGAGTTGTATACAAAATCAGTTAAATGTGAGGATGGAAATTAGTATTTGTAACATTTAAAACACATGTATATTGGAGTGTCTTCATAAGTACTCTATGGGGAATGTGTGATGAATCGTTGTTTTAAAGATTAGAATCCCAACGAACTCTAAGAAGAGAATTTTGAAAAAAAATCATAAGATGATTCTAAGACTTATTTGTCAGAAACTCAGAGTAGCCATAATAATCTTGATTAAAAGCAAAACAAACTTAGAGGAGTCTTTTCTTGATGTCAAAGCTTACTACAACAAAGCTACAGCAAATAAAAGTATGACACTATCACAGAGACACAGAGATCAATAGAACAGATTTAATTATGCATTAATAAATCCTTACATTGTGCTAAGCTATGGACAAAAGACTTTACAACTTTACAAAAGGAGGAGGAGGAGGAAGAAGAAGAAAAAGGGAAAGAAGAGGAGACTGATAGATATAATATACCTTCATTACACCTTATATAAAAATAAACTCAAAAGGAGCCACAGAATTATTTGACAGTGAAAACAGAGGAATACATTTTCCTGAATTTGGGCTCAGCAAACTATTATTAGATGTAAGACCCCAAAGTACATGAAACAAAGAAAAAGTAGATAAATTATTCTTTTTAATAATTTTTTTTCTAAAATCACAGCATAAAGATGGGAAAGGAAAACCCACTGAATGGGAGGAAATATTTGCAAATCATGTGTCTGATAAGGGACTTCCATCTGAAATATACAAGGAATTCTTAAAACAATGATAAAAAGGCAGACAACAATGAAAAATGGGAAAGATTTGAGCAGTCATCATGTCCCTTATAATGTACATCGGGTTGAATTTTATGTTCAACATCATTAATAATTAGGAAACCATCAATCAAAACCACAATGACATGCTACACCTCAGGCTTACTAGCATAGCTGGAAAGGAAAGATAAGATAGTAGCATAGGATGTCAGTAAAGAAAAACTGGCATCATACCAAACACTTGTGATAGGCAATGGCTTTGGAAACAAGTTAGAAGTTCTTCAAAATATTAAGCCCAGAATTTTCTAGTCACAACTAGATATGCTCCCATATGGATTAATTCAAGTGTGACTTCACTGAGGTTGACCAGAATGGTGTAAAACTGGGTAAGACGCAGGGGTTTCTGTGAAGCTCGATCTGGGAAGATGCCCCTGGATCACAGGCAAAAGGACCTAGCCGAGAGGGTGCTATAGCCTGCCAACAGCATGGTTTGTACCAACATCTTCATTTACATCATGGCGACAGTATGCCTGTATAGTCAGCTGATTCTTTCATTCTTCCGTGCCTTCCTAACAGAGCCTTTTATTTATCAACAAACTCTCTAAACAAGAATACCCACCTGGTTTGTGGGAAAGCAATTAGCTAATTAATTCCATCCATACCAGTTATTGAGGATCTAAGATGTCTTAGGCGTAGTAATGGCAATTGAAGAAATGACAAGTTTTATATACTTATTTTCCTCCTAAATACCATCAGAGTCACAGTTCAGGATCCTGAGAAGCAAAAGATTGAATCAGATACCTCTTTTAAAAGATCTACAATCACTGTTAAGTTCCCAAAGTCTTTCTAGCCCAAGACAACCATCTTTAATTCCAGGTATGGGTTTCTACCATCGTGGGCTGTCCTCTGTTTGTTCTCTAATTTTTCAATATTGCCTTTAAAACATGGTGCCCAGTACCCAGTTCAACTGGAATGTATTAGTATGTAATAGCAATATGGGCATGGAAGGGAACAGGAGATAGTAAAAAGTCACGATATCCTCAGTCCACTTTCCAATTGAGCCAGCAAATTTGATACGTATGTTAAATGTTAGCCATATTTTAATCTAGATAGACGGCAACGAGATGTTCATTTTATTAGGCAACCAAACTTTCTGTACTTTTGGAACTTATTGTAGCAAAAATGTAATTTGATTAGAAATGCCTACTACGTGTGATTTGAAGTGCCTGAAGGGTCTGATTGAATGCTTTGACCCATCTGTACCATCTGCTCACCCACCCCTGCTTCCATTTGCTCCCTTCAGTAGTGAATATCTTAAGTTCCATCGTCCACACCCTCAGCTCAATTTAACTAAATATATTAAAATGTGCATAAACAAAACCAAAAATACATAATGCAGGCAACGAGAGACAACAGGACAGAACATGAGAAGACAGTATAAATTGTAACACAGAAAGAACAAGAATGAGGGTGAGAGAATGAGGGACAGAAAGAGAAAGACAGGTGGAAAGAGCCTAGTTCTCATGTATCATGGCTCACTTGAACTTGCAGCAGTATGGGAAAATTATACGTTGGACGATTCACAATGGTAGCACCAGCCACAGGTAACAAATACATACCTGGAACTTGGCCAGTATTATTAAAGAAGTTAATTTTAAATTTTATCTAATTTTAATTAATTCAATCTTGAAGAAAGGTGTTAAAGTGATTGCAATGAATTCTGTTTTTAGTAAATAAAGCTGGTAGGTAGGAAATGCACAAAATAAAGTGGTAGTTTTTGCTTTTGTTTTTGCTTCTTTTTGTTTGTGAAGGTCTTGGGACTTGAACTCATATCCTGTGTGTTGTCCTTGACCTTCTTGGCTCAAGGCTAGTGTCCTACCACTGACTGCCATCTCCACTTTTGGCTTTTGCTGGTTAACTGGATATGAGTCTCAACCAACTTTCTTGGCCAGGATAGTGGTGGGGGGGGGGTGGGGGGGGGAGGGAGGAGAGGGAAGAGGGGCTGATAGGGAGAGGGGAGTGGCTTTGAAATGCAATCCTCACATCTCCATCTCCTGAGTAGATGGGGTTACAGGCATGAGCCACAGACACCCAGATGAAGATGGTGGTTCTTAGTGGTAGATGCTACTACAATGGTGTATGCTTGGCTAATATTTCTAATTGTACAAGTCACAGTTATTACAGGGTAGATCAACTCTTTCCACATGACTTGTAGCTGTAATATATTTGTGCACAGAGTATATAATGATTATCTGTTATATCAGGAAAGCCAGAATCTAGGAGGTGGAATATATAAAATTCCTAGGATCTTTCCAGGCCCACTGCGTAAAACACTATAAGCAGGACATTGTGTCACCTAGTATCCTGTACCTCATTTTCCCACTCAAAGCTTCATCGAAGAAGCAACAGATGCCTTCCATATGGCCATAGGCTGACATTCTGTCCCTCAGTGGACTGTAGTCACTCACATGCAGGCAAAGATGATGCTCAGAATACAAAGAGTCAGAAAGACTGGAATCAGGGGCTCTGTTTGGCTTCAAAAGCTAGAATCTCAAAAACATATCTCATGTTGACTTTATCTTAATTTCCACATTTCAGTGTTATTACTTGTACGAAGGACAAGAAATCCCAGCCTCATATCAGTGTAGAAATAAAAACATACAATAGAAAAGTGTTAGACATGACTGTAGACCTGAAAACTGAGCCTCATCCTGGAAAACATAAGATAGGAGGAAAGAGGGATCTGGCAAAGTGAGAGGCAGCTAATTTCCCAAATTTAAATAGAATATTCCAATGACACTATTAGCTCAAAACAAGCAGCTGATTCTACTCAAGTTATCATGATAAATAATTTTTATTCTGTTTTATATTTTAAAGATATATGTTCAATTTGTTGTTTGGGGGGAGTTAAGTATATTTGAATATTAAATTTAAAAGGTGTGGGTAAGAGGAGGGTTTTCTTTGTTTCTATTATTATTTGGTAGAGTATGAAAGACCCCGATGTAAGAAATGAAAAGCTGGCCTCAAATCCACACTCTTCCTCGTACCAACCTAGTGACCTTGGGCAGACAATTTAGTATCCACCCGTCTTATCATAAATGGTGTGACAGACATCTTCAAACAGAACATAAAGTGAACCATTATTGCCCTCATACAATGGCTTTTCAAGTTGAACATGCTCAGAATATCACCTGGTAAAAGCAGGGGCCATGGCCTAAACCTCAGAATAGGCCTGGATTTGAGAATTTGCATTTTTGATATGATTCTGGGGAACCACATTTGGAGAATCAATGCCTTTCAGTGTCATTGTAAGTAGTGGATGGATTTTCCTGCTATGTAACCAGACTAGTGCTAGTTATATATCATGTGTGTAAAAATAGAGAAAATTCAGTTACAGAAAGCACTCTCCATATGAAACTATTCTATTATAGAACCCAGGTTTGTTGTGATATTTATGGGGAGGAAAGGGTTGAAGTGTGTTTATACATATAAAGCAACATAAAAAAGTATCAATAATCCATTGACAGAATCTTCTTTAATACTATGCCGTTGGACTTCTTTCTTTCTTTCTTTCTTTCTTTCTTTCTTTCTTTCTTTCTTTCTTTCTTTCTTTCTTTCTTTCTTTCTTTCTTTCTTTCTTTCTTTCTTTCTTTCCTTCCTTCCTTCTTTCTTTCTAGGATAAGTAACCTCAGAGTTGTGCCACACATCAGAATCATCTGGGGGACTTACTAAACACAAAGATCAGTATCACTTGCTTGGGCAAGACTTGAAAACCTGCAACTCTAACAGGTACTATTGCTCCTGTTTATGTGTGGATCATACTTAAAATCACTAATCTATTTATCACAGCTTCCATTGCTTTTCTTGCCCTCTTCTGGAGATTGGCAAATGGCTGTTCTTTTCTTTTTTAAAAAATAGTTTTATTCAAATACAGTTTCATATACTTATTTCTGTAATGTCTATGAATGTCGAACATTACGATAACGGACTTCAGTCACTATAAAAGAAAGTATGATGTGTAAACCTAAAATACTCACTATTTATAGAGATTGGGCAATCTCATCTCTACTTTTCTTTATTCTGCTTAAACATTTTCTGCAAACAAAACACTTGATAAATGATAGAGAAAAAGACAGATAATAGATAGACATACATATGTATTTATATATCCATCTATATATATCTAAGTCATTTGGATTATCTCTCTCATATAAATGGTTTTCTGGGTCCCTTTGAACTCAAGGTGATAAATGATATGCTCTTGGGTATACAGACTGATTCTGGATCAGCTTACATAGTTTATGGAGACCAATGCTTTATGTATTTGTGCAACCCACTAATTCAGTAACCATTAATAAATTTTAAATTTATTGTTATTAAGTAGTTGTACAAAGGGGTTTCAATTCCAGAAGTCAGGTTATGAATACAACGTGTCTTTATGTCACCTATTAAGAATTTTTAATGACAAGAACAGAGCATTAAACCACGGGTGAGCCTTCCAAATGTGGGCCCTCTGGGATTATATGCATAATGGTCCTTCAGCCAGTGCTGACCCAGTGTCCTAGTTGTGACTGTCTTGGCTTTGGGCTGTGGACCTCTCTCCTATTCAACTGACCACAAACTTTACAAGCCATGGCAAATATGCACTGCCATTCTGAAACTACTGCAGTCTACTTTTGGAGACAGAATCTCCACATCCTTATACACAACATGGCCTCTATTTATAATGCCCTTGGGGGAAGAATGACTTGCTTGATTCCCAAACCATTTTGGCATCTGGGTGACACTCAACACATGTGGTTATTTCCTGAGAATTTGTGCCTTTTGTTCTAGAGAGGATTTAAAAGGACCTTTCAAGAAATCATTGCTAGATTAGTGGGTATCAATGAAAGCAAAAACACAGAAAGATAGTGCATAAATTATTGTTGCGATTTTTATATAAGAGGAAAGAAACAACCAAGCAACGAAGACATTACACCTTGTTTTGCTGTCACTCAAAAATGCACGAAGGACTACAGACTAGAGTCCAGTGTTTTTCAATATGAGACCCAAGGCTGCACCAAGTATTTCCATTTGGGCTTTCCCTCAGTATTGAGGTATAAGTGACAGCAGTTCCAAAACACATGCAAAGCCAAGCCTGGGATCATTTTAAAGAATGTGGCATCTCGTGTTATTTGATCACTATATTCTCTGAGCATTTAATCCTCTCAAATATTTTGCAATCACTTCCTTTAATTACAGAGAAAACACACTGGAGTGATGTGGCTGCTCAGGAGCATCCCCTCCTGTTTCCTTCTTTCTGTTTAATCAAGAATTTGAATCACCTTTCAGCTTCCTAATCCTATAATCCTGAGAGGAATTTACTCTGCTCCAAACTCTGCTTGGCAGGAATCTGCACAGTAGAACCTGGGAGCCCTTTCACAAAGACTGTGAAGGGAGAGAAAATCCAGGAGGCAAGCTTCCTGGCTTTCTTTAGGAAATTGGGAAACTGGGAAATTGGGACTCCCTGAAGAGAATCTTCTTTAGCTAATATTCTGAAGGTATAATGGGCCTAGAGTTCTGCCTTAGATTTTTCTGGAGGGCTGTTAAACATCTAATTTTCTGGGCACAACCAGAAGGTTGGATTTAAATGAAATTTGAAAATGAGAAATCAATTTTTCTCTGTCACTGACCTATGAATCTATCTATCTGTCTGTCTGTCTATCTATCTAATCTACATGTCTATCTCTACCTACCTACCTACCTACCTACCTACCTACCTACCTACCTATCTATTTCCCCACTTACCTATCTTTCAATTTTTCCAAGTGATTCTCATGAATACCAAAAATAGAGAAGTAAATGGCAAGTCATCCATGTTGTCAAGGTTATGTTCACTATACCATTGTCTTACATCTGGAAAGCTCAATTGTAGTTGATACTATAACCTGGTTTAAAGATTATGGTTTGGATGAGACAAGATGGGAGGTACTACTTGGGAGGAGTAAAAGATGGGAGGATTAAAGTCCAAGGCTGGACCCAGACGATATGCCTGAGACCTTATCTGAAAAATCAAGTAAAGCAAAAAGGGCTAGAGGCATGGTTCAGGTAGTAGAGTTCCTTCATAGTAAGCACAAGCACAAGGCCCTAAGTTTATCCTTTGTATCATCAACAATAAAACATCAAAATTAATACACAGGACTAGGTAGTGGTGTCACTGAAAAAGTGACAGATAAATATGGGTCATTGCTACAGAATCTAGGAAGAATGTGAATAGTGAAATGAGTATCTCTAATGGCTCATTTGCATTCAGAGTTAGGGTAGAAGATGAAGTTAAAACACTGGGACTCCAGTGACCAAACTACTGGCTTTCTGGAAACATGCTTTTTCAATCTTTTCCTTACTGTCTTTATATACCACTGTAATCTACTATATATTGCAACACTGTAATACCCAAATCATACAAACTCAACACACCCAGAAGGCATATGGCAATCCTTTCTCAGGCCATGGGTCTGAATTTCTGCTTCAGTGAATGTGGTCACCGAAAGCTGGAAGGCCTGGGACTGGATGGTACTGGCCCATTGAGACTGGAAATGTCTTGTTCCATCTACAAAGATGACCTTGCTTTGACCACTCACTCAGCTGCTCTTGTTCCTGTGTGGCTGGCCACAGGGCTGCTCATCCTGCCCTCTTCACCCCATCTGTGAAAGTGGGAATGGTCTTTCCAGGTTTGCTCAGCCCTCACGCATGCACCTGCAGTGTTTCTCACACAAGTCAGTTAGTGCTATAAACTGGGAAAGGATGATACCCTTGGCTTGATTCAAGAAACTCATCAGTAAAATGAGCCTACATGTCCTAGACCACATGCTGGGAGGGATAAGAATTTGTAATGCACTTTCTCATCAGCCCTGGGTCGCTAAGTAGGGCAGGCTATTTTTTTTTTCCTCAGAGACTCCATATGTCCTGCTCACATGGATCAATGGAAGCACCATATTGTCTTCAAAGCTTTAGCTCCTCACCCTTTCTGTACACAGATTGTTGTTTTGCTTCCCCCCCCTCCCCCCCCCCCCACCTAAGATGCCCTGGAGCTTCAAGTGACAATGTGCGATAGGGATTCAGCCCATGTGTTTAGTGGGTATAGGCTGTGGATGTATCTCAGCAATTTATAGTTTAAATAGCCTCCAAAGGACCTTGTGGGGGCTTAAAAGCAAAAAGAGGGGGAAAAAGCAGCAACTCCGTTGCTCACATGCAATCTTAATATCCAACATTTTTTATTTTATTATTTTAATTTTTTTTTTTTGCAACAAGGCAGACTATCCAAAGTTAGGAGTGCACAGCTGCCCTCAGCAAAGCAAAGTCCTAACAGCAGTGAGTCAACATGCTCGGGGGCGACAGCTGGGTAAACATTTCTGATAAAGCCTCTCCGTGGTGATCGAACCTCACGGGTGTGCTGGTACAGTTGGGTGGATTGATAACTGCTTAAATACCATTGAGCAAAGAGTATGGAGTAAGACGGACATTGACAAACTGGAGCAGATGAGGAGAAAGACAAATAAGGAGAGCAGAATGACATGACAGGAGGAAGGATGAGGATAATTAGCAGGAAAACTAGAATAGGGAGGGCCAGGGATGAGGGCTCTCTTCAGACACATCAATGGCTTACTTACTATAAGGTGTGGAAAAAGAGTAAGATTTAGACCGCATGCAGGGTTACACAGGGCAGGAAAAGGTGAAATCGTGAAAGTAACTGGGAAGCACTTGTCAGCTAAAAACAACATGTTTCCTAAAATGAAGAAACTATTGGAAATATTAAAAGAAGATAGAATATTCTGCTGTTAGAGAGAATCCTCTGTGCGGCCAGAAACTAGCTCAATGGACATGATACCTTCCAAATACAGCAGGAAGGTATAAGGAATGCACTGAAGAATGGCTCTTTTTTGTCTCCCTCAACCTCACTCCTCAGTCACTCTCCAGAAACAGGAAGTGGGTAATAATCAGCCATTATAACAACAGGGGATCACATGGTTCTACCTTGAAAATGTCTTCCTTTCCAACATTTCCACTGATGGAGAAATGATCTCCTATGAGTAGTATACGTAAGGACAGTGGGATGAGCAGGAAGGAACTGGGGACATTCTACTAATCTGTTGAGTACAACACCAAATCACCTTTAAGGGTGAATTCATCCTTTTGATATTAGTACTTACAATGCATACAACATAGTTTTGATTTTGTTTTTGGATGTAATAGGTAAAACTGAATATGTTAGTCTCTCAAAAATCATCCATCATTTAGCACCCAAATTATCTACTAAGCACAAAATTGTTCATTTTATAAACCAGCCTATAATTTGTAACCTACTTGCTCAGCTAGAAGAAAAGTGAAGACATCATATCCTAACACCATTAACCCTTTGTCTGTGAGTCTAACCATCCCTTCAACAACTTCCTGTGGCATGTTGGGCCACCACTTCATTTCCTTTATCAAGGGTCTACTGCCAGAACATCATGGTTGTGGAGTAATCATCATCTTCTTTAAGACCGTACAGCATTTGAATACCCATATTCAGAGAGAATAGTCAAGTTCAAGAGAGAATTCAAATAGTAGTCTCTATTGCTCTTAAGTTTTCAAAAGTCTCAGTAACTTGAGTGAAGACTTTGATTCCCAACAGTTGCTGGGAATTCTGTTATTCAGTTTTGTTTTTAACAGGGATTTGGACTTAAATAGTCTGACATTGCTGACTGAAATCCATTAAGATTCTCTTGGTGGTCTTCAGCTGAGTCCTGGATATGTTTATATTGTACTTCCCTCATTCTTATATGTAATTTAATTGAATGAAATAGAATACAATTTTTTCCAAATGCCTAAAATGACTGGAAACAATCATGAAGAGTTACTATTTTTTTCAGTATGCAGGCTACATATCACTATGGATGTAATGGACAGAATTCTATATGCCTATATTGAATCAACATCACAATTTTCTTTTCTTTACTTATATGATCATTTTTATCTAAGCATCAAGGGAGTCTCTTAAGCATGCAAATTAAACTATGTGACAATCCACCGGGCACAATTTTACCATGTCAATTAAGGACACTGATGCTAGTAAGGGTAAAAAAGTGAGCAAGAAGAACCTCTAGGAATACAAGTTGAGGCATTCCCCATTTACTAGAGAGACAAACTGTAAATCTCCTCTGGGAGGTACATGTAAAACAAATTTATATTTACAATTATTTCCTGCATGCCTGGCTAAATTGAAGTCACTTTGCCAAGCTTCACAAAGAAGAAAAGAAGACTATTTCAAGTTCTCTGGCTGATTCGGGCACATAGTTTGAAGAAAAGGGAAGTCACTTATTTAAAGTGATGAGTTAGGAACCTATGAAATTGCAGAATGGAAACAAGTGGAAATTGGACCAGCATATTTATTTTTAAAATTTCAATTCTCAATCATCTGTTTTTTTTTCCTCTAAGATTATTTGCTTAAACTCTTGACTTAATTGCAAATTGTGTTTTCAATGGCTGTCAATAAAGAGTAGAGATCTACAACTAAAGTATGGCCTATATAATCTCTGCTTAACCTTAGAGAAAGAAATGGACAAAGCCTGGCATTACAGGACTTAAGGTATGACAGAGTGAGAAATCTGTTTTAATCATAGTTTGTACATATCCCAATGTGTGTACACGTACACATCCATGAATTTATTTCACATATATTAAAATGAGTTTAATAAAATTTTCCCCGGGTATTTAAGTATATATACTATATATATTAATATTATATATATATAGTATATATATATTAACAGATGGCCCAACAGAAGTCACTCTGGGGTAAGTAAAGATCACCGATCTAGCTGCCTGGAGGTTGAGGATCTATTTCTGTTGACTTATACTAACTCTATTCCAATTAGAAAACAGTGAATGCTATGAGTCAGAGAGCCCATGTTTGAATGCAGGCTCATCCATTTACAAGTCTCATGAACTCTGTCAAATCACCAGACCTCTCCATGTCTTCCAAATGGTGCATTTGGAGTTTTTAATTATGAGTATTTAATGAGTTAATAATAAAGGAGAACATCCCTTATCCCAAATGAGGGACCAGAACTGTTGTGGCAACTGGATTGTCTTTGTCAGCTTTTTGAATATTTGCATATATATTTTAAGGGATTTTTCTGGATGACAATTCTAAGTAAGAAATTTACTCATGATTTACATATAACTAATATACAGTGTATTGCAGCATTATTGCTTTATACAGTATTTTAATTTTTTTCAATTTTCAACCTGTATTGTCATGTTGGTGACAAAAGGTTGTGCATTTTAGAGCATTTTGGATTTTTAGTTAGTGATGTTCAATTTGTATTTAAAAACTTCTTACAGCATTGCTAAAAATTTGGCTTTTAGTAGGTTGTAAAATTTGGTGAATACTGCTTGTTTTAACTATTGAAACCTTTTACTTAGGTTGTTTGCCTGTTGTTAAGGAGATGAAAAGGGATTAATAGGGAGAGATGACTCAAAGCTGTTCTTGGAAATGGATGATAATACTATTTGATTATAAGCTCCTTTTGAGTTAGCAATGGTTTTTAAATAGCCATCATAATCCTAGATGGCAGAAGTCATAGTAGGGAATTCCAGTGGAGCTGGGGTGCTGGTAGCTCATGTATGTAATGCTAACTACTCAGGAGGGTGAGATATGAGGATTACAGTACAAACCCAAGCTAGTCAGGGAAATCTATGAGACTCTTCAACTCCAACTAACCACCAAAAAAATGTCCAGGGAATGGGAAGGTAGCTCAATGGTAGAGCACTTGCCTTGCATGCATGAGGCCCTGGGTTCGATTCCTCAGCACCACATAAGCAGGGAAAAAAAGCCAGAAGTGGCACTGTGGCTCAAGTGGTAGAGCACTAGCCTTGAGCTGAAGAGCTGAGGGACAGTGCCCAGACCCAGAGTTCAGGCCCATGACGGGACCCCCCCCCTCAAAAAAAAGTCCAGAAATGGAGGTATGACTCAAGTGGTAGAGTACCACACACACACACACACACACACACACACACACACACACACACACACACACACACTTCAAATGGAAATGTCTAATAATCATATTCATTGCCTAGATATAATTAGCATACTGGTCAAATTCTCATGACCTTGCTTAATTTCATGGAGACACCAGAAGAGTCTGTTCTAGAGGGAAGTAAGCAGAATTGGAAGGTGATAAAAAAAAAAAAATGTTCATAAAAGCGGAGTTGTACTATTAAGTCCAGAGGTGGGAGAGTTAAAGAAGTCCTGATACTACTTTCCAAATGCTGGAAAATTATCATATATACAGGGAGAAAAATACTGTGTAGGGGTCATGACAGAATCATTAGGTAAAAATTTTAATGAGAAAAATATGAGCTCTATATAGAGCATAATTTCCAAATAGTAAAACCTGTATAGTAACAAAATAAGATGCCTGGCCCAATAGGAAGCTCCTTATCACTTGAAATAGTCAAGCACAGATGAAATGACCTATTAGGTAGCCCTAGTTAGATTTCTGAATTGTTAGCAAGACCAAGTTACATAGAAACTTTATTAGAGCAAAAAATCTAGCACAATAACATATGTATATGAGCTTAAAAAGGCCGAAAACTATGTTCATATAAAAGGTAGCATTATTTCTTTCTTGTGGGGGGGATTGTGTGCAGAGGATCAAACTCAGGGCTTCGCACATGCAATTACCAAGCAAGCACTATCCTCCTGAGCCACACCCACAGCCTCCAAGTGACATTATTTCATTGTTGGTTGCAGCTGTCTATACCACCTGAAATGTCTATTTAAATCCTGAAGAACGCATCTTGCTTTCTGTCCTTAATTCCCTTACAGGAACAGTCTTAACTTTCTATTGAGGCAATTGAAAGCAACACTTTTATTGCCCAGAGACAAAGCAGCCAGTATTCGAATGGAACTTCTACTCTCCAATGGGAAACCAATGGAGTTGGGATTTTTGTTTTGTTTTGTTTTGTTTCATTTCAGCTTTTTTTAATCGCAAACAAATGACATGGAGAAAATATGGGCTGGGTATAAACTCTTCTTTTCTCCCTCTCATGCCTAAAACCTGTCAAAATGTTTGAATGTGAAAGGATTATTCAGGATTCACTTCATGAGACATTTGAGCTTAATTTCTGCTGTTGCTTCTCACACTAGCGCACTCCCCACCTAGCTCAGCTTTGAGTCTGCTTTTCTCATCTTGTAGGTGGGTTTGATTAACATGTCTGTCGATCATGTGCAGACTCCTTTGAGAAAATGAAAAGTAATGTTCAAATGTTCAAAAATAATGTCTTTTACAGTTTATATCTCAAGATGTCTACGACATTTTTTGTGTGTGTGTGCATGAAAAGCATATGACCTAAACAAGGGGGGGAATAAGCCTCTTTTATACAGAAAACAAGATCACTTGGCATTTCTGAAGTAGAGCTCTAAATTTGTCAGATAAGAAAGGAAAGGGAACATTAAACACGTGGTCAGAATATCAGATAAACATTCATAGCTAATTGGGATGACGCAAGCCTCAATACATCAGTTCTTTTTCAGAAATAAGACATTTGCATCTTGCTTTAACTACATATTTGCAGTGACCTTGGCTCACTGTGGTGACTCAGTCCCTCCTATGATGATTTCAGAAACTGGTTGGAGCAAAGCCCCCATTACTTGCTTTCCACCCAGGCAAGTAAAGATGTGCCTAATACTGTGCTCACAGGTATCTACGTGGAGAGGTAAGAAAAAAATGAAGGTGAAAAAAAGGATAGTAGTAACATTCACAGCAAGAATAAGTAACTTGAAACTAGATATGTACCCAAGTAGTGTCAAGGGTACTACTGGAATAAACTGGGTGACCAAGGGTCATACTGGAATAGACAAATTCTACAATAATATCTGACCCAAACAGTAATTCACTTAAGACATCTCTGTGAGAACTTCTCTCCTCTACCATTATCATCCAAGACCTATTCCATCTACCTGCAAGATCCAACTCCTTACCCGGGATCTGGAAGTCTCTGAGTAGTCCCTAGAGAATAAGACTGTGTAACATCTGTACAGAAAATATATGGAACATTATACCCAAGGAATAAGTCTAAGGAAAAAAAAATCAAAGGAAGCAAGGCTTCTTTCAAAGAAAGGTCTAATTCTCCTCCAAGTTTCCTTGAGTATTCTAAAATGTAAGCACTGGAATGTCTTATAAACAATGCATACTTAATAACATTTGCTTACTAAATATGTGTGATAAAATGTAGGTCAAACATAGATGATTGAATAGCTGAGTTTCCATAAGAGCTTTTATTTCATTTTATCTTATGTACCTCTTCTTTAATGCTTTGTGCTTGCCAAACACAGAAGATAAATTCCAAACCAGTGTGGGCACTTAATATCATTGTGAGCTGGGCCAACTTGTTTAATCTCTAGATCCTCAGTTGGTTAGATTTAAAACCTGAATGACAGTAATTGTCCTGAAGAGGCCACAGATTTGATGTGAAAATAAAAAAGCAATAATCATCACGAAACTACTCTTCTAAAACAGCAATGAAGCACTATTACATGCACGGTTGGGTGGTTAAGTTGTTCCAATAGCTCACCATTCACTTTTCTGCTGTCCATGCTGGGCTAGGCTACTTTGAAAGGCTCCCTAAGGAATTAGAGAAAGGTGGGAATATTTGTTGTGAAGATAACTTGATGATAGATCACCTAACCTGCCCAAATAGCTCCAAATATTCCATCTAAGAAGGTTATTGTGGTAGATGCATTTCCATCTGCTAAAGCTCCTCTAGAGAGAAGCAGATATGGAAACAATATGGAAACAATAGCCCTTGATGTTCTACACAGGTGTTCCTATCCTGCTTTTTACATGAAGATTTACTACTACAGGAGTAAAGACACATAAAACAAGAAATCCTTGAGGATGAGGACGGAGGTGTGGGGAGATTTTGGTCAAAAAGTTCAAAGTTTCAGTGAGGAAGAAAATATGCAGGAGAACTATTGTGTAGTAGAGAGAACACAGTTAATAAGGAAGTACTTTTATTTGAAAAGTGGAAGATGTTATAATTAGAACTGAGCAGAAATTTAAATTTTTCTCATCAACAAGAAATGATGGTAATGTGGAATATCACCTTCCTTTCCAAACTGTATATATACTACAAAATATTGTGTTTTACATTGTAACCATGAATATTATTTGTCCAAGGAAGCAAGAGAGGAAGCAAGGGAGAAAAGGAGAAAGAGAGAAAAGAGAAGAAAAAGAATGCTCTAATTGATTTTTTTTTTAAAAAACTCCATTAAATGTTGGGGAGACCATACTATAAAACAAAGCAAAACAAAAAGACTTTTCAAAGAAATACAGATTTCAGAAAATTTTCTATTGGTTAATTATTTGTAAAAGCTGTATATTTCACAAGTAGGTAGTAATAAATTCTCTATATCTAAATTTACGAGCCTTTTTGTCCCTTTAATGTATGTACAGTTTTATGTACGTGAGATCTGTGGTTAGTTAATTGTACATCCGCCTAATTTCAATGAGTTAATTCATCAATCTGCTAAGAATTACAGAGCACAAAATGCCAATATGGATCTCAGCATCAGTGTTCAAAACTATCTAAAGTACTGGATTTGTGTCTTCTAATTGTTTGCTATTCATAAGACAGGCTTGAGTAAACTGACCAAGTTCTAGTGCTAGCTCTAAAACCCTTAGGAAAAATAATGGATATCTTAGCAGAAAGATAACTAACTTCTGATTCTTGCCCTAGATTAGGAAAGAAAAATATAATATTTTCAAATAAAGTATCCTTATAAATGTTCTTGGAGATTAGTGAAAGAATCAGAGGCATCATAAAAGCATGGGCCAAATGAGTTATCTCTCATTTGAAAGACTAAATGGGAAAAAAGATGGAAGGGATATGGCTTCACAACAGCAGAGTAAGATGTTTATCATGGAAGATATTCAATTTTCAGTTCAATGGAAGCCTATAGGCAAATAATATCAACTTGCTATTGTAAAACCAGAAGAAAAGTATGAGAGAGCTCTCCCTGCTCCTTCCCACCTCCCACCTCCACACCCACCACTGCTAGTGAGTGACTAGGTGTGTTGTTAATCAACACTGTACCCTACATATCTGGGGAAGAATAGAGAGGGACCAGTGTACACACAGATCCAACTGTCTATCTAATTATCAAGGACCATGAAACTAAGCAAAATGAACTTCCAAGAAGGATTGGTTGCCAACTTTTTCCTGGATCTCTCTTTGCTCCTTTTTCTTGGCGCTCCAAATACCTGGTGAGTTGGAAAATCCATTTTTTTCCCATCTTCAATGACCAGGCCACTGACAGTCATTGTCATGTAAGCATAATAGGCATTATGCCGCCTTAGTAGACAAGGCAAGTTTGAGGAAACAAGTAGTCTAATTGTCTTTGTTTATAATAAAAGCACAAATCTCCCTTATCTGCTATAGACCTTTTTATTTTGCCCCAATGGGTAGTCCATTCCTTTTGGGACCAATTTAACTTATAAGGCTTGAAGAGAGAGTCATGCTTTGTTAAAGACTAGAGTGAACAGCATAAGCTTTGAGATAAGATCTTGGGATCCTATGAAAAGGCTTCTTCAAGCACTAACTTGAGCAAAATCCCTGAGTGAGCTCTCAAAGTAGCCTAGATATTACCTTTGACTCCCTGCTAAGACAACATCTCCAGAAGGGCAGATAACTGGCTCACAATAAGACAAAGCCCTCCATTTGAGTTTTATTAGTTCTAGCTCTCCAATTGAACTGCATGGCTTTAGGCTCAATTTATAAAACATGTCACTGAGATCTTGGTGTAGAAATTGATCACTGATGCTGTCAGAGAGCAAGACAAGCACTCTGGAAGATTCCTTCTCTGTAGGGATTTGGGATACTTTTCTTGTGGAATATGGACTTAGGATGTCCACAGTCCTTACTTCAGTGCAGAATATGGCTTTTCCCGCTTTGTTCCAGATAGTTTCTAGCTTGGCCCTTCATTTATTTTTTGTATATATTTTTATTGTAAAAATACTGTACATAGGGGCTACAATTACATGAGTAAGGTACTGAGTATATTTCCTACCGAGCATTGTTACCTCCTCCTTTGTTTTTCCCCTACCACCCCTACCTTCCCCAACTCCCCCTCCCCCGCCCCCAAAGTTGTAAAGTTTGTTTTCAACATAGTGTCTTGTACATGTCATTGTCACAACAGTTTAGCCCTTCATTTTAGAACCTGGGTTCTGGCATTTTCAATTAGATATCTTTCTGCCACTCCTATATGTAATCTTTGTTTGACCACCCCAGGTTAGGCCTTTGATTTCCTCCTATTCTTTGCACTCAGGTAAGCCCTGGAACATAATTGGAACATATTATCTGGAACATAGTATCTGAAACATAATTGTCCTCTTGGTTATTGTGTTCTCTGCCCGTTCCTTCCTGTTGGTCTGACAATTTTATCCACCTTGAGCACTTACCTTAGAATAACCATTTCTAGCCTGTGTGTGCTTCTTGTATTTTTATTCTGAAGATCTACATATGGGCTTTGACTTTAGCTTTTCCATACTCAAGCTCGTTTTTCTACATGAGCCCTAGTTAAGAATAGGGATAAGTAGTCTCTTGTCATGTCATTGTCAGAGCTACTTTTTCTGCCCTAAGGGTCAAAATTGAAATATTAATTCTTTGAGGTCTAAGATGAAAGACACTTGGCAATTTGTAGCTCCTTGCTTCCTCCACCAAAATGGAAGTGTCCCCACAGGGATTCGTTTGTAATCCTGTCAGACTCATAGTCCAGGGGTTCATTCTTAATACGTACATGTTGCCAAAAAGCAGGAATCAGAACATTTAAATAGGACATCCTTAAGTGTTTGTGGTACAGTGTAGTTTGAATGGTGAATTGATTTTATGGTCTGATAGACCCTTCCCTTTATATTCATATACTCAAGAGTTCTGAGAATGTTGATGATATCCAATATTGGTTTTTGTGTAACTCAGCCTTTGCCAAAGGTTTTGATTATATCTCAGCATCTTTTCAAGAAAATCCATAATATTCCAGGGACATACAGCATGGAAAATGCTGGACAAGGCTGTTTTACATTTTCAGATTAGGAAACTGATACTTAAGATGGCAAATGTATGCATGTCCATATAAAACTCGAGAAAGTCTGTATTCCAAAAAGTGTTAACAGTGGTTATGCCTGAATAGGATTTTAAATGATTGCTGTTTTTTTTTCTTTTATTTTAAATTCTCCAGATTTTCTCCAATCGGCATTCATTCTGTATGGAAATACTTACAATAACACATCGGTATTATTACATTTGTTTGTAACACTGATTGTGGACAATGAACTCATGACATTCTGAGAGACTCAGATGACCCATGACATCTATTTTTAGGAAAACCTCTTCTAGATGTCACAGGGTCAAGTCGATAAGACTGGAAGAAATTGTGTTTGGACAAAAGTCTCTTCAATGACACCTTTTCCGTCTGTCATCTGTTAGCATACATGACAACTTACTCCCTGATGACATACTAGTGAATTACTGCATTGCTCTGAACTCAGAGTTCTACTTTCCTAATGACATTCTTTGGGCTTCTGAATCCAAAGGGAAATTCTTACGGTTCTGGACCAGAAAAGGGTTTAAAGGCCACAGACCCGAGGCTTCTACAGCTGCTATGAAAAGGACCTTACTTTCCTTACCTGTGCAGAGAGCATATAATTGGAAAGGATGGCAGTGAATGAGGTGTCATTCAGGGTACAATGACTTAGGAAAACACCACGCTGGAGAAGTTTTAAATATCCATTAATTGAGAAGTTACACAGTTCCAGGCAAAGAGCTACTACTCTCCCACATAAATGTTCTTCTGCAGGCAAGATGACTATTGTTTCCTCCATTGTATGCAGGAGAAAACTGAGGTAGAGACCTGTTATCCAACTTGACAAGGTCACAGAGGCAGTAAGTGTGGATGCTGAGATGTAGTCTCGGGTCCTGTTGACTTGTCGGTCTGGCTGAAAACCTTTCCTATAGATACTATTTAAAATCAGGAGTTCAGAGATTGGGTGCTAACTAGGCACATGGGAGTGAGTTCATTTTGTTGCTGGGAAATTATTCCTAAATAAACTGGAAATCTTTCCCTTTCAATGAATTCCCATTGGTTCTAGTGTTCCTTTGGGGAGCAATTACTTTAACAGCAGTTCCAAATTTCTTGTATACATAAAATAAAAATGTAAAGAGACACCATGGGACATAAAACCAAATACTAGGTTGTCTTGACTGAAAGAACAAATGTAATAAAAAGGAGAAAGACTCTGAAAGTCTAAAGGTCTTGATTTTAATCCCTGATCTGTCACAGCACCTCTTAACACCTGAAGATATTGGAGGAAAATACTCTAATCTGTTTCAGACTCTATTTTTTTTTCCCCAGTCATGGGGCTTGAACTTGGGCCTGCATGCTGCACCTGAGCAATTTTGCTCAAGGCTAGCATTTTACCATTTTGAGCCACAGTGCCACTTCCTGTTTCCTCGTAGTTAACTGGAGATGAGGGTTTCTCCAAGGACTTTCCTCCCTGGGCTGGTTTTGAACCATGATCCTCAAATCTCAGCTTCCCTGATAGCTAGGGTTACTAGCCAGCACCTGACTTAGTCTCTACTTTGTATATGTAAAGTGAGATTCATCATCTTTGCCCATTTCACATGTTTCTGGTGCGTACTAAGTATAAGAACATTTTTTTTTGTCAGTGCTGGGGCTTGAACTCTGGGCCTGTGCTAGCCTTCCTCTTCAGATCAAGGTGAGCACTCTGTCACTTAAGTCACAGCACCACCTCCAGTTTTCTAGTGGTTAAATGGAGATAAGAGTCTCCCAGACCTTCCTGCCTGGGTTGGTTTTGAACTGTGATCCTCAGATCTCAGCCTCCTGAGTAGGTAAGATTACAGGTATGAGCCACCAGAGTCTGCAAAATCTTTTTTTTAAAATGGTATTTATTTTAAAGACATTACAGAGAACAATGGGGGAAGAATACCGCTGCAAGATTATTTTCCTGAAGGCTGAGCTGGCCTTGTTGCAGTAAGACACACAATCAGGCTTCACCAAGACTGCATTTGACAGACTGTCCTTGGGCAGAGGCCCTGTCACCAAGTCACAGCCATCCTCTGAATTCACTGTGAACAAATGAAAGTCTCCCCCCGCCCCCAGGTCAGGAGATATTGGATATTTCTCAAATATTAAGGAGAAGCGGGGATGACCATGGAGTCACTGACGCTGGCTCCGTGTGCCCTCACCTCTGTTTAATGCTTCCTACGCTATCTCACAGCTTCTGAAGCCTTCTCTAGCCCCAGGGGTTTGCCCCAGACAAGCTCTGCTTCTTATCTGAGAGCCAGAAATGTCATCTGAACAGCTGCTGGTTGCAGCAAGGTGGGTATCAAACCAAATTCACTAAAATAGTTGTTTTTATGGGTAATTTCTGACTGTGTGTGCACACACACACACACACACACACACACAACACACAGAATGAATGATCTATAGAACTGCTGAAGCTTATATCCATACTAACCTGATACCCTGTCACCTCTTGCTCTGGCCTCACTCGATCTCCTGTCTCCGGTCCTATCTAAATGGGCAATATCCTAGGCTTGTGGACAGGGAACCCTTGGCCATAGTTGAGAGGGTTTGGAGAGGCACTTGCAACTTCATGTGATCTGGGGCCATCCTACCTTCTATAGGTCAAGTGAAGTGGCCATCATTGTAGGCACAAGGAGAAAGAAGCAGGTATTACAAAAAGGCAATATGACATCAAGGTTGCTTGTCACTTGGCAGAGAGAAGAGCATTTTCTGAGTTCTGGCTTGCGATGACAGCTGAGTCTAAGTGGAATCGAATCAGTCTTTAGCTCTCCATCTGAATCCCCAGAACCCATAGATACAGCGTCCACTAGAACTGTCAGTCAGGCCAAGGAGCTCAGCAAATGCCCTGTGATTAGCGCCTTCCTCAATTGAGAGTGTAAATGGAGAATCACAGCTCACTCCTCAGAGTAGCTGGCGCCACACACCCATTATTTCCACAGAGCCAAATGTAAACAGCAAATGAATGCTCTTGCACTCTCCAAATATTCTCTCCTCTGCTAAAATGCTTGGGGGTGGGCTTAGGGTGGATCCTTTCTTCCCTTATGATCTCTTCCCATATTTGAAATGATCTGTATGTTTGACATTCCACCAAATGATTCTCAAAGGAAGACAATGAACGCCTCTGTACCCCCATTTGTCAGTATTTAAGCCTTAATGAACACTTGGCGAGTTCTCTCCTCCCAGAGCTACATGGTGTTTGTTATTGCTGCCTAATGGTGATCTATCCAATGCTTCAACATGCCAAAATGCCTTGCTAGTAATCGGGAAATATATATATTTATTAACTGGCTGGTTAATCTGCACAGAGATTTTTCTGGAGATTTCCATATTCACTAAGAACTACTAAACCCAGCTGTGCTCTTTATATTTAAATCCCAGGCATTCTCTAGTGAGAGGGGCACTGAGTCCAGCCGGGCCCATCCTCTATCTCAAAAATAATCTCCCTCAGCTGTGTGTGAATCTGGACCTAGAGGAGGACATTTCAGAGCTCTAAGCCTTTGGGTGCATAAAAAGATTCTCCACAAATGCACATTCAGGGTAAACAAAACCCGTCAGGCCCCTGCAAGAGCCCGCCGCCGCCTGATTGCACTAAACACATCACGTTGGAATCTGCAATTGGCAAAGTAATTGGCGTTATTACAGCTGATGGGGAATTTCTGATGCTGCCCGAGCTCTCTTTTGAAATAATACTCAGCCATTTAATTTGTCCAGCTCTCGTTTAGCTGATTGCTCTTTTCTGCTGGTGTTTATACAGAATGAAGAGCACTGCCTCTCTTGAAGCCTATAGGTTGAGATTTCACGGGAGCTTCTTGTTTCTGCATCCCCTGCTCTCTTCCTCACCCCTGTCTTAGGTCAGATCCCAAGAAGCCAATCATTCCATAGGTTCAAGGTGGGGGAATCCAACTGATTTAAGTCAAAGCTGTCTAATCCATGCCCTATATCCACAGGTAACCAGAGTTATACTATAAAACCATAGTGAAGGCTGGGTGCTGGTAGCTCATGCCTGTAATTCTAGCTACTCAAGAGGCTGAGATCTGAGGATCGCAGTTCAAAGCAAGCCTGGGCATGAAAAGCTGTGAAACTCTTATCTCTAATAAACCATCAGAAAGCTGGAAGTGGTGCTGTGGCTCAAGTGGTAGAGTGCTGACCTTGAGCTGAAGAGCTGAGGGACAGCACTCAGGCCCAGAGTTCAAGCCCCATGATCGTCAAACAAACAAGCAAAAAACATAGTGAAAGGCAAATAAGCCTGTTTAGTCGACCTATGGAAGACTCACAAAACTTACTAGAATAAATACAACAGAATACACTTTCAATATAACCCAAGGCCAGAGGGCATTGTGGAAATATCTGATTTTGCACACATGCATTTTTATTTGGCCTTTCATGTACAAATACACCTAGAATGTGGCCTAAAAGGAAGAATTCTTAAGTATTTGCTCTTTTATTTTCTGGAAGCATATAGATAATTTTTTCATGGTCGAGGCTCATCATCCAGTGTTATCTTGATATTTCTATTCCTGCCCAGATCGAGGATGGACGGGAAACCCAAATTTAGGCAGCTGTGTTTTTTCTCATTGTAGATAAGACTGACATTTGGGTGCAGACCATTCTTTCTCCCTTCAGGGGGTTGCTTGCCCTGTCAACATGTCATCAAGTCCTGTGGTCAGCAGAATATCCCAGGCAGTTGCCACCACACTCCGACGACGATGACACGTTAAAACACAGAAAAACAGAAAACAAACAAACAACAACAGCAAAAACCAGCTGACTTTGGGGATTATGAAGAGTCATCACATAAAATCCTGAAAAAGCCCCCATCTCAGTGGGCAGCACCTGATGACCTTGGGTATAGTTCCACCCCAAGTTTTCCAGGTCCTCACTCAGTCTCCTGATGATTCTTCCACTGAAGAATCCCACTGTTTCAATCCAAGTGGACATACAGGAAGATACTGACCATCGTGGCTGAAATAAAGCAGTGCTCAGATGCTCCAAAGCATTTGTGCTACATATATTAAATTCACTTTCAAACTTTCTAGCACTTTCTCTTACCTAGGTGAATCTTGAGCGCTATACTTGTGAAGAAAGGATGCTAACAATTGTCACACTTGTGGGTGTTCTCTTCTCCCCCACCTTCCCCCCTACCCCCACACCAGCCTAAGTGGCCTTGCCCATCCCTCCAGCCTGTCCTGTCAGTCCCTCGGTCTTACCACAACCTCTTGGGGGTGGTGTCTTTTTCTCAGGGCCACAGTATTTGTCACTGCTTATTTCAAGTATCATAAACAGACGGGTAGATCCTCTAGATTTTTGCTCGTTTTTGGCCTCATTTAATCCCAAACTCAAGTCATTGGCTTGGGAAACTGACTCTGACTTCTGACTTCAGAAATCTATGAATACTTCAATTGTTTTACTTAGAATACAAGTAAGAATTACAGTATACATATGGAATGTTTACTAGACACCAAACATTATTCTGCCAGCATATCGATTCAGTGCTCCTCAAAGTGGCATGGGCTAGGCATCTTCCTTTCATTAAAGAGGACTCTGAGCCAGGAAAATACAGAATAACTTATGGAGGTTATATAGCTAGGATGGGGCACCTTTTGACTCAAACATACCAGTTTGGGCCCAGAACCAGTATTCTTAACCACTAAACTATGAAGCATGAAGCAGTGGAGAGTGTTTTCAGTACTCTATGCTGGAACAGACAACAAGATGGTAGAACTTTATGTTTTGTTACTAAACAACCATCAAAGTTTAGTATATATAGTAAATGGTAATGTTTATAGTTCACTATAGTATCATTCAGTGTTCTTCTGTGCTGTAAATCATTGTGGCTTGGGTCTCCTACGGGAGACATGGGTTCTTTCAGAAACTCTGACACACACATTTAGGATGGTGAGAGATGTGAAAGAAAGAAGGAAAGAAGGAAAGAAGGAAGGAAGGAAGGAGGGAAGGAAGGAAGGTAGAAAGGAAGGAGGGAAGGAAGGACTTGCTGAACTTAAGAGGATGAGGAAGGCAATGTCTATCATCAGAACAATATGGTATGGGGCATTTGGAGACTGAATATAGCCTCCAAACCCAAGCAAGCAGATGGTAAAAGAAAGTTTCTTGAGATCCACAAGCTGTTTGCAAACAAGACTCCACTGTGTGCTATGTTCGGACACCTCTCAGTTGATCTTTCTGTTTGGTAGGAGATGGGAGGAAATGAAGTTGGTATGTAGAAAGACACAGGGTAGAAAATGAGCCAAAAAGGTGGTTTCCAAAGAACTTGAAAAGCAGGGCTGGCCATAGTGTCTCATATTTGTAATCTCAACTACTTAGGGGGAATCATCTTGTTAGGGCAACTAGGATAAAAGGTCAGAGAGACTCCATCTCAATCCACAAGCTAAGAGTGGTAGAATACCTGTGATTCCAGTTATAGAGGACTGCAGTCGGAAGCAAGCTCTGGGCAAAAAGAGCCGCTTCCTAAAATAGAACTAAAGCGAGAGGGGACTGTGAGAATGGCTCCAGTGATAGCACCACTGGGTTTAACCAGTAAACACTGAAAATAAAGTTTAATAACAGACTTGCTCATTTGCTGGTGAGGCAATCCTTCGATCTCATAGCACAGGTCTGGGTCTAGCCTGCCAAAGGAATTATCAAGACACCTAGTTGAGAATTTGTATTTACTCCATACTAGTCTTTCCCAAACATAAAGACTGTGGAATGAAAGAAATGTTAGACATAGGAAAATCTGATACTGTCACTGAAACTAAACAGATATTTGAGATGCATCACAAAACATTAGTGACTCCAGACCTGTACTAAGCAGAATTACAGAAAAATATATATACATATATATTTCTGTATATATCTATATTCTATATATGTATATATAGTGCTGGTCCTAGGGCTTGAACTCAGGGCCTGGGTGCTGTCCCTGAGCTTTTTAGCTCAAGGCTAGTGCTCTACCACTTTGAGCCACATCTCCACTTCCAGTTTTCAGGTCATTAACTGGGGTTAAGCATCGTCTCACAGACTTTCCTGCCTAGGCTGTCTTCAAATCACCATTCTCAGATCTCAGCCTCCTGAGTAGCTAGGATTATAGGGATGCACCACAAGTGACTTGCTAACAGAAACATTTGTAAGAAGCTTATACTAAG
Source organism: Dipodomys spectabilis (assembly GCF_019054845.1). NCBI lineage: Eukaryota > Metazoa > Chordata > Mammalia > Rodentia > Heteromyidae > Dipodomys > Dipodomys spectabilis. Next base: position 22,881,232 of record NW_024870701.1, on the reverse strand, counting down.
GCATCTTTACAAAAACAAGTATAGAAGAACCAGAAACACACACAAAAAAATAGAAGGAGTCATTAAAGCATGGAGACTCAAGGGATCATAGGAATCATTTAGTCTTCCATTCTTGTTGCTAAGGTTCTATGTTTTTGTTTTGTAGCTGTAGTTGAAAGCAAGGAGAGTGCCATTGGTAGTTAATTCCCACTGGATAGTCTCACCTTGTTCCTATTTTTATTTGGAAGTTGAGTATAAGTCAGGTGTTGAAAAATCTATATTGTATTTGAATATACTAACAGAGATAACGTACTGATTGTTTTGATAAAGTGGAATATATTTGCACATATGAATAACACTCTCCTTTCCCAACCCCCATCTGCAAATTTTCAATTTTCCTGTATCTGAATTTCTGCACAAATGTTTGTTTTAAGTTGGGCCCACCTGCACTTGAACCTCAGGTGGTCAGAACACCTTGGGAGTCAGAAACAAAATATTCACTGAAGTCTAAAGAGATTTACGGTCCCAAGAGAACTTGTTAAGACTTCAGAATATTCCATTGAAATGCCAGACTCTGGAAAACACCTGGAGAAGTTCTCTCTCTGAGAACAAATGCCAATGCTGTTTTTTTTGTAAAAAAAAAAAAAATGCTGAAAACACTGTTGAGACCAGCAGTGTAGGCAGTGTTATGACTATATTTTAAATTTTCTGGTTTCATGTATGAAAAGTAAGAGTTTCTGTGTGTGTGTGTGTGTGTGTGTGTGTGTGTGTGTGTGTAGTGTATGTGAGAAATTATCTGTGTTATATATACTCACTTATTATCACAGATGCTCAGGTATATAAGAAAAGCAACTAAATGGGTTGCCTTAAAATTACAGGAAGAGATCCATCCTTTGTCTAGATATTCTGAAAACGGTAAGAAAGACACCTTTTCCAAGTGAAACTGCACAGAAGGGAAAATTGTGCACAGTACAGATATTGATATATTTGCTCATAAAAGAAAAAGATAAGTGTCCAAATTTTACCATTACTTCAACTGGAAAATTCTTACACTATATCATTAAAACAGAGCTTCTCAAATGATCTTGGGTACAGTACCAGATGTTTTTGTTCACACCATAGACTTGTATAGATATTTTGGTTAGTTGTTAACATTAATGATATTAGTAGGAAAACCATCACATGCTTAAACATGGATACATAATTTGCGATGTAAGTTTCTGAGCTCTTTGAGCTGTTAGATGTATCTCAGTGGTGGACCAATGACAGGCACTTGACCAAGGTTCCCTGGCTTATCTCTATGTAGTATTAACTTAGAGAACAGCACTGCCCATGCCAGGCCAGTTAGATAAAAGGTCTTCAGAATGAAAGTATGTGTTTATGTAGCAAAGGACTGAGCTAGAAGGATTTGTGGGATGCGGTTATGCCGGACACTTAACATACATTCACTTTATCCGGTAGTGTTTTAAAGCTGGATTTTTTGGTTACCTTTAGACCCAGAAAAAGTGTTAAGAGAGCAGGCAGAAAGGATCATAAACCCAGACACAATGACTGGCTACTCTACAATCTTGGACAAATCTAATTGTTGCTTGGAAGGAACACTGTCCTTCCTCTGGTCCCTCATTCTATGAATATCTCTCTAACCAGTAAGTAGAGGCTGGGTCCACTGGCCCTGCCTTTATATTCTTGAATTTGTTCCCTCAGCCCCTGTCTAGCCTATCGCCAAACCGGCTCCATTTCCGATGGCTTCCCACACAGACCTGTGGCATAAACATCTGTTTCAGCACACTTTCTAGGGACAGAATAATCTTTTTGTAGCAGTTTTAACCCTTTCCTGTTCTTATACTTTCTATGACTGCCACTGTCTTCAAATGAATGTCAGAAACCAAATACTGGGTCCTGATTCAAATACATCAAGTGGGAAATGATACATTGAGATGATCAGAAAAATCTGAGTATGGGCTGGGCATTAAACACACTAAAGGAATTGGTATGCTGGATAAGTTTGCTACCTTATTTCCTTCTCTACTATCTTGGCCCTGGTACATGACACCTCTATGGAGATTTCTACACTTTTCCATACATACATAATTTCTCCCAGGTTTAAAATGTTCACCAGGCATGATCGGCATCCTACCAGGGTACCATTATATGTATTGCCTCAATTTATCTCACCCTTCGAGCCATCTCAGATACATCACCAACCTTTTCTTTTGTTTGCAACAAAAATACAAGGACTAGAGGCATGAAGTAACTTTCCCAAGGTCGCAAGCTTGATACAAATGGCAGACTTTTCCACTAGTCTTTGCACAGGAGGCACACATAATAAAGGTCTTACATGAATACCTGTTGAATGGAATGGCAACTGAGGGACCCAAAGCTTCTGCTCTCCATGTTATGTCTGGTCTCCAGTACATTTAGTTTTCTTCAATATGCCCTTGACTATAATAGCCATGAACATGCCATGAACATTTTCACTCATGAAAGTGTCTGACTTTCATAAGCAATGCTACTCCATTTTCCTAAAGGAAGGATTTCTGCTCTGAGCTGGTGGAGCATTTACTGCAGGTAAGGAGGATCAAGTGTTTTAGTCTGTACTCTCCTCAGTGGGAGATGCTTCTTGGTAAGGTCAATTCTCCAATACTGGCTGGGCATGGAGATCCTACATGTTAATTCTGTACCACATCCCTACCTAGGCACTTAGATTCACATGAGTACACTTTCTTAAACATCCTGCAATATTTAAGGAAACTTCCCATCTTAGTAGGCAGTAAGAAATAAAATAGAAATAAAGGCTAGGAATGTGCTGTTCGTATCCTAGGGGAAGTGTCCTAGCATCAGCATGGTATTAATCCTGGAAAATTTTCAGCCTGCAAAATGGACAAAATGCCTGGCATTTAAGAAACTTACATACGTGAAGATTCTGGCACTTAGTGCAAAGCAGCCAGATGCTACATGGCTTTGTAGTGGCAAAGCAAGCATGCAAACAAACAAACAGAAAGTAACAAAAAAAACCCACATAAACTGTGACAGTCAATTTTTAAAAATCCAATGAATATACACATCTATGTAGAACAAACATTGAAGATTATGTCCCCTAAAACCTCACCTGTGTTCCTGAGGTTGAAATAATAGGAGATATTTGCTTTTAGATTTTTTTTCTATGCACTCTATATTTGTTCAGTGAAGATACTGAGCTTCAGAAAAAAGAAAAAAATTAGGTGGAGAGAAAAGCATATAGTTACTGGGCTTTTCCTAAAGACTATTAGTTACTGGCTTGCATTTCTCTTGGAGAGGACAAAGGGAGATGAAGATCCTCATTTCCAATCATTGGAAGACTACAAAGGAGGGGCCTCAAGGGTGTCTGTCGCTTCAAAAGGCAGGAACAAGATGTTAGAAGATAAAAGGAGATGTGTTTGGGGAGAAACCAAAGAAGAAAGAAAATTCAAGGCAGTTTAGGTGTGAATTTCAGAAGCTTTTACATCCGTGCTTTGAAAACCCACTGAGAACATGACCCGCCCACCAGCCTCAGGCCTCAGTCTAGTGGACACGTCTAGCTTGTAGACCCTGGGCCAACCACAGCAACTGGGCCTGACTGAATACAGAAATGTAGGAAGCAAGGGCTCCCTGGCCCTACCTGCGAAATCAGTTGGCCCGTTCCCAGGGAATCGGTAGCAAGGAAAAAGACAGATGCTCATGTCAAGACTGTTCTTTGACCTATCTGGATGCAGAGACCGATAAAGGATAGTCAGATAGAACAAGTCAATCTAATAGACTTGCCAATCTCTTCGCTGTCAAAGTCATCAAAGCTTAGTGAGGGAATCATGATTACTTTTTTTAAAAAAGAGTTTATAACAGGACAGACCTTCAATTGCTCCAGCCACACTTGAACCACACATAAATACCCAGTTTTCCCTAAAGGGATCCTTCAGGTCCCTTTTGTGAACAAGCAGTGACAAAGCCTGTAAGGGAATAAGCCCAGGAATCATACAGGATTTAAGATGTATGGGACTCCGTTTCTTCTAAAACCTTCCCCAAAGAAGAGTATAACTAAACAATAGAAGCAAACCATTTGGTGCAGTGAGGCCAGAAGTGGCATCCTCAAGCAGGTGGCCAGCTTTGTATCTCTATGTGGAAAAATTTCCATAGGCTGGTGGTGACCTGAGACACATCCCTTTCTGACACACGAATAGCACTAGGCACTTAGAATATTCTTAGTATTACATGGTGACCACAAGATTTCCACGGCTTTCCTGGCCTCAGGAACCAGCAACCTGAAGGGTGGAAACACATGTTGGCGTGTCCAGTCTGGATGGGGAGGAAGGGCTGTGACACACAGTGGGACATGGTCAAGCAGAAGCAGGGGAGTGAGACGTCTGCACTGTGGTATTGTCAAGGAGTGTGGAACTGGCCCTTCTGGGAGCCAAAATCCTACCCTCAAAGGGATGGACAAGCCTCAAATAACCCAGTTCCCCTTCAGTTACTAGTGCAGTTAAAATCTGTTATCTAACCATGTATACCAACAAATGTAGAAGGAATATGATCACCTCAGAAAGAAGCAATTCCTGAATCACACATAGATACCCCAAAGTTTATACTCACACCCACTCTCTCACACACATACATGCACACACACACACACACACACACACACCTTGTCATTAACTTGGCCTCCCCTGTTACTTTTCAAGCACCAGAACAGGGTCACATAAAGCCTTTTACTCTTTTGCAATGAATGAATATTTAGATAAAGAGAAATCTTAAGCTAGATGAAGGGAGGTGTGGAGACCAGCCGAATTGGGGTAAAAGACAATATTCTTTCACTTTTGTTTTCATTTCTGTCAGATCCACTGGAGATTATGTGAACATATGAGTAGATATTTAATAACTTATCTGATTTAAATGGCAAGGAAGGCCTATCAGTTGTCTGTCTCTCAGATTTTGGAACATAGCTTGCAGAAGAATCAAGAAACTGTGATAGAGACACCCTAAACAGATGTACAGGGCTGCCTTTGACACTCACCTGTGGCCCTTACTTTTGTCAATTCCTTTCCACCTCTCCCTATCCACTCTTCACCCCACTCTCTGTGTGATGTGGAGCTAGTTCACAGCAAGTCTTGGGTCCTCATGTTCCCCAGTAGTAAAAAGGGGCTTAGGATGGAACCCATAGGCATTAGTGTTGGGAGCCCACAGGGGGCTCCTAAACATGTTGAAAGAGGAGAGCACTCCAAATACGCAGAACTCTTGCTACTAGAAAATCACTTGCTCCACCATTGGAATTTAACTACCATTGGCTGTGACACATTCCCCCCTTCCTCCCCCCACCGAAACAGGGCACTAAGGGATTATAAGGCAGACACTGAATAGGGGAACAGTGTCATATAGAAAGGAGCATCATATCAGTCACTTCTGGCATGACCTTTGCTTGAATACGTGATCCAGCCTCACTGAGTGTGTAGAGGGAGATCAGGACACTTGTATGTGAGTGGAGGCGGGGGGGGGGGAGGAGTACACATGTATGTGTAGGCAATGACTCCTTGTAGAGACAAGAAGATAACTTTCCATCTCTGACAAGCAGGTCCCCGGCCACCTAGCCACTGCCTGCACCCTCTAGTGGTTTGTCCAGGGGAAACTTCAAACAGCACTCTAGCCTTGACAATGGTGAGCCATTTCCTAACAAAGGTCAGAAACACTTAACTGTCCACCTCTACAGGAGTCTGCAATTCACCTGTCTGCCAGAACACAGCTTCAAGGTGTTTGCGTGCAGTAATTACAGAAATGGAAATACTCAGTCCAAATAGAGAGCTACAGGAGAAAACTTTAGCCTTACTTGATTCATGGATGGTTTTTCCTTAACTCTTTGCTAAGCTGGAAAACTCACCTCCCCAATGTTCTAAGCATCTTGACCTAGCAAGCACAGATGTCCCGGAGGAGGTGAGAGAGAAGGTGGAGGGGAGGTCAAGTGACCAGGCCATTCTTATTATTTGCATTTGGAGTCAGAGAAGTGGTCAAGCCCAAGTGAAAGTTCTGTTGTAATGCAAAGTTCATTTGCTCATGACCCCAGGACAGAACAAGTCACTCTTCAAACTTTACAAAAGCATGAGGAGAACTCACCTGTGGCTGAAATCCTTTGAAGTCACTGGCTGCAATGTCACTGACAGTGAGGAGCTGGGAAAGAACAAAGGAGATATCCTTAGAGACAGGTCTCAACGTCTGCATACACCATCCTCAAGACAACCAATGCACCAGGACTCACCAAGGCCTGGCTAGGAGCTCAAGAAAAAAGCAAGTGTGAGATTTTTGGGCTAGGAATCAACTCAAGGGCCTTCCTTGTGGATGCCACATCTCTCTGATCTCATGTTCCTCTTCATTGACCTCTCTTATCTTTCTTCTTTTTACAGCGGCATCAAAGGGTCTTAACTTAGAAATCCTGGACATGACTGGACTAAGTGCATTGGTCCTCGGAAACTATAAGTATGACTGAATGAGTCCAAAGGTATCTCTAGTTCCTTAGGGAAATGAATTTTCTTCCTCAAATCACATATATCTTTGATACAACAGATTGAGAATTACAAGTTCAGATACTGATAAAGACTCATCTCTTGTCAGCGAGCTTTTCCTGTTTCTCCCTCTTTCTCTTTTAAAATCAGCATTAAAAATTACTCTTTAGTTTTCTTATTTACATGTGACTCAATTTGTCTTTATCACATGTACTATTTAGATGTTTATAGCTTAAGTTTCAATCATATATACTAGAATGTGTATATGGATGTTTTACACTTGTTTGTTTAATTAGTTTTAAAGAGTAGCGTTAAGGTTTAAAATCTGTTTGCAATTTCTGCAGAGTCTGGCATTAGAAAACCCTCAATAAAAAAACACAGTATTGATTTATGAAATAATCCAATTTTTACTGTTGCTTAAAACTGCTGGGAAAGGGTGGGATAAGGAGAAAAAGGGAAGATGTTTATTTTGATTCAAGAAGGTTGACAGTTAGCTTTTGTTTGGCTTGGAGAGCATTTGTGAAACAAAAAAAAAAAAAAGGAGGAAAGATTTCATGTTTGCTGTAACAATATTTTGGTTGGTTCAAGAAAGGGAAAGAGTCCTGCTGAGATTCAATGCCTGTAGCCTGAAGAAAAAGTTCAGTAAGACTTTTCTGCTTGCCTAAGTGACTTTGCCAAAAATGATGCCTAAGTATGTTAGAGCTGGGATAGAGTTTTTTCACTCTTCTGTCCGTCCAGCCTGTGGGCTAGATACCCTTTCCCAGCAAAACTCCAGTTCAGCATCTCTGGTTGTAATGAAATACTCATCCTTCATGGCCCCTCCAGTTTGGTAAAGGATCATACACATTCGCCAGTACAAATAGAGTAGAGCAGAGTTTGGTGTCAAACTTTGACAATAAGGCAAGTAAATTTGGGGTGGGGTTTGTTGAAATAAGGTGCAATTTGAATGGAGCCTTAAAAAAAAATGAAAAGGTGCCAAGGTGATGTGTTTTTTGTTGGATCAGTGGAAAGAACAAAGGCAGTGAAGGGAATGTGCCAATCCTAACACACATCCATTTGCATTGATGGGATGCCAGCGGCCTCCTCCAGGACAAAGGGAGGGAGGCAGGGAGCGCTGAGGATTGTCTGAGTCCTACACATCAGTTGTTTTTAAATACTTTTTTTTTTCTTTTGCAATCTGGACAACTTGAGAGAGAAAAGAAAGAGAAAAAGAAAGACAGAGAGAGACATATAGAGAGAAAGACATCTCACTTTCTGATGGGAAGTGAAGTAACATTTTGGTCTAGGTCTCCTAGGCAATGCATGTATTGGGAAATTGAATCTCACACTATGTTTTCCCCCAGGTTTTTATTTTTCTTGTATAAGAAAATACCTCTAAATTAGAACATACTGGCAAGAAAATTCTTTGAGGAGCTATGGCACAGAAAACAGGCAGAGTGCCAGAATAATAGCCAAATGAGCCATGGGTAGAAACATGATGTCTTGAAAACGAACCTTAAACTGTCTACCTAGACACTCTTACTTAACTTAAATAGTAATGTCCATTCACTCTTCTGAGTTTATCAATAGGCCTCTGTCTTGAGCTGGGCCCAGGGAGAGAGGGACAGATGGCTGGGGTGACATAGGCATGGGAACAGCCATGGAAGGGAAACACCAGCCTGCTTTAGCATCTAGGAGTCAAAGCACAAGGCTTCCATGTTCTACAAGTAGAGACAGTAGAGGCTCTTCTCCCACCAGGTAGATAGGTAGCAGGAAATCCAGGAGTCTAATTTCTCTTTGAACTGCGGTCCTATTCAAAATATGTGTTGGGCTGGGATGTAGCTCAGTGGCAAAGCGTTTGCCTAGCAAATGCAACGTCCTGGGTTCTATCCCCAGTACCAGAAAAGAAAAGATAAAAAAAAAATATGTGCTATTTCTTCAGGTTAATGGCCTTGGCACTGGAAAATGATCAGATCCATTTGTTTAGTTGGAAATGGACAGACATAGCATCTTATGATTTGTTGATCTGTTCTGATTCTGTGTCTCCCTTCCTGAAAACCTCAGATGCTCCTCTTGAGAAGATAGATATGGGCAGTTAATTCTGTGCACTTCTATTTTGTGCTGATATATATATATATATATATATATATATATATATATATATATTTATGTGTGTATATATATATATATATATATATATTACACACACACACACACACACACACACACACACACACACACTTTTTTTTTCACCTGACTAGAACATACCCAATAAAACCAAGTCTAACCAAACTATGGTTTACACATTATCTTAGGTAGATTCTGCATGTCTCAACATGTTGAGAAGAAGTCTGCACATATAATTAGTCACTAAATAACTTGTTGGTCAAATGACTTAAAAGGAAAGTGGAAATGACTGTCAACTTGAGGTGAGGCTAAGAATGGCTTCAATTGCTGAGTAGGAAGAACAGAAGTGTGAGACGCAGCTGAAGACATCCTTCAAGCTGACAAAAGGAAATGGCACTCAGCACCTAGCATGTTTCCTCCTTGAAGGAGGCACTCTAGTATTTGAATGAATTAATCAAGCTCTTCTCTATCCACTATGGGATTTATGAGAGACTACTGGATTATACTTCAGTGTGAAAGTCAGAGGTTAAATTTAAGGAAGAGCAGTATGAAATAAAAGAGGCTGAACAGTGAATGAATTCACTACCAGATGGAGAGGGCTCTTCCTTTCCCATGGAAGAAATAATAGCATGTTAAATGGGCCCACCATAGTTCAGGTGTGTTCCGTCTATTGGCTGCTGAGTGAGAAGATGCAGGTAGATCATATTAAGAATGGAAAACAAGCAACTTCTAAAACTGAATTCCTTTCCCTTGCAGATTCTAAATACTTCACTCACACAGTCTAATGTGTATTAAAGGGTCAGCTGGCCTGCCAACAGCCAAAGGCAAGCCTTGCAACTTCCCTTTTAAATGGATTCTGGAAGAACTGTGGGTAGAAACCTATCTTTCCTCGCCACGCTATAAGTAGCCTGTCTTCCAGGTGCCCAACCATGCTCTAACTAAATTCAGGAGCTGTTGGGCAGAGCACAAACCTGCCTATGGAATCATTGCCAAAGTAGGTATACATTCTGCACCTGGTACAGAAGAAAAGGCCAAGTTCTGGATACTTAATGCATTCTACTCAGGTGTCAACTAGAAGTATAGGACCAGAAAATACTTTTGTGTTTCAGAATCAGAGACTGCTTAAATCTGAACCCTCAAAAGAGTGCCATTCATCTAATGACAGGACCTGAAACAGACAGCTGACTGTGTCTTCCCACAAGGTAGTCTCCTGTCCCCAGTGGCTTAGGAACAACTCTGCTAAGGAAATGGGGTATGGCAATGCAGTGTGGAAAAGAGTTCCCTGGGTCTCCCTACTTCCCTCAACCTGACTGGTTCTGCATGATATTTTTTTCTGGTTCTTGAACCGGGTTGAATTTGAACACAAAGGTTCTGCTACTACACCAATTTTATTTTTTTATTGTGAAAATACTGTACAGAGGGGTTACAATTACATGGGCAAAATAATGAGTACATTTCTTATCAAGCATTGTAGCCTCTTCCTTTGTTTCCCCTTCCCATCCCTTCCCATCCTCACCCCCCCTGCCCTTCCACCCAATCCTCCCCCCCCCCCCACCAAAGTTGTAAAGTTCGTTTTTGACATAACGACTTGTACATCTCATTGTTGCAATGGGTCCACCTGTATCCCTAGTTAAACGGTTTATTTTTCCCCTTCCCCTCCATAAATGATACCGACATGAAATACAGTGAAAGCAGGGGTTATACTGTGGGAAAGGGACATACAAAGCAACAAAGAAATAATCTTATAAATGTGAGTAGAAACAATCGCATGAAAGAAAAAAAAAACATTTGAATACATATCTTAGGGTTAATTTCCCTAATATCACCTTATCTGACCTTTTCTGCTCAGACTTATACTAAATATTGCAAATAAGGGAAACCATGGGACCTATGTTTCTTTGGGCCTGGCTTATTTCACTTAATATAATTTTTTCCAAGCCTTTCCATTTGCTAACAAATGGGGCAATGTCATTCTTTCTGATGGAGGCATAGAATTCCATTGCACTACACCAATTTTTAAACTCTTATTTTGCAGAACAAAAGCTGATAAGTGACATATTAAAAATCATATTGATAATTCACAGTAGGCTCTGGATGTGTCACTTGATTCCCAGACATTTCAGGAATTCATGGGAAACTGAGGCATCAGTAAAAAAAAAAAAGGGTATAAGCATAATTTTTCTCGAAAGCCACTGCTTGGAAAACACAGATCTGGGCCCTTCCCCAGGTCTTCTCCCTGTGGGACTCTATCCCCCTCTTTAGTCCTACTGGAAACAGTTAAGTGTTCTTAGCAGCCTAGCTGTGTGTGGAGAGATCCAAGAGAGGCAGGCAAGGAGAGGAAGGGAAATGAAATCTACTCTGGCTCTGGGGAATTCAATCAGGCTGAAGTTAATGAAGGATTCTGCCTTTTCCCAGGATGGCTAAATGCCTGAGCCAGTCCCAGCTAGAGGGCTGAGCAGGTGCTAGGGAGAAAGGCAGACAGAATTGCATTTAAAAGGCAAAGGAAGGAGAAAATTCTTTCATCTCCCCTATGGAGCAGGCTAGTGTTCCTGGGGCCCTGTTCAGACCAATCTCATTCCTGACACATCTTGGTGTTCTCTGGAAGAGTCCACTCTATTTGGAGGGCGACAACCCTGCTTTCCATTTTTGAAGAGCTATAGTTTCCTTCTTGGTAGAAATTCATGGGTTTTTCCCCTTCAATATTTCCTTTTCTTCCTCTGTCTCTGTGCCTCTTTCTCTCTCTCCTCTTTATTTCTGTCTCTCTCTTTCTCCAAGATAAAAAGAAGTACTGGAAGAAGACAAAGGAAGCTGTCTGGCTCCTCTTTAAATGGTGGGAAGAGAAAGCCCTTCCATTTTCTAAGCAAAGACCTTCCATCCCCTTGTACTCCCATTCTCTCTCAATAAAATTCTCTTTTTCCTTCCCTAACCAAAACTCACCCAGTCTTGGGCTTAAAAGTGTCCCTTCAAACAGGCATCTTTCTGCCTGAAAACTCCATAGCTTCTGACAACTTTACCCCACAGAAAGGAAGGATGCTGTGCCACTCCCCCCCCCTCTCTAGGAGCATCCTTCTGCTCTGATGGCCCTTCTGTCTCTGGTGGGCAGTACAGACCACCCCAGGGTACAATGGAACCCAACATATTCCACCTATCCCTCAGGCTGACCCAGAAAATTTGTGCTTAGGAACGAGTCACTGATGCCAAAGGATGGAAGGATATGGGTCCCGCCAAACATGTCCAGATGAACTTCGACCTCAGACATACAGTTACACACACTGAATCCTAATGGACCTTCCAGACCATATAATCTTCCTGGAAATCTTTACCTTTGGGGGCCAGAGAAAGAGATTTGGGGCTGTGAAATGAATGGTTAGATGGATGAATGAACAGGTAGATAAGTAGGTAGATAAGGAAACACTGCCAAAATGGCGCTAGGGAGAACAAATTGTCATGGTTCAAATTTCCCGTCAAAGATATCATCCTTTGATTAACTATGCTTCCAGTATCATCTGTCATTGTTTCTCTTTTCTATTTCACAGAACATGTCTCTCTACTTCCTAAGTGTCACTTTCTTCTTACTTTGGCTATAGGATAAAAGCTGAATCACATGGCGTATAAGGCAATGCCCCACCAAGCTGGAACAAACATCCAACTTTATGTGTGGCTGAGTATGCTAGAAATGAACTAGTCTCAGTCTCTCTCTTGAGAAGGGAAATGAGGTCCAGAAAGATCAAATGACCTACTGAGTAGAGAAATCAGAAGAAATAAGCCTAATTACCCACATATAACCAAAAAAAGAGTTTTAGATGCTCAGATACCCTTAGATACAGGGACTTTGAAAGGAGAAGGAAAGATGGCAAGTATTTCAGGACCAATTGAGAAGGAAAGAAGTCAAAGCAACAGGTTGTGGTGCCACCAACCATAAAGGAGTCCACAGTCCAGAAGGACTAAAGGACCTCAGAAGACACTGGAATAAAGGAAGTGAAATGGAACCAGAGGGTTCCATTGTATTGGCAATGTGGGAGAAAATTTATGTTATCAGCTTGGCCCTGCCAGGGCTCTGTCAAGGGGTCATTTAATTCACTTATGTCTCATGCTACAACCTATTGAATCTTTTCTGCATTTTCTTTGAGCTCCTCCTCCTAGCACTCAAAATTACTTCTCTCATCTCAAGAAAAGGGAAACGGAGGGGACACTAATCTTGTCTTCTTTTTACCCTCCTTTCTTGTCATGTCCCGCTGAAAATACATCCTTCTAAGAGGTTACACCCTCTGATATTCAGAAGGCAGGACTGTGAGTTCATTTCATGTTGCCGCTTCAAGATCGTTTTACAAATAAAAAATTGGGCAGAAGCTACTCAGACTGCTACATGAGTTCACCATCCCGATACGCCTAAAGTGAAGTCCACATCAGAGTTAAAGGTAAACAACCTGCCCATTCAAAAGCTGGTAGTAGAGGCCAAAGGGCTAAGATGCCCACTACACAATTACCAAACTGCCATCCAAGCTAGCTGTATGTCCTTCAGCCAAATCTGCTTGGTCTCATGGAAATTCAAGTGTTAAACCTGAAACCAGTGACACTTCCAGGTGTCATTTCAGGGTCTTTCCAAAGATCAGTAAAGACGAATAATAACAGCTTTGCATGCAATTCCATGCAGGCCTTGTCTTGATTGCTTATATTAGTCTTTTATTATTTTTTAAGTGATGAGGTTCTGATATTTACAGGTAAACTTTGTAACTAATTCCCCTACAGATGTGGCAAAAAAAAAAAAACCTTCTTACAACTTCTTTTTAAAAGATTCTACATGCAAATGCCTACGTAACCCATACTCTTACAGTAGTGTAAATATCTGGGTGTTGTACAAAGTCATAACTATTTCATCTTTTGAGTGGGAATGTCTTTCAACTCCACCCCTAATCAACTCTCCACTGAGTAGAATTGAAATTACTGAGAGCTAATAAAATAAAATCTAGAGCCAGTGGAGGTGAGAAGACTTGTTTTGTTTTACTTGAACCTGGTGAGCCATACAAAACCTCACTCTCCTTCTGTTTTTGTATGTCCTATTAGACTGTTTTTTCCCCAAAAATTATTCTTCATAACAAAAATCCGGATTTCATGCAAGGTTTCTTGTGTGGTATTGGGTAGAAAGTTTACCCAGATAAAATGGTATTAACTAGTGACATGGATGTTAATATCGTCATTTATTAAGCATTCCAGTAAAAGCTGGCTGAAGAAAAGTAGTTTCTGGAGCTCATCATTCATAGATGGGGGATTGTTGAGTCTGGCATGGCTAACGCATGTGAAATGATTCCTGGGGTACCCTGGATTCTGTGAAAGAGTTCCTAGGGAATGTGAAGTAGAAATTTTAGGTCCCAAAAACTCTTCATCAAGAGCAGCACAAATGTATTGATTTGTAATATTGGACTTCCATGCTAAGATCCATTGATTTAAAGCCCTATAAAATAAAAATTTGAAAACTCATGTCTTAGCCGGGCGCCGGTGGCTCACTTCTGTCATCCTAGATATTCATGAGGCTGAGATCTGAGGATCACGGTTCAAAGCCAGCCAGGGCAGGAAAAGTCTATGAGACTCTTATCTCCTATAAACCACCAGAAAACCGGAAGTGGCACTGTGGTTCAAGTGGTAGAGCACTCACCTTGTGCCGAAGAGCTGAGGGACAGCGCCCAGGCCCAGAGTTCAAGCCCCACGACCGACAAGAAAGAAAGAAAGGAAAGAAAGAAAGAAAAAAAAAGAAAGGAAGGAAGGAAGGAAGGAAGGAAGGAAGGAAGAAAGAGAAAGGAAAGGAAAGGAAAGGAAAGGAAAGGAAAGGGAAAACTCTTGTCTTAAGCTAGGTGCAGTGGCTCATGCCTGTAATCCTAACTACTCAGGAGGCTGAGATCTGAGGATCTCAGTTCAAAGCCAGCCCAGGCAGGAAAATCCACGAGACTCTTATTCCAATTAACCACCAGAAAACCGAAGTGGCTCTATGGCTCAAGTGATAGAGTGCTCTCCTTGAGTGGAAGAGCTGAGGGACAACGCCCAGGCCCAGACCAGAGTTCAAGCCCCATGACCAACAAAAGAGAAAAAGAGAGAGGTGGGGGCATTTGCTGAAAGATGTAAAAATAGTTAATTGTCTCTTTGGGGGAGAGGTAAGGATCCCTGTCCAACCCTCACTTTAAGAATGCAGACTTTAAAACTTGCCATGATGGCAAGTAAAATATCTTTTCTATTCCTCCCTTCGTCCTTTCTGCCTCCATATCTGCTCTCATCACCTGAACTTCAACAAGTCAGGGCTGTTAGGAGCTCCAACACAGTTAGGAATGCACAATTCATGTACCAACCAGGACAAGAAGAGCTAAAGACATACTGCATTTCTGGGGCACAATCTAGACAGTTAAGTCATTTCCTTCCAAGTGTGAAATTACATCACAAGCATCTGTGGACTGTTTGCAAATTCTGTAAAAAGCCAATGGAGTAGGTTCTCCTCGTTGAACAGATGCCAAGCAAAACTGGAGGCTGAGGGAGTATCCTCCCTCGTCTCCTTCTTCTCATCATTTACTGAATTTATGCTCAGAAACTGACCAGATGATCTTCTCCACTTGGCTCCAAGATGTATAACAAAGCTTTCTAATTCATCCCCCTTGGCAAAACTCGGGAAATTGATTCACACCCCTAGGATCACTCAGCAGTAGAGAGAGCAGAGAAGTCAGAAGGTGCTTCCTTTGGAGAGTATCTGAGCACTGGAGTCAAAAGCTCTGCTCAGTAGAGCAATTTGGCAGAGAATTAGGTCCTGTGGGCCAAATCTGAAGCAATTAATCACAATTACAGGTGGATATCTGAAAAGGATAAAGCCAAGCTGAGCCCCGGGACAGCAGAATCTTGTAGCTGCGGGGAGTCACACTTTTAGAAGCCTCAGGTACAATGGAATAAAAGGAGATTCTGGAGGACCTGAATTTGAGGCCGTTATAATATGAAGATAGGATGTTTCAAGACCTAGTTCTGTCTGCTCTTGTCCAAGGTAGATGCTTCATTTCTTCATTCTTCTTAATCTTCGTACAACCAGTGCAGAGCTGTACTATTTTCTCCAGTACATGGATGAGTAAATTGAGATTCAAAGTGGTTAAATTAAACACCCAAAGTTGAATCATAGAGAGCCTAGCCCACTTCCCAGGTCATCTTGGAAGTCCCTTCACAGGATGCTGTCAGGAGGCAGCTGTGTTCCCCAGGTAGCAGATGGCTCTCTCCATCAAGTAGGAGCTAGGATTCTCATCAGACTGTGAAGCATCACCATCTAAAATTGAGTTCACAAGAAGTTGTGAACTGGCTCTGTCCAAATGAACTGTGTTCCTGAATCCGGCAAACCAAGGAGTTCCTAGAAAATGGACTGTACTATGCTGTGAACATTGCTTATAACCTTGCGTATTTTCCCTCCAGAACTAAGCTTACTCTCCCTCTCCCTTAACCCCTACTCCTTCCTCTCGATTTCCTCTCCTCTCTCTTGTTCTCGCTCCTCTTTTATTTCCTCCCTCCCTCCCTTCTAGCAAATAAGGCGAAACTAAGTTGCAAGACACCATCACAGGAGCCAGGAATTCTCAGGAACTAATAGATGCTTTTCAGGGAAAGGCTCATGGCATTCAATCCTCTCAAGAACTACACAAAGTAGTACTGTAATTATGCCATTTTACAAGTGAGAAGACAGAAACTTCCAACATTAAATCACATATTCAAAGTCATACGGTGTAACTGTATGACTCAATACCATATACCACTGAAATCTGTGTTCATCTGCCACTACTCCTGTGTGTGACATCACCAGCCATTTCAATGCATCATGGGTCATGACATGTGGTCCTTTAGGCATCATATGCTCAAGCCTTTTATTTAGGAAATGTCTACATCTTTTCAACATTACATTAAGGCAGACAACAGGAAGGTATTTAGAGAAAAATAACAACCAATAATGAGAAGGGGCTAACTGTATCTCAAGGAAGATGAATATTATTATAATCATATAAGTGAACACTTTTTAACAATACAGAAAAATGGGAGATCCCAAATAAGCCAGTTCTGTTACTACCCTGTGAAACATACTACTATATTATCTTCAACTGCTACATGGCATTACAGCCTTAAGAAACATAAGTAGCAAAAAAAATAATTTTGTTCCTGAAAGAATGAAGGAACTGGGGAGGGGGGAGGCTGGGGAGGGAGGTGAAGTGTAAACAAAGGAGGAGGCTGCAATGCTTGGTAAGAAATGTATGCATTATCCTGCCCATGTAATTGTAACCCCTCTGTACAGTATGTTCTCAAATAAAATAAAATTAAATTAAAAAAAAAAAAGAATGAAGGAACTAAGATGGTAGGAGACAGGACCTTCAAGCAAAACACAAAGGTTTTCAAAGAGATACAAAGTATCATCTTCTTGCTTTGCAATAAGCAATTCTCTCTCTCTCTCTCTCTCTCTCTCTCTCTCTCTCTCTCTCTCTTCTCTCTCTCTCTCTCTCTCTCTCTCTCTCTCTCTCTCTCTCTCTCTCTCTCTCTCTCTCTCTCACACACACACACACACACACAAAACATAAACAAAAAAACCCAAAAACCTTTCAAAGTCATTTGGGCCTGGTGATACCTGCCTGTAATCCCAGCCACTTAAATGGCAGAGATCGGGAAGACTGAGGTCTGAGCCCAACAAAAAGCATAAACTCCTTTTCAGAAACAGCTCTGGGTGTCCATCAGAGACATTACTAAGTATTTGATGTAGGGAACTCAGAAGAGGCTACGTGCTTCCTTAATTAACTAAGTGAAACTTGCTTGCTTGTAGGTTTTGCTATTGATCAAAGTGAAAAATCTCTTTAAAATGCTATTCGAAAAGTATCTGCACAACCAACTCTCAATCCCTTCCACACAAGGCTCTGCTCTTGAATTAATGTGCTCAGTCATTGTGAAGTGCTGGGAACTAAGTCTTGGGCCTCCCCAGAATCAGCACCTCTTTGTGACTCCTCAAACCTGGATGCTTCCTATTTGAATTCCCATCCTTGAAGACTTTGCACAAAGTATGCTTCAGCTCCTAATGCTGCCCCAGTAGATTAGGCAAACAAAACATCCTGGAAAAACAACACCAGATTCCCAGAAGGACACCTCTGCAGCAAACCTGGGTCTGTGAAATCTACACACGTACTGGGACTTTGTCAAAAATCTGTCCTTGTGTTGCATACAGGATTTCCAGAAACAGCTGGAAATGCATGTGTGGGGGGGGTGTGCGTGTGCATGCGTACACATCTTACACAATCCTGCCTCCACCAAGCACGATTTGCTAAAAACTGCCATGATTTCACTCTCAAAGATAATCCCTCAGAGGTGTCTAGAAATAAGCTGCCCATCAAAACAACCCAGTCAAGTGTGGATTCTGTATGTTCTCAAACCTCTCCCCAAACACAACATTCTTTATTGGTTCTGTCTGAAGTCAGGTGCTTGCCTGATTCACAGTCCACCCATTTCTGAAGCAGCTTGCATTGTTTCTGGCTGTCTCAGTTGAGGGAATATCTGACTGTCTCGTTCCGCTGAGATGGAGAACAATGAATATAACTCAGTGGTGCTGCCTCAACAGGACCAGAAGTAGTAGTTAACTCTCTTTAGTCATCACATGTTCAAAGTCCTTTATTTATAATGCACTTGCAGAGCTCTCCATAGGGACTGACAATGTGCACCGTTGCAGGTACATCTGACAATTCACTGTGACCTTGGGTAAGCCATATTCCTCATTGGCACTCATTACTTCCCATCTCTACTCTGAGGAACTCTGCAGACTGCCCTAATGCTCTCACAGCTTCTGAATCTAGGGAAGGTGATGAGAAGCCTTCCCACACACTCTCTGTTAGTAAAGAGAGGGATGACCTGGAGTCCAGCTAGTATCAGAAGTGTTGTATTATAGCATAATGGTCGAATGAGAGGGCCCTTGGCACAAGCGATGATGGAAGAGCTAGTCTGCCATTAGGAAAATATCCACTGTCTCTATGCACCTATTCCCAACATGATCGGTCATTCTGCTTTGCTTCTAGGACTCATTGCTATACAGAAAGCTTATTAAGTATGGCGGGCTCTAGGATAGAAAAAAGACAGTACAGTGGTAACATCTTGCCTAGCAATTTCCATCCACTCATTTTTGCCATGAGAAGGCCTGAGCATTTCAACCTCAATGGTCATTCTCTTCCTTTACCCAAAGTCTTATCTTGACTTTCTGGGAGACTAGGCAACCAAATCCTAAGACCTGCAAGCTTATTTCTATAAAATATTTAGAATAGTTTGACAACGGGGCTGTCTTTTAATTCAGAATTACACCTTTAGTCTACTGAATGTGAGTATGTTTGGTTTTTTTTGTAATAGTTGTTGTTGTTAGTAATCGAGTTACAGGGAATGTTGCCCTAATTAAAGATATTAGAGGGACCATAATAACAAGCACAATACAGTAGCAGACTGATAAAATGAAATGTTACACTCCCTAGACCTAAAAGCTTCCAAACAATGATATCATTTAGCTGCCACAACACCAATGAACAATGGGAAGGAGCAAGAAACTATCTTGCTTGTTTGACAGATGGAAGAAATGAGGCAAAAAAATTGGTCAGTGACTTACCCAGGGCCATGCTCTTGGCTTTAGAATTCGACATGGAAAGGATTATCCAGCTCAGCTTCCATCCAATAAAGGAATCCCCTTCTCCAACTTCTCTGACAGATGGGCACCCAGCTTGAGCACTTCAGGGAAGTGGTACTCACTAGCTTAGTGGCAGAACAGTAGTGTTTAGCAAGTTCTACTTTTATTCAATTGAATTGAATTCTGTGCCTCTACTTAGAGGGAAAACAACTAACTTTTTTATGCTAATAAACTTCTTGTGAAAATTGGAATAAGAGCCAACATTTTATAAACGAGGAAAGAGATTAACTGAGAACCCTACATGAGACCTCAGGCCCAACACTGCAAC
Source organism: Dipodomys spectabilis (assembly GCF_019054845.1). Lineage (NCBI taxonomy): Eukaryota > Metazoa > Chordata > Mammalia > Rodentia > Heteromyidae > Dipodomys > Dipodomys spectabilis. Next base: position 22,861,674 of record NW_024870701.1, on the reverse strand, counting down.
GAGACACGGAGTCCAGGTGATTCGTATCCCATCCTCTGGTCCTGTTTGCAATCCTGCCCATGGGCAAACAGCCCTCTTGCTGCTGGCCAGCTTTAGGTACATCTGAGAAAGACAATCCCCAAGCATGCCAGGAAGAATTTTCTAAGATCCTTCACCTCTAGACATGGCATGATTCTCAGGGTCATCACCACCTAAGGGAAACTTATAAAAGCTTCCCTTAAAAGTGGTTCTCAGATTTAAGCCCAGATTTAAGCGCCAATGGGAAGAGCAACTAACCAAGCATGTGCCAGAAAATCTTTTCCTTTGTGCTAATCCTGGGGCTTGAACCCAGTGCCTCGGTGCTATGTCCTTGAGCTTCTTTGCTCAAGCCCAGTGTTCTACCACTTGAACTACAACTCTATTTTGGCTTTTTGTTAGCTAACTGGAGGTAAGAGTTTCAAGGACTTTCTTTCCTGGGCTGTTTTCAAACTGGGATCCTCAGATCTTAGCCTTTTGAGAAACTTGGGTTACAGGCATAAACCACCAGTGCAAGGCTAGGCTAAAAAATCCTAAACAATTGATTATCCGGTGGAAAAGAAAAAAAAGGGGGGGGGGGGGTTGGGGAACAGGGACTGTTGTCAGGTTCTACCAACTTCCAAAAAATAAACATTCCTACAAGTTCAAGCTATCAACCTGAAGTCATCAATTGCAGTGCTGGAAAGAGATGTGCCCAATCAGCTCTACTATAAGCTGCTGTAGCACACCACCTGTGAGTGCATTGCCTCTCTGCTTAAGATCATCAACTTAGCTCACTTAATTGGGAAAATGGGCAAAAATGAGCTGTACCACACCAACTCATGGGATGGTTGATGATAAGCTTTGCATTCCCTCCTTTCGTTTATTTTCCCTCAAAGTTTATGACTCTGAAACAGTGGTGAGCAATGCAAAGAGGCTTTGGCCAGAAGTATTTTATTATTAGAGTTTCAAGTGGACACTTCAGCATAAGGTTGAAGAACTATCTGCCTGGGCTTCAGGCAAGGCAGGTAGGATGTAGCTGGAAACATTGGCTCTACTGTGAAAGGTTTTTGTTATGAACAGAGGATTTACCCCATTGCTCTTTCAAACCCTTTTGACCAAAAATTAAATGTCCCACATTGAAATGTATGAATGGATCCAACAACCCAGAAAGTTCCTGGCTTTGGTGTTGAATTATCTCTGTTCCCTCTCTTAAGTCTTGCAATGTAGCGAAGACAGCTGCTGTTCAGTCCCTACCAAACCCTGAGGGGTGTCATTTGTATACAGAAATACACACACACCCAACAGTCACCGGTTCTAGGGGATCCATCTTCAGAAACTAGATATACGCAGGACATTGCCCAATGAAGGGAAAGAGACACTGGTATATAATTATACTGAGGGAAAAAAATGAAACTGTGAAATTTGGAATGTTCCCCACAGTAGGTACCACAAGGCTTGTTAAAAAAATAAAATACTTCATTGGGGACACTACTATCTTTTCTGTCCCTATTAGACCCAAAGTCCACATCCAGGGATGGTTAGGAGAGGAGTTATCTGCCTTTCTGGATGTAGCTGTGCTCGAGCTGGATTTGGGATTCATCTCTGCAGAGTAGCTGCCATGTAACCCATGGCTACCTGCAGGAACCCAGAGAAAATACGCTGCATTTCCCTCTATCAAGCAGAGGAGAGCAAGGCTGAATACCTGGCAAAGGTTTCAGCAGGCAGTTATTTCATGGAAACATCCAAAAGCCAGGGTGACCCCTCTGGGGACAGAGTCCAGGTGAGCTGCCTTGGTTTTCCCTGTGACTGAGCCATGCCCACCCTGCAGGGGTCCCCTGATGGAGGATGAATGGGGGTTGGGCAGGTCTGGCATCTGCAGCTTCTGGGCCTGGGTCTGTGCATCTCATTTTTGAACAGGCTTGAATCAAAGCAGCCTCTGCAGCTGCTGTCCTGTTTAATCCATTTGTAATCAAAAGTGATTAGCCTGGATGCCTTGGTGCTGAGGTTATTGTGTACATGATCAAAGCCATTGCTCTTGCCTGCTTTCCAGAGTGGCCAGCACCTGGGAGGCATGGATGGCCATGATCATGGGGCTCAGGGCAGGCAGCTACTACAGTCAGAAAAAGGTGGGCTCCCTAAGTACTGTCCTAAAATAACAATCTGTGGGATGATTTGCAGCCTGGGAAAGGGAGGCACACCTAGTTTTTCCTTCAGAGGCAGACATTTTCAGCCCAGGAAATGAAGTAGGTAGCAAGAGAAAAAGAGAGATGGTGGGCAAGAAGGACTCATTCAGCATTAAAGAGTCTTAAATTCCTTCATTCTATAGAAGAAGACACTGGAACTCAGAGCAAAGAAACATATCCTCTACCTGACATCCAGTTGTGCATGTCAAAAAAAAAAAAAGAAAGAAAAGAGAGAGAAAGAAGGAAAGAGGACAGGGGAGGGGAAGGGACAAAGGAACTTTTCAGAAGAGTAGCGTAGCTGGTAAATGGATATTAACATTGAAAGAAGAGTTAGTCTGGGCATTCAAGGACCTGTCATAGTTAATATATTCCTCCTAATAGCTTCCTTAGTTTTCTCTCCTCTCAAACAAGAAAATGTCATCCCTGAACTCACCCTCTATTTATAAATTCTCCCTGAGCCCAGCTTGGCATCCAGTCCTATCTGCCAATTAGATTATGAGCATCATGATGGTCCAAATTAAAGTTCAATTCTTTCAGGATGCTTTTCATAGATCTCCCTTCTGAATTGTTTTTATCGTTGCCACTTGTTTGGCACTTATGGTTCTCTGGTCACCCTTAGGATTCCAGGGTAAACTCTTGGATGATGATAATTTGAGCATATGAGCCCTGTGCATTTGGGGGCTCCTTCCATACCTACCCTGGTGTTAAATAACTCCTGCATCCTCAACAGGAGATGGAGACTGATTTGAGGGCAGGTGCTACACTGATGAATTTGCACCTGCTTTCAAAACCAAGCATCACCCCAAATGCAGTAGATTTGTACCAAGTGTCTGTGGGATGGTAACAAAATACACAAATGGTTTTGGAATGAATACCTACTGTGATACAGTAGGTATCAAATGCAATTCATTTTTACTAAAACTGACCCATTCCCAATGAGCAACAGGAAGAAAAGAGAGGTTTCTTCAGAGTGGGGAAATTAAGAAAACCAAGACACCATTTCTTCCCAAAAAGCTTTCTCCAGAGGCAGCGGGGAGTGGGGGAGGGAGGGGGAGATAAACAACAACACAGATGTTTAGGGCTTTCTTACCCCATCGTTGTTATAATAAGCAGCCCCTACACAATGACTGTGCACACTGACCTGATGCATGGAGTTGCTGTGTTGTTAGGTCCTTCTCCCCCCACCCCCAATAAGTGGCACCAGGGTCTAATTCCTTTAGCTGAAGAAGGTCTTGGTAACTTGCCTGAGTTTGTCAGATCTTTATGTGTACCTATGATGCAGTTTCCTGGGCATGTCTTAAGTTCACCATACAGGTTTCACTAGTAATAAAGGAACCGCCCAGACCCAATATGCAGAGAGCATGGTGAGTCCTTTGTACCAAGAGATACAGAGTTGGAAGCAAAGACGTCGTAGGAGGATGTGTGGAACATTTATGAACATTCACACTAATACCTCACACTAAGAGAACACATCTTTCTCTTGCTGAATTTTATTTGATGTTGGAAGATAACCAAGAACTCCAAAGCTATGAATAATTTTAAAAATTGCCCATTGTTGAACTGGTGAGGGGGAAAAAAATGAACTTTTATTAAGCTCTCCCAAGTGCTGGTATACTCTATACAAATCTCATTTATGTCTCACAGCTATCTTTCTGAGCAAACACAGTGATGTCATCTAGAAGATAAAGGATATGAGGCTCAGGAAGGTTAAGTAGCTCACTAGAGACAGCACAGAATCTGATGGAAGGGGGGCCTCTTTCTGATTCTGAATACTGAGTGCTCCTCCCACAACTTCCACCTTTTCTGACTCAGCCCCATGTCAGTGAACTGATGCATTGTGGTACCCACATCACCTCTTGCTCATTCACATTTCAGTAGCATGCCAAATAAGTAAACTAACTCCTACTCCAGAGGAGACAGAGCATCTTCAAATGGAATCCTCTGATTTTACAGATTAGTGAACTGAAGCTCTAAAAAAGCTAATTACCGGCTCCTGATTACAATACTCATTAGAAGTAAGACTAACCTTCAAACATAAGTCTTTGACTTCCAGGACAGTGCCATTTTTCTTGAACTATGGGATGTGGGGAGAGAACTGGGGCTGTTAAGTAGAGACACAGAGGTATCTGTCTTTTGGGCATTGTCATTATGAACCAACTCTACATAAAACGCCCAGAGGTATTTACTAATGTGTTGCCCACAAAGGTGCAAGGGCCCAGTGCCAAGGTCCTTATTCTACCAGTAGACTGAGATGGCTATGCGCAGCCATCCATTCAGGATATAGCCCACTGCATCCTTGAGGCCTTTAATAGCAGCAATATTAGCTGGCTTAGGGAATCAAAGAGGTTAAAGAAGAGCAGGTGGAGAATTTCTTCCTTGACTTTTGAGAAGCCACAATTTCAGCTTAATTTGTAATAGATAGTGAGAGTACAGGAACTGACAACAGGGCCCATCAGCTCTTCTGTTAGTAACACTTGAGGACACAGCACTTCAATATGACTGGAGCCAGCTGTCCAATGCACAAAATGACCTTTGGCCCCCTCCTTGGAGAAATTTAATTCTCTTCATGCTTCTTTCTCTCCCCAGGGAGTTACGAAACAAGGGTTGCCAGAATAATCAGAAGCCTTCCTAATGACAATGCTCAAACAAATGAAGATTACACATTGTCAGAAACATAATCTGCAACTCTTCTCCTGTGTTCCAGCCTGTTTGCATTTTTAAAGTCACATCTTCGGGAAGAAATGTGACAGTTGGGGGCCCTCCCTGTATTTGCATTTAGAAAGGCATGTGTCTTCTTCCTCTAAAAGGCCAGGGGGGAAAGTTAAAATATGGTAAGTTCAGAGCCCTTTATAGTTTTGTGACTTCTAGCCTACGCCGTGTGGGTGTCTAGGTCTTCTAGACACATATAGCAACACACATTCACTTTGTGCTTCTGTATAAGGAAAGGTAGTTTCCTTGCCTGCTTTTACCCAGCATTAATGGACACTTCCACAGGAAGGGCACAGATCTTCTGAGATGATTAGCTCACCTTGTTTATCCTAAAACTGTTTAATTATTTCCATTATTTAAAAGACCATCTGCAATCTTCACCATGGACTTCAAACTAGCTGGGCCATACCAGCCCTGATCTTCCCCAATCCTAGATCACTGGCTCACTAGGCTCAAGGCTCAAGCCACAAAGGCCTACTGGATTTACTGGTGCTGTAGAATCTTTACACACACACACACACACACACACACACACACACACAGATTTCAAATTTAAATTAACCAGGCTGGGGTCTGACCTTAGAAAGGCCGCTCCTGGCTAGACTCTGTATTGTTATATATTCTTCCGCATAGCTCTGTATATGTTATTCATCCTCTGGACACGGATGATCTTTCTTTATACCCACAGCATTTTGTCATGTTTGTTATTTGTTGTCCTCTCACCCTGTCACACCTTACTTCAACGTAAACCCCAGAAGTACAAAGGCTTCCCATGTGCTGAGCTGCTCTATTGCAATAGCACTTGAGATCTTTGGGCTCAGAAGTCACAGAGCACAGGAATGTATACATATCCTCTGCTCTACCATCAGGAAGGTTCTGCTTTGTGTTCTCAGCACTGGAGGTGGGTTCACATCAAACCACCCCACTTTCTCATACTATTGCAGGTTTAGTTTAGACATTCATCCGATGGGCCCTTGTACTTTCCGAATGACTTTTTTTTTTTTTTGCTCAATCTATACCCCTTAGCTAATCCCAGAAGGCACAGAATAAAATAAGATGTTAATGTGAAAAAACAGCCATGAGGACTTCAGTTAGAACTGTTTAAGCTATGAGGAGGACAGGGATGGCCTGGGAGGCCTCTGGCTAAGACATGTTCCTTTGAAAACAGGAAGTCTGGGAAATAGAACATAGGACTTGGACCCTGATCAGACCTTAAAAGCTGTATGCTGACTGGCTCTAAACCATGCCCACCCAGTCACTGCAGTCTTATGCATAGACTTCTTCCCTACAGTGTTGCAATCCTAACCTACTGGTAAGCTGTGCTTCAGCTCCAGATATCCAGTATCTGTTTGGTCTTGGTCCTTGTTCATAGCTGTGACTTCAGTCTGGCATTTCCATCAGTTTTCTCTGAATGGCTAGGACTGTACACATCATGATGGAGCTCTCTGGAAAGCACAATGCTTTCATAAGCTGCCAGCCACAGTACCAGGCAGAAACATTCTCTGTTCCTTGGAGAGAGGAAAACTGTCCTTCCAATTTATTCAATTCAATGATTTGAACAAAGCAAGGCCAGTTTTTGACTGAAATTTACAAAAGGCGTTGATGAAATTGAAGATGGGCTGATCCGTGTAGGATCAAACACTGAGCCGTTATGGAGTCTTCTAAAGTGAGGGCTTGGTCATTCAGCAAACAGTTCTCAAGCACTCACAGTTTGCTTTAGAGACTAAAAGCCTTTATGGAGAGTGTGTCCCCCAATTCTAGTCCATGGGGCAAATGCCTGGCTATGCATAATTGTCTGAGGTGTTTTAAAAATATAAGGCTCAGATATTTCAATTCACAGGTTTAGAATGAACCTGCACACCTAACCTATGGTTATCTTTATAGGAAATGTCCAAAAGAGAAAAATTCATAGCAGCAATAAGTAAATTAGTGTCCTAGGGCTGGACAGGGTAGAAGAAGGAAAGACTGACAATGTTATAGGTTACTCTGGCAGGTGAGAGGATTGAAAATCTTCTGGAATTAGATAACAGTGATGGCTGCATGACTAACAACACACACACACACACACACACACACACACACACACACACACACACACTATTGTAAAAAATATGTTTAGAGAATGTGGATTATATCTCAAAAATGATAGAAGCATTAAATCCTATTTTTTTTTAAAAATAGAACTGTGCTCATATTTCAAAAAGCTTCCACAGGTGGTAGAGAGATGACCAGAGTGGTTAGGAATGAGGGTGTTACCCCTGAACCATTTCATAGCTTCTCTGAGAGGAGAGCATGCAGCTGACTAGGGGTTAAGCCCTAGGAAGAATGTGAGAATGTGATTCCTGTAAACCTTGAACATAAGGAATCCTGCGTTTCCAAGAAAGAAGAGTTCAGGGAAGCTCATGTTCTCAGACACCACCAGGATCCCCCTTCTGCTAGGCATTAGGGACCTGGGGAAAGCTAAATTTAGTCACAACTTTGCATAAAATGTCTTTGCTGAAGGAAGAGGCATTGCTGGCAACAATAGGCCTTACATTCTGAAGACATTCTTCATCTATTTCCTCCCATTCTTCCCCAAACAGGTTTCCCTCTTGAGTGTAGAGTAGATGGTAATTAATTAGAATTGGGCTCACTGAATCATTTAGATATGAGGAAGCAGCGGATGGAGGCTGGGGAGGCGGGTGGGAGGGGTCTGCGGGAGTTGCCTGGAACAAGTCTTAGAGCAATGAGCCAGCTACACACGGAGGAGATCCCCAGAGCTGTGAAGCAGAGAGCCTCAGGCTCCTGGCACTGCTGGATGTGTGGAATGGGCTATTCCTATGGGACCTACAGCCCTGGAGACACCCAGCAGCAGTTTTGCTCCTCCAAATTCAGTGCTTGGGGGAAATCAATAGGGAAATGAATCACTTAGGAACCAGAAACTATTTAAGGGCATCCAGTAGAACATCATTGTGCCATGAATGGGAATTCAAGCTCACTGGCTGGCACCATGTAGGTTAATGAGATGAAGTATGAAGCCTGCTACTTCCTGGAAAGTTCTGTGTGTAAATGACTGAACCTAAACACTTCTGGAGGGGCCTGAGTTAACAGAGAACCTGTACAGAAGTTGGATGGTTGCCTGAGATTCTTAGACATGTTGGGTTTATTAATAGATTTCGATTGGCTAATACCCACAATCGCATCTCTTCTATCCCAACTTTTAAGGAAGATGGGATCTTTTTGACTCTTCTGCACTCACAAATAAGTGTTCTGGCCACAACCTTATAGGAAATGAGAATAGCCAGTGTAACTCTTCTTTCTTCATATGATCAGACATGCCCTGCCAATGACTCCCACCAAAACCTTTCTCTTGACAAAGTAGGTCTTGCTCTGTCATGGATGTGAATGTTACATCCTGAGTAATTGCAAACTTCACCCAAGCTGGGTCTCCAAGCCTTTGACCAACCTCAGTCATCACAGTCTGAAACAGGAAATTTGTATGAGACTTGTCCAGTGGCCCTAGCCAGGAACCCCTTTCTAGCCATACACTCTTCTAAACCTGGAAACTTCACTTACTGACAATACTACACAAACACAGTCTATGTTGTCTTGCTGAGTTGTCCAACTGATCTGTGTTTTTAACTTGTTTTCCTGCAGGATGCTAAGAGTCTATAGAATCAAGCTTGCATTTTCTCTTCCCTTGTGGCCTGAAAGAAAGCTTCAGAGAACACCAACCTGGATTTAAATCACAGCTCTGGACTTTGTAACTGTGCTCTTTTGAGGGGACTGCAAATAATCTCTTAGCTTTGGTTTTATTCTCACTCATACAGACTCAGGTTCTAAGAACAGCTTCTAGAAGCATACAGAAAGTGAGAAGCTCAAAGTTTCTCTCAAACTTAAGTTATGACAGCTTGGAAACTTTTGGTGTGTGTGTGTGTGTGTGTGTGTGAGAGAGAGAGAGAGAGAGAGAGAGAGGGAGAGAGTAAAATAGAGACATCAAGAGAGAATAAGCAAGCACAAGAGAGAGTGCATTTTATACTACATCAAAAAGCTTTAATTAACAAGTCACTTATTTGAAGGAGAAAATAAAATCCCCTACTTCTTTAAATATAAGGAAAAGAATAGAGGCATCACCACAAATTATGTGCATAAAAATGACAGGAAAGAAAACAGAGCCTTGGGGAGAGGGGGAGAGATAAAGAAATAAATATCTGGATCAAAGATGAAAAGAGTGTAAAAACTTGAAATATCATCAGAACCCAAATGGAGGCTTAATTTGTTGAAGACAGCGTCCTTCCCGCTGTGGAGACACACTGACAAAGGTCCTCACGAAGACTGGCTGGACACTCCTGCAGAGCAGTGCACGCAGATGTGCCAAGACCCGCTTCACTCTACCTGAGTCTGTGTAAAGCACCACAGTATAGCACTATGGTGGATGAAATCTTCCCTTCCAGCTCCCACGACCTCGCTGGTTGCTGCCTCTGTGTGGCTGCCCTTGAAGGTTGGTGTCCCAGAGAACCCCTGGGAAGAGACACATAGCTTTGGGGGCTGTGGATTCTGAGGACCGTGGCTGGTCACATGGCTTGGATCCCTCTTCAGGCAGGACCTTGAAAAATGATGATCAGAAGACTATTCTTCTGGCCCTTGTTCGGCCCCCTCAGATGACTCTTGTCACCCTGAAACTGAGTTTTCTATGTGTAAAATGGGGGTGGGGTTCCTGCAGTGGTTCAGCTGGCTGCTGCCGGAAATTCTATAACTCCTTGTTGCTGGGAGCCCCAAGTCTGTCTTCAGTGAGGTAGGAGTGTGTGTGTGTGTGTGTGTGTGTGTGTGTGTGTGTGCGCGCGCGCGCGCACGCGGGTGCACGCACGCACATACACCCATAAGCAAGCCATTTAGTCTTGCATGTTGGCACATTTAGCAAGATATTGTTTGAATCAAAAGAAAGAGATGTCTGTGAGGCAAAAGTGGCCTGCAGATTCCCAGAGTGAAGCGTATGCTCAAGGTATTGTCAGAAGGCCTCTGTCTCTCACATTGTACTCACATTGAGTAACGAGCTGTCTTCTTAGTGCATTCCTTTCCAACTCACTCACATGCATACACCTTTGTAAATCTAGAAGTAAACCAGCTAAAAGATCTTGCTCACTAGCACCTGCCCGTGTGAAGGACAGAGATAGGTTGAGCCACCTGGCAATGGCTATCCAACTAGCTGACCAGCTTTGGACAGTCTTTCACTGACCAGCTGGCTTCCTTGTGTATAGAATGAAGAGGCAGCCCAGAGTTTACCAGCAGAGAGATCATGACTGGTTATGACTAAACAACCATGAGGATCCATGAGAAGGATCATGAGTCCCATGTAGATAAGCACTGTTATTCAGAAGGAAGATAAGAGGAACTGATACAAATCACAAAATCAGGGAAGTGTGTGTTTTGTTGTCTATTAGCTCCTCACTGCTTCTGTTTGAGCCATCCTGGGGTTTAACCCTTATCATCTATTTGCTGGTGAGTAAGAAGACAACTACTCTTTTGAAAATTCTAGACTGTGTCGGCCTCCCCACCAGAAAAAGGTAGCTCATAGTAAGGACTGTCAGATGACCCAGGGATACTGTGAGACAGATTGGAAAGGCCCCATGTTGGTGCCCTCAGATCCCATAAGCAGGCTAGTCACCTGCTCCACCTTGCAGTAAAACTGTCCCTGGACAGCTGTGTTGTGGGGAGGGAAGCTATAGGACTTTCCTGTCCAATAAAAATTGACCATTTACTGTAATTTGGTTGTGATTTAACAATGCTTTTAAAGGAGGAAGCAAATGGCCCATAAAGTCTGGTGACCTCTTCACTTCTGTGTGCTTCACCAGGCCCTCCCCCTGAGCTGGTGCCCTTCACATCGCCCATCTCTCCTAGGGCAGGCCAGAGATGAATGTATTGCAAGGTCAGGAATCTGATTCCCACAGCCAGAGTGGCAACCTGCAGTGTTCTTCATCTTTCCCTGCCCTATCTTTCTGTCTTGCCTTCTCTTTTCCTTTCCCCTCTTCCTCGCTCTTTTCTTTGCTTTCCTTTTTGTCCTGAACAATGAAAGTTGAATGGCAATGCAAATCTCAGTCTCTTCTTAAAACCCTCAGCCAGGGAGGCAATGTGTCACCCATATTTATGAGCTTTAAATGGCTTTTATCAAAGTGAGGTCGCACTAAATCACGCCTGAGCTGTCATAAATACAAATGACTCAACATAGGCTGCAACAAGCCTTCGGGGAAAATTATATGATGTGCTGTTGCAGTTATGGTATATCACACAGGGAGCTCATATATTTCCACTGGCAAGGTAATCCGCTCCTTAAGAGGACTCTAATAGGCAAAAAGAGGCAGTTAAGTCCAAGTGAATCATGGTGAGATGGTCACACTCCTAGCCAACAAGGGACCCCTCCCCAGATACTAATGAACCAGCCTGTTCATGGCAAGAAGGTAATTGATAGGACCTTAAATCTTTTATGGTCATTTCCTTATTTAGAACCAATCAATTAGTAATGACACTAGTTGATAGCCACTGAACTAGCAGGCAGGAGACCTGAAGCTTTAACATTAAATGTAGTTAAATGACATTGGCTGTGAGTGGACTGAAGTATGTCTCAAATTATTTGGTTCTGGCCTCCTTAAAAAGTGGAATTGAATCCGTCTTCCTCTAGGTAGGCTAGCCTTAGTAACTCCCTTCTAGTGGACAGATTGAAGCAGAAGGGAGGTATGACTTCTAGGATTAGGTCATAAAGGCATTGTGGCTTTGTTTTTGGGTCACTCACTCACTCTAAGAAAACCCAGCTGCCATGTTGCAAAGTGAGGACTTGAGTAGCCCCATGGAGACGAGGCTTCCCGCCAAAAGCCAGCTCTAACTTTGCAGTGTGTGAATGAACCACACTGGATAGAATCCAACAGACCCATCAAGTCACCACAAGACTACAGCCCCGGCCAACTTCTTCCTTGACTGCAAATTCAGGAGACCAAGAGCCAAAACAGTGGAGTCTGGCTACCCATAAATGCATGACCTACAGAATATCTGAGGGGTAATAGTGTTTATTAATCTGAATGATAGTTTCAGAGTAACTTTTAATGCTGAGAATGATAGTTAACACAGAGCAATTAACTCAAATTCTCCAAAGGAATTTATTTCTTTATTTTTATGTGAAGGATAGTCCAATCAAAGGTTCTAAAAACTAGCTATGTATTGGACTCATTTGAATACTGTTTAAAGGCACTTAATACTAAAGACCTATTTTAGACCAATTGAAACTAAGTTCCTAAGCATGGTGAAATCCTGGCACTGTTTTTTGTGCTTCTTGTTTTTCTGTTTTTGTCTTCTGGGATTAGGGTTTGAACTCAGGATCTAGGTACTACTATCCTTGAGTTTCTTTTGCTCATGGCTAGCACTCTACCACTTTAGTCACAGTTCTACTTCGGACTGTTTTTCGGGCTAGGGGTGGGTAGTTTATTAGCTATAAGAATCTCACAGACTTTCCTTCACTGGGCTGGCTTTAGACTGCAATTCTCAGAGCTTAGCCTCCTAAATAGCTAAGATTTCAGGCATGAGCCAACAGAGCCTAGATGGCTTTGATATTTTTAAAGAGTTCTCTAGGGAATTCTAAATGAACTGCCAGGTTTGAATGCTACTGGATTTGATTAATTTTGTGTTCTAATACATTTTTTATAATTTTCCAAAACCCTGGCACATGCTTTCTCTCTGTCTGTCTCTGTGTCTGTCTCTCTCTGTCTCTGTCTCTGTCTCTCTGTCTCTCTCTCTCTCTCCAAACTCCAGATGCCTGGAAACTGTCTAGAAAAGAAAAGACAATCCCTTTATTCCAGCTGGTAAAACCTGGCTAACCACAAAGAATCCATTTGGAAATGTTAAATATTACAATAAGGATCAATCCTAGAGAACAGAGGAACAACTGAGACCTAGTGAGAAATGGCAATCGCTGATCAATTCCCTTAACCCACTGTGGGAAGAAAGTTAAAAATCAACTGTTCTTGAAGACTTGAAGACTCATTTTACAAAAGAGACTTGCAACATGTCACTGCTCTGTTTGAGGTCCGAGGTAACACAATGAAAGTTAAGCCACAAGACTTGCTGCTCATTTGACAAGTTGGATGTAGGACAAGTCAGTTCTTGGTTCTTGGTTCTGACTCAGGGTCCACATCTGTATGACTGGGAATTGTCTATCTGCCATGTTAACAATACTATGAAATAATGAGACAACAGAAGTTAAAGACCTTGGTGTCAGGGTCATGAATTCCTGAATCACAGAACTATACAGAGGGAATTACACTACTGAGCAGGTCTCTTTCAGAAAACTAAGCAAAACAACCCCTCTGTATAGTATTTTCACAATAAAAAAAAAAAAAGCAAAGCAAAACAAACCCTCTAAGTACCTAAATAAAATAAAATTAAAATCAGTACAGATCAAGAAGGCAAGTTGCCCCCAGTTACAGTGACCTCATGTTTTCCTATTTGATTGCTCTCAGAAGATACATGATTGTTTTCCACCCGTTCTTCCTGAAAAGGCTTAATCACATTTGTGTGCTGCTTCCTCACCCCGGATCTCCGTTCTACAAAGCCCAGTTTCTCTAGGCCTGAACTGTTTAAGAAACTGTCATATGAGAATTCTGGACTCTAGAGGATCAGCCATTCCCAGGTCACTTATATGTCTATTCTGTAATACTTAACTCCTTGGAAAGCAGCAATATGAAGGCTATAGAGATAGACAGACAGACAGACAGACAGACAGATAGATGGATCATTGCTAGGAAGTCATATCAGGATCTTAAAGCTGACAATGGAGTGTGTGTCAGCCTGAGAGAGAGCCTGATTATTCGTTTTAAAGAGCCTATTCCATTCTCTTAAAAATGGGATCAGTTCATCTTCATCACGTGTCTGTGTGTGTCTCTGCATGCCACATACCACAACAACCACTGGCCCCAGGCATGATGTTATTAAGGTGTAGTGGATGCATCATGGGGTGGAGGGTCTGTTTGTGTGTGTGTGTGTTCCACAGCAGCACACAATGACATACCGAGAATGAGTAATTAATTGATTTGCTCATTTGCGTTCAGATAAGGAAGGGAAGAGAGGAGTTCCCATCCAGCCACCCTCACTGTTCATTGGCTACAGGAGGGAAGAACCCTGGTGAATGTGTCTTTGTGAGCAGCAATCAACAAGGCCTTGGAGTGGATCATTTTCCTGAGAGACGTAGTGGAGGAGTGTCACACACAGCCGCAGCCAGGGTTACAGGCTGCTCCTGGCTCCCCAGCAACTTCCCATTCTCTTAGGCAGTAAGACAAAGGCTGAGATGAAGTATCAGATCAAAACCAGTACAGAACTTTCTACTGTTTTGTCTGATTCTGGAGCCTACCATCCAATCAATAGGATGACACTACAGTTTCTGAAGTAAGTATAGCACTGAATCAGCATGAAAGGAATAGACAGGCATTGAGTGACTCCTGCCTTGAACTAGGTAGTGGATACTGTGGCAATACAATGCAAAACTGAGGGCCAAATGTGGCTCATCAAGTATATTTTAGGCATGATTAAGGAACTAAGTAGCAAAGCAAAACTATAGTACACTTTTGACAGATGGAACCTGGAAGAATCCTTGAGCCTGGGAACATATTTATTTTTGAAAGAAGGAAAATGGGTCCCCCAGGCCTGTGCTAGCAAAATTTTTAAAAAAATGCAAAACTGAAAACAAGATTTGCTAATCATGGAAACATGCCCCATACTATCCTGGAGAATAGCCGTCAAGTTAGCTCAATTTTTCTATAAAGAAGTACGTTTGTACATGTCTCTCTACACATCAGCGACTCTAGGGCAGATAATCTGAAATGACAGATAATCAAAACATCATTTAGCATTTATCTGTCCTGGAATTGATATGGTTTGGTCAGAAAAAGGAGGGTTTGTAACACTTTGCAAGAAATAACACAATGCCTTTAGAAAGACCAGAGTCAGGAAGCACTGGGAAAATGTCACATTGATCCTAAGGCTGCATCTATTCCTTTCGATCTTTGCCTGCAGAAATGTTACTGCATCACTTTCAGGCTGAGGCAAAACATTGTGATCAGTGAGGAAGACCAGGCTTCCCCTTCACCTCATGTAAGGAAGAATATTAAATGAAGGGTAAGGATGTATAAAAGGCACATTTCTCTTAGTATCTGCGAGGCCAGAATATGCATTCATCTCATATACAACATCAAATAAAATATATGCATCTAGTTGCTAATTATGAGGGAGTAGGGGAGACTCACAAGGGATGAAATCCCAAAGCTGATAATTTATCAGCAGGTTACTGAGTTCTTATGCAGGGGAAATGGCCCACCTCCTGGAGGAAGCCTCACTGGATATTTTTTTGAGCCAGAATGAAGCACTCACACTCTGTACTCAGGTCACATTCTCTGCTTTCCTTGTAGTCAGTGTGAGCTGAAGAAGGAGTGCATATCAAAGATAACCTGGGTTGAACAGGGACCTATATCCTTGGCTTTTGTGTGGTGAATCCCAGCCCTGCTAGTTGCTACGTCATCAGTCATCAAAGCTCTCAGCCTGTGGAGTACAGCCTATCCTGCCCTTTGGCAATCACTCCTGGAGCTTGGAAAGTACAAGCAACTCAAAAAATTAACCTGAATAGTTTCTTAAAGGGGAAAAAAAGATGGAAATGGAGCCCGAGAATTGCAGTGGCTCATAGGAGTACGATAAGAGCTCCTTGTCTCACAGGGGCTCAGCTTGACGTGGCTTAGAGGAGTTGCTAAGAACAGATCACAGCAAAACAGAAGTGGGGCAGGAGTTGTGGAAGCTGAGAACAGGCACCTGTCACATTGTGTTCTGGTGCTTGGTAAGTTCCTCACGCTACCTACAAATGGATCGTCACATTTAATTTCTCAAATTAATACTGAAAAGTAACTATGACAAAGAAATTATTTTAAATAGTGAGGAAGCCAAGTTGTCCAGTCTTCAGAGTACTGTTCTAGATTAGGGGAAAAGAATCCTGGGAAAAAGAGCAAAGGGATGGAGAATCCCGTCGGCTCTTTAGTCCTGAGTAGCACCACAGCCTACTGAGCTGGTGGTCACTTCCAGCTCTTCTGTTCCATGATTTTTAACGTCATCCTTTCTTAGACCACAGTAATGCTGAAGCAGATGTGTGCTAAATAGAAACAAAATGAGGAGAAGGTGTGGCATTTAAAAAGAGAGAGAGAGTGTGTGTGGGAGAAAGACAAAAAGGAACAGACAACAGTGTATTTATAAAGAGCTGATATGTAATTTTGTGTTTGTAGAAACTTCCCTGGTTTGTTTGGTGGCAGAAACTGAATCAGAAACACATAAAGCATTATAATTAAAAAGGAACATCTTATTAAGAGTAAAGAGGGCTGGGTTTATAGAGTGCTTGTCTAGCATGCAAAAGAGCCTGCGTTTCATGTTCAACATGCACACATGTGCACGCGCACACACACACACACACACACACACACACACACACAAACCAGGCAATATCTCCAGCCTGTCATCCTAGCTACTTAGAAGGCAACAATGAAGGACTGCAGATCGAAGCAAGCATAAGCTGGTGAGAATCCAACCCAACCAATGTTTGGATCATACTGAATCACAAGTAGGAGGGCTGCAGTCCAGGCTGGCTCAGGCATAGTAAGGCTCTACCTTGAAATGAACTAATTAATTAGCTCAGTCATGGCTCATGGGCTCCAGTGGTAGAGTGTCTCCCTAATAATCAAGCACTGGACTCTGACTTTACTTGGTACTGCCAACACAAGAGAGAGTGAGAGCGAGAGAGATCGAGAGATCGAGAGGGGGGTGGAGAGGGAGAGGGAGAGAGGAGGAGAGGAGAGGAGAGAAAGAAGGAGGGAAGGAGGGAGGGAAAGAGGGAGGGAGGGAGGAAAGGAAAGGAAAGGAGGGAGGAAGAGAGGAAGGAGTGGAAGGGAGGGAGAGATAGGGAGAGAGAGGGAGAAGGAGAGAGAAATAATTTGTGTGCGTATACTAGGGTAAAGTACTGTTCCAGTGGAAAGCACTGCTCTCATGAGTCAATACTTCACATGATTATCTGGAGGTTAGAAAGCTCTGGGGGTTGCCCCATTCCAGGAAGACTCTGGTGCCAGAATTTCTTCTCCTTGGAAAAGGATTTGAATGTTCATTCTTAAGATATTCATAAGCTAGGAGTTTTTGCCCTTAGGCTTTCTTTTAAAATGCAAATACTGCTAAGAAGGATGATGCATTTCACTAGTCCATATCAAGTTGCATAGTACTGGTTACAAAGTAGACTCTGAGTTGGTCTGGAAATCAATGCTTTGCTCCAGCTTGGCTGTGTGAAGCTGACAAACAAACCATTTGAACTTTAAGCCTTTCATATGCGGAAGGGCATTAGATAGTAGAACAAGGTGGTAGACTTCTGAACTCTAAAATAAGATTTTTTTTTTTGATGTATTAGATGTAGGCTGCCAGATAAAACACAGGGCAATCTGTTGAATGTGAACATCAGATACACAGAAAAGACTTCCTTTGAGTAAGGACTAGGAAACAACAACAACAAGAAGCACTCATCTAAGTCTGGTATTTTTACTTGGTAGATCTTTGTTTCAACTTTGAGTCAGAACGGATTTTTTCATGAGAAGGAAGATTCCAGAAAGAGCATAGGTAGTGAATGGGGAAATGTTGAGAGTACGGAACAAAGTATAGCTAGCAGGAAGACATTAAAGCCCAGGGTTATCCTCCTCTCAATTGTTCCAGGAGTAGTACCTCAGTGCTCAATGAGAGAGGAAATGTGTGTCACTCAGTTCTCAGCAAGGTGCATGATCTGTCAGGTGGATTGCTCCGCCTATGGCTTCACCTGCTGCTGCTGTTCCCAGAGTTCTCCAGACTGTCCTGGACTCTCCCACACCCCCTTTGAATTTCACTCTTCTTATTTTTTTATCCCTCCTGTGCACATGGGCCTCTGCTGAGCAGGCTTTCTGGCTGTAGTCTACTTTGTGTATTTTTCCTGTTCATGTGCTATACCATTCCTTGGGGGGGACAAGCAATTCTGACTTTATTCATCTCTGAATTTCTAGTCCCTACTATATCTCCTGGTACTTCACAAGCATAGAGTAATTACTCGGTTGACTGATGTTCATGGATCCCTGTTGTCTAAAGACATTTGCCAAGGAAATGATGAAGCTTTCCTTCTCCATTTCTGTGTCTCTTCTCTTACTCTGCACTTTGATAGTCATCTCTGCAATTAGCCAACTTCTACCCATCCTCAGATGCCCTTCCTCTGGCAAACATTAGCAAGCCTTCTTTTGGACTCACAGCGCTACAACCTATACTGCCAGTTTGGTGCATGCTTACTTAGCAATTAACTGATATTCCCAGGCGCCCTGTCTTGACTTACTTATTGTATTGTCCATCAATGAGGATCTCATTAGAGCTTTCTCTATGGAGACCTACTGTCACTCTGTGGTAGGGAACAGAGCCCATGAAATGAGGCCCCTATGTTCTGAGGGCTTACATGTGTGAGGTAAAACAAGGGGAACCAGAAGTTCAGTTGAACCATCCTTGGAGATCTATATATGCAGGTGGCCCACAATTTACAAAGGAGTGAGGAAAATTCAGTATGAATCAGAAACCTAACCTTGAGCATCTTATAACCTAGCAGCACTGTACACACATATTGTATCATTGTTGCTTCTGTGTTGGTGTGGCTGACCGGGAGCCACTGCTCAGAGCCACTGTGTAGCATCACAAGATTATTGTAGTGCATGCCGTTGTGCTACCCTACACACACACACACACACACACACACATCAAGACTCAAAATTTGAAGTATGCTAGATACTAAATGTACATAGTTTTGTACAATAGCAATGTAGAGAAAATCCAAATTGAGCCCATGTTAAGTCAGGGATTGACTGTTAAAGGGATTGATCCCCATCACTTCAGGTGAAATGGGAAGTGTCATGTCCCTCTCAAAGTTTCTGCTGATTTCTGGAGTCCAACCCTCCATTCTTTTGTTTGATTTTTGGTTCTGAGAGAAGCCAAGATCTTTCCTCTCCCCTGGTCCTTTTAGCTTTCTACTCTCCTCTCACAAGAAACATTTCCGTGATTTCATATGCAGGATAATTTGTTTTCTTTTGTGCCTTTCCTTGGAGGCCTCACCTTTCATACCCAAATGAGGTATTTGTTTAACAAAAGACCACTTTTTCTCCTACAGGCAGAATCAAAGGCAAATACAGTAATGTGAAAGATCCTTTATCTTCTCCCTTTTCTAACTAAAATAACTACTGCTATGAGTTATAATAACTGAGTTATAATAACTGAACTATGAGCCAGAGGATCCTAGAGTAAAACCTGCCCTTTCTGAGGAAATATACATCTGTAGACTCTGCTCTCTGTATTTAACACAACTAAACCATCTTTACCACTGCAATGTGGTCAGGAACCATGTCTAGCCCTATTGGGGTACTGCCTTATGAGTTGGCCATTGTTTCTTGAACTCTAAAGAATCAGCCCCATTTTTCTACAACTCCTGGTCCATTTCTCAGATCCACTTGTGATAGGAAGGCCAAGGTACAGACATGGTTTTTGGTGCCCCTGGCTTCACATCCCTGCCCTCTGGATGGATACCTTGTCACCCTCCCAGGATTCTGCTCACTCTTCAGCCCTCTGGGCACAGCTAAATGCCTCACCTCTTTTTCTCTGGACTCTGAGGAAAACACAAACTCTCCTAGGTCCTCAACAGCTTTCTTGTCCCCAGAAAGATGTTTTCCATCAAACCTCTAGGGCTGCTTATTATTAAGTATGCCTAAGGCAAAGATCCTCAACCTGAAGCTTGTATCAGAAACACTTGGATGGCTGAACTCCACCACCGGAGTACATCAGAAGATCTATTTCTCCCAAACACCCAGATGATAAAGATGCTAAAGTCCTTACCTACTACTGGCTTCCATTATGTCCAGACCTTGGGCTCTTAGACATACTATTATCCTGGCCCCTAACCAAAGCAGGCATTTCCAACTTGACAGTAACATACTCACAGTGGCAGAGTGGCAGTTGGGTCTGGGTAATGAACCTGGAGTGAGACTGTGTGCTAAGGGGCAGCCCTGGCCTACTGCAGACATTTATTCAAAGTGATTAAAATCCAGACATAAAATGCTCCAGGGATCAGTGTGCTGGGAGACCTGGGACATGATTTTACAGAATAGCTGTATTTTGTGTAACCCGCCTAAAAGGGCCTGAGGAGGGGCCACTGGCAGCTGTTTCTCATTGAGGGACCAGAGGGACACAGGGAATGAGAGGCTAAGTATACTGCAGCTGGCCAACCCCCAGTAATCAGAAACCAGAGGTTTCTCAAAGGGGCAGCACAAGGGAATGAGGAGGGGTGCCCAACAGACACCGAGTTTGGGTACATAAGCTGGACATAGCAAATAGCTATTGACCTTTCCTTCTAGGAAGACTAATTTCCATCCTGGGATTCCAAGGAAACAGCTTATCCAAGAAAGGGCTAGGGTGATCCTCTGTGATGGTCATTTCTCTAATGAGGTGTTTCTTGGAACTTGGTCAGAGAGAGAACCAAGGGAGTTAGGAATCCCAGCCAGTCAGGGATACACAGTCTATGGGTAGCCCAGGCCTGTCTTAGGAATCTACACGCTACGAGTTGTCCCCGCAGAGCTGTAAAGCTCGCTGATGTCTGAACAGAGCAAGAGGGGCTAGGCCCTTTCTCACTTCCTTGTCTCTATCGAACAAGAATGCCCAGTGTTATCTGACTGGTTTTACCATCAGGTCCTTGGGCCGTAAGGGAGGAACTCACTCCTGTATCCTGTATACCACAGACCATAGTATTTCCCACACCAGGAAAAGCACTTTGCTTCTCTTTCTTCACCTCTTCTAAACCTACTTGTTGAACAGTCAATAAATACTTGCTGCACACCAATTTTGTGATTATGATCCTGGGGAAACTTTTTAAAAAAGGAAAGAGGAGAGGGAGTCAAGGCACCTGACAGCAGAGTTGACGCACAGGAGGGGGTAAATGTAACCCAAAGTCATAGGCACCCTGAGATAGACAGCAGGGCTAATGGATGGGACCAAAGGGAATGGAGGAGAGGGAAGAAGACGAAGACTTAGCACGAATAATGTCATTATTTTACCTGAACGTTATTGAGCCTAATTCAGAAGCTCTATATGGCTTGTATAACTCAAAACCAATGATAGCAATAGCCATCATTTATGGAATGTGGACTCAGCATGACACAATGGAGTTTAACATACATGCCTCACTTAATCCTTTCTAAAAGAAAATGAAAGTGTCTTTAAATTATAAATGAGGATTCGGAGGTTTTCAGCTATTAACTCCCTGTCTGTAAGAAATGGGGTTGGAATATAGTAAGTTCAACCTGATTCCAAAAACAGATGTATTTTTTTTTAGTGTTAGTATTATATGGGGTAGTCATGAATAAATCTAGGGATAATATAACCCTATAATGACAGAACTGGGTAAGATAATTAAAAGTCATAATGGTTCTCCCAAGGGAAGAAATAGACAAGTTTTCAAGTGTTAGGAATAAACTTCTTGAAAGAAAGGGACTTTGGGAGAGAAATCAGGAAATATGCTCACATAAGGTACCACTTGATCACATGGTTTTGTTTACTGAGAGAAGAAGTAGAACAGCTTTTAGAATCCCAAGGGAGAAGGTTATGCTTAAAATGGTCCATGAAAACAAGTACAATTGAGCCTGAGCTCTCCTCTCCACTTATCCTCATGGGCAAAGGCCAGACTGAGAGCAGCCATTCCTCAGCAGTGTTCGCAAACACGTCTCTACTGGATTCACAAAATGCTCAGCCAAGCTTGTTTCTCTCTCTCTCTCTCTCTCTCTCTCTCTCTCTCTCTCTCTGTCTCTCTCTCTGTCTCTCTCTCTCTCTCTGAGAGTTGGGAATTAAAAACAAGAATGAAAAGGAAGCTCTTTACCGGGCCTTACCAAATGAGCAATGAGCACTCTGGAAAGTCACTGAGCAGAAAATTGAATTTAACTTTCTCCAAACGATACATATTCCCCATCCTCCCAGTTGTTTTGTAGAAGGCTCCACGCCCTCTATAAGGAAGTCATGAAACCAAGGAAACACTTCAAACTGGAGAAAAACACAATGTACTGTTTTGTGAATCCAGACCTTTGGAATCAGGTCAAGTTCTCAATACATACGGTTTGTCTCCCTCCCCTTCCCTTCCCTTTCCTCCTCTCAATAGTATATAGTAAACCTTCAGTCTTCTTGTTAAGCTATGCTTCGAAACTTGTGTATTATTTTCCTGCATGAACTCTTTACAGAGGATGGGAATGAAAATGTACTCTAGCCACGGAGCAGAATAGTCCTTAACCCAGGGACTTTTTTTCAGAGGACTGTCCTATCCCATCTGATCAAGTCCTCCAAAATTTGCAAGGCATCAGATAATAAGCAGAAACAAAAAGGAGGTGGGAAACGCTTCAGGCTGAGTGGAGAAGCTCCAAAAATCTCACTCACATGTCATTTTATGAAGTTTCACCCTCAGAAATGTTCTAAGGTTTTATAAAGAGAGGCAAAATTAAATTGGAAAGAACCTTTTAGGTCACTGTGGCTAGTCTACAAGTACTGTAGTTGGGTAAAATAATACCTTTGTTAACTTGCTTCTTTGTGGAAGAATCCTGTTTTGAAACTGTAGCAGCACTTCCCTAAGCCAATGTGTTTAGTATAATCCTGATTGCTTCTGACTTTGGGTCTTAGGCATTCCATACAAACACTCTTGCCTTTTGCCATTTTATAAATTTACAATGCAGAATCACTTTTGTATTAAACAGTCCAGGAAGTTCTACCATGATCAATCCCACTAATTTCTTCCCTAGGTGTACTGAATTTTTGCTCAGTATCATTCCCCTTAAAATGCAGAGGACCAAGTGAAGTTGTGTAAGCAAAGCATTTGGAAAATACTGCTCAATACTGCTCAATACGTTAGTGGGTCCTCTCCTTTAGGAGGAAAATAATTCAAGTATAATATTTCATGCTAATTCATTTTAAGTTATTTACAACTCACCATGTGTCAATTTTTCCCTTTAATAAAAAGAGCAAATCAGTGGTAAAGTAGCTGATTATGTACATGGATCTAAGCCATGAAAAATGAACTTAAACAATTAGGCTTGAGCATGCTCCAAACTTGGACTAGACTGTAACACGGACAAGGAGTGAAGCAAAGACCACTCTGTAAGACTATTCTATTCCTGCTGTTGAAATTCATCTGATTTGATCTTCAGAATTCTATTTGCTGCTCTAGTGCTGGTGGTTCATGCCTATAATACCGTAGCTATGCAGAAGGCTAAGATGTAGGGATTGGGGTTTAGAGCCAGTTGGGAAGACAGATCCTTAAGATGTTTACTTCCAATTAACTAGCAAAAAGCCAGAAGTGGAGGCATGCGTCAAGCACAATGGAAGGCTCCTAGTCCAAGCCCAGTCTCAGGCAAAAAATGAAGTGAGCCAAACCAAACCAAAACAATTCCATTTGCTACAAAAGTCCTACTTTCTACTACATGAATATTTATTATTATTACAGGCTACTTTTCCTCATTTTTTGATACTCTGCAAACAGATAAGATGTAGATACCTGGTAGATGCCTAATGATAAATTGTGATTAAAAATGTCTACAAATCTTAACATCTTTCTGCAGGGTTGGAAATGGGATATGTGTAATGCTTGGATTTCAGTGTACTTATTCTTACTCCCGTTTTTTTTTTTCTTCTTAGTGCTTTCAAATGTTCTCAGATGTTCAATTGACTTAATAAGTTTAAACAAACTAAATTTAGACCCATTTCATCACAGAATTCAGTATGATCAATATCATTACAACAGACTAAAGGAAAAAGTCATTAACAAGCACCAAAGCAATAAAGCAAATCAGTAACATACATAAGATGTGCTGAGTTTGCAGTTAAAGAAATCACAAATGTACACTGGGAATCTAAGCTGATAGTAGCATCTTCAATCTTATCCACATCTTTTAAAACCCCAAATGGATCCAAACAACTTTGATTTAGGAAACATTCTCTTTACTCCCTAAGTTTCTCTCTCCCCATTAAATAGAGGTCAATGTTCTTAGGGGAGTTAGGAAAAAAATAACCTGCCAGTATCTTTCATTCTTTTCTTTTATCTAGCAGATGTAGTATAAAAAATGGTCTGGTCTCCATATAAAATGATGCTAACAAAATGAACTCCAAGGTATGGAAACAAGAGATTTTTCAGTTTTAATTTTTAATATACTGCATGAAGTTATTTCTTCCTTCCTTCCTTCCTTCCTCCCTCCCTCCCTCCCTCCCTCCCTCCTCTCTCTCTCTCTCTCTCTCTCTCTCTCTCTCTCTCTCTCTCTCTCTCTCTCTCTCTTTTCCCTTTGGTTTATCCCCTGTTGCTTTCTTATTTTGGTACCCTGTATCTGGTATTTACATTAATCTGATTTGGAGAAGGAAAGGGGAATAACAAAACGGTGAGACAAAGGACAAAGGGTGAACCAATGCAACAGCAATACTTACCAGACACTATATCAGAAATGAACTTTACAACTTGTGAGAGAGGGGAATTGAAGGGAGGAAAAGTGGGAGAAAATGAGGGAGGGGGTTAACACTGTTTGACAAGTAATGTACTCATTACCTTACTTATGCCGCTGTAACCCTTCTGTACATTACCTTTACAATAAAATTAAATTAAAAAGCAAAAACAAAAATAATGGTCTAGTCTTATCTTGTTCAGTTCATAATGTCATAATGAAATATTTTGTACTGAATACCAGGAACAACCAAATTCTATTGTCTCATAAGTCCAAGATCAAAATGAAACAGGTTGAGTATCTCTAGTCCAAATATCTCAAATCCAAAATCAGAAACTTTTTTGTACACCAATGTGGTACCATAAATGAAAAGTTCCTGTCTTTTGTAGCCAAAACTAAAGGCTCACTAAAAATATTATATAAAACTATTTTCAAGAAGGGGTAACATTGTCCAAAAAGAAATGTAGTCATTATCTAACTTATGAAAATTTAATCCCTCTTTACAACAACTTAATAATAACAACACACACACACACACACACACACACACACACACACACACACACACACACACACACACACACATTTGTCAGTTATGGGGCTTAAACTCTGGGCCTGAGAGCTGTCCCTGAGCTCTTCAGCTCCAGGAGAGCATTCTACCACTTGAGCCACAGTGTTACTTCCTGTTTTCTGGTGATTTACTGGAGATAAGAGTCTGGACTTTCCTGCCCAGGCTGGCTTTGAATCCTGATCCTCAGATCTCAGCTTCCTGAGTAGCTAGGATTGCAGGCATGAGCCACCGGCATGCAGCTAATAAAATTATACATTAAAAAAATTACCTTCAGGTTTTGTGTATAAGGTACACACAAAACATAAATGAATTGTTTATTTAGACGTGGGTTTCACCACTGGTGTATCTCACATGTACATGCTCATATTCTGAAATAAGAAGACAAAAATCTGAACTTATTTCTTATTCTGAAATAAGAAAATGAAAATCTGAACTTCAAAACACTTCTGGTCCCATGCACTTCACCTAAAGACAGTCAGTCCCAGTAGCAAGATGACAGACAGAGAGAGACAGAGAGAGTGAGACGGAGACAGAGAGAGAAACAGAGAAAGAAAGGAGGTATAACTCGTTTTGTCTTTTCTTAAATGGGCACTAATTTATAGGCTCATGGTGACTTCACTGAGCCTCAGTTACTTCTTTACTCCAAACAGAATCACTTTAATGGTTAGACTTTCAACCGAAATTTAGGTGGCTACCACTCAGACTAAAGCAGGTCTCAAGATACAAAGTACTACAAATTGGTGGAGGCTTCCTCTCTTCATTTCTCATTTCCTCTTCTACTTTTGTCCTCCCTTAGTTTTCTGTCTACATATTACACTGAAAAGAAAAAAAACATTCTAGAAACAATCTTCAAAATGATGTAAAATAAATTGGCATTGATCAGAAATATCTAAATTTCCTTCAGCTCTCTCTTGGAAGTCACAATATTCAAGCAACACCTGGTGTAGTGGTATCTGAATTTCCATCTCTTATATTGAACCATGACTGCTGGTCCTAGGCCCTGTGCTAGATTTGGCAAGTTGAGACATGCAGCAGCTTGCAGATTCCTGAGCCCCGTTGTCCTTGCTGTGTGACAGGGCCATAGGTAACCTGCTTCACCACATTTCAGCTTACAAAATTCCTAATGCAAGACTGTACAGGGCCCTGTAGAGAGCATCAGCTATACAAACCAGATACTTCTGTGTAAGTCTCTCCTTTGTGCTTTACAAAATCACTCCCTTGGAAACCATTAAAGGGCTATTTCAATGGTCCAAACAATGGTTATATTAGACACACAATTCTTGAGAGAAGAAAACTTTGAGAAATACATACATACTGTTACTTGAAGGTAAGATGAGGTCTAGATGTAGGGTTTTGAAATTAGCGTCTTAAGCCTCTCTCATTCTTTGGACAGCTTCGCACTGGCCTTCCTTCATTTTAAGCCATTAATAAAAATATTTGGAATATGGCTGTTTGAACTGGTACTATTTTTGCCATTCTTCTTTCTTTAATCTTTTTCTCCATTTCCTACAACTACAGAGAAAGGGTGTGCACTCATGGAGGAGCTACTTGGAAGCTTAGCAGGATGAACTAATGCAGAATAGGGGAAGTATATAATCTTCTCCTCAATCTTGGACTAAAATTTTCACTGAGATACTTGGTTCTGCCATGGGCGATAGGAATTACGGTTAGCCTTTGTGAGGTGAACTTACTTGCCTACAAAAGGAAAGATGTGTCAAGTCCCATTGAACATGCTATCCATCTTTAATCTGACTCGTCATTTTAAAACCAAATATTCTTACATCTTCTGAAAGCTTAGTATAGGACAGAGCCATAAGGAGCCTTCAATCAATCTCAAGAGTTAAATACATGTTAAAAACCTCCCCCCTCCAAAACACTCTCAAAAAGTCACTCACATATTATGCATGATCTCTGACTAATCTATTTGAAAGTAAGGTCTAATTGGAACACACAGCTACATTTCTACTAGTAACATAGCCTAATGAGAGGGAAAATGTATTTCAAATCCAGCTGTCACACCACCATAACAAGGGTTTGCTTGTTTTTCTCCACTTCAGAAAGTATATGGGGAGGTTTATTAACTAGAAGTTTCCTGTTTCCCTACCATAGAGAATTTTTTTTTTTTAATTTGGAGGGGGGTGGTGGTGGTGGTTGTAAGGAGTGACAAATGTCTTCCCTCTAAAAAGAAAGTGACAAATGTCTTCCCTCTAAAAAGAAACAGACATTTGTCACCAGGTTGAACATGACATCAGTGTCAGAGAGCGCAGGCTCTTTGATCACTTTGACTCTGCCGTGCCTTCACTGTCTCTTCATGGAGCTGGAGCGTCTCTGGGGTCAGTGTAGTGAGGATGAGAAGTTCCCCCCTCAGCATGTTAGTCTGAACTGGATATAGAGGAGAAAAGTTAAAGAAATTTCAGCTACTTTCTGTGGCCCCTTTGTGGGCACCAAACAGCCATTTGGGAGCCTTGGTGTTCCTGGATTATATGCTAAAGAAACCAGTGTTTGAACCACAGATGGGCCAGACTGGGGCTGGTCTGGTCTGCAGGGGACTCCTTTGTTTGGGGTTTGGAATCATTCCTTGGTTCCTTTTCACTCCATCTCCCCACCCCCAGCTTCTTCCCCTCTCCCAATTCATTCTTTAAGAATGTATCCTGCTGCTTCTTTAACTCAGCATGTGTCTGGGCAGATGTCCAAGAACTCTCCCTTCAACAAGGACAACAACAGGAACAGGAAAAAAAAAATCGTCCACTTCAATTCAGTCCACCCTGCTCTTGCTAGCTTTCCCTTCTCTCTCCTGGCTTTTAACAGCTCATGATTGATAATGTCCTCCTCTCTCTCTCCCTTGGATTCCACATGCCTTTCTATTGAACAACACCTCCTCTGTGAGGCAACCTGGGAGCCCAGCCACTGTGGGCCCTGGGACCCCCTTGGGGTCTTTTGAGAGAGGAAGAAAGAAAGGCCAGAAAGGGGCCTGTGATGGGGGCAGGTCTAACAGGTACAAAGCAACCAGAAAGCTGAATGCAATGAGCTTTTGTGCAGGAGCAAGTTCTGGCAGTCACAGCCCTGGGGAGAGGGCCTGGGAGGCCAGGAAGGAGTGAGGGGTTGAGAGAGTCTTTCCACAACTCTTTTCCATTCTTTTCTTTGCCCTTGAAAAAGGCAACAACAGTATGACTCTATAGAACCAAGATGATTCTGAACCAATGAAAACCATTGTCCCAGAACTTCGCTTTGAATTCATTGGCTTCCCTTCCCCTTGGATGGCATCTTATTGTCAATTACACTTAGTTACAAGAAAGATTCAAATAACAGATACTGAGCATTGAAGTTTCAGGTCGCCTGTTCATGGAAGATTTCCAAAGCAGTTAATTTATCAGCAGAAGGGGAAAAGAAGGTGCAGAAAGACGAATCCACTTCTCCTGGATTTTATAGAGCCCCAGTGTATGACAGTGTTGTGAGGTGAGATTCAGCCTTGTAACTTTTCCTGCTCAGATGGACTGCTTCCCTAAACTGTTACAAATGAAAGAAAAATGGAATGCAAAGCCCCTCAAAGGAAGAAGCTCATTTCCTCCTTCCTCTTTGTATCTTGAGCTCTATGGATCCCAAATGCCTAGTCTCAAGGTGTATCAATCACATCTTTCTACTTTAGAAAATTTGGGAGGGTGGGTTTCTAACTACACTTTAATCTTAGACATTTCCAAAGGGTCTGTTTGTTCCTTGTCTTTGTTAAAAAATTTCACTGGCTAACACTGTCTACTGTCGGAGATAATTCTCTTTTAAAACAATTTCTTTTTTCAAAAATATGAAGCAGAATTCTGATACTTTAAATCTGTGACTTCTGTTAAACAAAAATGGTCATGTAAGTTGATTCCTTTCCACCCAGCTTCTAAGGTTGTCTCTATTGCAAATAGAATTTTTAGGGGCCAACTAGCTTCCATTCCTTTAAGATAGCATCTTCTTTTCTCTCAATTCTAAATTTTATATTATCCTTAAGTACTTTGAAATTACTTTAGATACAGGCAAGGTAAATAAAATAAATGAAAGACCAGAGTATGTGTTTACCCCAGGCTGGTACTATAACCTGAACATCTTACCTGAAGGTAAGTACAGGTGCATACCTAGGAGTATAGAACATAGCAAGACAGAGCAAGTTCCTGAGTACAAGAGAAAATTAACTCTATATACTAGGTGAGCAATGGTTGGGGAGCCTATGCTATATACCAGGAAGTGCTGGACAACAGCTTCTCCAAGTACATCAAGAGGAGCAGACTCATGTGTTACAAGAACTCTACTTGGCTCCTATTTCTTCCTGCAGTGGAATCTCCCTCTCTTACTGTTTTCTGTGTGTGCAACCCTTTATTCATGCATTTCCCTATCCACTTTCTTCCCATTATTTTTCTTCCCACACACCTCGCCCACCTTTTCCCCAGTTAGCTTCAAAAGTACAATGCCCTGGGGGCAAGAAAGGTGGGAGAAGGGAAGAAAGGATAGCAAAGGAATTGTAACCTGTCATTTAGAAAGCTGTTTTACTACTGTTCACTAATTAGTGGGTTCATTAAAATAAAAACGGACTCATTGAATTGTTACATTAAGAAATATATCAAGGAATACTGATGGAACATCCATCAATTTCATGCAGGTTATTTGTCATTGTATGAAAATACTAAGTAAATTTTCAGTACATTTACCTCAGAGCGGGTACACTTGAGGGAGACATGCTCTCAAAAGACATTAAATGGCTATCCTAGTACATCACACAAGGCCCTATACACAATGTTATGTGAATGGTAGGTATCTGAACAGAGAGCTAGAAACAGGAGGTGTGCAGTCCTTTAAACAAAGAATGCAGGGTGAGGATGCCACCAGAAATGAGACCAGAAAGACGGGTAAACTTAGCACTAAGCCAGGAAGTACAAGGCAGCTACAGTCTTATGGTTCTGTCCTCACTTCCACCTTGCTGCTTGGCATCATCTCTTAAGTCCTAAAATTCTGGTGGGGGCAGAGGAGAATAGAAATGGAATCTAGGTGACATTTGAAAGATTCTAGCAATGATGTCTGTCAGGACACTGGAGAATCACCTTTTATCTGCATGTGATTACCATCATGGCTGGTTACTACACATGAGCATCCATCAACTGTTGTTTTCTCTTCACTTGAACTAATCTCATACCTATGTGTTTTTAAACTTTGTGTTCACTCCAGGAGCTTAGCAAAGCTAAGCAACACTAGTGGGTGGGAAGAGGAGTCAAACTGTTTCTCAGAATCGAAAGGGACTAGTCTCAAAGATTCAGCTCTCCTATTTGATCTCTTCTATATTTTTTTTAGTTCAGCACTTCAGCTAATAAAGATTCCATTTCCTTTTTATACAAAAGTTTCTGGGTCTCAAAAAGCAAATGCTGTTGTTCTGTAGCAATATGTGTACTTCCTTGATCTGAACAAACCTCTTGAGTAGTCATGTCCTAGAAAGCCTTCTTCTACATGGGCCTAAGTGACTATAGTCATGTCCTAGAAAGCCTTCTTCTACATGGGCCTGAGTGACTAGGCCAGAACGAACACTTCTCCTTTCACATAGCAAACATTTTCAACACCAAATAACAAAGCCAGGCATAAAAACAAGGGCTATCTATGTCCTATAGAGTAAAATGTGTGTTCCTCATCTATTTACTTTCTTAAAATGTAACTGTTTATTGCCATTGCAGAGAGAAGGAAACTATCATTGGTTTTTGCTTTGGTTGTACTTTTGTTTTAGATGGATCGAAGTGTCCACGTTTTTTCCCCCATTACTATCGCCTATAAGTAAAGCAAACCAAGCATATCGATCTCTTTTTTTAAACTGTCAAATGTGAATAGCTTCCAAGTAACTAATCTGCTCCCACTTCAACTCTGCTTGATATTTTGTGTAAATAATCTTTGATTTCTAAACCCAAACAGAAAAAAAAATTGTGGTGGATGACTTTTGTCAACAAGCATAAGCATGCCTGTGCAGAAGGGGTTTAAGTGCATTTCACTCAAAGGCCTAGGTTTCTTACAATGGACTAGCCATTGCTATTGACAAACTGTAAGGATTCAAGCTTCTTCATGAAGCTGTAATAGGAGGCAAGTTAAAATCTCAGATCTCATAGGCCAAAATACTTAGGATAACTTTTTCAAGGTCAGTTGGAGAGCAGGTCTAGCTCAAGAGTAAGGTTAGTGGAAGAGGTTTTGTCAAGGGTTGTCCTCAAGCTCCCCAATGCCATATTCTATGTAGTGAATCCTAAAGGGAATTCCAGATCAAGTGTCTGAAGAATTTAAAACATTCTTTTCTCCATAACATGTTGACTTTGCTATCCAAATGTCAATTACCAGTAACTTTTGAAAACAAAGTTAGATTGATGAGTCTTTTACTCATGACATAGCTATATATTATCGAAGACAGAGAATAGAACAACGCATCGTTACTCTCAGGAACTTAATACCTTCCCAAATACTAACTGATCTGTGCTTGATGATGAAGGAAGAAGGGATGAGCAGCAATGAACTAAAGAAAATCTGAACCATGAGGTTCCTTGGTCCAACTTGAAAGGCTGTAAGATAAACAACACACTGTCCTCACAAATAGTCTTGGAATTTATAATTCACACTGGATCGTTCCATTCTGCCTTACAGAAGTGACTGGTGTGCAAATAAATGTCAGCCAGTCAGTGAAGGAGGGTAAATAACAACAGGAAAGAGAAGAGATAATGAGAGAACCAAGTGGGGATAGAATCAGGAGAGGGTTGTCCTTTGAACAGTAGCTCGAGAGAACTAGGGTCCTCTTTGCCATTCCAGAGCCATGGCAGATGGAGCTTTCTGTTACAGATTTGGGTGTAGCTGCCTGTGGAATGCACCTCTAGCTATGGATAGCACATACACTTCCAAGGTGATAACAAGAGGACCCTGATCCTTCCCGAGTACCTGTGATTCTGGGGAGACTAAGATGAATACCCCACGGAAAGCTGTTTCTTCTTCATTTCTACCCTGGTTTATGCCTCTGGTCATGACAGATAATTGAGGAACTGTTCTAATCTCACACATTCCAACACTATTTTTTAACATTCAGTCATGTGCCAGGAGCAGGAGGACAGGCCAAGGGAAGGTCAGGTACATAAAAGAAAAAGTAGGGGGCTGGGAAGGTGGCTCAGTGGTAGAGCGCTTGCCTTGCATGCATGAGGCCCTGGGTTCCATTCCTCAGTACCACATAAGCAAAAAGAAAAAAGCCAGAAGTGGCACTGTGGCTCAAGTGGTAGAGCGCTAGCCTTGAGTTGAAGAGCTGAGGGACAGCGCCCAGGCCCAGAGTTCAGGCCCCACGACCAGACCCAAAAAAAAAAAAAAAAAAAAAAAAAGAAAAAGTAAATTGGAGTAAGTATTCCACTAAAAGTCTTTCATAAGGGACATGAGACTAGCAATAGGTGATAACTTTTCTTCTCATGAAAGAAAGTACCACTGGAGCTCAGAAAGTCTCTGGACAAGCATGAAATTCTGAAAGATCACTCTACTCAAAGGGAGCACTCCATATGTCATTGCAGGGACAAAAAGGATAAATAACCTTTGAAAAATTTGGGAGATGGCTGTGACCATAACATCAGGTGCAAAAGAAAAGCCTAATTCTGCCTTGCATAGTTTGAATGTCAGTGCATAGCAGTTAAAAATTGGGGCTTTTAAGCAATGTCCTCCTGAAAAGTAGGCCCAGGGAGAAGGACTTAGTGTTATGACTTTATGTGTGAAAATCAATATGGCACAATAAGATTTTGCGTCAGAATCCGGTGGCTCATGCCTATAAGCCTAGCTACTCAGAAGGCTGAGATCTTAGGATAGTGGTTTGAAGCCAGACTGGGCAGAAAAGTCCCCGTGAGACTCTTATCTCCAATTAACCACTCAAAAACCAGAAGTGGCGCTGTGGCTCAAGCAGTACAACACACTAGCCTTGAGCACAAAGAGGCTCAGGGATAGTGCCCAGATCCTGAGTTCAAGCCCCAGAACAGATTTAAAAAAAAAAAAAAGATTTTGCACTTAGAAAGATCTAGAATACAAGTCTCTCTTCTCCCAGTCCAACCTGCTTCCCACCAGCCCGTACTGCTTCCAAAGGGTCAGTACATGTTTGCTGGGGGTGATGTGTCTCTGGATATCTTCTGGGAAGTGGAATCCTTAGGCTAATATGGAGCTGTCATTCTCTTACTTTATTTCAATGAAAGGAAATGTTACATTGATGGCTCCCAAGTTGTGAAGTGTACATTTCCATCAAATCACTTATCACAATGCCACTGTGATTACTCATCTGTCTTTCTCCACCATACTGTGAGCTTCCCGAATGCAAGGACTGTATCGTCAGGCAGTTGGTAAGTGTTAACTGAACAACTACCTTAGTGTGAAGCACTATGTTAGACACGGGGTTTTCAATTCTACATGAACTAGATACAGCCTCTACCCACTTTGGAATTGGAGTCAAGCCAGATTTGAATTTCCAGAATGTGAGCACAAGGCTGACACTTCCAAGAGGCATGTGGACAATAGAACACGCAGAGTTAGCAGTGTTGTACTGTTCTCTCACCAAGGAAGTTGAAGTTGTGCTCATGCATTGTTTTATAAAAGTACCTGAGTCTGTCTCTATCCCCTAACATCATTCAGAAACACCAGAGTGAGGGAGGAATGCACCAGGCTAGAAGTCACACTTCACAGCCAGCCAGATGGCCAAGGAGTGCTAGATCTCTCAGTGTTTAAAAGCCAAGAAAGCACTGGGTTGGGAGGCTATAAAGAAATGAAGAAGAAGAAGAAGCCTTTACGGCATTCTAGTGTCTTCCCTTGGAACTTTCACAGTTCTCAACTACCTTGTGTGAATGAAGAAGACACTAAAGCTCTGAAATGGGCTGTAGGTTTAGCACAGGACTCCTGAACTCAAGCTCCATCCACCATACCACTGCCTGCCTGCAGCCGCCACGTGGCGCTCAGCTGGATGGCTCCAAGCCCAGCCTGGGCTGCCCTGGTGAGGAATGTCCTCCTGCTGAGTAGGCCAGAAAGAGCAGCCAGGAAGGACTGCCATTCCCCCAGGAACCAGCCAGCAGCCCTGAGCTGCCAGGGCAGACAGGAATGGTGCAGCCTCCAGTGGCCTGCCTTCTCCATTCTCAGCAGCATATCCAAGGTAGTATATTGCAAGGGTGTTGTCTGATAAGAGAATGAGTTTGGTGTGCTCTAACTTGGCTATGGGTTCTTTCCTTTTGCTGTTACTAGGCGGTCATTACAATTTGTCCTCAGGGGTAATGGATGCATGTGGATTACATGTACTTCCTTCTGGTAGGACCTATCTCTGGAAGAAAAATTTTAGTGCCCATTGGTTTCACTAAGAACTTGTTGCTGGCTGCATTCTAACCTGATGATAGTATTATCTTCTAAGCCAAGACAGATCAAGATAGTCACTACAAGTGTGACCTCAGTGTGGGCACAAAACCATGTGTCACTGCGACACTGTGGGAAAACACTGGGAAGCAAGCCAAAGGTCCTGAATGCAAGTCTCCTTCCGCTGCCTGCAGCAGGCTGTTGACCTTGGAAGTGGTCTCCTCTGCTGTAATACTGGAGTTTATAAAAATGAAGTGAGAAAGAAGGCTTTCATTTATGTTTGCACCTCCACCTACTTCCACAAATGTTTTTGTAACAGTCTGAAGTAAAGGAAACACACAATAAGAGTTACTATAAAAAGAAAAGATCCAATGATAGGTAGTGAAGGATGAGAGGTTAAAATTATACCCACACTCTCAACTGACAGCAACTGACAGAGTGGCAGGTAAATGTTCAGAAGTTCCGATGTGTAAGTGAATGAGTTTTGTGTGTATCCTTCTGTGTCTGGGTAAACTTGTGCCAGGCCCACAGCCCTGTAGATCTGAAAACCTCAGGACATTCAGTAGCTTTATATAAAATGAAGCATCTGTATCTAACCTATACACGCCATTCCATATGTTTTACAACATTTCAAGATTGTGTATAATAACTCGGTCTTTGTGTCCATTATATAAACAGCAGTGTATAAACAGCAGTGATGCTCTATTGTTTAGAGACTGATGAACTAATGTTCAGAATCTATTTTTTTCAAGTATTTCTTAGCTGTGGTTGTCTGACTCTGCAGATACAGAGCCCCAGGATATAGGACTGGCTATATAGACATACTCAATAAAATATGATCTCACAAGTAAAATCCCTCAGAATATAAATGAAGACATATGTGACAGTGTTAATGGAAAGTAAATGTAGGACATACACATGACTAGAGCACTGGAGTCTATTTCCATAGAGATAGATGGCGAAAAAACACATTCTAATCACCGAACATAATGCTACCAGGCTGGTGAGATAGTGGGTATGTTGTGGGGCCTGAACTCTGGGCCTGGGCACTGTCCCTCAGTTCTTCAGCTCAAGGCTAGCATTCTACCACTCGAGCCACAGCGCCACTTCCGGCTTTTTTCTTTTTGCTTATGTGGTGCTGAGGAATTGAACCCAGGGCCTCATGCATGCAAGGCAAGCACTCTACCACTGAGCCACCTTCCCGGCCCCTCATAAGCTTTTTGTAAAGATAAATATCACAAAATAACATTTTATTCCTTGTGCTTTCTAACTTTCACAAAGTAAGTGGGTATAATTTCAGTTTTCTTAAAAGTAGTTCAAGAACGTAGCCACTGGGAGATGCAACTGGGAATGCCAACATGGTAAAACAAGTCCACAAGGAATGTCTGCAACCATGACAGTCTTTTGAGTATTTCGCTAGTACTAGGTTTAAGCTATGACACTAGGTGTCAGGATAGAACACATACTCAGTCAGGTTCAAGGCCACTTGACCTTGGCCAAAGTCATTGCCCAGCTAGACTTCACTCCTCTTTTGTGGGGCAACAAACTCTAAAGTCCTTCTTTCTTTAAGGTTCAGTGAATTTTATGATCCTCTGAAACTCCACCAGAATTAATTCCTTTGGGAAGGCGAACATATATCTCTACAGTAAAACTAATTTTGCTTTTCAGAAGAAAGCATTCGGTGAACAGAAGAATGAGAAATGTGAAGCTAAGAAGACAGATGTTTAGCCTTTCCAGAAAGACATCCAAACCAATATGGTAAATATATAACTATATATATATATATATTAAACACACAGACACATATATATATAACTGTATATGTGTGTGTCATAAACAAAAATTTTGCTATTCTTAAAAGATCTGAAGATATTCTTAGAGGTTATATACTTTCAAAAGCTTTGTGTGCTAGATTTGGTAAGGCAGTTCTGACTTCTCCACTCCTATAATCTAATTGCCCATTGTTCCATAAGGACACATGTCCTGAATTCTGTTTTCAAAGTGTGGCCATAGGGCACCTCATAGTTCAGCAGAAACCAACATCCATCCCACACTAATGATGATTTTGCATTCAGCATCCACTCCAGTGATGCACTCCACTCACCCGGTTCAGCCGAATCCACCCCTGCTGCCACTACACACAACACCAACAGTCATTATTGAGCTTGATTCTTGCCTGACTTCTACACATCAGACAAAGACAAAAACTGGGTGTTTTGTTTATGACATCCCAGTATTTGATCACATGACCTTAGAAACTTGCTGACTCTCAGCTTCGACAAGGAACTGGGCTGAAATGTAATGAAAGCTGCAGCTTTCACATCCATTACTATTATTTGTTTGTGTTTGTTTCTCATATACTACCTACTCTGATGACTTTCCTAGGACAGTCTCTTCTGTTGGTTCCCCTCTAAAAATATGCTACATGAAGTCTATGGATTATAGCTTCTTGTTGGATCTTCAGTGGAGTAGCTAGGCCATTGCTGCTATGAACTGCCTCTTTTCCATGGAGGGGAGACCCAGGGCCTGGGTAGAAATCCCTGTAGACAGTCTGAATTTAACTCAGGGGCATTGCTACTACCTGACCCCATGAGAAGAAGTTGCAGAAGATCATCAGTGCTACCAAGTCGATATCTATCTAATGTACTTTTGTCAGCTCGGAGAAAGACACACTCTACCCTGCATCAGGAACACTTAAAAGGACCCAAGTGGAAAGAGGTACAGAAAGAGACACATTTGAAAGGTGTAGAAACTAGAGAGAGAGAGAGAGAGAGTTTATATATATATATATATATATATATATATATATATATATATATATATATACCTTAAAAAAAACTGGCTTCAGCAGAATAAAAATGTAAGGAAGTGGATGGTATGAGGGAGATGCATTGGGGAGTTCAAGTCCCTGAACAAGCCTGTCTATAAAAGCAGCAGTGATTTCAGGGGACAGCCAAAGGCACCTTAATGGAGAGGTCACCCCTCTTCTCCCCTGATACTCTGGTGTGCAGAGAACAGGTTCCTGTCCTTGCTTGGTAACTGGACATCTGTGAGAAATGTCTTCCCTCATAAAGCAGGCGTGGAGGGATCACAATGATACAGAACACACTACTTGCCTTTCCCAGAGCCGGGCCAGCCCCTCCCCAGAGCCTCTCCAGTCTTCCTCCCCACTAAACCTCCTCCTCCCAGCCAGCTGCCCACCCCATATCTGCTTTTTCCCAAGATGTGTTCACAACTGCCCCTCTAGCCTGGCCCCTGATCCTCCTGGAGTATTTGCATTGTAGCGCTGGCTTGCACCTGCCATACTGCCCCTCCCCTTCTCTCCCCCTCAGGCTCTCCCACCCATTAGCAGATTCCCAGGCAGATTGGGACGCCTCAGAAAGAAAAAGAGGCCAGTGGAAGCTGCGTTTCCCTGCCCACCTGCCCTGCTCTGGCCTTTGTAGGAGGCTCCTTGGGAGCCTTCTTTCCCCTCCCCCTCCCCCCTCCCCAGTTCCCTCAGGCCTTCTTCCCTCATCTGTTGTCCCAGGCTCCCAGGGTTTCTCTGCCGTTTCCCTAATTTGTTTATTGATTGGAAGAATCAAATCACCTTTGTTCAGCAGAAGAAACAGCCTGGTGTTGTGGGAGCCGCATTCATTTGGCATCAGGAAGCTGTTCTAGCAATGGGCTGGGAGGGTCCTTGGGCATCATCTCTTTCAAGCTTGTGGCTTCACAGATAAAACAGAGGCCCAGACAGCCTGCAGTTCCTCTGTCTCTGAGTTCCATTATATCTGAGTCCCTGTTTCCTCACCTTTAAGAAAAACTATACGCTGCCACTTCAGAGAAAATCCTGAGGACTTTTGATAGTGATAAGGACCACAACAGGGAGGGGGGTTAACCAGGCTGCAAATTCATCCTTAACCCAATGCTCATCACTCACTCAGTCTACTCCATGGAGCTGCAGAGACAATGAAACAAGAACAAGGCATGCAAGGTGGAAAGCTCAGTGTGAACAGAGAGCAAAGATAAACTGAATATGGATATTAGCAGTATCCCAAAAGCAGTGTCCCAAAGCTACAGATTTCTGGACCGGGTAAACAGCAGCAATGGGATGAACGAAAGGATATGTCTTATCTGATCATCCAAAGACCTATTACCCACCACTGATTCCAGACCCCTGGGATGTAGGCACAGGTGGCCCCTTATAGTTTCCTCCCCCACTTCAAGATCAATGCACAGGGAAGACCTGGAAGATGTTACTGTACACTGTAATGTCAGATTGCGTGTGGTCTAACTGCATTTCCTAATTAAAAGAGAGTGAACCCTTCCTTAAGTGTTAGAACACCCCAGTGTGCCCAGCCTGCATCGAGTATGTCATAAGAGCTTAGGAAATAGCAGTTGTTTGATGTCTGAAACAAGGAAAGAACAAGGAGGCCAAGTCTACACTCAGCTCCTGGCATATATGTGCCAAGACCAACAGCTTCACATCTTTCCTGCCTAACCATAAGGGGCTATAGAAAGAGATTGTCTTCATTGCCCAAATGTATGTTTATGATACTAGAGACAGAGTCGTTGCATGGGATTTCAATCGACAGGAAGTATAGCTAAATAGGACTCAAGGACTCTGAAATCCACACACTTCACCTTCACAGAAAACTCCTCACACCTGCATTCATGTGATTTCACCTACCAGGAAAGCTTCCTCACCAAATGCCAAATGTTTGGAAACCTGTTCCGAGTCTGACCTTCTGGAATACACTGAGCAGCTGCTCCTGCTGCCTACTTAGCTTCACAACAGAGGCCTCGGCGCCAGTGCAGCGAGCCTGCAGCTGCCTCTTCCCTGCAGCCCTAAGGATACCTGCTCACATGGATCTGTGCCTCGAGGATCTGCCACAGGGGTCCACTCATCACAACTTCAATTAAGTATAGAAGAAGTTTTATTTAGTCTTCACTTACCACAAGAAGTTCCTACTTCCTGATTAGCCAAAAGGTGCCGTTTGTTAGGC
This sequence comes from Dipodomys spectabilis, assembly GCF_019054845.1. NCBI lineage: Eukaryota > Metazoa > Chordata > Mammalia > Rodentia > Heteromyidae > Dipodomys > Dipodomys spectabilis. Next base: position 22,822,340 of record NW_024870701.1, on the reverse strand, counting down.
ATAACAGACAGAATTTTATTTTGGGGAGGGTTTTTTTTTGGTGGTTTTTGTTTTGTTTTGTTTTGTGTTACCAATTTTATACTTGTAGCAAGGTTAATAGCTTTTTGCCCAATCTGTTGTCATGAGTTGACTTTAAAGAATCAGTGGTATACACCTGGCCCTTGAGTCCAGCTTCCCGTTTAATTTGTGGCGATTTGTTTGATCCTAAACTCCTCTTTTCCCCATGTAATAACCTCCACGTTTACCACTGCTATCTTGCATATGGTGCGGATTTTTGAATAAGACAGGTTCTTGACATGACTTTATAGGAGTTTGCCTAAACCGAATAAACTAGATATAGCTCTAGAAGATTCTCGTCTCGCTTAAGAGTGTCATTCTCAGTGCCAACTTGCCCCCTTTGCCCCACACTTTTACCAGCTAAGATCTCCCTTGCTACTTCAACCCTACCCTCTACTATAAACCATTTCTTCTGGTTATTTTTTTGCGTAGTTCCCCCATTGAATTTGATGCTCCTTGGAGAGCAAAAGTGGGTCCTTCTTATTCATTCTGACATTTCCAGCTCATAAGGATTTGTTAGGACACTGGTTGTGATGGTGCCCCCCTGTGATTCCAGCCATCGAAGGCTGATGCAGATGGAATACAAAAAGAGTTTAAGGGCAGCCTTGGTTACACAGTAGTGAGTTCTAGTTTCACATCCTCCCTGCCCCCACCTCACAACTTGCTAGGCATCAGTACTTGAACAGTTCCTAATTGATGGTAGTCTTTGATTGACATAAGAAATCAGGACCAAGTGGCGCTGTAGCTCAAGTGGTAGAGCGCAGGCCTTGAGCTGAAGAGCTCAGGGACAGTGCCCAGGCCCAGAGTTCAAGCCCCACGACCGACCAAAAAAAAAAAAAAAAGAAAGAAATCAGGACCAAGGACCTGATACTTTCTTAGTCCTAACATCCCAGAAGAGTTGGAGGTCCAGGATTACTTATACATAGAGACTCCATCAGAGTTCTCATAGCTAGCAAAAAAAAAAAAAAAAAAATACAGTGCATTAGTGTGTTAGCCCCACAGGATGCCAGATTTGGAATTCAAGTCTTACATGAACAGCACTCAGCACACTATCTGGTGCATTCGGCAGCATTACTGTGTTTATTGCATCAATTAGTGCTTGAGTACAAACTGGACCAATCCCTGTTACTCTCTTTCCTCAGAAGGCAAAGCTCCGTTAAGTTGCCTTTTTTAATGAGACAAAAATCATAAAAACATAGAGCCTGGATGGAGTCAGGAAGCTGGTTCCAATTTCTCATTTACAGATGGGATCACTGAGGTCCAAGATAGCACAGAAGGCACCACGCTCCCTGTCTAGCACACATTCAACTCTCACACTATCACACTTTGTAGGAAATCCACGCTTCACCAGCCTGCCAAGGCCTATGGCTGAGCCCGAGGCTCTTGGCTTCTTTCTTTCCATCTCTGTCCAGCACTTGTCCCTCCATTGGAAGAGGTGGGGAAAGACATTGCCCCACTTTCCCAGGCAACAGAGACAAATATCGATACCTTACGACAGGCAAGAAGAGGAGGCTTCATCTCCAGGTACTTTCCAAAGGTGACATTACACTTTCACTTGAGAAGACTTATGGCTACAGAATAGACTATTCCCCAGAGGTTTGTTTGACTGAAGAATGGCAGGAATAAATACATGGCCATGTTGCAAAGAAACTACACTAAGGTTCTTCATTAAAAAAAAAAAAGTAGACCATTGACTCAATCATTTACCCAGCCTGTGTCCTCTTGGTCCTATGGTTATGCTCTAAATACTCATGGGACCAAAGGGACCCCTAGCACCACCTATTGTAAAGGTCATAGAAGGAACAACCTTGGAACTATCCCTTGCCTCTGGAGTTTCATTACTAGAAAACAATCTTGCAATAAGAAAAAGCCCTCAGGCTTGTTGGATTCCCCTCTTATCGTAACTGCTGAGGAAAGGCTGGTCTTTGAATGAGCATTTTGAACTCATATGTAGAAATATGAGTTCCATGGTATTGGAAGAAGGAAAATTAATGCATAATCAGGCACAGATATCAGTATTACCACAGAATAGGCAACTGACAGATGAAAAGGTGCTCCAATCAATGGAGCCCTGCACAAGTGGACGGCACACCATACCAAGATACCTTTTGCTTGTGTGCAAGATATTCCATCACACCGATGGACACTGCACAAAAAAGTTACTGCCCATCTCAAACAAGGCTGTTCACTCCACAAGTGCTTGAGAGATCATTTGTTATTTCTACAGGAATCTAAGAGCACTGACAGAGTTCTAACCAAGCCATAGATGTCCAAAGGATATTGTGTGTCATAAAAAAAGATTACATTTGAAAAACTAAAACTCATTTAAGCATTGGAGAAGTGAGATCACCAACCCTGGCTCTACAGGTCATAGTGCATATGTGTGCACATGTGTGCCGGGGGGGAAGGCATGGGAAAGGCAAAGAGCCTGCCTGCAGAGACTTAGGTGAAGTCACCTCGTGTGAGCCCACACACACTGATTCCACTTCTCTTCAAGCCCTGGGTGTGCTGATGGGTTCGCTGCTCAGGCCACTGACCAGATGTTCCTGGGCCTCCCATAGAAGCCCATTTCAATGGGGAACAAGATTAAGCTGTTACTCTCCAGTGAACCTGCCAGCTGTTCTGCTTAGCAAAGACCTTTTAACAGAAATCAGAACAGGAAAAGCCAACCACCTTGCTGCCCAGGCCAACACTTAGACCAGCCACTCCAAGAATACTGCTTGTTTGAGGATCTCATCACTAGACCTTAACTAGGGGCGTTTTTTGCACACACTGGGTCATGGCAGAATTGCAGTCCATAGGAGGGCATTGGATGCTGTGTTGTTTTATTTTGCCTTAGGAGTTGTCGGAGAGGAAAGACACTGACATCCAGTGTCAAGTGCAACTTCAAGGAAAATTGCTTTCTACCTACTTCTTGCTTAGGTCTGTTGGTATCAGCAATATGATGAAGACTGCAATCCCAAAGTGCAAGTTCTACTTGGTAATGGGTACGTCATATCCAGTCAGGTATGGGTTAAAGTCCCAGTCATGTGACTGCACTTCAGTTGGGTGGAGAACAAATAAGGATCAAGCTTTCAGAATGGACAGATCTATTTCTGCTGCGGCACGGCAAATTGCCAACATGCAGTTGGTTAACATTAATGCTTCCCTTCTTTTGTAAATCGCCAAGGGCAATGTGGAAAAAAAAAACGTGAGAAATAATGTAAGCACATACTTGTGTGGGCATGTGTGAGTATATGTGTGCCTAAGTACATGTGTATCTAAGGATATGTGTGTGCGCGTGTGCGTGCATTCAAACATCTCTATCGAGATCAATGTTCAGAGGTTAATGGAAGATTTGTTCATAATACATCCTGGGAAATTTCTTACAAGGCTGATTTTATCTCTTTGTAAGTAGAGAGCATATGCTATATTTTTTTTTACAACTTTAAAATGTAAGGTCTAGGCTCATAGTTTATGGCAAATTAACCCCTCCTCCCACACACACACACACAAACACACAATTATTCTCAGGAAATCTATATTCAAGTCCTGACTGTGAAAGAAATCGAGTTTTGGTACTTTCCCTAAAGGGTCAGAGATACTTATTCTGGAAAATAAGAACGGTGGACCTTTTCGGGATCATGGCCCCTTCTAGAGTCATTGGGCATTCACAAAGCTTTCTTAGAAAGTAGACATTTGCCAGGTGCTGGTGGCTCATGCCTGGAGTCCTAATACTCAAGAGGCTGAGATCTGAAGATCACAGTTCAAAGCCAGCCCAGGCAGAAAAGCCCAAAAGATTCTTACCTCCAGTGAACCACCAGAAAACTAGAAGTGGAGCTATGGCTCAAAGTGAAAGAATATAAGACTTGAGCAGGGACAGCACCCAGGCTCTGAGTTCCAGCCCCATGACCAACGCCAACAAATTTATATTTGAATATAAATTTGTGACCCTTGGAAGAATTAATCACATTACAACCTCTCCATGAAATAGAGGATGTGTAGCATGCCTTTAGGCTTTAAGTTTTTCTTTGTGTTTATTAAAATATTTCTGAGGGGAAAAATAATCAGTGTTCATGGGCCTGAATTTCACTTTCTGTTTTCCTCAACATGATGTGCTACACACAAGCACAGAAGCTCTGAAGGTACTCCAAAATGGATTCCCAAGGCCCAAATTGCACGTTATATTGCTAAGAAGCTATTCATGTTTTTCACTCTCCAAATAAGACATCACTCAGGGCTATAGTATGGGTGTGAAATGTCCTCCAAAGGCCCATGTTTAAAGACTTGGTCTCTGGTTAGCACTACTGAAAGACAGTGGACATTTTATCAGGTGCTACCTAGTGGGAAGCCCTTAGGTTATTGAGGTTGCCCTTGAAGAGATTATAGGACCCACATCTCTTAATCTTTTGTCTTCTGACCCTGAGGTGACCAATTTGCTTCCACTTATTGCCATCCAACACATACAACAAAGGTCCCAGGAAATGGGTTTGATGAATCTTAGGACTGGGGACCTTGAAAACCATGAGCCAGAGTGGGTCTTTTCTATTCTCTAAGGTATTTATCATGTATGTTTAGTTAAAGAGATAGAAAGCTGAGTATCATATCACACCATTTATAGCAGTAATTATTAGACATCTGTCTTCATTTTGGGGTCTGCTACCTCCAACGCTGTTTGGATGTGTTTATGAATGGACACCAAGAAACCATAAGATGCACTCAGGACTTTCAGATACCCCCCCCCTTACTGCCCTCCCCCCTTACAAATCTATTCTACTATTCACTTCCTCCCTTCAAAAACAACCTAATTTTAGACCTTGGAAGGCACCTGATACATTATCTAGCTCAATATCCCATTTTAGATGAATACTCAGGAAGGCTGACTGGTGCTCCCCGGGTAGAATTAGGACTCCAACACAGCTCTGTCCACTGCCAAATCTTGATTGTTTATTTCTGGCCCTTTGCTGCCTATTTCATAGGCTTCATAAAGGGAAATAAAGCAGGTTGAATAGGTGTCCGGAGGGGAGGCAAGTTGGGGATATTTTGTGAAAGGAAGAAAAGGGTCCCCATCATAAGGGCTTCCCACTGCTTCCCTTTCCAACAAATGGAGTGAAAAACCCATTAAACCCATAGGGTACAGCAAAAAATAGAGAAAATACTCCTTGCAGTGAGGCTATAGTCAATTTGTCTTTTGCAGTCCAGGCTTCAGTGGGCCTGAAGGATGTGCCAGTCCGAATGTCGTCCATTTGACCAGGGTAAAGGGAGAGACTCTTGTTTTCTATAGTAGATTCTCTCCTAGAAGGCTAGTCTAAATATTCTACGTCATTACCATCCAAACCCCTTAGTATCCTCCGATCCACAGCCTCTGGTAGCATCTCATGTCCATTTTGGACTGAACTCCCGTAGACAATGCCTCTTCATTGACCTTCAGGGTCTATCTTCTGCTCTATCTTTCTTCAGTTCTTTCCCCCCATACCCAAGTAATGAGCCAGAACTCTTATTTAAAGGCGAATGCCATACAGAGCTCTTATTTAACCATGTTATATGTACTGGGAGACTTCATTAAAAAACAAATCACTTGACAGTCTGTTTCCTAGGTCCAAATACCAAAAGCCATGAGCTATGCCTTGGTCCATTACTATGACCTGGCTCCCCACACACTCCCTCCCTCATAGTCCCAAGGAGTCTTTCAGGATGGCAGATTGATTTTTCCTTTTACTTTCTAAGAGCAGAATGAAATACTCACATTACAGTTTCGTGGGCCCTGTATATCATATCCAGACCAGGAGAAGGAGAGCAGTACTTATTGATGAAATTGCTTTTTTGAACTTTCAGCTTTAATTAAAGCTGCCTTTGTAAGAAAATGAAAGGGAATCTCCTGTTTCTAGTATCAGGTAATTGCCGTTGTGAATACTACATTACCAGATTCCTTCACCTGCTTCTTCCCTATGCCTCCTTCCAGATCTTGTATTATTCTTATTGTCCCATCTTCCAAAAGTCGTAGAAAAGGGAAATAATTCTCTCCAGGGTAAGAGAAAGCATTTGGGCCAGGAATTTCCTTTCAAGAGTCTGCTGCCAACAACTACAATCCAGAAGCAACTTGCTCCACTGCATATTACATACCCCTGAAAGCCACTTAATCCTACTTTGCCTTAGATTTGAATCCTACTGTGGTCAGGACTGGAGAAAGAAAATCTATACCAATTCTTGGTTACTTCTAAGTAGGTGGTTAATAGATATTTTTTAAAGTTTTTTCCCTTAGTCAATCTTTTAAATCTCTCTCAGCCTTGCCACAGAGAATATTTAAGATCAGCAAAATCATGTTAAGATTAGGTTAAATTAATTAGGTGCTGATAGTTTATGCTTGTAATCCTAGCTACCCAAGAGGCTGAGACCTTAGGAATGCTGCTGGAAACCTGCCCTAATAGAAAAGTCCTTGAGTTCAAACACCTAAAACATCAACACCAACAATAGAAGAGTTAGATATTATGTTAGAATAAATAGTAGAAAGGGGAAATGCCCTGGAAAGAACATAAGATTTTTCAAATGAACTTCTTGTAGTCTCTGCCCATGGGTTCTAGAAAGACCAAACCTCTTAGGGGTCATTGGAAAGTTCTTGCCTTCTTTCCTTTGGAAATAAGCAATATATTCTCTTTTTAAATAATCCTCAGTTTCTCACTACACATTCAGACAAGTAGATCCCTATTAGCTTACTTCAGGACTCTCCTCTGAAGTCTTCCTGAGAGCCTTGGTTGGGTCTGAGCATTCTCAACTCTGAGATCACTGCTTCCAATGAAAATGCAGCTAGAAAATATTACCTCTCAGCCAAATAAGTGAATACTCGAAAATGAGTGATACATGGATGGCCGAGCCCATGGATGCTCAGACTAGTGGGGAGATGAAGAGAGAAACACATTTTATAAGGAAACATGAAGGAGGGCATGGGTATTCACCACACCTATGTCAGGGTTGTCAAGAAGAATTTGTTTCCAGTGGTGGGCTAGATATAAGGATAAGGAGTTATTAACAAAGAAGTGGCAACCATGTTTTCATTGCGAATAGAGAGAGGGAGTAGTTACTGAAACCCTAGAACCTCCTGGGAGTTGGTGGGTTTTCGATATCTTCTACCTCCAAAGTAGTCTCTATTAGGTCACTAACAACACCTTTCTAGGATCTAGGGCTGGTTCTGCTTTCTTGGTGCTGATGGCTTCTGCTCTACCCACCTGTGGATGTAATCCAAACTCCATGGCTTGTTCCTGTAGCCTTTAAAAATAGCAGTCCATCCTTAGCTTAGCCCTTTCTCACTTGGAGGCTGTCATCCTCTTTGCCACAGACTCCCCCACCCCCATCAGAATGCAGCGTTTAATTAGACAAGTCCTGCTTGTCCTTTGAGAGCCTACTCTCATTCTTCTCTCTCCCTGTTGTTCTTGCCCAATCCCATTCTCTTGTCAAGTACAGGTAGTATCTCACAAAGATAAACATTGAATATCTGACTTTAGGAAAGGCCCACTAGACCAGCATTCTTTGTCCTAAAGTTGGACTCCTTCCACAATCCCATGTGGTTAAATCACACAAGATCCCATTTCTTATTTTGGTAATCAGAAGGTCAGATAATTCAGGAAAAGACTCAGTGGCAATGTCTGTGGCCGCCAAAATCAATTCTATCTGCAAATAAAAACATGGGAAGCAACTTAACATTGTGAGGCTATATCAACGAGAATAATTATCAATGACAGCAACAATATAGTTATTTAGAGTTTTGTTTTGAGATATACCACAGCTTGATGTCCTTGCATGCAATTATTTCTTCTGAGGACCCAAGGAATGCTGGGTTTCAGATCTAGGGCCGTAAGGAGCTCCCTAAATTAGAAATATCAACCTGTGAGAAGTAGGCAACCCTACCCTTTTCCCTAATAAAAGAAATAATTGAAAAATTAGGCAAAAGAGGCATAAAAGACCTTTAGCAAATAAGTCCAAAATAATAACATATTGACTGGCCCAGGGGATTCCATTATTAGCATTCAGGGGCTCCCTTGGCTTTCAAAGTCGAAGTTGAAACTGCCAAGAACTCTTGGCCTGAAACATCTCAAAGCAAAAAAAAAAAAAGGGGGGGGGGTGTGGTGGGGGGTGGAGAGAGGCACCAATTATGAATGGAAATGGCTCAACCATCATACATGGATATTTAAAGATAGGCTACAGAAGGTCCATGATTCTAAATGGAATAAAACAAATTTGAACTGCTTCTTCATAAAAGAGCTGCTGACGTCATAACAGAACACACACAGAAAAATTAAACTGTTGCAGTGGAAAAATGAAATCAGTGGGCACTAACTTTAACTATGTGATATGGAAAGTGTGTAGAGGCTATGGGATAGCCTGAGCCCTCTGTCCTGAGCCACACGCTAATCACAGGTCGCATTGCTAAGCTTGTACTATGCAAAATGGTTGCCATTGAAAATACAAGCATGCTACCCTGCTCTTATGGAGCCCAGAGTGGAGAGGAAGGGAAATGAGAAGGCTCAGTAGAGTTTTGCATTCAGACCTAGCTATACTTGGTGTCTATGGTTTGCTATGAATATTAATGAAATCTTGGGAAGGAGCTGTCACTTGGGGTTGGGTGAGGTCACGTGTACAAATTAGCTACAAAAAGATGAAAAGATACCACTAGGAGAGAAGGGGGAAGAACTGATTTCTGTAAATTCATGGACATCAAATTTAATTATCAATACAAGGAAAAGAAGGCACCAACTATGAACACAGGTCTACTGTGAAAAATAAAACCTTCCATGGGAAGATTGTGTTTACAATTTAAGGTTACTAATAGCCAAACATGGGGTGCCATCCAAACAAACTAGAATGAAATACATACATATGGTGATCTTTCTGCTTTGTTAGAACAGAGAAAGGGACTCCAACACAGAAAATAGAGGTGGGGGAAGAAGAGAGAGAGAGAGAGAGAGAGAGAGAGAGAGAGAGAGAGAGGAGGGGAGAAGAGAGAAATTAACCCTTCTTCCCTTCCCCAAAAGAGATGAAAAGGAAACAATGTTCTGTGAAGAGTTTAGACATAATATATTAGCAAGCTTTTGCTACCATTTCTGCCAAAATATGACAGTGGCAGAATATAGATTCATACGCTTTAAGGAAAAACGACACAAGCAGCATTTGAAAGTTATCCATAAGGAAAAACAATTTCAAAATATAAATGAAGTTCTCTTGACTTTCTCACAGATACATCAATTTTCCTTCCATGTTTTTATTTTTCTTCCTGCTTTTCTGATGTGGCCTTTCCTTCATTTCACAGAGTGTATATGCATGTGCGTATACATCATGCTTTAGAAAAATGGGAACATCAAGAAGAATGTGACAGGGGAAAGAGGAAAGGCAGGTCTGAGGAATGAATGGCTTCTCAACTTCCCTGCACTTCCCTGCCAAGCATGGAGGATTTGCAGCCTTCAACCTTGGAATCTAGTTCAGACACTTAGAATTTAATGAGGCTGGATAAGCTAGTTCCCCTTGGGCCCTACCTCTACTTAATCCTGTTGAACTTGGGTGAGTGAAGTGTATCTCATTTGCTGAATGAATGAGTTTGGCCAGCTAACTTTTCTTTTCAGATATTCAAACCCAAAAGACTCTAACTCTACAGTCTCAGCTCAGCTCAGGGCCTATGGAGAAATCAACAATACGACAGCTTCTATCAAACAAAAAGAATAAGCAATTTAATTCAGAAGACAAAGTAAATGACCAAAATGAAGAACGAAAAGTTCAATAGACCATGGAAATGCATGCTAAATTGTAAAAACAATTGAACATATCAAAGTTTAAGACAGTAGATACTGTGAACTAGGTACGAATGGCTCATGCCTGGAATACTAACTACTCAGGAGGTTGAGATCTGAGGACTGATATTCAAAAATCTGTGAGATTTTTTTACTGCCTATTAGGTACCATATATATATATATACACATATATATATACACATATATATAGATATATGGTGGAAATGGAGCTATAGTTCAAGTGATAGTGTTAGCATTTAGCAAAAAAGCTCAAGCCCTGAGTTCAAGTCCCAGGATGGAACAAAAAGAGAGGGGGGGGAGCAGGAAGGATACACAGGACAAACACACAGAAAAGTCCAAAATGGCATTATGAAAAGGATAGAAACTGGTTGTAAAATGGGGAAGGAGATATGAACATACTCAGACACATACAAATGCAGCTATGTTTATCTGGATGGAAAACAGCAGTTTTCATACATGTAGGAAAAGTAAAGCCGTCAGGTATTTGGGTGAACAGCATCCAATAGATTTTCCTGTCCAAGACTCTGATTGTTGACTTTCAGCATACAGAAAGTATGTTTATCACATTATTATTGAATAACTTAGGACCTCCTATGAGTTTCATCTTTGACGTCTTCTATACATTAAAATCCCTCTGGAAAGGAAATTCAGTTTTTCTCAAGCTTTGGTAAACCATGAGCACTAGATACAGCTGAGGTCTTGGGGAAGCCTGCTCAGAAGAGGAAACCCCAACAGTGGTGAATTCCCCGGCCCCGCCTCCCCCCCCCCCCCCCCCCCCCCCCGCCATGGAAGGCCAAGATTCTGGAGCAGACTAATGCAGAACTGTTCATCATTCTTGATGTCTTGCTATTCACAACAAAGGCAAACCATGCCGACTGCTACCTGGAATGACCAAGGGACACTCAGGGCTCTATAAGGGGTACATGCTTATACAAACATCATACAGTAAACTTGGTTAGGAGAAGAAAAGATGTTGAACACTGTGAAAAATCACCACTCCCGGCCAAACTCAGGTTTTCACAAATACAGACAAGGGCTGTATTTAATGGTCCCCTAGGCTTCCCTGTTTGTGGATTTGGAGCACAGTGAATCATATTTATGGACTCTGTTAAGTGTAGATTCCCTCATAGAACAAAAGGATTTTGATGGTTACTTAACAAAGGCATTTGGGGATAGCAATGATGTTATACATTTATAATCTCACCTCTCAGAAAGCTGAGGCAGGAGTCGGAAGGCTGACCACAAGTTCAAGCCTGGTCTGCGTTACATAGAAAGGCCCCTTTTCAAAATGTGAATAAACAGACTTATTTTAAAGACATTCGCTTAAGTGTATGTGTGTGGGGGGGAGGGGGTATCTCAGACAAATACATACAAAAAAGTCAGTCCTTACAAAATGACTCAGTCACAAGATTGCTTTCAAAAAGCTCTCACTCGCTCCATTTTACATAAAATACTCTGCTAAAATGTTCCTTTCTAGATAGCCTGCAAAAATATTACAGTTCAATTTGTAAAATTCATTCCATATACCTTTTTTAGAAAAATATCAGACGCTTGAAATGAGGCACACCTGATTTGAGACAGTGCATAATAGTTTATGATGCAGAATCTATAACATTTTCCTCTGATAGTCTCTGGCTTAAGCTAATTTAGCCTTTCCAATTCAAGTCTAAACAGTGACACATGTTAAACACTATCTCATAGGTCTACATGAATATGTACATATAATATAAATTAATAAAGACAAGGTTATAATCCATTCAAGTCCATACCTGGGTATATTTTGTTTCCAGTATCTTTTTCAAAATACTGTCGATCTGAGCAACAGGTTTGCTAAGAGGTGTGGATAGCTACAGACTCTACTCATTCTAGATCAAGTCCCTTCCCTCTTTTCCTTGGGGAGGGAAGAGGGAAACAGATCCGTCAAAAGAGGAATGGATGGAAAAAGGAGGAAACATTTGCTTTCATACTATGGTGCTTATGCTTTAGTCAATTTCCAATAAACCATAGAAAGACATCACTCTACAAGAAAAGATGTGCATAGCTAAGTCTGAGAAGAATAAATCCTGGCTAAATATGAGGAGTCTTCTTTTAAGGAATAAATGGGCACATGAAGGAGTAATAAGAAAAAAAAAAGAGTGCAAGGAATGCAGAAACAAAGAGGGGGAAAGCAACTAACTAAAGCAGAGAGAAAGACGTGAAATCATTTGAAATAATTTATGAATGACAGTTTAAAAGTTGTGCACTATGGAGCAACGTGAGATCTATGACACAGGGAAGAAAACAACGTGGGGTGTTGAAAAGAGGAAAAAAAGAGTAATCAAGAGAGGAAAGGATTAGAGGAAGGAGAGATTGGGCATTTCCAGTAGCATCTGTGGGAGACACAGGCTAAGAAGTCCACGCCTCTCAGAGCACATTCCGTCCGGCAATCTGACTAAGCACTGTGGAGTGGGCAGCTCCAGCTATATTTAGCTCCTTTGTAACTCAAGTCAAGAGTGTTCCATGGGGCAGCTGCTGCAGAGTCCTGGAGACATTTTACAACCTACCCTGGAATAGCCAAAGCAAGGGCCAGGGCCTTAACAGCTCCGCTGTGTTTATATACAAAGGAGCAGGATTTTGAACATAACTGATATGACTGTTAACATAGTTTAATGCTCTGCTGTATAACAGGACAGCCTTTTCAGAAGACCAAAGTCATTACTCTTGGTTTCTATCAACGTCCCTCCCCCATTCCTGAAACAAATACTGGCCTTTACCTTATATGGTATGTTCTCTCCTGAGAACATCCCTGATTTTCTGGTCTTCATTTAGACTCCACACAGGGCCTTGTGCTTTCAAGAGCACTTTTCTGATATCAGCTCAAGCACTCGTAGGCCCCATTGACCCGTGGTTGTAACTTTGGGTTTCCTCAGGGGCCAAGGAAATACAGGTGACTTCTACTAAAAAAGTGATTTTTGAAAGGCTAGTATATTCCCTATGGCCAGAAACGAAAATCTTTTGGAACTGACCTGAATACTTAAGTAAATATGAACTCCTGTTCTAAAATAGATATTTAAGTATAGAGTCAGAGTCAGAGAGAGAGAGAGAGAGAGAGAGACTTTTTGAAGGAGGTTCAATGATGTCATGTGCACAAAACCATCATGTAAAATGAAATAGGCTCAGGATAAATGTTGGGAGGGGAAGAAATTGTTGGAATCTTGGAAATCTAGTGAGATTATTCAGAGAAAGAGACTTCTTCATGAAGAATGCGCAGAAACCAGGTAAGCAAAGTAGAGGGAGGATAGCATTCCAGTTGGAAAAGAGAAAATAAGCCAAGATGTCCTTGACTTGTGGAATGTGTGCCATTAGACACTTTTACAAAACTGAACTTCCCAATCCCGCACTGTGACAATTATCAGCAGACTTTCCAAAGCAATTCCTTAGGTCATTTGCATGAAGTTCTTTTGATCGTATTGAGGATAGAGTTCTGCGCTTTGTCCTTGCTATGAAGTACTCTACCACTTGAGTAATGTCCTAACTCCTTTTTGCTTTAGTTTATTTTTTCAGATAGGATCACAATAACTTTTTCCTAAGCCTGGCCTCAAACTACTATCCTCCTATCTCTACATCATACATAGCTTGGATTACATCTACCCCACCTGGCCCTCACAAAGTTCTTACCAAGAAGCAACTCCCTCTTCTCCAGACCTGAATCTAAATTTCCCCCTTCAATGAAAGAAGATCTGGACAAGTAAGTAGAAATTAACATAGAATGTGTTTAGGTCTTTCAGAAAAGAATTGGTCTGTGATTGGATGGGAGAAAATGAGGGGACACACTGGCTAATGTGAAACATGAAAAAGAGGAAGGTGGATGCTAACCATTTCTCTCTAGTACACATGAGCTCGTAAGGAGGCAGGAGGTGCCAGGTGTGGTGAGGAGCTTACTGTAGCAGAGTTCACCTCCTGGCTGTCCAATCCCTTTAACCCAGATTGGCTGAAGGGCTGAGAGAAGATCGTTCTCATTAGGGTATGTAATGGATCATTTCCAGTGGCCAGATGGTTCCCCATAAATACATTAATGACTTTATAGGCATGTCTGCCTGGAAAAGTAACAGCTTAACTACCACACTGTGGGAAATGTGCCTTGTGGATTCTGTGTAAACTAAATCAAAGACCACAGAATTATTAAAAGGGTATGTGTGAAATTACCCCCTTTCCTATACTTCATTATTTTTAGATGGCAAACTCAACACATGAGGCTAGTATTTGGTTTAGAAGAAGAATGAATGAATCCAAACCTTCAAAGATCATTTGGATACAGATGATCCTGGTGTGGTCACACAGACACACACACACACACACACACACACACACACACACACACACACTACTATTAACAAGGTCAAGGCTTCTACTGCTCTATAGCTATGCAGTGACAGCACTCAAGTCAGACACTTCAACTGGAAGCCTTCCAGTTGGAATTATATTTTTGGCAATCCATCCTCTCAGCCTCCAACCAGGTCCCCACTTGTCTGATTCTCTCCCTCACTCTCATTCAACTACCAGAAGAGCCTCCTTTTGTTTCTGCTCTCCTCTGTCCCTTTTCTGTAGAGCTCCCAGATAATTTCTTTGCAAGGAAATCTAATCATGCCATCTCTTAAGCTTTTATTATTATTATGATTATGATGATGATGATGATGATGATGATGATGTCAGTCGTGGGCCTTGAACTCTGGGCCTGGGTGCTGTCCCTGTGCTCTTCAGCTCAAGGCAAGCTCTCTACCACTTGAACCACAGCGCCACTTCCAGTTTTCTGGTGGTTTATTGGAGATCATAGTCTCACAAGCTTTCTTGCCCGGCTGGCTTTGAACCTCAATCCTCAGATCTCAGTCCCCTGAGTAGCTAGGATTATAGGCATGAGCCACTGTCGCCCAGCAGCTGCCATTATTTTTAAGCTAGAGAATGGGATCCCTTTCACCTGTTCAACTAGTACCAGGACAGGTTTCAATACCTCTCAGTCCCATCTCCCACTGGGCCCTTTACTTCACCCATCTTACATCACTTCAAGCACCCTATACTGATCTTCAGATCATCAAAACTGGCTAAGACACCCCCCACCCCCACCCCCACATACACACACACACACACACACACACTTCCCTCTTGGGGCCTCTGTGCAGCCACTTCCCTGCCTAGACTATGCTTCCTTTGTGCTGTCATGGGGGGAATTCACTCCTGCCTTTCCCAACACTACCTTCTCTGCTCAATCCTTTTCTTCCTTGAAACCATTTACATTTTAATTGATGGATCCATGAAGACCTATAGAATGGGTGTGGAAATTCTTCAAGAGTTATAAAAAGGATCCTAGGATAAATTGCTCTTTATTTTCTGTTTTTACAGGATGGGAAGCCCCTAAAACAAAAATGGAAATGACACAACAGTACTTTCTCTTCCCCCACACACATCAAAAGGAAACAACTTGCAAAGCAAGCCTTTTTTTTTTTTTATGCCAGCTGAGACAGTAGCAGCCACAACTTGGTAAATGATTAGCCTTGGGATCTCCTGGTATCAAATAGAATTCTACTTCCCTGGGGCCAGAGGAACCAATGACAAGCCACCAACTGAGTTTGACAATCTCCCTGGACCTTGCACACCTGGTTCCTAGGGGCCCAGCGGTCAGAGTAGAGTAAATATTAACTGTGGAAGGGAATGATTAGTCAGCTGTGGGCAACTATCCATAGCTTCCAAGGTACTGACCTGAAAAGGACATGAAAGGAAAGATGGCTGGGGTGACTCCCCCTGGGGATGGCCATCATCTGGTACTTGCATCTCCAAGTTCACTCCCTTCTCCGAGTTCACCTGCCCCCACTCTGCAGGTGACTCTGTTTGTACATTCTTATTCTTTTACTCTCTATCTTTAAGCCAAGAAGAGACACCAGCAAGACATCAAAAGCAAGGAGCCAAGTAAGGTCAGAGCGGCTTCCTCCCTTTCAGCCCACCCCAGGCTGATTGTGTCCCAAACCAAAGGCCAGAGCTACCCCCCATTGGTGGTTCCCCAGGCTGATTGTGTCCCAAACCAAAGGCCAGAGCTACCCCCCACTGGTGGTTCCCATGCCCTACAAACCTATACTTTTGGGACCTGATCGTTCAATGTCCTCAAGCTGCAGGGGGTGGGGGTGGGGAGGGGCATGGCGGTGGCATTGCAAGCGACCACATTTCTCCACAACCAGTTCACAGTTCACACCTGAAGGTAGATACGTAACTAGTGACTGAGATAGTATGGGTTTTAGGAATCATGGAATATGTTTCTACAGTGTCTACAGCTCTCATAGCTGGTAGTCAGAAAAGGCTATCCTGGGGCAGGGGTGGTGGTGGTGGCGGTTGTAATTCTTGAGAAGATATCAGAATCCAGGTCAAGGTTAGATGGGATGTAGGAAGGAGGTTGGGGAAGAGGCAGAAGCAGCTCAGAAACAGGACAGCCTGAGAAAAGGCCCTCTCGTTCTCTCACATCTATTGACTGGCAAAAAGACTCTTTGCTTGCCATTTTTCATTTGACTCTGTCATGGTTTTATGGAAAGTATTTTAGAAGGGTGTGCACATCCAGGAGGCTAATGATAGTAATAATCATGCCAATAAAATACTTCAAGTTGTGCATCAACTTTTCTAATACATCAAATCTTCTTGCAGTCCAGACTTTGTCCATGGAGTCCAGACTTTGTCCATGGTGCCCAAACACAATGGTAAATAGGCAGTTACAGTCCAACAATATAGGCAGCTGCTGGAAAAGAAAGGATGAGGAGAATCCAGCAGAGCCGTAGCACTACCTCTCATTGGAGATAGGTGCTTGGCTTGCTGCTAGTCTGGGGTTGACCTTGGGAAAATGACACTAATCCCCAGATAATGTTTTCTAGGGTCTCAGGCCCTAGAATAGCAGATAAGCAAGAGTTATTTTGGTCTTCTGAATACATAGGACAAGAAGTGGGATGAACCCTGGCCATTCTCTGGGTAAAATGTTAAATTCAGCCTCATAGTGGGGCTTCCCACTGCCCTGTCCCACAAATATGAAACCGCCAATACGAGAGGCGCCACTATATTCCAAAAGTGTCTTTGCCAAAAGCTCCTAAGCCAGGATAAAGAATGGTATCTGTCCTTCTAATTGGTTTTTATTCAGTCATTATTAATATTTTTTAAACCTTAGGGTATATGTCTGAGCCTGACCATCTTCCTATATTTCAGAGAGTGATAAGAAACCTCATAAGGAGACAAAAAAAAAAAAAATCAACCACTTATGTGGCTGAAGGCATTTCATTTTTACAGAAAGAAAAAGTATATAGAGTTGACCTAAATCCCAGTTCAGTCTACTCTGCGATTAAACTCACTTAGGTCTCAAGGAAATAATCTTCCATTTCTAAGGGTTCAGTTTTCTCATCTGCAAAGTAAGGCACTTTTTCCTCATGGTGAGCAGCGACTAAGTCCTATCTGACAGCTAGCAACTCCACAGTGCTATGAGATTGGTTGCAAAACGGATTGGCTCTAAGTTAAATTTGAAACTGACAGTAACTGAGTGGAAATTGTGCCATATACTATTATACAGGCATGTGAGCAAACAAGCATAAATTGAAGCTTAAGAATTAACAATGTATACGGTAAATGCTATTATTCAAAAGTTTAAACATATGTGAGGCAACTCATAGCAACCATGCTGACATATGGCATTGAAACCAATATGTCAACACTTGTAAGAATTAACATCTATAGCAATTCAATCAACCACAGTTCTCTTTTTGCGTTTAGGTCACAAATGAGACCACTGTTAAACATCTCTGGTTAAACATTAACACACACCAGGATCTACCTGAAACCTGTTGGTTAAGGTGCAGTGCCCAGTTAATTAATATATCACTGGCCGATCAAGTTCAAGGAGCAACATTGAGCAAGTACATTCCTGAGGCCCCATTTACCCTCTTTCAGGTAGCAGGAAGTCCACTGGAAAAGGTAGAAGAGGAAAGAAAGGGAGAGATGGGAGAAGGGAAGGATGGTCATTTTTGCCCCTGCAGAGAAGCCCATAGGTGTGTGTCCATCTGATGTGTATCCTGCATGGGTCTGTACCATTAAATGCTGAAATCATGTCACCTGAGAATAAGCTGAAGGAAGTAGGAGGCGTTTAGACAAGGTAACATTACACGTAAGGAAGGCATCTTAGCCTTTTGCCCTTTCAGGGACTGTAACTGCAGGCCCTCTCTGTGCATACTGTCTGTCAGCCTCATGCCCCTGGCATCCTATTATTCATCTGTGATGTGAGAGACTTGTATAGTTGCCTGGCTCTCAACTCCTGCTGCAATTAGAATCCAATAAAGGGCTTTAAAAGAACACACATTCTGGAAACAGACATTGTTATTTTAATAGCTTCGTTGGTTACTTTCTGATGCATCCAAGAGAGGCTGACAAGCACTAGTCTAGATTCTCCCAGATAACTTAGATTGTTCCTGAAGTCTGCTCCAGCGTGGCATTCATGAGCCCTTCTAGCTCCCAGACTGAGTCATCTCTAATCCTCTTCCTATTTCTCCGTGGCCCTGGAAAGAACCATAATCCTGAGGGAACATAGCATATCAGACATTGATGTTTATTTTGGAAATACTCAATAAGTGAATTTATCAATGCCAATCAAACATGGAAAATTTGCAGTAGGAGAACTCCAATACATAAGAGCTACTTATGGCTTTTAAAAAAATTAATTAGTCTACCACTGTGCTACTTTATTTTTTTTGGGGGGGGGGTCGGTCGTGGGGCTTAAACTCTGGGCATGGGCACTGTCCTCAGCTCTTCAGCTCAAGGCTAGCACTCTACCACTTGAGCCACAGCGCCACTTCTGGTTTTCTGAGTGGTTTATTGGAGATAAGTGTCTCACGGACTTTTGTGCCCAGGCTGGCTTTGAACTGTGATCCTCAGATCTCAGCCTCCTGAGTAGCTAGGATTAAAGGCATGAGCCACCAGCGCCTGGTACTGTGCTACATTTATTTGGTCTTAATTCAGAATCAGTTAGCTCTGACTTTCTACACTCTTCACCACCTTCATTATGTCATTTTCTATCCATGGCACACATTAGAAAGCACAAATTAGAGGGTTATTTTGAGGAAAAAATTAGTTTTATCTATTAACAGAAGCAAGTAATGAAGCATCCTGACAGTGAGAAATTAAATTAAAATGACATAAAAGGACTTTACAGAATCCAGTGAAATACCACAAGCTGGTGATATTTGGTGTCATAGGGGCAAATTGTCCTTTCCATTTTTAAGAGCCTGGGGATATCTCTGTTATTCTATAAAAATTAGAAAGAAAAACTTTATGTTCCATGAATTCTATTTAACACGTTAAAGGTGCATGTATATCAAGATGTTTCTAAATCAATTTGGGGATTTGTTAAGAAATTATTTCATTCTTTCAAAATGTAGGAGTCAGTATAATTCATTGCTATGTTGTTTCTTGTTAGGCTTTAAAAAAAATACACATGATAGCACTTGCTATACAAAATCATTCTTTAGGTTTTGTTAGGTAACAGTCACTCTTAAATATAACCAATACACTTAGGAAACCAAAGAATCTGTAGTGGACAAACTGTGAAACAGACAGGAAAAGAAATTGCCTTCCCATGCTTAGTCAGTAAACCTGATCTAAGACCATCTGAGATGACACAATTAAGAGACTTCACAAACCATCTCTGAGATCACCATCATTAGTTGTACACTTTAAAAAGCCATGGTGCCCCAAGAAGAGAAAAAAAAATTGGTGGGATAGTAGCAATGGGACTGTTAGGCAACTAAGTATCAGTAAAATATCTCAGCAAGCCTTGAAACTATGTAAAATAGCATCTTCAGATAAGACCCTATTATTTTGGACTTCACTTAGTAAGAGCATCATTTTGTCACATTGCTATTTGGTAGCACAGGAATCAGATTCTTCTTGAGATCAGAGGAGGCCTCTACCATATTTGCCAAATATGAGAAAACTGTAATCCTCCATTAGACCTGAGCCCTGCCTGGGATATCAAATTATCTGTGTGGCTCTGGCTTGATCTTGTACTCTCTCTAAAGTATTGGAAAAGTATGTATTTTTGAAACCTGGTAGATACCCTTTGAAAGTTTATCTAGCAATACTCCAAATCTTATTCGACAGTCCAGATCTTTGACTAGGAGAGTTTTTAGGTGGTACATGAACGGTTAGACGTTTGTCAGTGACAGAGAATACTGTTCTGGAGTACACATGAAGATCTGGAGTGCTGACTAGGAGCCAGTCCACAAGAGGACCCTCTTAGATTCACAAGGCTGTGTTCTGTATTCTAATGTACACATTTTTACTTTGCTTGAACTCATTGCATTCCAGGTAGAAGCTTTGAAAACACTGATGCTTAAAAAGGGAGGAAATAAAGGCAAATTTATCCTGAAAGTGAGTTCAGAGACAAGATCATGTCTTGCCTTATTTTTGCAAAGGCCAGAAGCTTCTATGCCAGAGCTCTATATTACCATGGCCATTTTCATTGAGTTCAAGGCCTGTGCATTTGATGCCATCTTGCTTGAAGAGCTTTATTTACAATTTTTCTCTAGGAGCAATAATAATGTAGACTTATCTCACCACATGTTGTCCAGTGTTTATCCAGCAACAAAACCACCTGAAAAGCTTGACACAAAGTCTGGTCCCCACAAACCAGAGTCTATATTTAGTATGTTTTGAAGGTTCTACTTTATTTTTATCTATGACTTTATTTTTATGTATTTTCATTTAGATGATATATAAGGTATATCAAGTGAAGTTTTGTTTTGAGGCTTAAACTCAGGGCCTGGGCATTCTCTCCGAGCTTTTGTGCTCAAGATTACTGCTCTACAAACAAGACATACTAAAGCTACCAGCACAATTATGTTTACTGCAGCCTTATTTACCATAGCTAAGATACGGAACCAACCCAGATGCCCCTCAGTAGATGAATGGATCAAGAAAATGTGATCTAGATGGATGGATAGATAGATAGATAGATAGATAGATAGATAGATAGATAGATCTAGATAGATAGATAGATAGATAGATAGATAGATAGATAGAGGAATTCTATGCCTCCATCAGAAAGAATGACATTGCCCCATTTGTTAGGAAATGGAAAGACTTGGAAAAAATTATATTAAGTGAAGTAAGCCAGGCCCCAAAAAAACATAGGGCCTATGGTTTCCCTTATATGAAATAACTAGTATATGTGTAGGACAAGCAGAAAAGGTCAAAAGCTATGTACATATGACCAGATAAGATGATGTTAAGCAAAATGAACCCCAACATAGGGACACAAGTGGTTTTTTTCTTTCTTGCTATTGTTTCTAGCATATTTATAATGTACCATGTGATTTTTTTTTGTATGTTCCTCCTCCACAGTATAAACCCTGTTTTCATGGTATTTGATGTCGGTGCCCTGCTTCTTGTAATATACACATTTCTAATTTGGTTAGGAGAAGGGGAAAAACAAAATGCTTAAATAGAGACACAGGTTGACCCATTGTAACAATGAGATGTACAAGACAGTATGCTGAAAACTAACTTTACAATTTAGGCGGGGAGTGGGGGGAGGAAGGTTGGAGGGTAAGTGTAGTTGTGGAGGTGGGAGGGAAGGGATGGTACTATGCTTGATAGGAAATGAACTCATTACCTTGCTCATGTAACTGTAACCCCTCTGTATACTATTTTTACAATAAAAAACATATTAAAGTAAAAAACCCAACAATTTTTAAAAAATCATAAAAATAAAAGATTAGTGCTCCACCACTTTGAGCCAGCGCTCCATTTCCAGCTTTTTGGTTGGTTAGTAGAGATAAGAGTCTCATGAACTATCCTACCTGGGCATATTTTGAACCACAGTCCTCAGATCTCAGCCACCTGAGTAGCTAGGATGACAGGCATAAGTTACCAGCACCTGGCACCATGTGAATATTTCATATATATATATACATTATATAACATTTTAACCATGGTAAACCTAGCTATGTTCTTAAACACTCATAATTTCCTTTTGGTATTTCAAAAGGCAAGAAAAGAAAATCATTTTCTTGCCTTTTGAAATACAAAAGGTATAACTGGTGTCTATAATCCTCATATTGTACAATATAGCAAACTGGAAATTCTTGTTCCTATCCCAATCAATCAACCTTTCCCCATTCCTCCTATTCCCCTATTCTTAGCCCTTTCTATCTACCAGCCTCCTCTTCTGTGAATTGAAACATTTTTGAATTCTACATGTAAATGACATCATACTGTACTTATTTTTCTGTGCCTAGCTTATTTCAATTAACACAATGATATCCAATTCCATTTTTGGTGTAAATGACAGGATTCTATTCTTTTTGAAGACAGAATAGTTTTCTACTGTGTGTGTGTGTGTGTGTGTATCATATTTTCATTTATAAATTAGAATAATTATTTCTAACACATTCCCAAGTAATGCAGCTACTAGTGGTTCTGAGACCATACTAATTTGCAAAGCAACAACAAGACCCAGTCCTGGTCAACTGTAAGTTAATCATCATTATGATGATTATATATGCATAATATGCCGACACCAAAACTTTTGAATTAGAATCTCAGTCATATAACTTCAGCACATGCACTTCTACCAAACTTCCCATATCTCAGTGCTCAATGAGAAAGCATGAATCATTTTACGGATAACAAAGGGATTTCCAGAGGGGACACATTCATCTGCAAAGGGGGCTTGCTTGAATTCTAAATAATTCTGAAGCCCAGACTTTAATTCTATGGTTGTAATACTCTGGCTGCCCTTCTCTTTCCTCCTCTATAGCTTTGCCCCCAGATAATAACAGGCAGAGTTGCTTGATCTGGCTACCCCAAGTCACAAGAGGGAGAAGCCAGCAGAGCCACTCACCGTTGGAAAGCTCTGGCTTCATTAAAGCTCTGCTTCGCATAGTTTCTAAATATAACAGGCAGTCAGACACTCTGAATAACTCTTGGCTGCTTTGGTTTCCCAGGATAAACTTTTCTTTCTCTGAGATTATGCTGCAACCAGGAATAGAGCCCTGAGGGGAGAAATTCCTCTTCAAAGTCAGAGGGAGATAACACTGTGTGTGGTATTCAGGTTGTTCTCCTTTGAAAGGAGAAGAGAAGGGGGGAGGAAAACTTCTAACATCAGCCAACATCAAAAAGGATATTCCTACTTTGTTCCTAAGGTGTGCGCGGAGGGGGTGCAGAGCAAGATGAGGAAGTGGTCAGAAGAAAGATAATTAACACATCCTGGCTGGCGGTGAGAGGAATACCGGCAACAGGTTTGGATACCCCAGGCATCAGGGCTCAACATGAAAACTACATATGATGACAGGTACTGGCAGCTGCCCTGTGCTGGTCCCACAGGGACATGAGTGTGTAGCTAGCTCCCTGGTAGGGGGATTCAGGTACAGCTCAAATGGGATTCTCTGCCAGACAGCAAACATGCTAGCCCTCTGGCACTTGTGAACCTTCCAGTAAGGGAAATTTGATATGATTGAAAAATTGTCTGGAGCATATGCAGATGCCAGTATCTTTTCTCTCTCACACACTACAAAGCTTTTCCTCCTTAAGTCAGTGCTGGCCCAGCCTCTGTATTTTCCCACATCATATATATTTGAGGATTGGCATTAGCATTGGTGGATGTTGGCATCATCTTGCATGGTCCTCTCCCTTTGCAAGAACTAATATTTTTCAATGCTATCATCTTTTCAGCTCGTATTATATATGGCACTTTCTATAACTCAAATTTAACCCTCACTCAAACAAGAAAAGAAGTGTGTTCTACAGATTACAGAAGATAGAGCAGAGGCCCAGTACCAAAGGCTCACAGTTGTAAACTTGGCTACTGAGCAGGATGCGATCTGAGGATCTGAGGTTCGAAGCCAGCCTGGACATAAACTCTTACCTCCAACTAACCAACAAAAAGCCAGAAGTGGAAGTGGAACTCAAATGGTAGAGTGCCTGCCTTGAGCAAAAAGACTTAAGAGGCAGAGCCTAGTCCCTGAGTTCAAGCCCCAGTATCAGCACACAAATATACATTACACAAAGATGGGGCAGAAGAAGAAAGAATTGAAAGGCTAAGCCTAATATTTCATGGTTATTTGGGTTACAACTACTGATTTCTAGCTCCACATCAGTGCCTACTAGGACAGGCAGAGGAAGAATCAGCAACAAAAAGCTTCTTGCCTTCCCCCCACCCAAGGCATTATGGCAAATATTCAAGACATGTCAACAAGGAGTAGTTTGTGCTTTTCAAGACTCGAGTCAAATGAGGGGTTAGCTTGATAGTTCTTTTCTACAGAAGAAAAAGTGGACTCAGTTTCGATATTAGAGGGGGAGAAGAAGCCCAGTTGCTATTAGAACTGAGCCAGAGATTGCATGGAAAATTAAAGAACAATTCTTCTTTTCCAAAACACTGAAGTTCAGGGACACTGTTCAGTTCACCAAAGGTCCTCAATACCCTATGTCCTTCATCAAGGGAAGATGCAAGTCTTGGGCTGATGTGAGGACCATAGCGAAAAACCTTGATTTGTGTTTTAGCTGTGTGTGTGTGTGTGTGTGTGTGTGTGTGTGTGTGTGTGTGTGTGTGTGTGTAATGTAGTGTAAGAGGCACTGCAGTAAGAGGAATAGTACACAGAAACTCTTCTCCTACCTAACTCTTTATTTCACCAGTGTTATTCAGTACCTGCTCTTTCATATTACAACTGGATCCTCTGTTGAGGTCGGGGCTGATCTGTGCATTTTAGGGCAGGTAGCAGCATGCCTGGCACTATGTTCTGTCACTACCAACTCCCACCCAATCATGTCAATGAAGCTTATCTGCAGATGTGACTACATATCCCATAGACTATGGGGAGGGGATAAAGATGCCCTTGTTGAGAACCATTGCTTGAGAATGTCTTACTTGGTCACCATGAATAAAGAGGGTTAAAGTCTACTTAAAGGCATGCATCTTGAGATCCTCTCTGGATCAGCAGAAGACCCATAATCTGTATAGTTTTATAAAAAACACATATATTAGCTGGGCGCTGGTGGCTCATGCCTGTAATCCTAGCTACTTGGGAGGCTGAGATCTGAGGATCAAGGTTCAAGGCCAGCCCAAGCAGTAAAATCTGTGAGACTCTTATCTCCAACAAACCACTCAGAAAGCTGGAAGTGGTACTGTGGCTCAAGAGGTAGAGTGCTAGCCTTGAGCTGAAGAGCTGAGAGACAGCACCTAGGCACAGAGTTCAAGCCCCATGGCCGGCAAAAACAAAACAAAACAAAACAAAATATATTGAGGTAAAACTTATGAAAAGTGAGATTGTAAACAAGGCCCTCAGGATAATCAAAAGATCGGATCTGTCTTCTGTCTGGTCATCTGGTCTCTTGAAAGGCCCCTCCACATCTCATTCTCTTCCACTCATCCTTCGAGTCCTGTCTCCAGGGCCTAGAAAGCCCTGGACAACTTGTTGTCTGGTCACTGGCAACTCAGTGAGTAATCCTTGTAGTTCCCTTGGCTTCCTGCAAGCAGAACATCAGCTCTGCTACCTTTGAACTTTCAGGGCCTACAATACGGCTTGGCCCACCATCACTGTTGAGTCAGTACTCAGGAATAAACACATTCTAAGAATAGCTTCCATTTTAAAATAGTCTCTTAGTTTGTTTTAATATTATGCATGTTTTTAGTATTCTCCTCTATTAAGGACCAGACATTTTATCTCACCAAATAAATTTCAACCTTTCCTGCAGCAAGAAAGTTGGCCAAATGAACCCATATCCACTAAAAAGGCAGCTGTCAACATGGTCTACATAACTCTTAAAAAATTCCAACTCTCTGTCAGCACCCTGTAAGCCACATAAACAGACTCTCCAGGGGTCACATACAGGCATGCTACTTTTTCAAATGTCCCCCGTCATTCTAATATGCAACGGGTGAGGAATTCCCATGGCATACAGATCTGAAAATCAATCCTGGTGGAATCTTAGCCTTACTGGGGACAAGTCTTCCAGGTAAACTGAAACCATCAAAGGCATTAGCTGGTGTGGTTTTATAGCATCTTAGTGTGACTCCATTGGCTGTCATGGATCAGAAGATCTGGGTAACTTTGGCTAAATCAAACCAAGAAAATTAATGAGCAATATCATCTAATAAACCCCTTCTGCTTCTTCACAAGCATAGAACTGATAGGTTGAAAGCAGTGTCTTAAGAGTTTCCTGTTCTTTTGTTTGTTTTGTTTGTTGAGACAGGGTCCTGGCCTGGAGCCCAGGCTCATCTCAAATGTGTGATGCTCCTACCTCTGCCTCCCAAGTGCTGGAATTACAGACATGGAGCACCATGTCTAAAATCTTTTAAACACCGTGCCTTTCAAACACCAGGTCTTTTATTTTTCAGTGTCTAGCAGAGGGGAAGAACTAAGTAGCACTTGTTGATAAACAGACAGTCCATAATTGTCATTCTGCATTTTTTTTTCTCCAACTAAGCCAGAAATACCTAAATGTCCCCTTTCTAGAACAAAGGTAATCACAAGAAAAATTGAGAGTAGGGCATATGGCTATTTTTCCCGCATTAAATAGTGCCTGTTGTTTCCTTCAGGGGTCACAGAACTGGAATCTGTACAGCAGCTACCAAGATTCAAAGGAGAAATGAAACAAAATCTCAGAGAGGGTGGGGTTAGGGTTTAAAGAATAGACTTGGGTAAATGACATCATCACTGAGTTTGTCCAGTGAACTGGATCACAGAACTGGTCACACAATGACTTCTGACTCTCCTGGGGCCAGCAAAGCAGCCTGGGCAGGCCTTGTCAAGAGAATTCTGTGTGGAAAACTACTTTCTGAAATAAAACTCACATAAACCAGGTATGTCCCAATTGGTTGGGGTAAATCTCAGGAATGTGGGAGGAGTTTGCTATGCACACAGGTTGAATTGCTGAAAGCTTGGTGTCCATTTATTTCCTTCTTCTCTGTCAATAGATAAGGACAGAGAACCACCACAAAACAAAATCTGCTTATGTGTTAAGTAGATAAACAGGGTAAAACAGAGGCCAGAGAGCAAGGAGTTGAGGGCCCATCACCCACAGTAGGGAAATGAATACTGACAGTATTAAAGTAAAGTGGACATAAGCTTGACCATCAACTCTGCCAAGCGATTCTCCACTTAAGTCTCTCCACAATCATTCAGAGCCTGTCTTGATTTTCCTGTATTCTCCAGTAAATTGAATGAAGTCAGTTTTGAGACAACATACTTGTACTTCCTGAAACATACCACAAGTTTGGTAAGTCAATATTAGGAAGCTTTAAAGCTTAGAAGACTAGACACACTGAGCTGCAGAATACAACAGCAATTCTTTCACCCTTCGTTGCAGAGGGAGGAAAGCAGATAATACAACTTTAAGTGACATTGATCAAGGTATACTGTGTTCATGGAATGCTTTGTTAAATGACACCTCCTTTGTACAACTACTTAAAGATAATAAACTTTTAGAAGATTTTTTTCTTTTTAAGAGCGTAAGTGACTCATCTAGGGTCCTGAAGACATTTGATGAGCCATCCAAATCCTATGGCTTTTTCCTTCATGAACCTTCCCTCCTCTTATCCACCGTCACCAACCATCTGCCACTGAGCGCATAGAGAAATAAAACGTTCTTCATCAGTAATTTGTTGCTTTGGGTGGGGAGTCATCCTTACATTGAAACAATCACTTTTATGGCACATCATTTTACTAATTAAATTAAATGTTGAAGGTTTGCTTTGTCCAGAAGCAATTCTACTCCTTCCTCATGAATGTTTTTCATAGAACAAACTGTGACATACCATAAAGACAAGATCTTAAGGCTTCACAGACTATTGTAAGGGACAAGGACAGTCTTCAAGGGCCTTGTTCTCTCCAGATTTCATGATCTCAGCCATCTACAATCAACACAGGACACTTTTCACCGGATCCCAGACAAGAGGAAATACAGAGGTATGGTTGGGGAGCTGTGCATCCACTGAAGTATCATCAGGGAGCAAGCCAGCAGTGCATGGTGACATAATTTACAAATTCATCAGAAATGAGCCTGTCCTCTCATATGCTCCAAAGAAGTAACTGCCTTGTCGTCCACCATAGCTGTGGATGTCTCAAGAGCCAGTCAGAAACTAAGATCCTACAATCCTTACAATGACCATCTTTCAATACCTCTGAGGGTTTTTCTACCCAACATCATTTGGGAAATCATTATCTTTGATCTCTAAAGCATGTTCCTGGATGGGGAATGGGGAGTAGCTAATATTTACACATCCAAATTAGGACAAGAGATAAATGAAAAGGTTTTTATTCACATTACAAGAAGGCTTTTCTTTCTTTCCTTTTGTGTCTTTAACAACATTTTCCCCTTAATTTCTTTAAATGACTAACTTCTACAGTGCTGAGATTTTAAAAACATAAAATAAAGAATTCATTTTCACTTTGGAAGAAAAACACACTATATGACTTTCTTCTTTTGTGTGTATCATACAGTTGTATCATACAGTATGGGGTATGGGGTACTAGTCCTAGATTTCTTATCACAAAAGTCCAATCATCTGTCCACTCAAGCATCTGAGCTTGTCTGATTCCATCTTGACTCTATGGAGACTCAGAAAATACTAAAAGCTGCCAGGTACTATATAAATGAAATACCCTTCCAATTACTGCTCCTGAACTATATTGAACTAGGGTATATCACCATAACTAAGGAAACAAGTCTGCCTACACAGTGGCTCCCTTCCTCATCCCAATGCAATCCATGCTCATCTCCTCATAAATGCAATCACTCCTAAAGGGACATCTGAGATCCCTTCAGAAGTGTTACTGTCCTCTAGACACGAATATACATCATCCAGAAGTAAACTAACAGGGCCTCAAAGTCTGTAATTTTGTAGGTAACAGCTCAAACTGCTCTCCCTTCTTGGTACCCAAGATTCATTCATCTCTTCTTTGAGTAGACAGCAAATTTGAGAGAAAGATCAGAAACAGAAAACTGCTGACAGCATGACAGTGGCATCTCGGTATGACAGCTGATGGAGAAGAGCACATTTCCCTGGACATGTTTAATTGCTTAAATTAAGAGAAAGTCAAGATAACACTATTCTCTCTCTCTCTCTCTCTCTCTCTCTCTCTCACACACACACACACACACACACACACACACACACACAGAGGTACTGTGGCTTAAACACAAAGCTTCATTGCATCAGTTGGCTTGCTAATTCATGGTTAGTGCTCCACTTCTGGAGACACACTTCTACTCTTGGATTTTGCTGGTTATTTAAGAAATTGAGCCTAGTAGACATTTTTTTTTTTTTTTTTTTTTTTTTGCCTAGCCTCCAAATCTCTTGGAAAATATCAGACAAAAACAACTGACATACTTCCTATCTATGGAGTAAAGTGATGGCATGTCACAGACAGCAAACTGGCTTAGGTACAGGAAATAAAAGGAGGAAGAAATGGACACATTCCAGCCAATCTCATTAGTACTTCCTATGGAAAATAAAAAGTTACTAACAGGTCCAACAGAAGTGGCCTAGAGGATGAAGCTCCTCATGAAAGACAGCAGTGGTAGGTCATATATAAATGGAGGGGTAATGCAGGAAGCCTTTGGAATTTGGTGGAGGATAACAAAAGTCAAAAAAGGATTTGCATTATACCAATGTAAGATAATATTTTTCATTTAGAATGGATAGTGAGGTGCAATTATAAAACAATGGCACTACATTTTCCATTAGGGACGGGTTACATTGACAAAAGTCAAGGGTTAAATGGCTGGCATATAATTAAAGCTCAAAGAGAAAAGCCCATGATGACCTGTCCCTCTAGAGACTCACCCTTAGTCTTGACTTGAAATAATGTGCTCTTGAGGTGTTATACCAACAGTGGAGAGGCAAAACCCAAATCAACAAGGAGAGGAGAGGTGACAATGACCTTCACATGATTGAAGTGAATGCTAAGTAGAGACCAAAAAGAGTCCAGAGATTAAGAAATCAGTAAACAGCCTCTTTCTCACCAGCACTTAAAATATTTGATCCAGAGTCATCTCTATAATACTCGGAAAAGAAAGCACAGGCAAAATGCAGGCAATTTACTTTATATTACAATAAATAAACTATACAATGAAGATGTGATCAAAGTACATCCATGTGGCCTAATCCCCCACCAAAAGCTCCAATAAACTTGACAGACACAAAAGGTAAGTGAAGGGAAGATGCCCATGTAGGAAATTCCTACAGTGTGACTTCTAAGGCTGATTTTAGAGCGACTCATCATGTCCCTGGCACCTTCATATGTTTAATTACCTCATACATAAGACCTCTTCAGCTTCTGTCAGAGAGAAAATATCTGCAGTTTGACCAGGAATCTAACACACGTCATTGTTTATATTCCTTGTGACTGTGTGTGCATGCTGGTGTTTATGTGTTAAAATCCAAACGCCATGAATAAAAAATATAGAAGTGCTTCTAAAATAAGATCCCTTTAAAAACGAGTTAAACAAATATGGGATGATTGATGTCGAATACACAAAGTACATAGATTATAAAGTTCTGTTATCACAAGCTCAACAGTGTAAGCCTCAGGGATTTCCTCATTTCCCTTAAGAAATGCATTCTGCTTCACATAAATGCCTCACAATCATTCTAAATTTTATCAGTAGTCATCAGGAACTCCCAGGTATAAATATGCATAAATTGTGGCAGCACACTATTGAGTGGAAAGAACAATAAACGAGGAGTTGAGTGACTGAATTATACTCCTAATTCAGTTGACTTTGTAATCTTGAGCAAGATGTAAGTTTCCCATAAGATGTTTATTTCAGTCAATGAAGCTCTTTCTATGTGCAAAAGCGTCATTTTCAGTGTTTGTTTACAACGTAAAACAAGAAACAAAAGCAGTATCAGAGCTTAAATTCCAGCACAGGTTGACAGACAATGATAACGTAAAGCATAAATAATAAAATTCAAATAAGAAAGAAACTATGAAGGAAAGACTGAGAACAGGCCAATGTGACAGAATAGATAGAAATCTTTAACTGAGAAAATCTGTGAAGTCTCATTTGAGAAACTGACACTTGAACCAAATACAGGAGACAAGAAGGGGTAGGTCATGTGAAAGCAGGAAATGAAGTTCAGACATTAATGATAGTTGCTCCAAAGTTCCTGAAAAGGCACTGGGCTAGGCCTGGGGAAGGAACTGAAAGGCAAAATGGCCAATGAAGTCATAAAAACTATGTACTGATCAATCTCTGTAAACAATGCTGTAGGAACAGATGCTAAAAAAATAAAATCTAGTTAAAATAGGTAAATAATTTTTAAAAAGTCATGGTGCTGTATGAAATGAACAGGATTACTAGAACAAGCCTACAATGAAGAAATCTTCTGCTTTGTGTATTATTTCTTTAGACCTACTCATCTACCTCAACTATCATTTTTAAAAATATTTTTGTTGGTATATATTAAATTGTACATGGTAAGGAGTTTCACCATGGCATTTCTGAACTTTGATCATATTCATCCCCTCTCTCACTCAAACATCATTTTTATAGCTGGAGAGAAGGCTGCTCCTTCATGTTCTGGAACAGAGAACAAAGGCATGAACTAGCCTAAATCCATGAGAGTGACCTTTCAGGTCCTTATATGTGGCTACCTGTCAACAAAGCTTGCCATTTCTCTTCTGGGTATGACTCATACTGCCACAAGAAGTTCGTAAGCCAACCCTCTGTCCAAAGCTTTAATGTAAATATTGGCATTAGCATCATGGAGGTAGGAATTTTAAAGTCTCAGTGCTCTAGCCTGGCCTTGGACTAATCTCTTAGGTTTTGAAACCGAAGACAAGTCACTAACAGACGTAAAGTCCTTCACTTTGACATTGGAGGAAAATAAAAATGCTTTCCTTCTTAAAGAGAAGGATTATAGAAGGGATTAAAGATTACAATATATGTGGAAGTCTGAGTAACTATAAAGCACAAAACAAATATTTCTACCCTTCTCATTTGTTTTGTATGGCCACTCTCCACCGTGCTGCATAGTAATCATTACCTCAGATAGTCCTTAGGGATATCTTTCAATTTCAGGAGTTAAAGGAATTGTACATGAGGAACTCCATGATTTATAAGTTGTGCCCTGCACATAGTTCTCACTAATCTTCTTTTTCTTCTGATTTCCCATAATGAGAGAAACTGCCCTGGGTTATGCTGAAAATATCTTGCCATAGATAAAGACTCAGCAAAAAACATACTTGTAGTAGGTAAGCTGTATACCATCTGGATCAAGTCCCTAAACTTTAACTACCATGGTATATTTTCACTACCAAAGGTTCAGACAGGTATTATCTGACCTACTCCATATATGAAAATAACTCTCAGAAATCTAGGCATCTAGACTCCAAGTCCAGTGATCTTTGAAGTTGACTAAGTCTTTTCTAGGAGAGGATCTAATGAAGACTAAGTAAGGTTATGGTTATGGAAAACTGTAAGGGGCTTTCAGATGTTGAGAGAATTATCTGAGGGCAAAGTGGCCTTTATATACAAACTTTGTTTGCCTGTTCTTCCCTAAGGGGTAGTCTGATCTGCCCCTCTAGAACACCAGGTTTGGAAAGTGGCACTGGCTAAGGAAATGTCTGTTTCCATGGGGACACACGTAAGAGCACACTGTTGGTCTCTGTCCACCTTACTGATTGACAGTTGACTTGTTGGTTGTGGGTTGATAGTTTAGCATGAAAGACTACCTAGTTCTTTCCATTGGAGCCATTCTAATCCTTTAAGGAAGGAGTTATCTACCCCCCCTACCCATCCCCTCTCCACTTGGGGACCCAGCAGGCAGGAATAAAGAACAATGTACCCAATTTAGGACATTTCAATAGGGCTATGAAACCATGAGACTATGTTTTTGACAGAGCTTTCTTTCTGCTTCCTCCAGATTTTCTTCCTTTCTTTCCCCAATGAGGTAAATATTTTGAAAGGTTATCTAAAATCAACTCAGAAAAAAAAATAAGTCGTAAGCTCTTCTGTTCTGTCTGATCTATATATTGGAACTAGTCATTGTGGCCAACAAAAATGCATGTCTTAAAAAAAAGAGTTTAATTTATGTGTTTTAAATAACAGGAAATTCTTATCAGGATGTGAAAGTTCAGGTCTTGCTTTTCTTTATCCTCTCTATTTTTTTTCTCTCTCTATCTGAAAGAACAGAGGAAAACAAATCTCTCTCTACATAACTGCCTCCTTCTTTTCCATCCATGCCTGGCTGGATGCAGCATGCCTCTTGGTGGCTTCTTCTGCTCAGGCTGAGGTCCTTCTGCATTCCTAACCACTGCTTTTGCGCTAGCCCACTAGAGCAGAAGGAAATCAGACAAAACCCCATGATAAAGAAGAAGGCCTGGCTTTCTAACATCCCTCTAGCAAAGGACATTCCTCTGACAAACAAAATATTGAGTGTTGCC
This sequence comes from Dipodomys spectabilis, assembly GCF_019054845.1. NCBI lineage: Eukaryota > Metazoa > Chordata > Mammalia > Rodentia > Heteromyidae > Dipodomys > Dipodomys spectabilis. The sequence continues at coordinate 22,789,068 of NW_024870701.1, read as the reverse complement.
AAGAGTAAGAATTGTGTTTGATTTAAACAGTATTATAATGGTGTTAGTAATGGTCATTACAAAAAAACAGGTGATTAATAAGCTTTCTGCAGCCCAGATCCTTCCTTTCACACTTGAAGAGAGTATCAAGGAGCTGCTGCCTCCCCTCAGCTCCTCAGCTTCTCAGGGACAGAGGTGGGATGAGAACCAGGCTCCTCGCCTAGTTCTTCAAACTACAGGACTGTACTCTCTCGCACGGCCTTTAGAAATCCAGGTTTCCCTGGTTTTCTCATTATGAGTAATGGGGAAATTCTTTGATGAGCAGATTCTAATGAGGGATTATGTACTCCTTCATTCATTCATTCAGCAGACGCTGAACAATTGTCCGGGCTAGCCAATAGGGACTCAAAAATGAAAATGACAGGGACTCTTCCTTCAGTGTGTACGGGTGTATGTGTGCACGTGAGCCCCTCCACCTTCTGTCCTCTCTCACGCGCTCTTGTTCATCAGCTTTAAGCTCTCTACCCTTGTAAACTATGATCCAGTGAGGATGGCTATGACATTTTTCTTGTTTTCTGTTAAGGCTGGGGCACAGTGCATTCCTCAACCTCACAAACATTCATTGACTGGATGAGTGAATGCCTATATCATCGTATATGGACATTACAAATCTGGAACGCCACAAAACCACAACTGTAATGAAAACATTCCCAGGTGGACTTAAACCATCAGTTCCAGAACTCAAAAAGTAATAGACAACACTAACTTTTGGTAAAACAACAACAAAAACCAGTATATAGGACTTAGCTTAAAAAAATGCTAGAAGGGATGAAGATGATAAAGGAGTGACCGTTCCAACATGAGAAATGGGGCTCCATGGCTCCAATTCGCGTCCTGTTCCTTTGTAAAATATTAGGATAGTGATAGAGAAAAGGAAGGGGAAACAGGTATGGGTTTGGGAGCCTTGGCATGTTGGACCATAGCTGACTCTCCTGCAAAGTGCCACACTGAGCACTGAAGGACAGGGGACTGATCAGGTGTTGTTGTTGTTGTTGTTGTTGTTGTTCTCAATAAGGAGATGCTTCACAGTTGGGTATAGGTTGTTTTGGAAGCAGATAAGATGTGTGTTTCCTATTCCTAGAAGAGAAAACTCTTCTGCAGACACAAAGCCCTGGTGAGAAAGTACACTGAGTATGTATGTGTGCAGGTTTGGGGTATGTGTTAGAAAACTGTAATTTAAACATCAATTAGACTATTAAAACAAAGAGAGATAAGAATTACAGAAGAGAAAAGTAGAAGGCTACAAGTAGAGGGTAATGTGACTTACAGCCTTGATATGGAAGAGCAGAAAGGCAAGAAGGATGTAAGGAGAGGCACATTAAGAAGGCTGTCCTTACAGAGCATTAGGTAAGCTCAGAAAGACACTAAGCACTCCTCGATTTTTTCCTCCAAGTCTCCTTCTTCACAATCTTTCCATGGTTGGTAAGTAAGCAGCTTGGAGAAGCCATCATTCTCTCCTGCTCCCTTTTATCCTTTTCCACCCATTCTAGTCTCCTCATCCGCTCCAACAAAATGCCTGAACCCACTGTACTGAAGGGTCACTATTGTAAAAGAAACTGAGGTTTGCTCTGGCCACAAAAGGAAGCTAATAAATATTAAGGAACTTTGCATATATATATACATACATCTATATACATATATATTTAATCATATAAAACAAATATATATCATACATAGTATGTATATATATATAGAGAGAGAGACATATACATTGGATATATGTGTGTATACACACACACATAACTCTTCAGTGAATGTGGGTGGGGTTTCTAATACTTCAGGAACCGCTACTCCTGGCTTGAAGGATCTGTGATTTAAGGTGATTTGTATTTAAAAGTGATTTTCACTTAAAGGTGATTTCTAATTAAAAGGTGATTATTCCCCAGCTAAAAGGTCTTGGAGGATCCATGGGCCCAACCTCCTAACATTCCCACCAATCATGGGCTCTGATGATGGTGACGCTGTATATACTGCAAGAGAACAGAGGCGTTACACATTCTGAGCCTCCTTGACAGGGCTGTGATTTTTCTCTGGGTGGAAATGTGGAAACCTAACCTCCTCTAACCTGTCTAGTGACTTTCTGAAGTCACAAAAGCAACATTGTCTAGCCCTGTCTTAAGGAAGATTAAGCTGCATTTAACAGCCCAGGCAAGGTAATGATCTCAGTATAAAATCAACATACAGCAGTAGCCAGGAGGCAGCTCCAGCCATTGCTCAGTGACCACCCAACACCTTGGGGCCTCTACCAGTCATTCATCCTTCTCCTTCCACTCGGATGCCCAGCTCAAAGGCACTGACCCAGTGACATCACCCCACACTGATCAGGATCAAATGCTTTGGGGCTAAGCAAATAGATCTCGACAGGCAGTTTCTAAAGGAGCTGCAGTAGAGGGCTCTCAGGTCTGTGCTAGTGTTGAACTAGAATTCAAGTCCTCTAAACCAGTCTCCCCAGGAGCTCTCTGTAGGTCCCTCACTCTTCCTCTGTACTAGCCTGCAAGGGAACAGGACTGCCATGGGCTGGACGAGGTGGGGGTGGGAGCGGAGCGGGGAGAAGGACTGAATAGTGACATAGAAACTTCGGAGCATTCCAGAAAATGAATCACTTAATAATAATAATAAAAAAATAGTATCTTACTACTGGAATGGCCAACTTAAGAAAATTATGTTTTGATCGTAGAAAAAAAGAATGACATACTTTCTGTTAGTTTGTCTGCTTAGTAAAATCAGGGGGGAAAAAAATAAGAGATTTCAGTTATACAAATAAAGAATACTTTGTATTCAGTATTTGAGAGTTCCTTAAGATTATGCTGAGAGAGTACCACCAAATTTCCACAGAAGAATTTCTAATGGCTTCTCATCACTAAGCCTAATTCTACTCAGAAAAAAAAAACAAACTCAAAGAATATAGTAAGTGATTAGCACCCCTCCCCTCAGCTCCAAGGACACATGCGCAAGTCTTCAGGAATCACCTCTTCGAGGCTGCGAATTCGAGGGGGATGGAAAGGTCTTGTTGTCTATGTTACACTGAGTAGTACATTTTCAGATCTCAGATGAGGGAGACCAGCAAAGGAGGCTCAGGCAAGACCACCTCAGGATCAATGCCTCCAAACCAAGGCGAATGGAAACAACTCAACTCTTTGCATTTTTGTTTCCTGGGAGAAGCAAAGGAGGAGCTCTGGCAGATAAAGACACTTTAGAAATCATGCCAGCCAGCTTCTGAGCCCATCCCTGCACACAGAGAGCCTGATTTCCATGCCCCAGGGAATTTGTCAGTGAAATTCTGGAAATTTGCAAATGTAACAGTCGAGGAACAGTTCAGAAATGAGAAGGCGGCTCTCCCATCCCTGCTTCCTTCCAGATAGTATCATCAGCACAATTTGGACCCAATAAAGTGCTTGTGACATTACACTTCCATCACTGGCCCTAATATGGGCTTATTTCAGTTTCTAAGTTGTGTGAGCATCTGACTTTGAATTCAGATTTCTTCTTTAGGATGTTTTGATCAGCTATGATGACAGTGCCAAATATGAACTGGTATATGATTGAGTCTAATATATCTTCTCTCTTTCTCCACGACTAACAGCTTCCTATATCACTGTTTGGTCTGCATAGAAACCTGAGAAAGGTTGACATTGGCTGCTCTCGTGGAGAAAATAGACTAGAAATGTAGGAGGGATAGGGTGCAGCACTCTTTACCAGATAAGAGGACACAATGCCACCTCCCTGGTGGTACAGGACCAAGAGGCCACGTCAGGCTCCTCAGGAAGCAGCACCTAAATGTTAATCGTCACAAGCACAGAAGCAATATCACCCTGAATGCCAATAAAAGGATGACTAAGTACCCAGCACTGTGATTTTTTCCAAGACAGAATGACCTGAATTTGTAGCAATTACACACAGAGTGATATTTGGGAAGCTATTTTGACATTTTGATCGTGGTTTCTCCCCCTGACATTCAGGAGAGGAGAGAGAGGAAGAAGGCAGGGCTCTATTTTGCAAAAGTAACACATCTTACATCAGGGCCATGAGGATTCTAAGATTGCAGTTCACATTTTGCCCTTTGAAGCCTGCCCACCTTCTTCCTCCTCTTATCTATCCCCTTTATTTCCTGCAAAACCATGTGATAAAAAGTATCTTCTCACCTCCATAGAACTCTAAGGCACAAACCAATTATAAACAGAATGCCCAGGATTGGAGCCCAAATCCTCCTAACATTATATCAAGAAGTCCTCTTTTACTTCGGTCATCGGGGACAGGCAGCTATGGCAAATACAGCCCAGGGGAAAATATTGAAGTCCTAAATTTTCCAGGATATTAACTCCCTGGGCTAATACTTAAGGTGCTTTATATTTGATTTACTCCCCCCCCCCCTCTGGCTCAAAGATTAAAAGGCAGGACTTCTTTAGGCATAAAGGATAAGCTATAGAGCACAGCTCCTGTGATGAATAAAGGGACTTAGGAGGGAAAAGGAAATCTTCTTAACATGCACTTTCCAGTTGCCCTAGAGCTCAGGAGCACAAATCTCTACCATGATACTTCCTGCCCCATCCCTGGCTTTGGGTAGTTTCTAACTTGCCAGATAGAATCTTGCCCTGACAGTTCTACCTCACAGTGGCACTAAATGAAATAAGAGTAGATTCTGTCTGGTTTTGAAATCATATTCTCTGGCCTTTTAGGAAAAATCAATCTGGGCTGGCTCTGAATTGCCCCTCCATATAGAAAACATCGGCTGTGCTACAGAGCAAGGCAGAGGGCTCTGTAGGTCCTGCTGTCAATCAGCAGTAGTTAAATGGAAGCCCTCAGGGTTGTAAGCTCAATGGAGCCATGAAAAGAGATGAGGGAAGAAAATACTAGAGAGAAAGTGGTCTAAAGTGATGGCTTAGAGCCTATCCCTAGTACCTTAAGGGGAGTAACTGCTCTCAACACCCTCTTCTTCACGTGCCAGGGCAACTGCGCACAGAAGACTACACTTGTAGACTTCGTAGGGGATAAGGCAGCCAAGACAATAGCAATTAAGTTAACCATGACCTGGTTCACAGGCTGTTGGAGGAAAGTTCAGGGATAATAGCAAGATTTGATCATTCAGGAGAGAACCAGTAGTCAAATTTTGATTAGATTAGTTTAGATTAGGGTTTTCTTTTTTGTTTTTTCTTAAAGCCTGTCCTCAAGCTGGTCTACTACATTCAGCACAGCACAGAGGTGAGAGGGTGAGATAGGGATGTACATACCTTACAATGCCCATGGTCTTGATCTCATTAATCTACTACACCCAAACCCTATGACTCACTGCTTTTCAGATGAAGATAGTCAACACAACCAGCAAAAGCAGTGTTTTTCAAGCTTGGGAATAGTTATACAGATATACATTTGAATATTATGCTCACGGTAATTTCTTGATTGGGTATGAAGGAACTGAGAGTAAATTTTTAAAAATGCTGTGGAAAAGAAAAATTGGAGGGGCTGGGAAGGTGGCTCAGTGGTAGAGCGCTTGCCTTGCATGCATGAGGACTTGGGTTCGATTCCTCAGCACCACATAAGCAGAAGAAAAAAAAATGGAAATGGTGCTATGGCTCAAGTGGTAGAGAGCTAGCCTTGAGCTGAAGAGCTGAGGGACAGTGCCCAGGCCCACGACCAGACCCTCCCCCCCCCCCAAAATAAAAGGGAAAAAAGAAAGATTGGAGCCGGGCACTGGTGTCTCATGCCTGTAATCCTAGCTACTCAGGAGGCTGAGATCTGAGGATCACAGTTCAATGCCAACCGAGGCAGAAAACTCCGTGAGACTCTTATCTCCAATAAACTAGAAAACTGGAAGTGCCGCTGTGGCTCAAGCGGTAGAGTGCTCACCTTGACTGAAGAGCCCAAGGACAGTGCCCAAGCCCAGAGTTCAAGGCCCACGACCAACAAAAAAGAAAGATTGGAAGGGTAACAAGTTTGACAAGAAAGGTACTTATTACCTTACTTATGTAACTGTAACCCTTCTGTACATCACCTTGGCAACAATAAATAGGTAGATAGATAGCTAGATAGCTAGCTAGCTAGCTAGCTAGATAGATAGATAGATAGATAGATAGATAGATAGATAGATAGATAGATAGATAGATAGATAGATAGATTGGAAAATAAGATGGGAAAAATTGTGTTTATTCTCATCTGTTGGAACCAGGCTACAAGGAAATACCAGTTTCCTTCAGAGAGCACAGAACGGGGAGGGAGTGGCTACAGAGGTCATAATCTTAGATTATGTCTTTGAAGACACTCTGCTTCCACAAGTCATATGACCACAGCATGTTCTTTACCTTACTAACTGCACCTGTCATATGAAATATCTATGTCACACTGCTTATGCATCTCAGAGATGGGGAGCTCTTTGAGGACAAGGAGAATATCTTATTTAACTTGTAGGTTTGAGATCTAGCACATAGCTTGTGTGAAATAATTAGTCAAAAATAGTTGGAATCACTAACCATTGAAATTGCATCTCTAATTGAATTTTTTTGTTAAGCAAATGAGTTCATTTATGTAATAGAAATTTATGCGATGAAAATAAGGCTTTTGAAGACTTAAGGACACGGACAGTAATTATACCATGATGTCTAGTTTAAAGAGATAAAATACAAAATTAGGTTGCACTCAGTTGTGGCTAGTGGTAAAGTTTGTGCCTAACATGCATGAGGATTTATTCCCCAGCATCAAAAAATATGAAGGGAAAAAAAAATGAGTTGCATGTCACAGGTTAAAGGTTTTTCTTTCTGGCAAGGCCTTTAATAGTAAGGCAAAGTAAACTGTCCTGAAAATATCAGAGTTTAAGATTGTCAGTTTTCATTAGCATTTCTGAGAAAGTTAAAAAAGTGAAAACTAAATTAATCTTCAGAGACCTTACCATTATTCTTTCTGTAAAGTATTATATCAATTTTAAGTGATTTGTCTTCTAATAAAATTCAAGTAAAAACAGAATCCCATGAATAAATTGTTAACTACCTAGAGACACTGAGATTCACTCAGTTCAGAGTTTTTGGATGTCTTCATGTCAATCAAGCGTGTGAGCTCCAAGATCAGATGACCCAGGTTCATATTCAAGTTTGGACCTCTCTAGATTGCAGATATTTTTCAATGGAAATAAAGCATCTTCCCAAACTATCTACAGAGGAATTGGCTTCGATGACCTCCAACTTATCTCCAGTTCTGAGTTCCTATAATCTCACATGTCCCCATCATAGTCCCAAATTGTCTACTGCAAAATTAAATTCTTCAAGGAACCCCTTGTCAGTTTCTCCCATGTGTCTGTATTGGTGACCATCACTAAATTATATTTGCAGTTCTCTATAACAGTCAGGTCAAATTGAGTTACAATTTGTTTACAGATCTTTAGCAAGATGCATATATGTTGGCTGCCTACACACACACACACACACACACACACACACACACACACACACACACACACACACACACACACACACACACACACACATATGCGCACGCACACGCACGAGCCCGCCATGCACACCGTTTCTTCTGGAGAGTACTTCCAGTGATAAAGGTCTGGAATGTATATTTTAATAAAGTTCAACAGAACAATTTTCCACAACCTCATCCCTTATTGAGACTCCTCTGACTAAATTAAGATTCATGCCTACATCTAAAGAGGTGGCAAAGTATAGCTTCTTTTCACTTTTCGGTAGTATTAGGATTTGAACTCAAGGCCTGTACTTGCAAGGAAGGTGCTCCACCCTTTAAGCCCCAGCCTCAGCCCTTTTTCCTTTACTTATTTTCAGAGAGAGTTTCACATTTTTGTCCATGGCCATCCTCAGACTTCAATGTACCATTCCTGGCTTATTGAATGGAAATCTGACTAACTTTTTTCCTTGACCCCTCCTGATCCCTGCCCCTCAAATCACTGGGATTACAGGCCTGAGCCACTGGGCTCAGCTTAGGCTGCCATCATTTTTAAGAACAAAAATGTCAAACGGGGTGTGGGTACATGCCTGTAACTCCAGCATTTTAGGGGTTTGAGTTCAGCCTGGACTAAACAGTGAGACTCTCCCAATGAGTAAATGAATGAATTTTTTAAAAATAAAAAAAATGAATGATTTTTTAAAAATGAAAGCTTCAGAATCACAGCCACAGCCCAAAGCAAACCAAACCCATTTCTAGCAGAAACTTACACACACTTTGGATCTCCCTTCTTTCTTTTCACATTATCCTTCAGTAACTATGATCTACTACTGGCTCAAACTTTTGCTTGCCACTGGATTCAATCACCACATTATTCCAGTCAAGTGGTTATGGCTATATCATAAATGGTTATGGCTAGAGAAAAGACGTGCATTAACATATCAGCTAAGAACTATACCTTTTACCTCACCAGATCATGCCATGAAAGAGAGTAATACACATTCAGAAATGAGCAGAAAGAGTGAGAGAGTCAGATAGACACAACAGAGAGAGAGACAGACAGATAGACAGACTGACAGGCAAACTGACAGACAGAAGCAGAAACAGATAGGTAGACCCTGACCTTTGAACCTAGTTTAAGACTACAAGCTTATCAGCTAGCCTAAGATTATCCTACTAGGCTTTAGTTCTTGGGCTGAGATTTTATTTACTTGCTTGTTTGTTTAGGTCTAGATTTTTCTCCATTGTAAGTAAGCACATAAAGTACAAGACTCCAAATCTTTCGACTAAAAAGAGGTTCATTGACCTTGATGTGTCAAGCATGTATTGAAACAAAACCTCAGTGTCCTCTGTGCTTTGAGAGTGGAAGATGGTTCCAGCAGACCTCACCAATCTCTAGGCCTGCACTATACTGTCCACTCGTTTTACCTCTCTCCCGTTGTTCATTCCTGGCTATGAGCCAATTTTGTCCTGGGGTCTTTGCAGGCACATCTGAATCTAAACATCTACTGGTCAGGGTCAGAGCCATAAAGAGTCCTTTCCATAGGCAACTATGTGAAAGGAAAATTGTTTACAGCATTAACACTAACAGAGAAAACAGATAGTATAGTTGAAAGGCCCTAGACCTTTGTTGTTGTTGTTTGGTTGGTCATGGGGTCTGAACTCTGGCCCTGGGCACTGTCCTTCTGCTCTTCAGCTCAAGGCTAGTGCTCTACCACTTTAGCCACAGCGCCACTTCTGTTTTTTTCTGCTTATGTGGTACTGAGGAATCAAACTCAAGGCCTCATGCATGCTAGGCAAACACTCTACCACTGAGCCACCTTCCTAGTCCCTAGGTGTACCCTATTATAGACACTTCATCTTTCCTTATCTTCTTTTTAAATCACCAGAGACTTTTGTTGGATAATTACAAACTTATCCAACAGGCGTAGTTGGGAGAGGAATATGAATAAGAGAAACAATCTATTCTGTGAGTCGGTATGAATGAAGTACCTATGGTAGTCTTAACCTCTCCTAAATATTTCTACTGAGAAGGTCATAGTTCATACTTTTGAAAGTCCAACTGAGTTCTGAAAATGCCAGTTCTTCAAGGCAAGAGATACTTAAGGACAAATCATCTTATTAAGGTCTGAAGATTTCCCCTAAGCCAAGTATGATCCCAGATGGGTGTATCTGTGTATGCTGCTGTATTTCATTCTCCAAATGCCCTTAGGAATAGCACAAAACAGATGAAAAAAACTGAGATAGAGACACACTAAGCAAGCCATCTAAAGTAATTGATAGTGGTATTTAGTAGAGATATATTTAAACCTAGTCAGTCCAAATCAAAGATTTGAAGAGCAGCACATCACATCTTGGGAATATGACCCAGAGAAGAAATATCACACTGCCTTGTGAGTGGAATTTTCCTTTAGCCTTAGGGTTCTACTCTTATGAAAATAACCCTGAGACCTGAAGTTGTTCAGAGCCAAGAATGTCCCTCACTCTGACAAGCTCCAGCATTCCCAGGGATGCGGTTCCCAGTCCCTGCTGGGCTGGGTCACGGCTCCAAAGGAGGAGGACGCTTTCTCCAGCCAATGCAGGAGGCCCAGCCCTGTACTCCCCAGGCAGATGTGGGTCCTGGAGGTGTTTTCTTTTCCTTCTCTTATTTAAAGAGAAAACAAAACTCTCTACAACTCCCCACATGTGAAAGGCGGCTTGCACTGCCGCCAGACAATAATTTTACAGTCACACATGACCCTTGAGCGAAGAAAAGAGGAAAAGGCAGCCACTCCACCCAATCCCAACCCTGAAGTGTCAAGCTTTGGAAAAGCTGGGGTCATACAAGATCAAACTCACACGCCTAGCAAAGACAGGAGGTGGGCAGGCCTGGGCTGGGATAGAGGACAAGGAAGGAGGAAGCATAAAGTTTAAAGGTCAAAACAAATGTCAACCTACCACCAGTACTGTATGAACAGCACCCAGCCTCACCGCTAGACAAATAAATGCTGCCGAAGAGGCAAGGTATCAAGAGATTTTATTAACTCGCTTCCCGGAATCGTACACATAAGAAGTCTGCTCCATCACATAAGCAGCAAAGCACAATATTTATCCCTTGTGGGGTGGAAACCACAGAGCTGATACGGAATTTACAACACAGAGCTTCTCCTCCACTTTCTTCCCAGCCAGCCTCAGTTCTGGCTGTACCTTCAGGGGCCTGTCAGCAGGAAATATCCATGTAGATTTTCATAAGAGTAGAAGGGTCTCATGCTGATGAGGACACAGGGCACAACCCTGCCTGTTCCTTCGGTCGCTCTTTCCCAGGCATGACAGATATGGTCCCAACTGAGCCTAAGGGAAGTCTGCATTAAGGGCATTCCTGAATCCTGCTCGCTGCAGGGATCCCTGGCCTATGTCTACCACTCTTGGAATTCCACTCCTGTTGGGACCCCTAACCAAAGGCCCAAACATTTAAAAAGATGACCAACATGGGGCCTACAGGCTCCCAGGGTCCTGTGGATAAACTCTGCCTGTTCTCACGGTTTCCTGTGTTGGCTTCTAGGCTTTAGATGTGACTTGGGTACATCCCCTGAAGTTCCTAGGCTTGAGCTAGGTCCTCAGTGTGGGTTTGTGGAAGGTGAGTAGATCCCTGGGAGTGATGGTCTTGGCAAGGACTAATGTAGTTTTCATAGGACTCATTTCAGAATGAGTTTGTCCCTAGCTGTTTGACTTCACATCTCCATTTTATCTCTTCTGCACAGTCCTGCCATTGTGAAGCTACTCACAGGAGGAATGGGCAGCATTGCCTTATGTTGAACTCTCACTTTCCAAAAGTAGAATCTAAGCCAGGCACTGGTGGCTCACACCTATAACCTAGCTACACAGTTCAAACCAGCCCAGGGAGGAAAGTCCAAGAGACTTTTATCTCCAGTTAACTACTAAAATGCCAGAAGTGAAGCTATGGTTCAAGTGGTAGGCACTAGCCTTGAGAAAGAAAAAGGAAAGAAAGAAGGAAGGAAGAAAGGAAGGAAGGAAGGAAGAAAGAAAGGAAGGAAAGAAGGAAGGAAGGAAGGAAGGAAGGAAGGAAGGAAGGAAGGAAGGAAGGAAGGAAGGAAGGAAGGAAAGAAGGAAGGAAAAAAAAAAAACTCTAGGGAAGCACCCAGGCCCTGAGTTCAAGCCCCAGGACTGGCAAAAACAAAAACAAAAAAAATCCAACACCCAAAACCTAAATAAATCTCTTTCTTTATAAAGTACCAAGCCTCAGGTGTTTGGTTATAGGAGCAGAAAACATCTGCTTCACCTGGAGATTTTAAAGTGTATATGTGGTGTGTGTGTGTGTGTGTGTGTGTGTGTGTGTGTGTGTGTGTGTGTGTGTGTGTGTGTGTGTGTGTACCCTTGGTGTCACTCCAAAACTTCTGATTTAGTCAGTCTGAAGGGATCTTTTTAAAAGCCCATACTTTCTAAAAAAAATTTCCAGGAAATTCCGGTGCAGTTACTAACTTCAAATGGGTTTTACAGAAAATTAGGGACCAGCAGTATCAGTGGGCAGTGTCCAGTGTTCAATGAGCAGGACAGGTGGCAGGTGACACAGTCCATTGCAACAGTCACTGTGAGCCCTGGGTAACTCTGGACCCTCACTTAATCTCAAGCTGTCTGCATTGTGTTAGCGTGACAGAGCAGGGAAGACACACCTCTGCCTTCAAATTTACCCTGATTCCCTTCTTCAATGCCCTCTTCCCTGTCAGCACCTACTCTCTGAAACCCGACTGCTAACACTCCCATGCACCCTAGCTCCTCGCATACTGACGGGACTTGGTTTATTGGGCTCCCACATCTATGTGTAGTTACTATCTGAAAATATCAACTACTGAAGGAATGGCATAAAATTTCTTACTTGTTCCAAAACAATTAAGCCTGGCTAATGTTTTACTCTCAGAAGAGCTTTTTTTTTTTTTTTTAAAGAGAAATTGTGTAAGTATACGGTATTTTCTGTGTAACAACCAAGTTAAAAAGAGGAAGAAATGAATCCATTGGAAATCACAGAGATACTGTAAAAGATAACCCAAAGCAAGAAATCAGTAACAAAGAGAGATAGATTAAAAAGTAAACCAAATAAAGCGGGTCAATGCAGAAAGCACTCATGTTTGACAGGTCATTACCCAAGGGGAAGTGAGGACAGGAACTCACCTGGTAAGACCAGCCTTGGGTACAGTGGGCAGGTACTGTGGGGTCCAGGATCCCAACTGATACTAACTTATTTACATCACATTCTAAACGGTTGCTCCCCTGACTGTGCTTGATCAGGTTCTTTTACTTCCAGTTTTAGGCAAACCCCTATACCCTGACCATGCTGGTCTTCATCCTCTTTCTTGCTCAACGATTTCTACGCAAACTCTTCTTGTTGACATATAAATCACGAATGCTTCAGTTTGAACACAAATATGAAATGTCTTAAGAAATTGCAGTGTCTGTTTTATTTCTCAACTGATCTGACAGAAGGATGAGGAGAAGTAAGGAAGGATATTTTCTTCATCTTTTTTGAGTTTCAGTAGCCACTAGGAGTCAGGGACAAATCTGAGATTCTTTTGTACGGCAGAGTTGAGGTGAAGTTGAGGTGAAATTAAATGTCTTTGTGAGCCTGCAGAAAGACCAGTGGGCCTTTCCACAGGTAGTATCCTATCTTGATGCTGAAGGAGGACCCTCCAATAGGTTCATGCATACATGAGTACCTGAAAAGCTGCCAGTTAGTTCTTAGCCTACCAACCCCAAGGCAGCACTCTGTGAACACTTATACAACAGATTGATGGGAAGGAAACTAAGCTGTGAGCATGTGTTTCTTTTCTTTGTTTATTCTAGATTTCCTTATATGGTAGCTGAGAGAAAAAAAACTTTTAACTCTACTTCCTATCCTTACCTAATAATACAGAGTAAATCTTGCCAAAACCTACTTCCTGATACTAACTTCCATGTAAGGTGGGTGAAGTGAGGAACACATTTAGAAGATCAGAATCTCTAGGAGAACTTGGCTTGAGCCATGGCAATCTGGATGAGGTCTCTGCTAATGAATAACATCCAATAACAGTAATGATAAAGAATATACTTTGGGAAGAGCATCTTAGAAGAAAATATCAGAACCCTCATTTCCCAAAACCTTGTAGTAGTTAGAATAAACTCTAAATGGCAAAGAGCAATTAAAGAGGCTAAATTCAAGGTTTCTAGAAGTCAATCTACTAGGCAAGGGAATATAAAATCATGTAAATATTTTTAAGTAAAAGAAGATGTGTCAAATAAAAAGGTTTTGTCCAAGTTCCCATGGGATGTATCTAACTCTGGATGCCTTGAGCGCACTATAAGTGGAGGTTCCATTTGTGGATTGACTAACTCACCAAATCCCGGTCTTCATACTCTTTCTGGATCCCTGGCGCATCAGGGAACATTCAGCTGACCTCCTGGCTTAGATTAATTGGGTGTTGTTTGTATGTTTTTTGCTGGGTTCTTTTTTTTTAATGCTTCCTGTTTTCCCTAAAGATGGTTGGTATCAGGTACATGGTACTAGGTACGTTGTACCCAGCAGGTCCCATGTACAGTCTATCCTTTGCTTCATTGTATATTGAAAAAATGATGACAGAGAAAGACATCTTTCATATGATTGTTGCAGGTTTCTGTGGGATATCCTCCACCAACGAGAGTCCACTCACCCATTTGGTGAATGAACTTTATAGTTCTCTATGTATTACAGTTTTCAGAACTGCTTTCCATATACTTTATGGTGTTTATAATAATTCAGAGACTGCAGAATTGTTCTACTTATGGTCTGATATGGTTAAGTATAGACAACTATAAATACACTCATGAGAAACTCAAATTTTAGAGGAAAGAATCAAACCACCTGGTAATCACCAGAAAACTTGGTGAATATTAACAAAAATCTTTTAAGTCCTGACAGAGTCCGAAATAGAGCAAAATTTGCATTGCAATTAGTCCAACTGGTAAGTAGAGTAAGATTTAGTGGAGAGTTAAACTGGATAAAGAAGGTTCAATAGCTATGTGCATATACTCATGTAAAATAGTGCTTATCAAAATGAATTCTAAGAAATGGAAATAATAAGTTTTTTATTTTACTTGTTGTGGTTCTTTTTTTCTATTTTTCCCCTTTCGTCACTGTGTTTGATTTCTGTACCTTTTTTAAATTCAATTTTATTGTCAAGGTGATGTACAGAGGGGTTACAGTTACATAAGTAAGGTAGTGAGTACAGTTCTTGTCCAACATTGTTACCCCCTCCCTCATTTTTCTTCCAGTTTCCCTCCCCCCCAATTCCCCCTGCCAAGTTGTAAAGTTTGTTTTCAACATACTTCTTGTGAGTATTACTGTTGCGTTGGTTCACCCTTAAGTCTTGTACGTAAGTTGATCTGATTTGAGGAGGGAAAGGGGAAACACAGAGTTGGTGGGACAAAGGGTGAGCTAATTCAGCAGTGACATCCTCTAGACACTATGCTGAAAATGAACTATATAACTTGGAGAAGAGCGTGGATGGAAAAAATGGGGACAAAATGAGGGAAGGGGTGACACTGTTCAAAAAGAAATGTACTCAATACCTGACTTATATTACTGTTACCCCTTTGTATATCACCTTTACAACAAAAAAACTAAAAAAGTTCAACTAGATAAAGAGACTTGAAAAACAATCACACCTTATACCCCAAACTCTACACACACACACACACACACTCACACACACAGAGTCATTTTACTTTACTTTGAACATTTCCTAGTGTTTAAAGTATTGGTGTGTGGCTCAAAATATTTTTGAAGATCATTTTATTTGAGCTCCTCATATGTAAAACAAATACAGAGCAAACTTTCTATGGTTAGAATAGGATCTGAAGAGTAGATTCCTGGAATTTTGCAATTTCTTGGCTATCACACCGTACTTGAAGGCCTCCCGTGCTCTTTAAATCACATCTTGAGGACATCAGCTCAGAATCCACAGTATTTGACATTACTAAATAGATACTGGTTGTCCTCATGGGAAGTGATCTATAGAACCTCACTTTTCAACTGAGGGTTCACGTACTGTGTCCATACTGTGCTCCTATCCAGAAATATCAAGGCAGAAGGATTGTGAAGTCTATTATGGGGAAAAACAAGTCATGAGAACATTCCAAAGCATTACAATGAATAACAGGAGTAAAAGAGAATGCTCTAAATAATGTTCTGATTTTCCTCTCACCAAAAGTTTTCAGGATACCAAGACTGATTCAGAGTTAACTGCCTATCCTTTAATTTATCCACGTGTTAACTTTGGCAAAGAACACTGGCCAGTTGAAGAAATGCTTATATTAAACACTTGTCTAAGATGGACTCTCAAAATTCTGTGAGTTCAGGATATTCTCATTTTCTGTGAGACAAAGGACGGGCTAACCAATGCAACAGTGATAGTCACACAAGATAATATGTTGGAGACTTAAGAAACAAAGGACTTCCACTCATCTGGTTGAGTCACTACTAAATAACCCATGCTGCTGATCACATATATGGTATATATGTGCATACCGGAGGGAAACCAGGAGTACGTCACAGAACTAGAGGGAATCAGAAAAAACATACAACAGCGGGACCCATCAGCTGCACTGGACATTGATCAAAATGATCTAAGCAACTCAATGGCAGCGATGGGAGGGAGAACGAGTGGGAAAGAGGGAACAGCTGATGCCCCCCAAAAAAGACAATATGTTGGAAATTAACTGTACAACTTGATGGGGAAGGGTGAGTGGGGAGGAGGGAAAGTGGGAGAAAAATGAAGGAAGGGGTAACAAATTTGACAAATGTACTCACTACCTTATGTATGTAACTGAAACCCCCTCTGTACATCACCTTGACAATAAAATTAAATTTAATAAAAAACGGATGATATCAAATTTTAAAGACATAAGAAAAAATGGGAGCACTCATGCTGTATCGAATAGAACATCTGGTTCTATTTGAATTAGCAGAATTATGATTCTGAGGATGGTACATGAATGACAGAGAGGAAGGCTATGTTAGAACATTTAATCTAAGTTACTAACCCACTAGAACTCTTTTCACATGCATTTCATAGAACAAGGTGAAAGAAGTAAGCTCCTATGTTGAATGCTTCTGTGAATCAAGTTCACTGATCCTCTACCTTTTGCTGAATGAACTAGAATCACTTAAGTTCAAAGTCACATTTGGTGCCCCTTTGAGAGCATCACAGATTTCCAACAAGCAGATTTGATTTATCAAAACTATTCACTTCCAAGTAACCTGTGGGGTCCTTAATAACACCACAGTTTTTTATTTTTTTTCTTTGTGGCAACAGATGACATTATTTTGAATAAGGAAAAAAAACAGGAATCCCATCAAGAAGGGAAAGAATGGAGGCCTATAGAGCCTTGAGCAAGAAGCCAAGTGAAAGTTGTGTTGCCTAGCATCCTACCCTACTTATCAGTTTTGTGGGGATGTACTGTGAGGGGGACTGGAGTACTTTCTAGAACATCTCATTCCCCTTGGGTTGCATTTTATTGTCCCAATCTTTTTTTGTTGGTGGTGGTGGTGCGGCTTGAGTGGCTTGAACTCTGGGCCTTGGCGCTGTCCCTCAGCTCTTCAGCTCAAGGCTAGCACTCTACCACTTGAGCCACAGCACCACTTCTAGTTTTCTGGTGGTTTATTAGAGATAAGAGTCTCACAGACTTTCCTGCCTGGGCTGGCTTTGAACCATGATCCTCAGATCTCAGCCTCCTGAGTAGATAGGATTACAGGCATGAGCCTGGGGACCCGGCTATTTTCCAAATCTATACAGTGAACTTTTCCTAAGTTGATACAAAGTTCTACCTCCTTGTCCCTTCATTCTGTGAAATCAGATAGAGTAGATATTTTCTACCTTTCTCAGACAAGCTCTAATATAGAACACAGTGCTCTCTCTACTGTAAGGACTCTTTACTACTCTGAGAAACTATAACAGACCAACACCCAATGATTAGAAATGATTATCTTCCTATTTATTAATTTTTTGAATTGTGATAAACATTGATGTAAATCTGCACATCTTGACTTTTTTTGTGAGTGTGTATGCTGGTATCATAGCTTGAACTCAGGGTCTGGGTACTGTCTCTTTAACATTTTTGCTCAAGGATGATGCTCTACCACTTGAGCTACAGCTACACTTTCAGCATGTTGATGGTTAAAATTAAGATAAGAGTCTCATCGACTTTCCATATAGGCTTGACTTCAAATTGTGATCCACAGATCTCAGCCTCCTGAGTAGCTAGGATTGCCAGCATGAATGCACCATGCTTGGTTCCAACTCAACCATTTTTAACTGTATAGTTTAGTAGAATTAAGAACAATCCCATCATTGTGATGCTATTCACAGGACTCTTCCTTTTGCAAATTAAATTTTGTATCCATTATATAATAAGATCTTCTTCCCTCATACTTCCAAACACAACTAGCATTCTACTTTCTGTCTCTAGGTAGGTCCTGAATATAAGCAAAATCATTAAGTACTTGTGATTTTGTGAATGCCTGTTTCCCTTGTTCTAAAGTTCTCAGTGTTCATCCATAATGTTGCACATGTCAGACATCAGATATTCTTTCTTTCCTAACAGTATATTCCACATCACAGGTGTAAAAATCAGGGCTCCAGGAAGTTAAGGGTATTCCTGAAACCACACAACCTGACTCTATGTCTATTGCTTGGCTACTTATTTTTCTTGATATTCCAAATATTTTATATTTCAGTTTGAGCTGAAGCTGACCAAGAGAGAATCCTTATAAATTTTGCCTAGGCAAAGAGCTTATTTTCTTGGAAACCATCCTATACATGGCAGCAGATAGAAAGGAGCCTAGAGGAGATCACTGTCCTCTAGAGCTGAGTGTTGGCAAAGGAACTACAATATAAAGCCTGTGAGCTTAGTCCTACCATGTACAGGCTAATGAACAGTACTGCTTGAATATTATTCTAATTACTATGAAAATTATTATTTCTCCCATGAAGAACCCAGTATATTATCTTTATCTGTCCTTTTCTCTCCTCTCCTCTCCTCTCTTCTCATTACTAGAGATGTTCTGTGTTTATTGTTGTTTCTCTTCTAAATGTGGATATGCACCACTATCTGTCCTGCTGAGAAATGGGAAAACCATAGCACTGGACAGCCAGAGTGGAGCTCAGCCATCCCTCACAGCTACTGCTGTTTAATAAAGAGCAGTACCTCTGCAAAGGATAAGGTTACTGCCAGAGAGGGCACAGTTAATAATGATTAATCTGATCTGGGCCAACATAAACTGAATCTGCCATTCACTAAATAATTATTCTGTAGCCTGGATACCATTTCCACAGGCTTCAGGGAAGTTGCTGGTCATTCATCACATTAAAACAAAACAAAAACCCTACATAAACAAGAGAGGATGGAATAAGACACTATGACCAAAATAAATCCAAGTGCCTCCACATCCTCCCACAACATGCCTGCTTCGTGCTGGAAACAAAAGCAATAACAACATAACCCTGATGTCTCTATCACAACCCCGCATCCCCATGCCAAAGTGAGAGAAACAAAATTGACAAGACACATACTTTTCTCAGAAGGAAGAGGAAAACCAAATCTACTTTTTTCTGTAGAGAGGAATATGTTCATCTACTTATCCAACTAATCTTTACTCTTGTATTTTAAGTAAAATATCAGCAGCCATTTGACACATGATGAAACTATAGTCTGCGACCTTTAAAAGAATTTTCTAAAACAACATGATTGCGGCAAAATCTAGTCTCAACCCAAGGCTTCTACCTTCAGGAATTTCCTCTGTAGTGACCTTTAAGAAAGTTCATCTTGGGATAGGTCCTAAACTAGACTGTCTCTTCTGCATTCTATTTATAGGGGATATCATTGCACAAATCATTTTGCAAATATCTATTAAGCATTCACTATGTGACAAGCTCTCTGTTCTCAGTACAAGGACACAGTCTGAGAGAAACAAATCCCTGTGCTCAAACTGGTTTTACTCTAGCACTGAAAGACATGCAATAGGCAGAGAGGCAAGATGCTATATAGAATGATATCTGGAAATAAGTGCTAGGTATAAAACTAAAGAAAGGCTAAAGAGCAGGAATAATTGGAAGAGATAGAACTTACTGTATTATACAAACTAGTCAGGAAACACACCCTGGATAAAGCAAAGAAATCAAAGAGGTCAAAAGCAAGCACTGCAATTGTCTACGGAAGAATCCCACAGATAGCAGAAACATCAAATTAATTTCAAAGGGAAGTGGCACTGTAGCTCAAGTGGTAAAGCGCTAGCCTTTAGCTGAAGAGCTGAGGGACAGCACTCAGGCCCAGAGTTCAAGCCCCACGACCGACAAAAAAAATTAATTTCAAGGGTATGAAATTAATTTTGCTTAGAATATTCTGTAAAGAGGACCATAGTGAGACAAGGCCAGAGAGGTAAGAAATTACAGGCCATTGCAAAGTCATACCAAATGACATGAGAAGCTAGTGGAGTGGCTGGAGTAGAGGCATATGTCCATTTGATTGATGTTTCAAATGAGCTCGCTAGCATTTGTATGGGAAGCAAATGTATATGAGTCTGAAGTTTTGCCAGAAGATCTCATGTGGGAATCAACATCCTCAAGCTGAATGGGAGTACATGTTTATTGAATACCATGACAGAAAATACACAGAGAATAGAAGAGAGAGAGAAAAAAATTACACTTTGCCATACTTCAAGGTTTAGAATTCAGGAAAATCTGATGGGTCAATCATGAATTCAGATTAGCAGCAGTCAGTGAGCCGGGAGAATAGAGAGACAGAATGAGGAAAGCCAAAGAAAGAGTATTTCAAGGAGCTGGGAGGACCAAGTTGTCAAAGCAGCTAGCAGGTCATATAATATTCATTGACATTATGAGAGGCATTTAATATTATCTTCAGCTTAGGACTGTCTCTCCAAAAATTAAATTCTCACTTCCAGTGGGTTTCAAAAGAGTTCTGAAGAAAGGGCTCCATAGTTTTGAATGCTCACTGCCATTTTTGGTCCCTCTTGAAGCTCCATATCGTTCATGGAGGTGTGGATGAGGGGGAGTGACAGTACAGTTACTGTCAACCTCAAATAACCCATCTCCAGGCTGTAACTGGTGAAGCTTTCTCTTACCTTGGGGATGCAGACACCTTGATACCATTCATCCCCACCTGCTAGAGAGCTAGTTTAGAAGAAGCAATTGATCCCCATCTCATTTTGGAAGTAAAGACACTGATCTGCTCATCTGACCACATTGGTCTGACTATTATTATATCCCTTCTGATCATCAAAGTCTGACTTCTATGACCTGGCACTCAATGTCTTCTTATAGCCTCTAGCTCTTTACTCCAGATTATGTAGGTATTCACTGGTTCTCAACATTTGGAGTAATTCTCAGAACCAGCATGCTTCCTTCCTGCCTGTGACTATTTATGATACTTTTTAATGCCCTATGAAAGACACCAGTGAAGAGTGCTTTAAATGAAGCTCCTCTAATAGTCTAGAATAATCTTTGCCCTCTCTTGGTGCTGCTCATGTAACACATATTTCATAATTGTTTGCATTCTGCTAAAACGATGTCTTTTGGATGACAGGCAATGTATCTTCACTACCATTTTAAGCTTTGCTCCAAGTAAGTCCTCAGTGACTAGTTAGAGGATAGATGAACGATAGGGCTTAAGAGATAGAAGAAAGTCAATATTTAAGTTCACTTTAGGACCTTTCAATTCTGACACCCAGATCCACTCTAGAAATGGCTGTTTGTTTCTCTGCCAGTGTTAATCATTGACGGTGACAGAGTTGTTAGGAGGACTTGGCCCCGTCACCCTAGAAATAGGCCTGCAATTCCATTCCTTCCCTGGGCATGACTCCCACATTCGAAGCCTTAGTAGGAAACACTTGAGTCACGCCTGAACTTCTTTGCTTTCTACTTCACAGCATATCCTGATAATCCTTGAGATAATGATATATATATCATCAACCAGGGAAAGTGCATGATCAACAGGCTAGTAAGGCCTACAACATGCTCGGAACCATGAAGGAATCTACCCATACCTCGGTACCCACACTCAAAACACAGAAAAGACAAATACCTCTATGTTTACATGTGGTTGAAGACTCAAACAAAATGCAAACCTTGTGTACTAAGTACTACTATCAGGGTACCAACAGTTTAAAACTCAGAATCTAGGAAGATATTGAGAACTGGCTGCCTAAGTGGTGGGTTTTGGACTGTGTTTAAAAAGGATTTATCAGAATGGCAACAGGAAAAGACACCCTACCAAAGTGGGAAAAGAAGTAAGCAGAGCATAAATAACACTCTCCCCCAACCCCAGTTTTTAAAAGCCTGATAAAACTGTGAATTGGCCAAAAGGAGGGGTACAGATGGCAAGACCAGCCTAGCCAGCTAATCACTACCCGATGGTCCCAATTGAGATGCCTGTGTGTGATGGCCTAGCATCATCCAGGGTAGAAGGAGGCCCAGGTACACACAAAGTTCTACCATTTATTCACAGTAATGGAAACAACTAAGCCAAAAGGTAAAAGGCCTGAATCCAAGGACACTAAAAAAAAGTTATAAAACAAGGAAATGGATTTCTCTTCATTTTCTTTTCTTCCTCATAAGGATGAGAAGGGGAGAAAACAGCAAGTTCACTCCACCCATATGGTTAGAATGAGATTCATATTATCAAAATGCTTATCAAAGCTCTATTCAAAGGTAATATGTATATGACATACATCTCTAACAACAACGCAGGCTGCCTAAGGAATGCATTGGTACCACTCATCATGGATCTAATGAGAGTATTGCCACCCATTCAAGAGTATGCTCCCTTGATGAGGGACTAAGTCAATTCTTTAGAATTAGCAAGGGGCTACAAAGAATGTTGGAATGAGAATGACATGGACTGGTTATTAGCTTTGCTATTTGCTGTCTTATGTACTTTTAGCCAAGTTTTAGTAAGCTTGTCAAACCTGAATTTTTGTTTGGATTTGCTTATTTATTAGTAAAATAAAAATGGCACAGCTGACTTTGCTGAACATAGAGATGATTCCATGTTAAAAACAAACACACCTCATCAGTCAGTAGTACAATGTAGATACAAAAGTTGTAACCTTACTATAGACCCTACAGTATCACAGTCCTGGGTCATTTGCAAAGGATGGAATGTTGTTGATGTCATAAATACAATGTAAAACTTTGAAACTCTTAACTTCTTGTATGTATTTCTCAAACTGAATATGGCAGGATGAAAATCAGCATACAGTATTACTTAAATGCATTAGGTACTAGAAAATATTCTATATATTACCCCCATTTCCAGTCTAAAGTACTATTCAAATTCATAGAAATAGAAGATAGAATGGTGGTGCCAGGGGTTAGGGAAAGAAGAAATTGTGGGTATTGTCTAATGGGCATAGAATTTCAGTTGTACATGATGTAAAGGTTCTTGGATGTATACTATTACAGTTTGAATGTACTCAATGCTAGCAAACTGTACATTGTGAAAAGGTTAAGATGGTACATTTAATGTGTTTCTCTTTAAACCACAATGTAAAATATTTGATAAATTAAAAGAAGTTTAGTCCTACTGACAGTGGATAAGTGACAAATATGCAAACATGCTGTCGTCCCAAGGTACATCTGAAATTCAGATCCAATCTGTGGTTCTATGACAGGGGCTTGAGAGGAAGAAGAATGTAAAAGAAAGAGGAAGAACAGAAATCAGAATGGTTCTGAATAAGGATTTAAACTTCATTAAATCCACTGGGTTCCAGCAAGTCTCACTCCCTTCTTAGATGTTAGATATTAGATCTATTGGCTCAGTTTTTTAACTTGCTTCCTGTCAGCATCACTTCCTTGAGATCTGTGGTAAACCAAGGTAGAAGAGGAGCTGTAGTACCATTTACTAGTCTGAAAGAATCATCCCGTGTACAGACACATTTCAGGTCTTCGCAGCAGAGACCAGTTTCTTCCATTCTCCATGCACAGAGAGTCATATCAGGCCCTATGAGAAAGGTACTTCTTCTATCTCATTACATAATGAGAAGTTCAAGGTGAAAATATCCAAGATGGTTTACCTTTAAATGAGAACCTTCAAGTGTTTAGGAAGCAAAGAGAGGGGGGCTTGTCAGGAAATGAAACTGCCATTCAAGAGTCTCCTGATACTGTTACAATGCGAAGAATCACCACCATGATACCATTTCTTGATAGTGTTCAACTAAGAAAAAGACTTGAGTCCTCAACAGGTACCCACAAGCTGAGAGTTCCCATTCTACTTATACAAGCAAACTGCAAAATGAACAAAACAGAACTATAATCTACCTAGTTCAATACCTTAGAAGAAGAATACAAGGCTCAAAGATTGTCAATGAGGATTCCTTCACTGTGTAAATATTTGTGTGATATTTCAGGGAAATCTTAACTTAGACTTAATTACAAAGCCCCTTTTCCGTGCATCGCCCTGCATACTGTACAGGAACTGAAACTCTTGAAGCCGAAGGTAGATGGAGGGAACTGAAAAATGAAACTTACTTTAAATAGGAACTGAAACTGATGAAGACTCCTCTCAAAGGCCCAAAGAGGAAAAAATGAAGCAAATATAAACAAACCACTTCACTGAGAAAGGCCAGTGGGACCCAGAGAGTTTTTCAGTTGGGATAATTGAGAAGGTTTCAGATAGAGATTAGGTTTTACACATACTGTGAGTACCCCCACACAATGTACACATAGTAAAGCTTCACAGATGACATTTCTTGGGGGCAGTTGCTGAGCCTGACTCATGTGCTGATTGAAAACATACCTCCTGAGATAAAACAAGGAGACAGTGGATGCTCGCTCCCAGAGAAGAAATGAGAGACTACTAACTACCACATCTGGGAATAGCATCACTGTGCTCAATTCTAATATGAGCTCATGTTGATAACTGAAGCGAATACGATTTCCTTTTAGCTTCACAGAAGGACCTAATGCACTGATTATGAACTCATGAAACAAAGATAATGTTCTTCAATTTGCCATGTCCTCCATTTAGATTTTCTGACAGAGAAAGTGGTGACTATCACACTCATAAAGCATCTGTGATGGTACCTACAGACATCCTAGAAAACCTTGGGGTGCTTTTCCAGTACCCTGGACAATGAAAGAAATCTTTCTTAAATAAAGACTATATTTTCTTACGTGGAAAACATAGGTGAAAGTCCAGATCTCCATATAAATGTCCTACTGGTCAGATGAGAAAGAACAGCATGGCAGTCAGAAACACTAGATTATCAAGAACAGGAAAGGGTTCATCAAGGCAACTTACTAAACAAATGGCAAGAGCTTTTGAAAATAAATCTCTTCAATCCTATGAATTTTAGAGTCTCGGGGTTTAGGCTCTATAATCTATTCCAAGTTACTCTTGGTTTACTTACTCTAAAAAAAGCATCTGTCCCTAGAACTGGTTTGTTTGACCATCTCCTTAGAGACGATAAGCTCAGGAGTTTGCTTCCTCTGTGTCTGGGCTTTGAGGTGTTAGTTACATCACCTTCTGTTTCGGTTGTCTTTGGACACTTTTAATGATTCAGAGGCCTACAGGATGATAAGTGGGTGACAATAAAATAAGAGTGGAGTTGGAATTTCCCAGCTCTCATTTCTGATCAAACCTCCCCCACCCCTACCCCCAATCTCATCAAACTGAGGCAATTAGACACACTCCTTCATCTAGAAACAGAGTGGTCAGAAATGCGTTTTCCTAACAAACAGTTAACAATGTTCTTGGAATGCCTTGAGACTTTGATTTTTCTCTTTACCATGTGACACATTTTGAATTGTGACAAGTTTAGCAACAATGAGGATAGAAGTAATCAACAGAATACAGTGTAACTTGTTCATTCCTTTCCAATACTTTCCAACATCGTAGTTCTCAACCTGGGTTCTTGAATCAGTGTTTAAATCCCATAGTCTAACTTGGAACAAGTTGTTTAACCTCTCTCTGTTAGTCTGCATTTCACTTTCTGTTAAACACTTCCCTTGAATTTGCTGGAAAGAACAAATAATACAGTGCAGATGAGGCACATAGTAGAGACACCTGGTAAGCACTGAATAAATGTTAGCTATTACTATTAACATATTGTTATTTAAAAGTTAGAAGAATTCAACAGGCGCCCATGGCTCACACCTATAATCCTAGCTGAGATCTGAGGATCACTGTTCAAAGCCAGTCCAGGTAGAAAAGTCCATGAGATGCCTATCTCCAATTAGCCACCAAAAAAGCTGGAAGTAGAACTGTGGCTCAAGTAGTAGAGCACTAGCCTTGAGAAAAAGAAAAAAAAAATGCTCAGGGACCAGTGCACATATGCATTTCCCCCCCCCTCTCTCACTCACTCTCTCTCTACCTCTCTCTCTCTCACTCACAAACACACACACACAAATTCAATCTGGCTAATAAGCATTGTAGACACAGAATACACAAGTTCATGCATATGTGTGTAAATGTATTTGTGCAAACTCTTGTCTAGCTAGTGCACAGTGTAGGATCCTATGTGAAGTGCTAGCATTAGCTTTAGTAAAGCAGGCTCCATGAGACACCAACTTTGATGTATTCCATCAGGGGTGCAGATGTACTGAGGAACACAGGTAGGTGGGACACAAACCACTGAGAAACCCTAAGACTATAACATTCAGTGTGTATATGAGAGACAGACATAATCAGAGACGGAGCAACAGGTCTAGGGTTTGCCATCTTGTTAAACATGGCAGTACTAAGAGGCCAACTCAACTTTGGCCCTAAAGCCAAGCTCAGGACAGAAGGGAAGAGGACCTAAGCCAAAATTTTCTTCCCCATCTGCTGCTTCTGAACAATATCAAAGATGCTCACCCAAGAGGTGGATCAAATGTTGGATATGTGAACTAAACTATGTATTTTATTCTCCCCCCCCCACCCCCTCGCAAAAAAATAATGATGCCAAATCTGCCAAATTAATTTGGAACACTGGAATATCAAGATGCCACATTTGTGATTTAGTGAAGTAATTCTGAGAATTCAAAAAGTTCAGAAACATTAACTCTTGTGCAATACTGCCCCCACCCCAAGCATATCCCCACCATAGAGACAAAGTGTCAATCATTCTCTCCATTTGAAGGGGTCACGATGTAAGTTACCCAGTAGCCAATGAGCACAATCTACTTCATGGAAAGCATTCAGAATGGCACATTTTCAGGACAGAGATTTTTTGTTTTTTGTTTTGTTTTTGTTTTGTAGAGAAAGGATGCTGCATCATTAAAGAGGTTAATGAGCTTTGCTAGGCAAATGTTCTGGATGCTGTCAGTGGGGGCCGGGAGTTGGGGTGGGGCAGAAAAGAAGAAGGCATAGTTGAAGACACACATGCAGGAAATTGGTCCCATTCTTCAATGTCAGATGTGGCCAGGAGGTAGTAGACTCCTCCTGGTAGGAACCACAGTTTTTTCTAGTGGCTCTGCAGGCCAGCTGATGGTTGGGTAGTGACGTGCCCTTCATCACTAGCCCTGGGCTTACTGAGCAAAGAAAATCAGTTCAGAGATCTGTGATGATTCTTCCAGAAGCAAATCAGGCAAACATTTCTCAAAGGGGGTAGACTGTGATTGGCCCCCAATTCACTCTCTCTCTCCCCCAACCCCACTTTGCTTTACTATATGCTCCATTCCCCACCATGATGTCTACCTCCTTGTGGACCCTCAAACAATGGAGCCAGTGATCACAGACTGGAATTACTGAAGCTGTGAGCCAAATAAACTTGTTCTCGTTTGTTTTCCTCAGGTCTTTTGTCACAGCAGTGGAAAGCTGACTAACATAGGGGTACCACAGAATATATCTATCTCCCAACCAGAAGTGTGTTTCATAATCAAAGTTTGGGGGAAACTGCATACTAAACTGACTCTTGAAAATTCATGAAGCATGTTAGTGTGTGAAAGGCTCAAAACATGCCTTCAGAGAAACTCACTAAACTGGCCAAGCAGTGCTATAATTTTTTAAACACTCAAGTTTGCTGCCCTGCCTCATTTCTTAATGTAACACTTAACAATATTTCATGCTCAAAAGCATTTTCATAAGAATTATTCTGGCACATGATCCTTCATTTTAGTTAGACTGTCAGGTAGTCCCCTTCAAACAGACTTAGCTTGCCTTCATTAGTGGGAGGGCCTAAAATTGCCTGAAATGATTTGCTGAGCCCTTTTACTCTCTTTCCTGGATTCCTGTTTTCGTCCCATGGCCCAATCCAAACCATGTTCACTGCTTCACTTTTCACTTCCTACACACTTGACACTGACTTCCACTAAGGAGGCCACCCTCAGCATCCACACTAAGCCACGCTCACCTACAGCTTTTCTATCCAGCTCATTCGTGCTCATGGACATCCATCAGTCTTAGGGGCAGGACAATGCCTATCTGCTAGAAATGTAAGAAAGAAGTTTGCTTAGGTTTGGGTGATTGAAATGTTGGCCAAGGAGAGTTTGACTAAGGTGAGTTCCAATTAATTTGGGAGACAGCCGTAGTTCTAATATCCAAGCTTGTTAAAGGCTAGGCAAAAGCATTTCTGTAACATGAATTAAACTGAACTATGTTTCTATTTCCCATAGGGAAGAGGTAGGCTCCCATTTTGGAAGTAAGGTACATTATAACAGTGTCTATTGGGGGCAGACACGTTAAGTGCTCATTTTCATAACTGCTTTATGTAGATCTTCCTTCTGGGGCTTTACAATTTGTTGCACAAAATCACTATTCTTCCCCCTTAAGTCTGTGGTGGGTTCAAATTGATCATAACACAGAGCATATTTGGTAGCTTAGAGATCTTGGCAGGAAATCAATCTCTAATCTCTTTTAGTGGCTCATCCTGTTTAGTGGGAATTTGGAAATAACCTACAACCAAAGGTGACTTCTTGATACATTACAAAGTATTAGTAAAGAGAATGTTACGCTGTAAGAGTAAACACCTGAGTAGTTGTCTCAGGTCTGGAAAGTCTTGAACAAACCAGTAACCCACTCCAAGCATTGGTTTTCTCATCCATATGTTTCGAGGACCAAAATAAATAGTAATTCCTCATTTTCTTGGTTCCAAGACCATCTTGACAATCTGACAAAAGCTATAAGATATTCCCCCAAAACACTTAAATGCGCATGCATTTAAGTTTTAAATAGCACATGCAGTTACATAAGATCAGAAGGGAATCAAACAATCACTTATGGATATTTATAGTGACCTTGACCCTGGATTAAATATCCCATGGATTAGCCAATTATACAACCCCTTATGTTGCCTCTACTCTCTTCTCTATTAAGCCTTCTTTGAAAATGTTGAACTTTGGTTAAGCATTTTTAAGCAACCTGTCAGTTTTCTAGAGTTCTCATGACACTCAAATGGCCCTTAAGCAATGTATAAAATATGAACAATATGTCAAGTGCACTCATTTTTCCAGATGACACAGAGACAGTCATTGGTAATCAGTCAAACCTACAGTCATCACTACTCAAGTACAGAAACATGCTGCACTGCTCTCTGCTCACTGGGAGATTGAAGTACTTACCAGAAGGCCACAAGAATTGTCTTCAACGTATTTCTATTGTTGAGCCATGTGTCTAACCATGTAAACTTTACATCATATGATCTACAGACAGCTGTCCTGGTTCCCTTTCAACATGAAGAAGATAGTCTGCTATAAGCCTACTCAAGTCAATGTTCTAAGAAATAATCAAGAGCCACTAAGGTCTTCGGACTTCTTGTGCTGCACTTGCTCTGTCAGATAGATTGGGAAGGCAATTGGTTGAATAAGTAAAAATTAAATAAACAGACATGGATTGTTCTTCTCTACTCTTAATATTTATTTCTCTTTTCCTTTATATAGAAAGTTGTAGCCTGCTACTAAGCATTGAATTGTGTTTTCCTGATATTCATATATTAAAACTTTAACAACAATGTGGTGATATTTAGAGATGAGGCATTTGGGAAATCACTGAGGTTAGATTAAGTCATGAAGGTGAAAACTTCATGAGGGAATTAGTGGCCTCCTAAGAAGACAAAGAAAAAGATAGACTCTGACTCCAATATGCTAGGACACGGTGAAAAAGTGATGGTTAGCCAAGAAGAGAGCCCTTACTGGAAGCAAATCCACCAGCACCTTGATCTTGGGCCCTCCATCTCAAGCTACAGAGTCGTGAGAAATATATTTCTGTTTGTTTAGGTCACCTAATCTATGCATTTAAGTACAACACTCTAAAGAGGCCAATGTACTTGCCTTTTCCCAAAGAAACACAAGTCCTGCTTTCAAATGCCTGGCATTGTAACTGAAGATGGAAGGAAATAATCAAATTACGACAAACAAAATAACAAATGGGAGAATAAATCAAATAGCAATCGAACCTGAAATAACTATAAATAGCCACAAAAATGGAAACCAAAAACTGTGTATGCTCAATTGCAAAAACAGTGACCCAGGAGTGAAGAAAAGGTGACTAAGAAGCAAAGGAGAAAAAATACAAACTACTTGCCCTACCAATAGCTTCTCTCATTTACTTTCCTCCTTCTAGCTCTCTGTTCTTTTTCTCAAACTCTCTCCCGGTGATGGGGAAACAATAAGGTATTTTAAACTTGATAGTGTGAGTGTGTAACCTGCCCTTTATATGCATAGTAACCAGTCTTGGAGAGCAGAGCAGTGGGGCCTTGCAGAAGGCAGAAGGCAGAAGGCCTCCCCCCCAAAAAAAGATCAAACAAGGCAATAACACAAAAACCTATGCCCTCCCATGCCCTGCAGGGTCACTTGTTAATTGATAAACACCACAATAATGCTCAGTTCACTCTATCTCTTGCTGATTGCCAAGTACCAGGCTCATCCGTGTATAGATAGATTTGCTCATGCCTATTCCCATTCTTTCCCAATCAGGTCCATCATTGCCACAGCTAGTACTCCTGTTGGCCATCATCAAGGCCCCCTGCAAATCCCATTTGCCCCAGGAAGCCTTGTCCTATCCAACTAGCACACGTTAATCTACATTTTAGGTTCAACACCAATTTGTAAACTTAGTATTACTTTAAAGAGCTCTCGTAACTCTGCACTTATGGTGTGCTAGCTAGGCCTCTTCAGGTCAAAAATCACCTCTTCTCTTCCATTCTAACCTCACAGAGCAGAATGTGGTAAAATCTGAATAAAACCAGGACATGAAATTCAGAAGAATTACGTTTGTGTTTGGCCTAAGCACAAATTCCAAGGTCCATATCCACATCCATTCAAGTCTTGTTACATTACGTACGTGTACAAATCGCATCATGAAACTCACTAACGCTGTTCAAAAGGAGAGGTGAGGAAGGAAAAGGGTTAGGAAAGAATAACAAAGATGGTGTGAATTTGATGAAAGTTCATTATAGGCATGTAGGTGAATATCACAATGAAAACATTTTGTTCAACTAATTTATGCTAATAACCTTTTTAAGAAAACTCCTGATAAGTCTAGCTTACACAGACCCTAAAATGCTTCCCACATCTATATCCTGATGTAATCTTCAGGATCCAAACTGAATTTACAATTGTTTGGAAATAAGTATTTGTGCCTCCCAAAATGTTGCTGTGTTGAAGGCCTAATGACCAATATGATGATTTCAGAAGGACTGAACTTTGGGAAGGACTGGTTTGGGTGAGGCCATGCGAGTAGATTCCTTGCAATTGGATTAGTGTCCTTAAAATAAAAAAAAAGGCAGAGGATAGCAGGACTTCCTCAGTCTACTAGATGAGTATCTAGGGCTAGGGCTCTCAATAGGGAACTCAATCTGCTGGCACCTTGATTTTATACTTCCTGACATCTAAAATTGGGTCATATACATGTCTGTAGTTTAAGCAACCCAACAGTATTACTTTGTTACAGCAGCCAATTCTTTATGAAGAAACCAACATGTCTGTGGTCCTCTTTGGCAATTTATCTCCAAAGCTACATACAACCAACTCAACATCCTGTTGATGCGCTTGTAATCTCTGTTCTTTGAGTCTGAACCCAGGTTCACATCATCTATGGAACGTTCACTAAATACCCACCTGCTCCCATTCAGTCATCCTTATTGACTGTGATCTCAAAGCCACTGTAGGACTCACTGGATACTTGATCATACACTGCCATGTCACAGAAGGCTGGAAACAGATGAAGAATGAACTCATATGGTTATAAAACTGGGAAATGTTAACTTTTATTTGTTTTTGTTAATATTTTCTGCCATGTCCTGTGGATTCAAGGATGTTGGGAATTTCCAACATCTTAAAAAAAAGTCTTCATAGTCCATGCCATCTTAGTTTTGATTATATATATTTCAGTCTTCATACGTTGGTCTTTATGCAAAAGCTGCAAGCTCTTTGAGGAAAAGCTTTATTCAATACATGAGTTTTTCTTCACTTGCCTAGCAAAGAGACTGTGAACAGTGTGAGTCTTGCATATCTTCTTGCTAAAAGAAGACACCACTTCCATGGAACCCAATAAACAGCTCCAGAACCCGGGTTTCCCAACCATTTCCTTTATTTTGCAAAGGAAAGAGATGTGAGACAGCAGCCCAAGCCTTGAGTGTGGATGGGTGCTGAAGGAGTTTAATCTTTGATTTCTTCTCTCCCACAACAATCTGTAATTTTCAAATTGGAGGCATACACAAGCTTTGCTGCAATTGATCTCTCAGAAGGCCAGAGTATCACTTGATCTCTGTGCTTCAGCGTCTTTCTTGTAAAATAGGTCCAATTACATTTAACTCTGCAGACAGGGGCAATGAATGAAGTAGAAATGAAGAATACCTTATAAATGTTGCAGAGGTTGTGAGTGTGATAAAGCACCTGCCTTGGGGAAGTGTCGCTTTGACTCTGGAAAGTGGGAAAGAGGCTTAGAGAGTCTATGTGCTTCTCTCTGTCATCGCTGTTCATTATCACGATGGCTCCGTGTAATAACTATCCCAGAAAGCTCTCTGCTGACACATGGGAGCCTCTGTGGTCACGGAGAAACGGTGAAGAGAGGCAAACCACCAACAACAACAAGCTGGAATCAGCATTTGAGAGGTAGTTGTTCGTGTCTTTTCTCCATCAGTCTATGTGTCTACTTGTGTGTCCTCCCACATACCAGGGCAGCAAGTAAGAACTATGCCTTCTTACATGATCCATCCTGCATGGTCCAATAAATAATTACAGACATGATCGAAGTTGCCAAAAGGAGCATATCAGAGGTTGATCTCTATGCCTGAATCCAAGGCCAGGAATACCAAGCCAATGAGCTGGAAGCAAAGTGAACTCTGGACACAGTGCCTTTTTCCTGTGCTGTTCCTGGGATGTGCATGCATGGACATGCACATAGAAACACAATGGTTGCTGAGCACATACAAGCTTCTTGCCCAGGGATGCCCTGGGCAGTCTTAGATGAAGTGCATGCAACTGATCAACCCTCTGCAAAGCCAGGACCTCTTAAGCCACTTGAGGTTTAAACACAATCAGGAACCATCCTGTCTATTTTGTAAGAAAAGACATGAAGTTTAAACTGATAAAATAGTAATGGTTTGTTTTCCTGCTAGTTTCCTTCTGTCTTGTTCCCCTGGAAAAGCAAACCACTGTTCATATGGTTCCTTTTCTTCTATTCTTTTTAAGCCTGTATTACTAAACTTGGTTTTTCTTGATTAGTAACAAAGTTTCTTTCCTTCCTTCTTTCTTTCCTTCCTTCCTCCCTCTCTCCCATCCTTCTTTCTTCCCTTCCTCGAACCCTCCCTTCTTCCTTCTCTCCCTTCTTCTTTTCCTCCCTCCTTTCCATTCCTTCTTTCTTCTTTCCTTTCTTCTTCTTGAGTGGGGCAGGATTAGTGCCACTCGACAGAGTTGATATTTCAGAAAACTGCCTTCTCCAGTCGTTTTCTCACATGATGTCATTTAACTAAGTCTCTGAGGGGGAAAAAATCCAGGAAGTATCTTTACAAAGATCCATTTACCCAGAAATCAGTGCCTCTAAGCCAGGGAGTCTGTCTTTAAAGAAGAATTGGAATTGGAAGTATGGTCTAGGGAGAGCTGGTCCAGCAGATATCAGCTTGTGACCTAATAAAGCTGTAAAATATGGTAAACTTAGCCATACTTGGAAATCCATGATATTCATTCATATTAAAGGCTTTGAGATATTCCACTGCAAAGACATCTGTTTAGTTTTCTTAAACCAGGTGTTTCCCAATCTTTTTGCTCATGAAATCTTTTGTAGCCTCTAACACCTCTTAATATTCTGAATAACTCAGTTGCACAGACCACATATTGTAAAACGTTGACCTTCATTTTTCTCATGGGAAAAGTAAGAAACAGAGAAGGGCATTAACCAACTTAACCTCACACATAAATAGCAATATGAAGCAGTAAATAAAAAGTACAGTGTGTTCTAGACCAGGAGGGCAAAATGTCTGGGTAGAAGACCTTTCATACCTCTGACTGTCCTTGTGCCAGCACCAACATCTCTTTTCTTGAGATATTTTTCATCTTTGGCAAAAAGAAGAATATTTTCTTCTGAGGATTTCTGAGACTCCTCTCAGTTCTCTCTCTCTGGGATGCTGGAAGGCTCTAATACTTGCTATAACACCTCCTGAAGCAGGTTCCTTAAGTGTGAGTCTGTAGTTGTTCTAAATTTAAATCTTAAAAACTCATGAGATTGTCAGCCCACAAGGAGGAAAAAAATCAACAGCAAGAAGCCTTGTGGGCCTGGAAAGAAGCATGGTGATGGAGACCCACCTTGGAGACCTTGTCATTATGAGGAAAGACTCTTGGAGGAGGAAGAGGAGTTGGGCACCTGCATGCTGATGCACAGCATAGGCATCAGAAAGAATGGGGTTTACATGCAGCTCAATGCAGTGCCAAGATCTGTCTCTTACCACTAGACACTGGCCCAAAACAGGAGACTATTTCAATGCTGCTCAGATGCACTGAGTGTATACACAGCCTGCTTTACCTGGCCTTCACTCTTGCCCCAAAGCAGAGGTTGCACACCAAAAGAGATTTCTAGAATTTTCTCCAATCCCGTGTGTACATGGCTTTCCTAGTATTTTTTATTGTCAAAAGATAATTAATTGTCTTTACTAGTAAACACCCACCTGTACATTCTCACTGTGTCCTCAGAGCATGGCTTTCCTAGTATCTGAGGAATAAATGATTATTTCAAAATCGAACATTGTTGGTTGCTCAGTGTAAGAATGTAATACAGCATCAAATATGTTACTTGGTGTGTGTGTGTGTGTGTGTGTGTGTGTGTGTCAGTGCGCGTGTCAAGACCCAGGCTTGAACTCAGGGCCTGGGCTCTGTCCCTTAGCATTTTTTTGCTCAAGGCTACTAGTTTTTCACTTGACCTACATCTCAACTGGTGGTTAATTGGAAATAAACATCTCATGAACTTTCCTTCCTTCAGGCTAACTATGAACCTATACTCCTCAGATCTCAGACTCCTAAATAGCATAGGATTATAGGCATGAACCACTGGCGCCTAGCTCAACTATGTATTAAATATCTGCATGTTTTGAGCACCAAGCATTATCGAGGAACAAAGATAATTCACACATTTTGTCCTAAAGTTACTTTTATTAACATATATTAGCACAGTTTGGGCTATGTCACAAACATATTATCTCAGTCTTCATGCCACTTCCATAAATAAATATATATTTAAATGTTTCTTTTCCTGTATTTCCCATTTGTAGGCACAGTCTAGAGGCATGCACGGTTACCCTGGGTATTGTATTTATGTTTTCTGAACTAGGGAAGGGACACGGAACAACAAAATGGTAAGACAAAGGACAAAGGGGGAACCTATGCAACAGCGATATTTACAAGGCAATACGTTGGAAATGAGCTGTACAACTTGGGGTGGGAATAGATTGGGAAGAGGAAAAGGAGAAAACTTAGGGAGAGAGAACAAGTTTGACAAGAAATGTAGTTTTACCTTACTTATGTAACTGTAATCCCTCTGTACATCACCTTGACAATAAAAAATAATAATAAAACAAAAAATAAACAATGATAATAACAATCATTATTAAGATCAGATTCACTGAGTATTATGTGCTTGCCTAGCAAGGCTCTCAATTGTGAGCTATTATTTTATAAAACTGTGGCTATTTTCGAATACAAATCCATGTCTTACTCTAACTCGCAATGAGCTCAATCGTACAACCTTAATGGCTTCCCTTTCCATCTTTGTCATCTCTCCTGTGATGCTCCGTACTGTCATTGCTATTTGTGCTGGAATTGTTACAATCATCTTATACATTGTCCTCTGGCTCACATACAGCATATCTGCCTTCGAATGACCTAAAACAGGTATGACAAAGCTGCCTTCCTGTTCTGTCCATCTACCATTTTTCCAGCCCTCAATCCAAACTCAGTACATCCCTGGATGCATTCAAGATCAGAGAAATTTACCAGAGAATAAATGGACCACTGTGGTACTGTCTATGGCTATGACTTGCATCTGATCCTCCAAAGTTCATGTGTTTTAAACTTAATTCCTTGAATTCACATGTTACCAGTATTTAGAAGTGGAGCCTTTGAGAGGTAATTAGGGTTAGATGAGGTCATGAGAATCAGGCCTCCACAACAGCACTCATGTCTGCCATTAGAGGAGGAGACCCCAGCTGGCACAGTTGCTCAGTGTCATCATGTGATACCCCCTGCTATGCTGTGATGTATCAAGAAGACCCTCATCTTAAGATGCTCTCAAGCTGCTCACCCCTTAGAACAATGAGCTAAATAAATCTCCGACCTTCATAAGCTATCTAATATCAAGAATTTTGTTTTAACAACAGCAAATGGACTAAGGCATCAACTGGGATCCTCGGAATAACTGGTGCGGGCATCGCTTCTTCTAGCAGCCTTCTCTAAAGGCCTTCTCTCCCACTCAGGGCTAGGTCCTGCCTTTGACGTCCAGTCAGCACAGCCAACACCACATGGCTCCAGTCTTTGTCTTGATCCTTGACTCTGAGCTATTTGAGACTGGACAGAATCTCCACACTGCTTTCCCAACACCTGACCCATCTGTCATGAGCAAGATAGAAGGTTCCTCTATTTAGCCAATTGCCTGCTTTTCCATTGCTTTACTTCACATTATAAAATGGTTTACAAAATTGTTAAGATGGGATACCCTCTCTTTCTTTATGACACAATTTTGAAAAAAAACCATCAATGTATTTCATAGAAAGTACTGCTTCCTATCAGAACAAATGCTCTCCTCGTTTCTGATGAAGAAAGTGGGGCTTTGAGGAATCTAGTGACATGTCTTAAGTTCACAACTAATCAGGGACAGAGCTGAGGCTAAAATCAGGGTCACACTTCTCAGTCCTGTAGCTTTCCCATCTGCCCCTACCCCAGCTCGGGCATTCTGTTTTAAAAAAAAGAAACAAAGAGAATATATGTGTGCATTTATATATGTGTATATACATATGCAAATGTGCATATATGCATACACAAATATATAATATGAATATATACGAATATAAATATAAACCTCCCCATCCTTACAAAATATGAATATGAATGAATAGGAATCTATCCTAAGCATTTAAAGTGAAGCTCTGAGTGTTTCACAGGGGGGAAGAGATTCCACCCAAAGAGGGGGGGCCCACAACAGACAGCTGGTGTTTGGGTGATAGTAAATCACCCTGAAATGAGCCTCTTCCGTGGGCTCAATGCGGCCCCCACAACAAAGGGAGGCCCAGCTTGCAGAGGGACAGCTTGCCCAGCAGCCCCAGACTCGCATAACAGCTTCATTCAGAAGCCCCAGGTCCACACAAAAGCCCCGAAATCAATCCGACATCCCGCTACCCCGGACAATGCCCCGAATCTTCTCAGAATCGAAGCCGCAAATGAGGGGACAGCATTGAGGGGAGATCAAACCGCCAGCCTGCCTCTGAAAGCGAATACAGGAGAAAAACAAAACAAAACAAAACAAAAAAACTTTTTTTTTTTTAAAGAGGAGGGTTGGGCTATGCAGACCAGAAACTCTCCCTCTGCCCAGGCATGGTGGCTGCTAGGGGCTTGGTGATACAATCTTACAAAGTCTGCCATTGGGGTGGCTTCAAGCAGTCCTGTGGCCAGTGCTGTTTGTGAGGGACTTGGTGC
Source organism: Dipodomys spectabilis (assembly GCF_019054845.1). Lineage (NCBI taxonomy): Eukaryota > Metazoa > Chordata > Mammalia > Rodentia > Heteromyidae > Dipodomys > Dipodomys spectabilis. The sequence goes on along the minus strand of NW_024870701.1, from coordinate 22,751,521 downwards.
GCGACACTTGCATCAAGGCCTATTGATGCCACTTGGCCTCAGACCCTCGGCCACAGTGCTCCTTGGGAACTGCACCTCGAGCATTTCCCAGTGGCTCCTGAGCTTGAGCAGTGGGGACACACACATTCATATGTCCCTGCCAGAGGCCATGGCTTAGAGTATTGACAGGGGCAGCCCCCATCCTGGCCTGGGGAACCCTCATCCCCAGGCAGGGCCCCTGGGGGTACTCATCTGGCCCATTCTGTACCTAATCCCTTTATCAGCTGCTGAACATCAGCTGCAGCTCTGGCTGCCTGGTAGAGCTTGGGGGGAGGGGCGGCAGCTCCAGCAGATGAGCCTTGATTGTGTTCTTGTCTTTTTCTGGGGTCATTGTTACAGCTCTGGTCTCTCCAGAGTCCCCAGAGACCCAGGCGCCTGAGACCTCGCTCTGCCCTGGATATTAGAAATCCACCTACTCTTAGAAAGTCAGGTTTCCCCAGCAATGGCAGAGTTAAAAAATGTGCTAGGGATGGCAGAATCAAATATTTGACCCATCTGTGGAAATGCCAACAGTGGAGTGGCCAAAGCATGTGCCATTGGATATAGCCAGATCTTTCTGTACATTCTAGCAACAGAGCAGCCTTAACTTTGACAGCCTAAGCAAGCCTCCATGAGGGTCACATAAATTTTGATTGAAAACAAAGGGCTTCCCCCTGGCAGGCCATTTATTGATGGCCCTACATCCCTGCAGGACTTCTCTAGGAAGCAAAGGGAACACACGGATGAGAAGGATGAGGTGGGCCTATGAGGCAGCGGTCCATGGATGCAGAACGAAAAGCAACATTGAACCAAGGGAAGACAGGTGGGTTCAAAGAAGGATACGTGACCCTTTATTTTCTGCCACAGACAACTCTTTATTTATTTATTTTCTGTCCTCTCCTTAATTTACTGGACAAACTTCCTCCTGGACTTGATCTGCAAACAGATAGCAATTAACCACATCACAGAAAAAATCCTGCCACCCCAACTGCCTTCACACACCATTCTGCCAGAGCCAGATCCCTGAGCAATCTGGAGACTGGGTGCCAAGGGAGGTTAACTGGAGGTGAGGGGACTGAACCTTCAAAATTCAAAAAGGGCACGTTGTGTTTTCAGTATAATGCCATGTTGCACTGATTCAACCGGCCAGCAATAGTGAATCCAATTTCCTTCTTGGATGGATCAATTGTTGTTGTTTTTCTTTCCTTCTCCTTTTTTTTTTCTTTTTACCCTTCCCCTTTCCATTTTCTGCTTTTGTAGCTCACCTCCTCCAATCTACTTCCCTACAGGAGCCGAAATTAAACAAGCTCCCCATATGCCATGCTTCACTTGCTGTCTGTTCCCCTCTCCGCCATCTGGTCTATTTGCTCAGCCAAAGACAGAGAGAGAGAGAGAGAGAGAGAGAGAGAGAGAGAGATTGAACACAAAAGGGGGTGAGGGGAGAAGAGAGAGAAGCAGGGAAGCAGAAGAAAGAGAAGAGTGAGAGGCAAGGAGGAAAAGAGAAAAAGGATGCGAGCAGGGAATGAAAGCAGGGAGGAAGAGAAAGAGAGAAAACACCAGGAAGGAGGGAGAGCCAGACACAATGAGGAGGCAGGGGTGGTGATGTAGCCTCTCCCATCTGCTCCTTGGCCGGAGTCCCGGATGGAGCAATAATGGAGAGCAACAGAACCAGTGATAATTAACCCAAACACAGACCTGTTTATTTAACCTGTTCAGATAGATCACTCCCCGGCAGCACTCTTGCAGTGGGCCCTGGGACACACTTAGGGAGGCACCCTGGGGGCTGCTAAGGACACACAGGCAGGCTGACCCTCCCCCACAGACATGCTGGAGCTAACTGGATGCTTGGCTAGATGGAGAGCGGAGTAGAAAGAAGACTTTCTGAAAGAAGTCAGTAACTACTGCTAAGATCTTCAGGAAGGGCTTCTTTTGTCACTGTGCCCTTTCCCCCTGTCTATTATCGTATGTCATAGCAACAGCTGCTCCTGGGTGGCCAAATGAGACAGAATATAGCTAGGCAATGAGCCACACTTGACTTCTGTGTCTCCTCCCCAGCATCTCTCTGCTAACTAACCTATCTTGGCATAAGGAATAAGCCAGGAGACAAAAACCAGTCTACCTACAAGGCATAGAGAGGGATGGAAAATCACCTGACTGCAGAATGACATGTCCATGAGCCTTAGGACTGCACTCACTGGCATTGATGGAGGGCATCAGGTGAGTCAGGAGCCCAAGGTTCATGGCTTAGACCGCTGATTTTCAAGGCAGTGCACTTCAGTGGACTTCAGTTAACCTATTTAATGGGAACAGCAAGACTGACCTCCCAAGATGTTTTAAATTTGAATGTAAAAGGTCACTGTCATCTGTTCACAATTCCCCGAGTTAAGGAGGAAGAATGCAAGCCCTGAGCAAGACCACCAAGACTACGATCTGTTTGAAATAGGCACTGTATGCCACTCAAGAGAAGGGGCGAGGGAAGATTTGTGTGTGCTATACCCCCTGAAGCTCTGGCAGCCCCTGAAAATAAAGGACAAGAACCTTTTTGGGGGGTTGAGTGGCAGCAGACAGAACAGGAGTTGTGAGTCTGGGAAGTGGAACCCAAGAAAGCTGTTGGTGGAGCACTGTGTGGTTAGTGAAGGAGTACACTGGTTGAGTTGAAAATAGGAAGCATCAGGGGTGGGTGAGGAGTTGGCAGGCACCGGATTCCAAGTGGCTTCGCGCTTCTCAGTGGAAGCAATGCAGAGATAATGTGAACATGGCTATTTTCAAGCTCCACAGCTGAGCTCCCTGCTCTCCCACCCCACACCTCCCACCCTGCCCTGCAATTTGGCAAACCCTTTCTGCTGGCTGCTCTTATACCCAATATGTTGGGTTGCCTTAGCAACTAAGGCAATTATCTCCTTGGAGCAGTTAAAACAATGACCGTCATAAATAATAACAATAAGAAAGATGATGGTTAAAAAAAAAATAGATCTGAGGGTCATAGATTGGCATGACCTCTAAAAAATAGGAAAACAGGTAGTGCTAGGGCGAGGCAATGAAAGTTGGTCTCTTAGAGGACCTAGTCTTTTATTTTGTTTATCTAGAGGAAAAGACAGGAAACAGCCTTCCCTCACTACCCCACCCCCAGGCAATCTTAGAGCCCTTTCTCATTTGCTATTACCATGCTTCTATCAGACAGACCCAGAGCTTTCAAGCCACATGGAACATGAATCATCTAATTGTTCATCTCCTTTCCAAATCATCAACTCCTCAGACAGAACCTAGACCTTTATCTTCTTGCCCTTAGCTCAAGGTCTGACACAATGCACGTACCTCAACAATTCACTAGATGAATAAAAATACCATATTAAACTGAATGAATGTCTATGTCTGTCTTTTATCTTAAGGTTGGATTCTAAAGTTTTTCCAATGGTTCTACCCGGGGTTAAAATTTAACGTGTTTATTTATGTATACCATGCACCTTGGTCAAAGTCACGCATCTCATTATTCTTCCCCACCTAAACTACCTCTTTACTCATCACATCGAGTTGTCACTTCCTCCTCCACACATATACATATATTAAGTATTATGACCACATTCATTCACTTTTCCCTTTTCCATTCATTCAACCCTTCCTGCTAGCTCTCTCTCTTCACATTTGAACTATGTTTCATCATCCTGATGTTCATTTTGTTAAACTGCTAATTATTCAAAGATTTTATTCTGTGGAGTTTCATTCCTGCATATACTATTTTTATAACCCTATAGGGCAGATAATTTTGAAGATACTTCTTAATCCAACACTCTACAATGATCTTATAGTTTACTAGCCTGGGATCCAAGATATATAATAGAGTTTCTTGTTTATAAGAAGGTAGAGCCGGGCGCCGGTGGCTCAAGCCTGTAGTACTAGCTATTCAGGAGGCTGAAATCTGAGGATCACGGTCCAAAGCCAGTCCGGGCAGGAAACTCCATGAGACACTTATCTCCAATAAGCCACTAGAAAATCATAAGTGGCACTGTGGCTCAAGCACTAGAGCACTTGCCTTCAGCTGAAGAGCTGAGGGACAGTGCTCAGGCCGAGTTCAAGCCCTACAACGGACCAAAAAAAAAAAAAAAATGTAGAAAAAGAAAGATATAAATTCATATTTATTCATGGACAAGTTTCTTTTTCCCTAAAGAGCTATCCCATGAAACAATGTGACTATAACTATCAATTGGAACAAAACACTAAATCAAAAACAAAATCAAATGATTATTAGACTGACAATGTATCAAACAACTTCTACTCACCTACATCAGACATACACTCTTACCTTAAATTCTAAAAATTACATACCAAGAATGATGGCCTACGAGTACCATTTAAAGTACAAGATTAGTGAGTTGAAGCCAAAAACAACCTATTCATTCATTCCTAGTGTCCACAAGAGATGTATATAAAACAAAACAAAACAACAAAAGATCAGACATTTGAATTCAGTCATCTTAGCACAGAAGGGATTTCCGCTCCCTTCTTTTCTATTTCACCTCCTTTTCAAGTATTGGTGACTGAACAGACACTTGCACCTCCAAAATACATTTACATCCTCTTGTGTTAATAATAATTCTTGAGGTGAATAGGGGAGGAATCCTTATTCCCATTTCAAACAAAAGGAAATGAAGTCATGACTTCAAGTGTTAAACCATGAAACCAGCCCTCTTGTCAGTGTGACAGCCACAATGTATATATGTGTAACTCGGCCATTATTACGTAGCGAACTAGAAAATGTTTCAGAGCTGTCAACAAATTATTAGGCAGATACCTGTTCCCACTTCAAAATCTCAGATCACATTGATATAATTCTACTATTGAACCCCTGGAGCCCTACTGGCCACAATCACCATGCTAGAATAATAACTAAAACTTTATTACCTCCAGAATCTAGGTCCAACAAATGTTTAGATGCTTGACCTTAACAAGTCTCCGGGAAAGCCCTCTGCCAGGCTGAAGAGGTGAGGTTCAAGAAATTGTGGGGACTCCCGATAAGCAGGAAAATTTCATTCTCTGCTGTTCTAGAGCAACTCTAGGCAAACATGTTTTTTGGTCAATGTCTATTCACTGGTTTTTCACGGAAAGGTCCTCACCATGTATACACCTATAACTCTGGAGGAGCCATGGCTTTGCCCCCTAATCAAAATTACTCTGACAGTCTTCACACAGCTGCCTAGACTCAGATTGTGTTTACTGGATGATAACCCAGAGTATTGGTTTTGTGAATTTACTGAATACACATCTCATTACTTGTGAATCCTTTATCCAGTTGATAAAAATAGCATAACCAAATTATCTTTTTCGGAGTACTTCAAACAGGAAGGGCCTAAATCCAAATTCAGATATCCACTAACAATGAATAGTAGGTTTTCCAGGAACTCTAATGAATGAAAATATTTAGTCATACTCATACAGATTCAACCAGTTCTACAAATTATAGCAAAATGGATTAAACTGAAAGTAATTATTTTCATTTCAAGTATAAAAGACTGCTCGAAAGTCGTCACAGATCAAGGAGGTAAAGGCAAGCAAAGATTGTTTCCTAATGTTTGCTTAATCCAAATTATTACTGCGACTAAAATGAGGTGTGGTAGACAAAATACTGACTCCCCAAAGATAGTCAACATCTCAATCTGTAGAACTTATGAACATGTCATATTGCACGTAAAAATGCAATTAGGCTGCAAATAGAATTGAATGGCAAGTCAGCTGACACTAAAATAAGTAGAGGCTCTGTTCAGCTAGGTACTTTTACAGCATATTCACATGCTCCTTACAAGTTGAAGAAATGGTAGCACATACCTGTAATCCTAGCTATACAGGAGGTGGAAGGAGGGTGGTTGTGATCTAAGGCTGGCCCAGAAAAAAAAAAACAAAAAAACAAAAATGGGAATTGGATCATGGCTCAAGTGGTAGGGCCCCTGCCTAGCAAGCATGAATCCCTGAGTTCAAACCCCAACATGACTATTATCAACAAGCAAAAAGTGGAAGAAGCAGCAGACATGGTAAAAGCAGCATGAAAATGACTCAGCCCAGTGTTGGAAGAATGGAAACATGAATCAAGGAATTTCAGCTTTCTCTAAAGGATGAAAAAGAAAACAGATTTATCCTTAGAACCTTCAGAAGAAATATAGATCTTCCAGTACCTTGGTGTCAGCTCAGTGATACCCACCACAGACTTTACCCACCAGAAACACAATTTAAGCCACTGAGTTTGTAGCAATTTGTTATAGCAGCAATACCAAAGAAGGAACTGTGTATATGTATGTACCCATGTCCAACCACTTTGAAAACATAAACCAATTTATTCAAAACATGAACACTCAACTTTTCACAGTTCCATGACAATGAAATAACAAAAACTAAAAGTGACATCATTTCCTCTGAGGATACAGAGCATGGGCAGCATTCAACGTGAGCAAAGGTCTCTGGCTACATTGGAACATTAAGTGCCACTGGAGGCCTCAGTGTCTGAGCCTCCTGCAGGGACACACCAGTACAGGTCTTCAGCTCCAACAGCAGTTTTCACCAGCAAGTCACCAAGGACACCAGGTGCCAGGCTCTCAAAAGAAGAACCTTTACACATATGAACCTGGGTGGTGTTTTGGATGTATAAATGGCCTATCAGCTGACAGGCCCATATCATTTTTAAATGATGGACAATGGAGATATTGTTATTATCAATGTAACAAAATGACAGAGCTGGGCAGAGTGGTTCACACCTGTAATCCTAGCTACTCCAATAACTGTCAATTTTGTGTTGTTATGTGTCATGTCTTATATTCTATTATCTACTGTAAAAGGCCAAAGCAAATACAAGGAAAACAGCTCAAGAAGGAACTAGTACTCTCTTAATGAAGATGGATAGCATTTCTGTTTATGGCCATCCCAAAAGACCAGTAGAGTGATCTTCATGTGGAAGTAAAAATGTTGTTTGTCATTCTAACACAGCATCAGCTAAGAGCTACTAAAAGAGGCTCCACAATGTATGATCTTTCCTCCTGCAATCTTATGTGATGATGGCAGCATATTCCTCAGGCTGTAATATTCAGATGTTTTCTGGGGAAGAAACTCAGTGGAAACTGACCGAGAACACCTTTCACATTAACTTTCCTGAACCCAGGAACAGAAGGTAAGGAATACCTCATGCATCCTATTCTTTCCTGTGTGAATTAAGTGGGATCTTATACTGCCAATGAGGGTCAGTAAAGAAAAGAGGGACCATGTTCCTCACAGATTTGATCCAGAGTTTTCTAGATAGTTTGACCTTCTTTATTCTCATGTCAGGGAGACTTGACAACTTCCAGTACTTGATTCTCACTATGCCCAGGACTATCTACCAGAGTCCCTTTATCCTGGACTCTTTCTGCCTTCTAATTCGTAGTCCCTCAGATGTCTGAGTTTTGGCTCCTGCTAGTTCTATTCAGGTGAACTTTCACTTACTAAAATGAATTGTGCAAACCACACACCACCTTCAACTAAAAACATCCTCCAACAAATCCCTAGTGGTACACCTAAGACAAGTCTTCCTTATGCCTTCTGTTCCGGGCTTTTGCAAATGGCTTGATGCAATTAAATTTGTGGTTGTGTGTGCTATAGGCAGCCTTACAGATTTTCCAATCTATCTCTTTCTGCTCCAGAGATATATAAATACTAATCACAGATAGCCATGGCAGCTTATCTTATAGCCTGAATCAGTTATCAACACGCAATTATGTTCCCATCAGGGAGCATTTCTATGTATTGGTTGACGTTGGTCCCATTACCAGAGGCCCCACTGACCCAACTCCCACGCCCACACCCCTCCAACTTCCCAAAGCCCAATCCATCACCTTCCCAGTAGTTGCTTTAATCCGTTTCCTCTCTGGTTGATCATCTGTATGTCTTAGAGTTGTCACTATTGGGCCATGTTTCAGAATCTCCCCATTTTAGTTAATTAAACTTCTCACTTTCCATAAAGGGAATATATTCTCCAAGGGAAAGTAAAGAATAGTCAGAAAGGAATGGGGAACATTAAGTCATGGTGACATTGAAGCTGTTGCCAAGCACCAGTGGCTCATTCCTAAATCTTAGCTACTCAAGAGGCTGAGATCTGAGGATCCAGGTTCAAAACCATATGACTCTAATCCTAACCAACCTCCAAAATTGGTAGTGGAGCTGTGACTCAAGTGATGGAGCACTATGAGTGAAAAAGCTGAGGAACAGCTCCAGGTCCTGGATTCAAACCCCAGTTAGCAGCATGTGCATGTGCACACATTCTCTCGCTCTCTCTGTTTCTCTCTGTCTCTCTCTGTCTCTGTGTCTCTCTGTCTCTCTGTCTCTGTGTCTCTCTGTCTTTGTCTCTCTGTTTCTGTCTCTGTCTCTGTCTGTCTGTCTCTGTCTCTGTCTCTGTCTCTCTGTCTCTATGTCTCTGTCTGTCTGTCTGTCTCTCTCTCTCTCTCTCTCTCTCTCTCTCTCTTTGAACTGTGATCTCTCACTTGATTTGATAGCTCACATGTAACCAAAGATTTCCACAGGTGAATCCTGAAGCATATTTTCAACAAGACAAAAATCCTCTACAATACCCTTGCTGTGAGTAATCAAATATTGAGAAAATGGATTGAATTTTGGCTTTCTAATTCCTATCTTATAATTAATGAGCATCTCTATATGGATTTCTATGAAGGTTTACAGCTAACCTCAAAACCTCTTAACTACTGGACAACAGAAATCCTTAGGACTAGGAATGGAAGGAACAATACATCCTGCTTTTATATATTCACTATAAAGATTCAATTAACATTTATCGAGTGCTGGCTGTATGCTAACTGCTGTGGTAGAATGCCAGTACATTAAATACTTTATCCTCCAAAGAGAATTCCTAATCTAAATATGGGAAACCAAAATGAAAAATAAGACCAATAAATAATACTTAAATAGTCCAAAAGAAAAAATGTAACCATTTTACACACACACACACACCACACACACCACACACACACACACACACACACACACACACACACACACACACACATACACAAACTTGACACCAATGACAAATATGGTCAAAGTTGAGGGGCTTCAAAGAAGCTAGAGAGATCAGAAGAGATAGGATTTTCCACAGCAAGGCCACTACTAGCTAGACAGGGAAAGAGAGGAGGGAATTTAAGGTCAGAGTAATGTAAACAGAAGTATGGAAACGGGAATACAAGTGTGGTTAGGGAGTGAACAGAGCATTCAGGAAGTGGTGAGAGATAAGTCTTCAAATAGCAGTTCGAAGAACTGAAATTAGAAGCATCCTTGAATGCCAAACTTAGTTGTTGTGTTTTTTTTAACTATCTTTTTATGTCTTGCAAGAGGAATGGCATTGACAAGGGCCTAAGCAGATCCATACACAATCTGAAAGTATACAAGACGGCTAGAACAGCAAATGGCTATGCCATTTGAAACACATGCAGTTTCAGAAAAGCCCAGGAAAGAAACTAAGACTAGCACAGAGCATGTATTTAATCAATAGTTCATGAATAACAAAGGTGATACTCAAATTGGTCAGGAAAAACTCTCCAACAATAAATGCCACATCGTATACCATGATGTCACACCTAACAGTGCAGACATTCTTATACTGTCTATATCTGTTTGGTACTATTTATTTCCTTCCAGAACAGATGTCAACATAGCATACCAAGAAAGCCCCCTGGACCAGCTCTCTGGCTCATAGTTCCTGCCCCTATCCCCATTTGCTTCCATCAGTGATTTGTGCTCCCATCATCCCCCTGAACTGTGGTGAAGAAAGGGGGATTGTCTGACCTAGCCTATCCTGTAGTTGATGCACTCAGGGCCTCTCAGTACACATCTGTAGATTCACAAATCATCCGCAGGACTATCAATTTCCTCTCCCACACATGAAGTTGGTGTTGAGGTCAGGAGGGATGGAAGTGGGGACCTGCTGTTCTTCAATGGACAGGGACAGAGGCTCTCCCAGCCAAACAGCCCTAAAGCCAATGAATCATTAAAATTTCCCCCGGACGTCATGTAATTCAAAGGCCACAATCCTGTAGATGAGGTACTGAAAGAGGATTTGTATTTTCCACAAAAAGGGAAATTGAGGGTTTTGTGGTAATAAAGAAGGATTGGACTCAGCCTCCTAATGGCTTATTCTGTATCTGACCCCTCCCCAAACCCACAGTGATACTGTCAGTAAGACTCTGGTCATGAGTCATGTGCACTTACATGGGCCTGACGGCTTTAAGCAAAGAGAACACCAGTCTGCCCAGTGTGCACACACATTTGGGGACAGTGATGTGATCCAAAGATGGAGAGATACAGTTCTTTGACTTTAATGTGGAGAGACAGGCTGGAAGACAGGTCTGTAGAGGTCTAATAGAACCGACAGGCCTTCTCTCAGAGGGCCAGAGAGTGGCTATCACATTTGGGACTTGTTATTCGAGCCGTCATAGACGACTTTTCCACTGACAGCCCCAACTTCCAAATTAATTATTTACTTACCAGAGATTCAGCTTGGCCCTGTAGGACAGAAATAGCAGGGGGTGCTGTGCAACTCAGATGGCCTGGTATTCAAATAGTACGAGAGGATACCATTCAGATGACAGCCTGTTGGGTCTAGGGTAAACAATTCATTGGGTGTCTTAAGCTCCCTACTCTTCTCCTGATCCACTTCTAAAGCAAGACCTGAAGAGATGTGTTCATGTCAGGGCCTCCTGTGGAAATTGCTTTTTCCTGATTAATTTTTTTTTAGCCCTGAATACAAATCCTAAGGGAAATTTTATTCCATGGTTCTGGTTTTTGGGGGGTTTGGAATAATAGGTGAAAGGATGCTGAGCTGCTGGTAGGGCTGGGACAGGAGAGGTTCAACCATCACTGTGAGCTCTGTTTTCTGGAAGTAAAACAGGTGTAGAGTTACACACTCGGGGAATGCAAGCGCCAGGAAGAGACCTGGTAAGTGCAGCCAAGTAGAGAGGTCAATGCCTCCTTCTGTACTACCTCTTCCTGGGGACCAAAAAAACAAAACCAAACAAAATAAAAAACAAACACCTGACCTGCTCTTGTTTACTGTTTTAAGAGGTGAAGAGGCTGCACAGCACTTCTTTTCAGTGAAATTTATTTCATTGAATTAGATACATCAGAAAGGCAGCAGTAGATGCAGCAAAAGCTAAATAGGGTATGTTTACAGAGCACTTATCCTGGGCCATAAGGGTGTAAATAAATACAGCATACAATACAGTTGTTGCTGTCCACGAGCAGGTGAAAAATAACACTATGCATTTTTAACTTGTTTATCTCTCATGACACAGGCTTTGGGTTTATTCCTTAGCAGGATACCTGCTCAGCACACAAATTTCTAGGGCTAGGAGTTTATGAAGAAGGCAGCAGGGCCTTTCCTACAGCAGCCCCATAGGTCAAGTTGCAGTACGGTAAAAGAAAATAGGACCTCAGAGGCCTGCTCTTGTTAAGGTTAAGTTCCAAGAATATCTACTCAGACATAGAGACCAGCCAATTCAAGACCTATAATGGGGACACACCAGATCGTGTACCTGAGTGGTAATCAAGTTTCTCAGTTCAGCTTTTATTCTAAACCCTTCATGCAGAGAGTCACATATTTACACAAGCACATCATTCATCACGTAGAGCTAGGTAGGATCAAAACAAAAGCTGAGAAAATTCATCTCTCTCTCTCTCTCTCTCTCTCTCTCTCTCTCTCTCTCTCACACACACACACACACACACACACACACACACATACACACCCCCACACACTAGACACTTGTAATAAAGATAATATGCAAAGATGAGAAAATATACCAAAAGGAATGGAGAAACATGTTCATGCACATAAAAATTGACTTTTACCAAGACAAACAATCAGAATCATTCGGATGGTTCTCAAGGAGCATCTACTGTGAACAGAGAATGTTCTATTCCACATTGTCTTCACCTGAGCCAGGTATGAAACATTATCCATGACTGGCAGCCAAGGAAAGTGAGGCTGTGAGAGCACATGTTTGCTCAGCAGCAGACACAGGAGGTAGACCAAGGTGTAACTGGCTACCCATTTTCTCCACTGTTTTATGAACAGGAGGACATGCAGTTTGTGGTCCATATATTTGTGTGTGTGTGTGTGTGTGTGTGTGTGTGTGTGTGTGTGAGTGTGTGTACTCATATGTATGTGTACATATGAAGAATTATTCCCCCAGTTTCCCCCACTTCAGAGACCGTGTGGCTATATCGTCCAGGCTGGCCTCAGAGTTATAATCCTCCAGCTTCATCCTCCTAAGTGCTTAGGCTTTAGGCATGTACCAGCCATGACTAGCTACTCTGTTTTCTGAAGTCAGACTAACTCCATTCCACCCAAAATCATGCTAGGGGTCTATCCCTCAAGTCACAGTTATTCTAGGGTTCATTTTATAGACAGGAAGACAGAGTCAGGACCTTTGTTTTTAATTTAGGGTTGTTCTGTTTTGTAGGTCATAACTTCCCCGCATGGATTTTGACAAACTTACAGAATCCTCTGTGGACCCCATCTGTCAGAAGCACATCAATGAAATTAGTTGTGTCTGTCTTTTCTCTGACCATGTGGAAAAAGAGTTTCTGTAGCATCTTGGATGGCCTCAGTGACTTGCTGGACCCACAATTACCAACTCAACCACGTGAAGAGGACATATAGAGAGACAGGGGTGCTCAGGTAACTCAAGCTACTCCAGTCTTTCAGACCCAGGTACCAAACATAAACCACTCAAGGATCCAGTCAAGAGTGAAGGGCAAGCCCAGAAAATTGCAGGATCCTATCACAGAAACTCCCAACTAAGGCTATCCAGGGGCAAACAGAAGCTGCCCCTATCCCAAGCTGATGCCCAACAAGAGAGCATAAGAAAAAAAGCTATCGTTTTGGTGTCATTAAGTTTTGGAATGATTTGTTACACAGTAATAGATACTAAACTTGGACTCTAAGGAATTCCTAGGATGATTTTATCCTCTGAACTCTCTGAGACCATCTAAGCCTCTTCTTCCCTCTACTCCTGAGCACAGCTCTCCTCATTTGCCCCTTCCATGTCTTTCTTGGTCCAATAGAATGATAAAAGAACGAAGCGCTGTTGAGGACCTTAAAACAGTGTAGGCATAGCAGGTAGCAGGTGTCAAATGCATGCTTCTAGATATGAGGATGGGGTATAGGACAACCTCTTCGACAGGTAAGGATACATCGTTTATTGGCACAAGGAACATTTCTTTGAAAAGAAGACTGGGGAAAGGCATACATTACACTAACAAACCGAGCTTCTCCATGTCTCCCTTCCGCAACCCTCAGGAAGCATCTCATTTATATATCCATATGGCAGCTCATAGGAAGTCTCCTCCATGGCTCTGTCTTTGAGGACAGAGTTTATTTCAGTTTATCTCCAAGGACCCCAGAAACTCTGACCTCTCCGCTCTCTAACGTCTTTGGATTGGTGGTTCAGCTCATTTTTTATACTGTTTTTTTTATTGTGAAAATACTGTACAGAGGGGTTACAGTTACATGAGCAAGGTAATGACTACATTTCTTTTTTTTTTTATTGTGAAAATAAAATACAGAGGGGTTACAATTACATGGGCAAGATAATGGATACTTTTCTTATCAAGCATTGTTGCCTCCTTCTTTGTTTCCCCTTCTCATCCCTTCCCATCTCCCAGCCCTCCCCCCACCCTTCCTACCTCCCCCACCCCGGCAAAGTTGTAAAGTTTGTTTTTCGACATAACAATTTGTACATTTCATTGTTGCAATGGGTCCACCTGTATCCCTATTTAAACAATGTTTTTTTTCCCTTCCCCTCCACAAATTATACCAACATCAAATACAGTGAAAACAGAGGTTATACCATAAGGGAGGGACATACAAAGCAACAAAGCAATCATCTTGTAAATATAGTAGAAACAATTGCATGAAAGCAAAAACATTTGAATACTTATCTTGGGGTTCATTTCACCTAACATCAACTTATCTGACCTTTTCTGCTTGTCTCAGACATATACTAGTTATTGCAAATAAGGGAAACCATGGGACAAGACAATACTAAAGCTACCAGCACAACTATGTTTATTGCAGCATTATTTACCATAGCTAAGATATGGAACCAACCCAGATGCCCCTCAGTAGATGAATGGATCAAGAAAATGTGGTATATATACACAATGGAATTCTATGCCTCCATCAGAAAGAATGGCATTGTCCCATTTGTTAGGAAATGGAAAGACTTGACAAAAATTATATTAAGTGAAGTAAGCCAGGCCCAAAGAAACATAGGTTCAGCTCATTTTTATTCAATGTTTGTTTTATCCCAGCGACTAGAGTAGAAAATTGTTTAAGGGTAGAACCCACACTACTGTAAGTAATTTCCCTTCATACTCCATACTCCCAAGAACAAAACCAAAGCTTGCCATGCCAACCTTATTTAATATGCGCCCTAGGAAATTTAGTGCCACCCATATACCGAGGGCTGGCTGTGTCTCAGCTTCACGCCACAGGCTTCTGCAAATGATCCGTGATGGGTTATCAGGAAGGTGAGTCACATTGATACATAGCTATACTTCATCCCCCTGGCAGGCTTCTGGAAAGATCCATCTATGCTATAGTTCTATGTCTCCTCCACAGTCTTCTGATCCCACACACTAAGAACATTCTCTAAAGTCACACTGACCTTGTATTCCTAAAGTTTGTATGACACAAACCACTGGGTTCCAGAGACCTATTTTCTGCTTTGATCAAACCATTCCTTCAAACATTCCTTTTGCTAGTCTTTTAAATAGCTAATCCCCCCCCCAAAAAAATTTAGAACCCTGATACTACATATTGCCCCAGGTAGATTATAATATTCTCATGATTTTTGCTAGCAACAGATCCCAAAGTCTCCAATATTATACACAACTCAAATATCCCATGCATTGCCACATGGTATTCTAGGGGCACCTGAAATTCAATAGGAACCACACAGATTTGCTTTACATCCTTTGCTTAAGCAGGCCTCTCTTTATGAATGGGGCTATCGTTTAGGTTAAGGGAGGTCTGAAATTCCAGCTTCTCATTCAACAACTAAATCCCATTAACCACTTTTGAGTCCTGAAGATTCTACTGGCTTAATGCCTTGTGAATCAACTCACTTGTGATGATTACTCCTGTCACCAGTAGGTCTCGGGGTTTTTATCACTTCTCACCTAGACTATGTCAAAACATCTAGCTGGCCTCTTATACTCTCATATCTGTCTCTCTGTCTGTCTGTCTGTCTCTCGCTCTCTCTCTGTCTCTCTGTTTCTCTCACTGTCTCTGTCTCTCTGTCTGTCTGTCTGTCTCTCTCTCTCCCCCCCCCCCCCTCTGTTTCTCCTTATTATCTGCTCACCACAGAGTTACTCAGGTGACATTTCCAGAACATAACCATGCCCACATCATTCTTGTGTCTTAAAACAAATCTTTTTTTTTTTTTTTTTTTCAGAATGATGCTCAACTAAGGCTAAACTAACTAGAGCCAAAGACTAAATGCTGAAGCCAGATTTCATTTGTTTATATTTAAACTATAGGTTTTACTAGCTCTGTAACAAGAAAATGGCTTAATGGCCCAATGCCTCCACCTTCCCCATTTGTAAGTTAGGAATACTAGTGGTTATTTTCTGTGGTTTCATGAAGATTACATACAACTCACACACAAAAGCCTTGGAAACCTAGCTGACAGCAAATATTCAATGTGTCCTGGTGAGTTTCTTTCTACTGCCCGGTCCTCGCCTCTGCTCTCAATCTACCCATGGTGTCATTCTTTCTATTTATTCTATTGCAATCTGTTCTTCTGCCACCAATGGCCTTGCACATGTCATTTTTCTCCCTGAGAATGCTGTTCTCTCTCTTAGTCTCTATGAACCTTCTTTACTCTCTTGTTCCTCAATATATAGTCCAAAAGTTAGCTTGCTAGGGCTGGGAAGGTGGCTCCGTGGTAGAGCGCTTGCCTTGCATGCATGAGGCCCTGGGTTCGATTCCCCAGCACCACATAAGCAAAAAGAAAAAAGCCGGAAGTGGTGCTGTGGCTCAAGTGGTAGAGCGCTAGCCTTGAGCTGAAGAGCTGAGGGACAGCGCCCAGGCCCAGAGTTCAGGCCCCATGACCAGACCAAAAAAAAAAAAAAAATGTTAGCTTCCTGACATCCCAGAGCTTTCTCTACTTGCCACTACTCTGATTTGAAGAGCTCTCTTTTCTCTTCACTGTGTTTAGGCGGCTTCTTCTTCTTCTTCTTCTTTCTTCTTCTTTCTTCTTCTTTCTTCTTCTTCTTCTTCTTCTTCTTCTTCTTCTTCTTCTTCTTCTTCTTCTTCTTCTTCTTCTTCTTCTTCTTCTTCTTCTCCTTCTCCTTCTCCTTCTCCTTCTCCTTCTTCTCCTACTTCTTTATCTTTTTTGCCTATCAGAATCATTTGTCTCATTCTTAAATGCAGATGAAGCATCTTATTTGATTTTATATTTTTAATGCTGAATGCAATGGACACCTTAGAATCCATGTTTATCTAATGTTAGCTGAAGAAATGATCACTCAGGAATTAATAGCAGGTGCCCACTTACACTTAAACTTGATTACTTGCACTTGACAGAAAACAGTGATATTCCCTCCAAACCTGCCAGCCACCCATAATTTTTAATAGATTGCAAATAAATTTAGTACAGAGAGATATCATTATATTCAGGGAGATGACAGCTCAGAGAAACACCAGTGTCTATTAGTGAAAAGCCACTAAACATCCAGAAGGTTTCTACTTCTGACTGTCCCCCGATTGCCCTGCTTTCTGAAATAAATCAGAGCCTACAGTACAAGAATCGGTATGAAGTGGCCAAGCTGTGCAAAAGTAATCACAATGGAGTAGAAGTGCATTATTCTGTCTCTTGGAATTAGCATATTTCTAAGTAATGAGTCTTAAATGAGAGAAGAGAAGACTTGGCTTTTCTCTACGAGAGAGCCTTCATTAATTCTCCAGAGAGAATCTAATAAAGGATAGCAGAACAAACAAGGGAGCTCATGAATGGCACTTGTGAGGACAGCCCCTCAAATCAAGTCTCCTTTTGATTGGATACAACTTCTTGTGGTTTTGGTTTGGGTTAGGTTTGGGCAAAATGCCAAGGACTATGTAGCATACCTGTGTGTTTTGGATTAGGTAGGGGTATGAAGTAGACATTACAAAACAGAGCATTTTTGTTTTGTATCAGAGAAACAGTATGTAAATGTGGATATGTCCCATAGTAGATTTGCCAATTACAAAGCACAAAGTGGCTGGTAAAATATCTGTCAGTAACAGAAAGATATGTGCCTTTCACATTCAAGAATCTAATGGTATGATGATATCTATAATCTCAGCACTGGGAGGCGGAAGCAGAAGGATTAAGAGTTCAAGGCCAGCCTAAGATACATAGTGAGATCCCTGTCTCAAAAAACCGAAAGCAACAACAAAGCTAGTTTCAAAGCACATTTTTTTTTGTGCTTTGCTAGTTTGATATAGACATTTAGGACATGTTTAAATTATTTCTGGTTTTGTTGAGGTTGAGGAACCATTCTAAACATCTCAATCCCTGCAATGACAACTTCTATTAGGGCAGAGAAAGCCTAACTAATCCCCCTCTCCCTCCAGACTGAAGGGCAATGCTGGCCATTTTGTATACAAGCAGCTTCTAGAACAGCAAGTTTAGAGGCCCATCTTCACGTCCCTTTATGAAATGGTCAAGACAGACAGACAGTCGGCAACAATCCTTCATGTACTTTCCAACGATAAGCCTCGCCTCAAGACTGAAAACCCATGGAAATCATTTATTATACTTTTACCCCAAAGTAGATGACAACAAAAAAAGATGATTGCAAGAGAAAGATAAACCTTAAGATAGTGTTTTTGTTTATACCTGTTTACGCAAGTGTATGCGCACATATGCATACACACATACATGCTCACATGTGTACACTTCTCACATACACCTCTCCATGTAGATCATCACCAAACACCTACATAAAACACATGTGACTTTAGCAGAGAGACTAGAAACAGGGAGACAACAAAATCTTCCCACTAAACAGACTTCATTCTAGTTACCAAATTAACATTCTAAAAAGGACTTCAAAGAATGAGATTCAATACGTAAGACAGAAGCAAGATCACAGAGCTAAAAATATTAAAACGAAACAAAAGAAAAATCTGTTGACATTTTTTGATAAAATCACCCCCAGACCATTAGGTCAATGGCAAAGGAATTTACCTCCTCAGTGGAGACCAGGATATGGAGGCAAAGCCAGTTGGCCAAGGTGGCTGGTACACAGTGTAGCCCTTTCATCCTGGGATCTTCTCTACAAAGTACTCTGAAAACACATGATGTAATGGAGTTTTGTGGCTTGAGACGTTTGCTAAAATAAGGCTTTTGTGGAGACTTTTTTTGTACCTTAAAAAGCTCATAAACTTCAAACATTTGATAGAATTAAGAAGCAATATAATTCCAGCTCATGGCTCTACACTAGGAATAGGAGGTCCTGTGTAGCTTCAAGATTAAGAACATAAACTTTGAAAACCGTCTGGCTGCTTTTAAGTTTAAGTCTTTTAGCACTCACTCTATGTCACCTTGCAGGCTATTTAAACTCCCAGGCCTATTGTTTCTCAGAAAAAACCATACCTATTAGAATTGTTGAGAAAGATCGCATACCAATTTATAGGCAAAGGGGTTAGTATGTTTTCTGCCATATAGAACTCAAGAGATGGGTATTAGCATTCAATTAGTCATAGTCTCTTCTAATTATTTCCAACTTTGGGCCTTACAACAAAGCAAAGTTCCTGCTTTCCTTGGGGGAAAAAAACATAAAAACCAAAAACAAACCCCCCCCCATAAAGTATTTGTTACAACTCACATGAACTAGTCGTTAAAGTTTAAAAATTATGTAACAACTTCATGAAGCTGAATTTGATGAATTATTCTCAATTTGATGGTAGAAAAATCATTTCTGAACTTAAAAGTCAAAGCACATCAGAGTAGAAGGAATCTGTTACAGACCTTCTCTCAAAGCCCTGTGAAGCCTCTTAGTTCTGAATTCCTCTAGACTAACTGAGAGCCAAGAGAGACACAGTACTTCCCCTATGAAACTTCTCATGTCTCCCTTCCCACCATTAGCCACCAGTACCACCCCAACACCCTCTACTAACATCGATTTCTAAGTTAAAAAGGAAACTACCTAAAATTGAAACTGCTTTGAGTCTATTATTGGAGGGGTAGGGGTGAGAAATGTTGATGAAAATAGTCAAAAAGTCATCATTTCCTGGAAGAGAAACCAATGTACCTTCAGCCAGCTGGAAAATCAGGGGACTGGGGTGGAGGGAGGGAGGCATCCCAGCCTGGTCACAAATTCACATAGTACCATAGAGATACCAATGAAATTCTGGGGATTCCCCATTGCAATGAGCCCCCAGGGCCATTCTAGCTCTCTGCTCCTCTAATTCACAAAGGTCCTGGTGAATTTCCATCACCTCCCTTACTATTAGGCTGGAGAAGTAATGAACTTGTGCTCTCCTGGAACACCAAAGCCATTTCCTACATGTAAGAACAGGCAGGGCTGAGAAGGGAGGAGGAAAGTGGACAATAGTGAGTCAAAACACAACTGCCTTATTTCCTAATGCTTCCTCCAACCCTGAGACGACCCTGCTCCACACACACCCCAACCCTAGCACAGGTACACAATTCCTTGAGCAGTGCAAAACAAACCCATTAAGAACCAATGCCCTGGCACAGCCAGATCCAGTGCTATAATCACATTACATTCTCTAGTAGATGCAAAAATTATATAAAATTACTCACTAAACTCTGAGCAGACACTGATGATTACAAGATTTAGGTGTTGAAAGAAAACAACACTATGAACATCAAATCAAGGGACTCTGTGTTGGAATCACCCACTCCTGGTCTTCCCTACCTTTGCCATCCCCCGTGAGAAGTTACCAAGCCCTCCATGGCAAGCAGGTTCTCTGTCATCACATGCTAAACAAGTGAGTGAAGGAATGACTGCTGTGCCACACAGATGTGGAAGACGGGGAAGTGGGGGAGGCACATGTGTACAACTCCGTTGACCTTGCAATGGGCAGTCATTTACTGATATTCTTTCTCATCCATGTTCTCTCTCTCCACCTCCAGGTCCCCACCCCCACTCATTATGCAGTCTGACTGAAAACCACTCAAAATATTTCTCAATTAGGAAAGAAAACAGGAA
The DNA here is from genome assembly GCF_019054845.1 of Dipodomys spectabilis. Classification (NCBI taxonomy): domain Eukaryota; kingdom Metazoa; phylum Chordata; class Mammalia; order Rodentia; family Heteromyidae; genus Dipodomys; species Dipodomys spectabilis. The sequence goes on along the minus strand of NW_024870701.1, from coordinate 22,731,253 downwards.
TTTGCCACTTGTCTGCCTCCATTCTGTTGCCTGTCAGCCTTCAACAAATATTTCAGTCCTGGGCCTTTGCCTGCTGCTAACCCCTGTCCTCTAACCTCTGACCTTGCCCTCTTGAAATTCTCCAGCTTTTACCTTCTCAGCTTCCCAGCCCAGACATTCCACACCACACTGACTTGTCAGTGACTAGGTGTAACCAGAGGGAGGTCTAACGATGACCCCGAGGCCTAAGAGTCAGAAGAACACTGCTGAGACTCGTGTGATCAAAAGATGATTCGAAAAATTAGCACATCACAGTGGATAGGAGACTTCCAGTCAAGGAGCTCAGCTCTGTCACTCAGCCTAAATGAACTTCCCTTCCCCCATCCTCTCCCTTCAGAGCAGAGGTCCGACTCTAGTCTACATATGGTCCCCGTTCCCTCAGCCTACCTTCCTTTTTTTTTTTTTTTGGTTGATCATGGGGCCTGCACTCTGGGCCTGGGCGCTGTCCCTCAGCTCTTCTGCTCAAAGCTGGCACTCTACCACTTAAGCCACAGCCCCACTTCCAGCTTTTTCTGCATATGTAGTGCTGAGGAATCGAACCCAGGGCCTCATGCATGCAAGGCAAGCACTCTACCACTGAGCCACCTTCCAGGCCAGCCTAGCTTCTTTGAAAGGGTATGGCACTGAGCTTCAAGGCTCAGGCATTGGCTCTCAGAGATGTTGGTGGGCTACTGTCAGCGCTGATGTTCAGTTAAATCTTACAGTCATTCCCTCCCAAGGACCAGTCTCTTCTCAATCTCCTCAACTTCCATGCCTTTGGCTACCCTCCCACCACCTTACACTCTGAGAGACTTCCATGACTTCTCTTTCCTGGTACTTTTGTGGGCCCACCAGCATTAGAGGTATGCCATTTCTCTGTGCTTCTGTTATTTGAGAAAGGCTGAGAATATTGAAGGACTACTTCTTTTGCAAGGACTAGCTTCCTGTCTGATAGCACTCCTTCCCATGAAATTAATTGTGCTGTCTCTTGGCTCGTTAGAAAAGAGACACTCAGGTCCCAGGCAGCATTATGCAGGGTAAATCATGTTTAAGTAACTGAGAACTAGTGGGTCAGTTTTATCTTTTGTCGTGGCTGCGATCATTATTTAGCTGGTTCTCAAAATGCCTGGCAGTGAAGCTTTCATGTCAGGCCAGTATTGAAAGATAAATGTTTTCTTCTCTCCCCACCCCCATTGCCAGCCCTTCTTCTCTGAATGCTGCAAGCACAGGGCAGCTGGGAAATAAAAGGCTTCTTTATCTGATTTTCCTGGGCAAAGGCATGGTGGGTTCAGGAGGGTTCAAGAGGAAAGCGCCAAGCTGTAATGAGATGGGCCAAGTGAACAGGCAGGTCAGGCTCCCAAGCAAGGGCAATGAGTGGACATACCAATCAAGGGTCTTGTCTCCTTTTTTCCCCCCTCAGCATTGTGGACTAAAAAGATCATTTTTTGTTGTTGTTGTTTTGTTTTTGTTTTTGTGTTTCAAGACAGCCACTGATGGGTCATGTGATACCTGACAAATCCTGAGACCCCCATCGACCTGGGTGCTATGTCGTGCTCTGAAGAGGGAAGACTGCTCTGAAGATTTGAAAGGTCTCTTTCGGCGTTCATATTCTTTGTTTGTAACTGTCAAGCGATGAGAACCAGTGTGACCCTCGCACATAGCTATGGAGAGCACTGGCCAGTGGTACAAAGGCGTCTTCAGAGAAGATGAAAGTACCAACTTTCTGTGTAGCCACAGTTTGCTTCTGATAAAGCAGGAGAGGGAAATAGCGCAACACCCACTACACAAGGTGGAAATTAAGTCACAGGGACACTTTTGTTAATTAAATTGCCAAAGTCAGAGAGAAAAGTAATAATTTGTATGATTAGAATTGTATGTGTGTGGAGAGAGAGAGAGAGAGAAGAGAGATTAGAAATTTTAACCCAGAAGGACTCCAACTTTCTCTTGTCCTAAATTCTGATCCTATTAAGCCTCTTTCCTGTAGAGTATTGGGTAGGAAGAGGATTTCTGCTGTTTAATTCATAAAGATTTAGAATTCTCACTCTTTGTTACTAGCCTGGACAACCTAGCTGCCTAGAACAGAAGTCTCCTTTCTTCCACAGACCCTCAAGTGCCTATGGAAGGTCGTCAGTGACCCATGTATCATGATCCCTACTTGTGTCCAGAACACAGTACATCCTATGCCTATCATGCATTACTTCTCCACAGAAATCCCTGGAAGTCAGGATTCAAAGTTTAGTCATGCAGCCTATGGACCTCTACAACAGCTGGGACTTGTTCTTCAAAGATCCATTGCAAAGACTTGGAGGATGAATGAAGAGGAAAGAGCAGTGTTTCGACACAGAATGATTTAACCACATTGGTGGCATACACAACTTCAGAATACTACTCAGAGCCTTGAGCACACTGTTCTGCTGCTCTCACTACCTTCTCCCTGTTGCTCATGTGAAATATCAATTAAGAACTTAGACGCCAAGGTAAAAATGAAAGGGAAGTCAGGGCAGCAGGCAGTAAAGGATAAAAGTTCAAGAAAGCGGCTGGAGAAAAGAGCTAGGAATGTCCCAGCAACCCTCCTTTTCCTCCCTGAACCAGCTCTCCTGTCCCAAACATCCATTCCAAAGCCACCACTGGGCTCTTTTCAGCAGACACATGCATGTCCCCACAGATACCCTCTCACATACACATGTCCAGAAACTCTCAAGTTGGCAAACAAGTGACAATATGCAAATCATCAGAAGCCACAAAGATTTGCTTCGGTGGGGAGCTTGAACAAACAAGGGAACAATTTTGCAAGTGGCCACAGATGGCTCAGCTTCTCTGCTTACAATGGACACTAACAAGATTTGCCATAACTAATTCATTCTTTCACACCCTTGCCCTGTTCCTACACCTTCTGAGGGTGGGGAAAGTTCCCTATCAGAGCCATCTGCATTTTTGTCCCTTTCTAACACACACAACAAAGTGTAACTTGTTCATCCACACAGTGTATGGATGGGTCCCATTTAAAGTCATTAAAATAGGTTTGAGAGATTGTGGTGGAAAGTAAGCATATGCTGGCTTTTTCCCATCCGCCTTAGTTCCTTGAAAGCCATATCAGGAGACAGGGTGGAAAAGTAGAGATTTATTGGAACCTGTGCCAAGCTGGAGAACTCAGTAGTGGGATAAGAATAAGTAGTAAAGTATACATGAAATAGAATGGTCTGGAAACAGACGATGAATCTAGCAGGTCAAATCCTAACTTTGCACAAAGGTGAAAACTGAGCCGAAATAAAGGAGATAAATTCTGTCTTTACATAGCAAAAAGATAATTTTATGAGCCTTCTATGCATTCTACACTAGGCATCACCAGTGGAAACAAACCCTCCCAAGGGAAAGGCTGAATTGGGACTCTTTGTGCATACTTAATGCTCTTCTTTTTTCAAGGCCCTTTCCAGTCAGCTTTTCATAAGGGTCCCTAAGACACTTATGTATTCCTCAGATGGCAAATCAATGAATTCTTCAGAAGATAACTGAATTTCTCCAAGTAGCCAGAATCAAGAATGTGGAGGCTGTTTCTTCCTGAAAGCTCTCTCAGCTTCTTCAGTGGGATCACAAAAACCAAGGGTATTGAGGCTCTGTCTCTGGGCTTCCTTTTCTTTGCTACTGCTGTGTGATGACTTACTAATGGAGCTCATTGTCGATTCCCTCGCTGTGTTCCTCATGGAGGTAGGTGGCTTCCATTGCTGCACTTAGGGAGAAGTCAGTCTCTCTAATCTGGTCTACTTAAGGCATCCATTCCAGATTTCCTGTGTAAACCCTACAGACTAACAGGTCCCAGTCTGTTCACCACAACCAAGGGGCACATGAGTATTTTACACCTTTTGTACAATGCTTCAAATGATGGCCCTGATCCCTGGTAAATCTGATACATTGTTCAAACCCAGTCAGCATCTCCACTTCCTTTGCGGCTTCTTGGAGTTGCTCACCTCCCAGCACAAGCATCTACCCTGAGGCCCAAGCTCTCCACCAAGATGGAAAGCTTGTAGATTTCTATCAACGCCAAACAAATCTATGAAAAGCAGAAGTGAGCCTTTGCATCATCTCATCCACCACGGGTCCCCAGTTCGTCATTCATAGCAAGATAGGCCAACTAGGTTTACTTTTTTGTCAAATAAATATGCATTTGAGACCTACAGAAGCCAGCTATTGAGTAAACTATGCACATTATTATCCTGATTAGATAAAATTCATGTTTACAGATGAGTATGTTTCCATATACATCCATATGAATATCTATGTATATGAATAGGTATTTCTACGGTACTTTCTTGAACTATCAGGCTTGGAAATTACTTCAGTATCTTCTGTTCCAGTGCCTTCATTTCAAGAGATGACCTCTGGAAAGCAGAGGCGGGTGCAGAAACACTGATCATCAGGGACAGAGATGTGGTCTCTCATATCTTGGGCCTAGGCTCTGTTAGAACAAGCATTCTAATTAATATCTGTCTTCACAGAGGTTACATACACACACACACACACACACACACACACACACACACACACACACACACACACACTTGTGTAAGGATATATAGTACTGACCCTAAGCACACAAAGCACACCTCCCTCTCCTCAGAGAAACCTGAAGGACAGGTATAGATGTCCTAGGGGTGTTCCCAATGAATTCTATAATACTTCTGGACCATTTTTTTTCATAATTGTCCTCCCATCCAGTTCTTTTGCCTCCACTTCCTACAAACCATATGTTGTGGCCCTGAGCCCCCAGAGATGGACTTTCCTCTCCTGTGAAAAATAAGCTCTAAGGACCACCAATTATCCCCCTGCATTAAATAAGATGAACAGAAGCAGCCATTGCTGCTCCCTGTCAGAGACCAGCCAGAGAAGAAGCTGCTGCAAGCCCAAAATTGGGAGCAAAGGTCAGCTGTCATTTAGGACTGAAGCCAGAAGGAAAGACTTCCATCCAGAGGGTTAGCACCTGCTCCTCCCTGGAGGAGTTGGGCTGTCGGGCTGCAGGCAGCCTGTATCCATGCCCACCCGCACTCCTGGCCCTCATGGGGTGTCTTCAGTGGCTCTAGTATCAAGCAGCCCAGTACACTGGGTGGAAAAGACAAAAATGGCAGGTCAGATCTCCCCAGGGTACTCATGCCCCCTTGTACAAAGGTCACCTGGATGGAGATAGCTTATGTCTTTCCCCCAGTCCTTGGAATGCTGTCAGTGCCAAAATATGTGCTATATCATGCCCTTCCTCCACACGTACATTTTCTCACTTCTTCCCACTAGAGAAGCCCCACACTTGGGCTCCACACTTCCTCCGCCTCTCCCTCCTCCCCCCAGGGCAATAAACTGCACCTTTACTGAGGTTTGGCATTTCCAGTTTCCGATATCTCTGTTCCTGTTTCCAGTACTATATTTCCTTGGTTCTTTTCCCTCTGCTAAAATGTGTGAGGTTGTTCCGAGTGTCTTGCCAAATTTGTTATTCTCCCGCCATCCTAGACTGGGTATCTCAAGGACATCCTCTGGATTAAATACGCCAATACCATAAGGGCCTATGTATCTTGACATGGACACTAGACTGGATGCATGTCTTCTACTCATATTTTGTTCTGCATAAAGGGGATCATGTCTCTGTGTTCACTGAGGCACAGACGGTCCCTATCGCTCAATGAAATTGACCAGTCAGTCATGAGGTATTTTTTGAGTCTCTGACATCCTCTCTCCCAGCTGAGTTGCTATGGAGAAGCCTTTCTGTCTCAATTCCTACTTTGATGTAGCTTACAAGTCAGACAGACAGGGTTCCCCCAATGGGGTGTTTAAGGAACAATACCTAGTTAAATCTCTGCAATATTGCTTGGCATGCAACAAACAGTTGTGAAGAGAATGCTTTTGATTGAGCAATTGAATCAATTAATGAATGACTCACTGATGCTGAGGAAGAGCGCACTTCAAGTGGGACAATTAGCATCAGCAGTGGCATCCAAGGGCCAGTCGGCTGCAAGAGTAGGCAACTCAGGCTCCGCACAGCCCCCGGTTTAGAAGGCGGACATTCTCCTTGCTATCGTCTGCTGCTTCCACACTCACAACTCTCGAATCTTCAGCCCTCAAAGAAATAAACTCTGGGGAAGGCTTCTGGGCTAATTGGAGCCCAGACTGCATTTGCTGTCATAGGGGCAGTTTCTGTACTTAGGAGCCTGTGCATGCTGTCACCCAGTCTGTGACCAGCCATCCTTCGCCAGTCCTTCATTGCATCCAATGTGGCCACATGCTAACTTCTGTCTTTCTCTAATTGCTTTGGACAAGCTTTGCGTTCATACACAGATTAAATTAGAAAAAGGAAAGAAAGGAGGAAACATTTCGCAAAAGCACGCTCATTTCACATGGCAAGGAGTTGAGTACATTGCTCAGGAACGTTGCTCTATTTCTTAAAATCCATAGAAGCCTATGATGTATTTTAAGAAATTAAAATATACACATGCAAATGTATGTGCATACACACACACATTCTAAGTCATCTAGGAAAATAGTACATACTATGCAGAAGGATGCAAGACAAGCCTCTGGTCTCTCTTTCTATCTCATTGTCTTTCTTCTCTCTGTCTACTGTGTTTGTTCTGCTGTATGTCGCTCTAGGAGACTCCTCAGATCCCCAGCACTGTGAGGTCATGGGCCTAGCCCAACAGTAAAAGGAGAAAAAAGAAATACTGTGTTTATAAGCAGCTTTATGAATTTCATGGATCTTCAAAATAGGCCTACCTTTCCTCACCCTAAAGGAGCGAACATACCTCCTCCTCCCATAGGCTCCCAAATAGAGATGGAAGTGCCTACAGGGAGACCAGATGCCAAAAGCTGCCAAAGACTTGTTGGTGATCTGTACTAATTTAGAACAGAAGGGAGAAAGAAAAATCAACCCTAGAAAGGCACTAGCTCCAGGGACACAAGATCCTTTTGTAAGATCTGACCAAACTCTGGCAGCTGTGGCATCTGACTGGCATGGTCTCGTTTCATAGAGAAAGAACTCGAAGGACAGAAATATTCTAGCCATGGGTATGGAGCAAGGATGTCCGGCTCCCTCCTCAGGTTCTGTACTCTATGCTGGCTTGCGTGAACACAGGAGTCTGCAGGGCAGGTACACTACAGTCACCGCTTCCTAGATGCCTTGCATACCCCCAGGTGAGTTTTATTAGAAGTCATTGGGCCCCACCATGTTCATCTGTATAATGGGGATAACGGCATCTACCTAGTGATTGTAGGCCAGATTTGGTAGGTAATAATGTGGTAGACATTTGACAAAGTTCTCAACTACTCTATATTCCAATCTGGTGACCATTATTCTGCCCAGGAGAGTAATCTCAATAGCCAATGGGCTCAGGCTTCCCTCCAAAAAGTCTCTGTGGTGCTGCTGATAGGTGAGTAATGGTCTCCAGAAATAAACCAGGCAGCCTGAGAGTCTGGGCACCTGGGCATCAGAGGCTTGTGAAATGAGGCTTGTGAAATAAGGCCCACCCTACCCTGAAGCACCTAATGGATCTTGCTGGGACTCTATTAGGCCTAGTTTCATTTATTTTTAATCTCTATTTTTAGTTTTTGTGTTCTTTTGTTTTTCTCCCCTGCCAAGAGATTAATGTGTAGGTTCTTAAACAAGGGGGTCCCCGTTTACAGCTGACAGCAGCAGCTGCGACCTCGGACTGTCCTGCCGAGTGGCAGGGAATCGAATCAAAAAGAAAGGCAAGTGGACAACCTTTCCTCCAGGGAGCATGAAACACAATACCAGCCTTTAGCCAAACCCAGCAGACACCAGCCCTGATTGGAGGTTGTCTTGGAACAAAGGGAAATTGGTATTTAAAAAAAAATTCTGAAAGCCAACTCAGCAGATGGTTTCTTCCTGGCCTCCAGGAGGGTAGGGGAGAGGTGGGAGCAAAGGAAGGAGGCTGGGATAGCACAACTGCCACCATGATCCAGATGACTGAGAAGTGACAACGATGGGGGGGAGGACTGACCTCTCACCCTAGAATTTCACAAAGGGCAATTACACCATGTGGCAGGTATCTGGGCCCAGCCGCTGACCATCTCCAACCTGCAGCTGTTGTCAGTCAGAACCAGGCAGGGGCTTTATTAACAGCAGAGGAGAGAGAGTTGGCAGTGAGAAGATATTAGAAGAGGCAATGGAAAAGTTTGATTCAAGACTACAGTGTGTTAGAAAAACACAGTATTAGGATTCTAAAGAGGAGCACCTTCTAGTTGCATGGCCCCATTAATATTTCTCAACCACTTCCTAGCTTATTCAGATAATCCTCAGGATCATTATTAATCTTGCTTTTAAGTAAGAGAAAACACAGATCCAGTTGTGAAAGGCAGAATGGAGATTCAAACTCAGAACCTCTAGCTTGGGATAGTCTTCTTTTTTCTAAACCCTATTTTTTTTCTTTTACTCCAGGACAAGACAATTCAGAAGACCTTGTAAATAACTCTAGATTAAGTCATATAGAGCTTGCTTTCCCACAGCCCTGGACCACACTGCCCACATATCACCCTGTCCATGTCTCTTCGCAGCTAGGAGCTGCAGCATGCTTTCCAGCAGGAAGATAGCTGTGGGCAGACAAGAAAGAAGCTGTGGGTTTAGGGATGATGTTGCAATGCTGAGATTTACCCACAGACTAGGTATGGGTGGTAGGAACCACCCAGCAAATATAAGGACTGAGCTCATCTCCTACATTAGGGACCCAGCAGCCAGAGAGCAAATGGCCGAATCTTCTAGGGATGGAGTCCTGCTGCTGGAAACTAGAGACCTGAGGGTTTGCACCTTCAACTTCCCAATCGAATCCCTCTGTAATTAGTTGTAAATTCAGGCAAATCATTTTTTAAAACCATTAAGAGTAGGCCAGGCAAGATGGTTCAGGTGAAATGGCTCAGGCAAGGCAAAGATTGAGAAACCATGGTTTGAGGTTAGTCCAAACAAAGAAGTTCACAAGTCTCCACCCGAACCAATGGCTGTGTGAAGTTACACAATTCTGCCATCCTAGACATAGGACAAATGCGATAGCTGGGGGCAGTGCTAGGAGTTGTTCATCCCTAGCAACTACAAGAAGCACAAGTAAGAGGATTACAGCTTTGGCCAGCCTGGGCGTCAAGTGAGAACTTACCTCAAAAATAACCGTGGCAATAAGGGACTAGAGAAATGGCTTAAGTAGGAGAGCACTTGCATAGCAAATGTTATAAAGCCCTGACCTCAATCTTCAGTAAAGCAATAAATACATAAATAATACAATTTAAAAAGCCCATTCCCCAAGACTATAAAATAGGGAGGATGAACAGCTATTCCACCTAACCATCCAAAGAACAAACCAGAAAGAAGCAAGAGTTAGGGAAACAGGGACATGATTTGTTGAGGTGTCAGGGTGATGTGGTGGTGGCTTTCAGTTTTCTATACCATGAACTCTCCATAGCCCCTATCTTGACAACTTTTCTTCACCCTGGAATTTTCCCTAAGTGTCCAGAGATCAATTATTCTTAGGAAGATTTTTTTTTTCATCACTCCTGTAGCATTCATACTGAATATGCCATACAACAGTGTAGATACAGATCGAACTCCAATGCTTCTGTTCTGCCACAGTCTGTCTGGATGGTAGCATGGAAGGCAGAAACATGAGGGAAAGAGTTCAGATGCTTCTAAGGAATGGATTCACAGTACACAGAACTGACCAAATAGGAGTTATTTGGATAGCTAGACAAGGAGGAACTTTACCATGGAACAATCTACATGGGCAGAGAGCTGACAACAGCTCACCTAGGCTGGGGAAAGAAAGTGACTATGAACAAGGCTGTAACTCCTGCCTTCACAGAGTTTACAGCATAACAGAGAAATAAACACTTCACTTTGACAGCAAGTGCTTTAACAGCCATCTCCCGTACACAAAGGAGATTATAATGTAAAGGAGAAACCAAGTTTAGAAATGGCAGAAGTTATTTGAGTCATAACTCTCTCTAGATCTCTGCAGAAAGAGATGACTATAAGAATTATACAGGAAGAATTATACTTCGAGCCGTGGCTCGAAGTGGTAGAGCACTAGCCTTGAGTGCAAAAGCTCCAGGACAGCACCCAGGCTCTGAATCCAAACCCTTCAACTGACCAAAAAAAAGAATTATGCAAACACCCAAATTTTGACTCAGACACTTCACGGAATGTAGTATCTGATGGCTTGGACTATCAAAGAAAGATAGCACAAGGCAGTAAGAATTTGTAGAGCTTTCCTTTGACCTTGATCTCAAAGCCCATTAACAACAGTAAAGCAGCCAGAAAGCTAGTACAGTCCAGGATCACCTTAATAGAGGTGCTGACTGTGTCTACAGCTTCGGTTTTAATCTCCTGGCACTCTGCGGTCCACACTACTTCCTGGCATTGTACTCTTCTCTGTAAGTTCACCCTGCCTATGCCTTCTAGGAAAGATGCTGACATGGTAGTATTCCCAGCACACCGACAGGCAGATGGCATCAGAAATCCAAAGAACACTTTCAGGAAGTAAAAATATTTAGTTGTTAAAGACGATTGTTTTTAATGTAATGTAAGAAATTGCTTTCTAAACAAGTGCTGTCTCAAGAGGTGGCATATCCACTTCTCTGAGGGCCTCTGGCCAGCACTAGGGTGAGGTTTGTTCATTTAAGGAACATTCTACAAATGTTCTTTTTCATGTCAGTAATGGCCATGATTCTGGAAGTGTGACTCGGATGTCAATCCATTCGGGTTTTGACCCAGATCTTCTGTTGTCAAATCCCCTGCCCACTTAACCAGGTGCTGACTCTAGCCTGGCCTCTCAAAGGACATAACTCCTATTTGAGACCCTTTTGCAGCTCCCAGTCTTGGCTTTCTCTACGAGCTAATAGTTCTCAAAGTCCAACACAGCACAAAACTGCCATTCAAAGATGGGGTACTTTTTTCTGCCAAAGGTCATTTGGATATTATAAACTATTCGAAAGTGTCATTTCAGGCTGACAGGCTGCAAGAGGTGACAAGAAGCAGGTGTTGGTCCACCATGTACCAAACGATTTCTCAGGCATTGTATGCCAATGGGCCAGACAGTCCTCACTCCTGAATGATAGGCTTCAAGTAGGAAAACAGAGACAGTTCAAGAACACAGTGCTACAAGGAAGCACCACAGGCCCAAACAATGTCTCCTTTCCCCACAAAAAAAGACAGGGATAGTGACATTAAGGAGATACCCCTGTGTATTCAAGCAATTCCCTTTTGCTGCACCCTCGATCCACCATGAGGAACAACTGCTTTAAGTTACATTCCCCAGTGACCAAATCCAGCTGTGAAAAATACTATAATTCTTTAGTCAGATTTCATTCACAACATTAAACAAAGGAACCGACTGGTCTGGCATAAAGAGGCTGCTACAGTTCTGAGAGAATTTATATTTGTAAACAATTACTTCTTCTTGGCACCATGGCTCACCTTGAGGGGCAGAATCATTTACCTATTGCCTTTCCGAATGTTCTACCCACTCCCATCTAACTGGACAGAAACTAGGAGGCAAAGACCATCTGGGAAAAATACTCAATAAACAAGGTCAGATAAAGCACACGGAAACATAAGCTGCAATTGATACGAATGATGATTATCAAATGGCCTCACGAGGTGGGAACTGCTTGGACTTTTCAGAGTGAAGAAAGGCCTCCATGGTTTTCCAGATGAGGTCAGAGGCCCACAGGAGGTGAGGGAAGTTAACTCTGGAAGGTACAGACTGACAGCCTGAAACTTTAGAAAGAAATGATCTTCATAGGGCAAGGGCCTATGAGAAAGAATCCTGGAAAAGATGCAACACACATCTCTTCCCATGCAAACCTTGAGTGTTTCCTGTTCTGACATGTTGAACTAAACACAAACACGCCTTCAGCAAGGGGGCCCACTGCTTCTCCAGCCAACACTAGTCCACTTCACCGCAATGACTGAGAATTCAGTCTGAATGGGTGTCTGCACGCTGTGTCTCTCTGTCTGGACACATCCTGGGAACCTGGCTCTTGATCTTCTGCCCTCTTCTCTAACAGCCTTCCCTCCTGACCCCTCCTTGAGAAAAGCTCCCAGAGCCTTACTGCTACCCTTTAAGTCATTCAGAGGCCATAGTTGAAACTTCACCCTCAAACTGTTGGTCCTATGCAAAACTCAACACAAATTTTCAGCTCACTGTGGGTAAAAACAATTCTCTGAAGACACTTAGCTTCAATGTCTTCTGCTGTTGGTTTTCTTTATTTACTGCTATCAGAGAAGAACCTGAACCAAAGAAGCATCTGACTGAGAACCTGGAGCAACCTGCCATGCCCCTCCCCCTGGCTGCCCTGACTGCCTAGCTAAGGTCCCGCTTGTGTCGTGACGAAGTGAGGCAGGTGCCAGATGTCAGAACATGTTCGGTATGTTAAACTTTGATGGTCAGATGCTTTCGACTTTAAGTTGTTTTAATTAGAAGTCACAGGATAATAAAGAAGAAGGCAAGAAGAGTTAGTTTTCCTTGACTTCTATTTAAAATTTTAAAAAATGAGATGCAACTGAAGGTCAGCTGGAAGTAAAGCCATGACAGGACGTTCTGCAAGAGTGAAATATCAGTGGTTGAGAAGGGTGGAGGGGGTGGGCTCTTCTCCCAAGGCCAGCAGTGTGCCACCTGCCAGCAAAGCTATACTTGGTGGTTCCTTTGACACCACATTAGAACTTTCGTTTTGAGTCATCTTTTGTGCTCAGCTGATTTGGGAGATAAATGATCACAGAGGGGAAAAAAAGACATTTGAAACATCTCTGAATAAATCTCCACAGCAAGTCTCCTCCCTCTACCAAAATCAAGCATTAAGGATGAACCATACCAGCCTACCCTGGTAAAGACACAGCAACAAGACACTGGAACTGCTTCCACTAACACCTGTACCATAGACCAAGCATTCAAACAGGTCACAGTGCCTCCCTCAGAGAAGGATGGCAGACAGGAATCTGAACATGGTTTCCTGACTGAGGTGGTATTCAAAGCAGCCCCAAGGCACTTCCGGCCTTCCAGTGACATCATTATTAAGGTGCTGGTGTGATACTCCATTTTCATGCAGTCAGGACAGGTCTTCAAAGGTTGAGTGGTTTATTTGCCACAGGCTATTCAAAGCCAGCAAGTGAAAGAACTCAGGAGAGAGAGAGAGTTCATCCTGGAATCTAGCCTAGACACCGCAGAATGCTATCCACACCTGGAAAATGACTCTCTGGCTAAATAGCATATGGGTTTTTTTCCCCCCTGGTCATCCTGTCAACTTGGGACCTCAAAGGCATAGAAGCACCATGTCAGTCTCTCCATGGAGAATCCCCAAACCCAAGAGGTAACAGACTAGATTGAAGTTGTAAATACCAGATATTCTCAAACACAGAAAGAGAAAAAAGTAAAAATAAAAGAGGAGTGCGACGTGGGGGTGATCAAAAATTCACAGAATATCATCTTAGAACTCTCTGTACATGTCTTTTTCTGTGAACATACTTTCAGAGACTCATTTTCATAATCTCTGTTTTTTATTGACTTCTTAGAAGGGCACTATATCTCTTACCTAATACTAAAATGAAACAGTGTAGGAATTATGACAAAGTAGCTCAATATATCCTGAGCTAGCTCTCCCTCAGCCTTTACTTCCTAACAAATTCTGTTTTCACACATCATGTAAGCTATTAATAATAAATCCTTCCCCAAGAAACATCTCCATCCCCAACCCTGGCTAGAAATACCCATGAGCCCTTGAGACAGGAAGGTAACATTTCCATGAGTCTGCACTGCTCATGCTCTACCATGTTCCCTGACCATCTACAATGTCTTGGTTGGTCCTAGGTTTGAAATCTGGGAAAAGGCTCTAGAGGATGTTAGCTAGACATCTTCTCATGATAAAGCTAAGAACTCCTGTAACGGTTAACCTAACAAAGCAATTAACTTGTGATATGTAGGTTCCATCACCATTTTCCTATAGCCCTTTCTTTTACCCAAAACAACAACAAACAAACAAAAAACAAAACAATGAAAAAGAAAATCATGTGGAATCCAATATGAGCAGTTTTTGCCAGAGGCTGGTAAACAATCACTTGGACAAAATTAATTGGTTGACTTACAAAAACACACACACATAATGCAACACCCAATTTCCTTGACCCTCTAATTAAACTTGGAGGTTGAATAATTAAAAACAAACCAAAATGAAACAAAACTTGTTATCCTGAAACTTCATGTCTTTCCCTAAGTCAAGGGTTGATGACATTTTTATAAGACCAGATCGCAAACAGCTTCAGCTATAAAGGTCATTGTGACTTGGTGACCCTCCTCAACTCTGTCACTGTAAAAATCAAAGTACTCACAGGCAAAGTACAAACAAATGGATTTGGCTCTGTTCCAATAACATTTCATCTATGGAGACTGAAATTTGCATTCCATATGAGTTTAACTTATTTCCAAATATTTCTTCCTTTTAATCTTTTTAAAGTATAGCAATCATTTTGTTTGCATGTGAGCTGTACAAAAACAGGAAGGAGGTGGGATATGACTTGGTGACTGTGGTTTGCCAACCCCTGCGGAAAGTCAGCACACACTACCAGATGACTACCAAGAGGGGCCTCCACCAGCAACTCCTCTGTCGCTCCTGGCACAGGGCTGGATTCTCAGGGGCCTCTCCCTGAGCACGTAAGGATACTTGCTTCATTAAAAAAAAAAAAAAAAAAAGATCTAGAAGATAGGATTTTAATGCCACAATGATGTGATATTCCAATGGGCAGCAGGCTATCTTTGAGAAATAGATGGTAGTCCAATACTTACAAAATGTCACTGCTATCCTTTCTCTAGTCAAACTACTGATCATATACTTCTCACCTACACAAAGGCAATTCAACTTCAAAAGACTGAGTTTTTCCATACAAATACTAGACTAAGTCTCCAATCCCAACCTCAACTTCAGTTTTTGCTTACTTTCAAGTTGCAAAACAACAACAATTTGAAAAGAAATTAAGGTAACATTCTAATCCAATACAGAGCTGAGAATGTTTTTTATCATCTATCAAGGAATTACAACTCCATGCTGGTAATTTTATTCATGTATTTCTGTTACATATACTACAAAGATGTCATAAAGATAGTGATATATAGAATATGAATAAGCTCCTGACAATTAAGAGGATTTTTAAGTATATTTCTACCTCTGAGTCATTATGAAAAGGTACTATATTTTGAAATCAGACTGAGTTCCTTCTTTCTCCTTTCCCTTTTATTTAACAAGTCACATATTCAAATACGTGATTTCATCTCTCTTTCCAACAAAGCCTTCTTCAAAGGGTACGTTGTTTTATGAGTGAATATGTCCAGCTTGAGAATGTTAGACATGTATCACTGCAAATTACAGTTTTATAGTTCATCCTATGTCACAAATTCCAAATCATTACTCCATGTCATTACAGTGAGTAGAAGGCTGTGTTTGGGAACAACTTGTGACTTTTAGTAAAGTAGTACCTGATCTGAAACTTATTGTTTTCAAAGGAATGAGTTGCATTGGCATACCCCCAAGCCAGGTGTTGTTCCCCAAATCCTGTCAGTGATGGAGATGGAGGGAAAACAGTAACTATAAGTAACAGTTTTTAAAACTGCCCACCCCTCTGAGACCTAACAACACAGAAAGAACTGTATAGCTCAAGGCCAGAGTTAGAAAAACTCATTCTCAAAGGTGAAGAGACCCAACTGCAAAGCAATGCTTCACTGTGGCATTTTCTTGCAAGAACCACAGAATAGTCTACAAGTGTTGACTGGGTTGTATGACAGGGAACCCAGAAATCACAGTAAAGTTTAGTGAGGAGAAAACATGACCTCTATGTGCTGGCAAAGCAGGCCAATTTCTAAATATTTCTTTGTATCCCAAAATGCTAAAGTTGTGTGACCAACTGTCCTTGTTTTCCCAAAACTGACATAATTTTTGGGCACAATAGTTTCAGTTTTAAAACCAGGACAGGCTTATTGAGCCAACCGTGAGGAGTTAGTCACCCTAAAGAGATGCTTCTAGCTCTTTTATTTGGATTTTAAATACATCAAACTGGTCAAAAGTCTTTGGAAAGACGCAGTCCTATATTAAAGAGTTAATATGACTCCAATGGTTTTATTTAAAATGACTATACCACAAGACTGGGAGCATGACTCAAGTGGTAGAGCACTTACCTAGCAAATGCAAGGCCCTGAGTTCAGAACCCAGTACCATCAAAAAGAAGGGGGTAGGAGAAGGGGAAGAGGAGGAAAAGGAGGAAGAAGAAAAGTAGGAGAAGAGGAGGGGAAAAAATGACTGACCCAAAAACCACTGGTAGCAAAAACATTGCATTTCCTTATAATCTCTGGGTTACAAAGTTTCTATATCTCTACCATTTTAAATTAATCCATCATGGTAAAAGAACACAAAAATGAGAGAGACACAGATTCTAATTAACAACTACTACTTTGAACCTCATATCTCTGTCAATAAAAGGGTATCATTTAGTGCCATCCTCAAATTCTAAAGGCTCTCCAAGACAAAATCTTTCCATACTAAAGCAATCAGTCTTCTACTACCATAACAGGGTACTACACTCATCCCAGGAAGAGATCATTGTAAGATCCCCAAATAAGTCCAACGAACCATGGAAATGTTGACTTCCAACCATGTTTCACACACCACTAACCACCTCCAATGGCTCTAAACACAAATATATGACTTTTGTGAAGAAAATGACAACCAACCAGGATCATGTAATATCTGGCCTTACATATCTGTGATGTCTCCAAAAAAGATTCAAGCCAATCCCCTGCCCTTTCTCCAGTTTTCCTTAGAATAGTCTTCTAATTTTTCTCAATGGTTTTTCAGGATGATCTCTAGGCCCTGCAAGAACCTGGGTTACTATGAACACGGCTTAGTCAGGTTAGAGATTTATCTTTAAGGAGACATGTGATACCAAGGACTAACCCAAAAGGAAATATAAGCAGTCCTGACTGCTCTGATTGACCAACTCTTACATTTGAGAATCAGTGCAAATGTTAAAGCAAAGGAAATAAAAAAAGAAACCAAATTTTGGTTAGCGCTCAGGTCACCCAGCCATCTGGATGCTATACAATAAACAGGAACACTCCAGAACTATAAGGGCAGTAGCGTCTTCATCTCCAGGTAAGTAGAAAATATAATAATAAACAGGATATTATACCAAGATACATCATATTATATATATGCATATACATGCATATATATACATATACGTGCATTTATAAGTATGCATATATATATATGTGCATATATATACATATATATATATATGTGTTTCCTCTCCCTGGAGCCCTAAATAATCCGCCAAGGAGGATGGTGAAACTAAAGTAAGTAAATGCTTAAGTAGACTTTCAATAGTTGTGGATACAATGGAGAAACAAATAAAAACAAATCTGTAAGCAAGGGCTTCCTACCTTCTTTTTGGAGTGGCTTCTTTCTTCCTCCTTCGTAGCTTTGCTATTTTTCCCAGCACGGGACACCTTCTGTTCCCCAGACTGCTTGATGGTGATCTTGATCTCAGGTGGGCATATATAGTTTTCCAGATTCTTTGGGGGTTTCTTAGCCCGCTTTGTGGTCTGAATCTTCAGCTTCAGACTCCCCTCTGTGAAGTTTGCCTCCTTGATGGAAAACTCCTGCTCTTCCAAGCCATCTCCTGCCACCCATTTCTCACTGTCTGCATTGGAGTTGGAGTCCACATCTCGCCCTGAGCCCAGTTCATCCTCCTCCTCCGGCTCCATGTGCTCTCCGCCCACTGGGAGGCCCTTCCCAGATCCTGGAGCAGAGAGCAAGGCTTCTCCTGGGACAGATGAGGGTTTGGCTGAGGAGACTGGCAGGAATTCTGACTCACTGCCCCCTCTTTGCCGGGAGCTGCTTAGCATTTCTCTGGACTCCATGACAATCCCCCACTGTCTTCAGGAGTTCTCAGGAGGGAGAAGGGGAAAAAGGAAAAAGGTAAGATCAGAAGGAGAGGACACCCAAAATTCCAAGAACAAAGGAGTCCAATGGCTAGGCTCAGAGTCCCATGGATGGAGACACGGTGAGGTGTTCAGAAGAGATCAGATCTGCAACTGAGAAGCAGAGAGATGATTAGCTATGACAGGAAGGAACATGACTCTAAAAAGATACTCAATCTAAGTCCCAGAAGTCCCTTCCCCCTTATCTACAGCATCAAAAGAAAAAAAATTCACCAGAATCTGTACATCTCCAAATTGGATCATACTTGGAGTAAAGGGGGAAAACACAGGTATGTCTTTCGTAATGGGTTCTTATTCATTTTTTTAATGGCTGCAGGCCCAAGGAAAAGATAAGCAGGGTGAGTCCTCCAGCCAGAAACAAGCTAGAGGTTTCTTTTTTGTTTGTTTTAAAAAAATATTTTTATTATCTTTAAGTAGTTATACAAAGGAGCTGCCACTCAACAAAGCAGTTTATGACTACAGTGCAACATGCCTGGTGTCACCCCTTCCAACATTCTCACCCACCTCTTACCACCCATTCCTTCCCTCACTTTTCTTAATTTTTTAGGATATGTATCGATTTTCTGGCCATTTAACCAAACAGTTTATGTACAGAATGCATCTTGCTCTGTGTCACCCCCTTTAACATTTTCATTCCCCCTGGGACCCATCCCATTCCTTATTCTTAATTTTTTGGTATATACAATGTATTCTGCCCTTTTCCACCTTCATTTGTCTACCCCTCCCCCTCCCCAAGCTAGAGGTTTCTTACAGCCAAGCCACATTTAGCTGAGTCACCAGCAAAACCAACCATGACGAAAGGGAACTCTAAGTGTTGATGCTCAGGTCTGTGGGAACTGCATCTGGGTGTCTCTGTGTACCACATCCCCCTCCCAGGTGAAGAACAGTTTGCAAAGCCAAAGAAACACAACCCCACCCCTCCCACCTGTACCAAGCTCCTCTCCTTCAGAAGAAAGACGTTTACTCAACCTTTATCGTCTCCTTTCTTTGTGTACTACTTCAATTACATAAAGTCTTGTCTCGCTTCGCACAAATCACAACTTAGGTGAGAGACCTCAGAAAGGAAAACAAAAAGATCTCAGTGGGAAATAGGTACAATTATTAATACAGAATCAGCTAACTTGCAGAGTTTCAGAAAGAGGCTTAGTAGCTCTGCTTTAGCTTTATTCGGAGAGTGGGTAAGGCAGAGTAAAAGAGGTGAGACTCTAGTAAGCTGCTTAACACTGCTTAATATCGGTGGAGACATTTCTGTAAAAACAAAAGGAGCCCTCTGCCTGCTATAAAGGAAAAGACGAACTGCCCACTGAAATAATCAAACCTGGACAACACCAAAATCTGACATATTCCATTTCAGTATTCATGTAACAGAGTACATGGTAAAAGTTTGTAGTCTGTCACCAGTGAAGAGTGGTGTGAACTAAAATCTTATAAGAGAGTAGTGAGTAAAACTAGAACTTTTCATCAGAAAGGATTGAGTTTGCACTTCTTGGTATCTGTTTCTGTTTCTCAGCTTCTCTGCCTCTGTCTCTCCCTCTATTTCTGTCTTCTCTCTCTCTTCCTACCCATTACTTCATTCTTCATCCTATTCTACTAGTACTTTTTTTACTTCCAAAATAAAGTATGAGAACACAGAACTTTCTAAATCTAAACAGCTGACATTAGCTCTTAGAAAAAGAAAGGAGCAAAAGGAGATACCCTATACTAAAAAAATTAATGTTTCCAGACATACACACACATAAATATTTAATTATTTTCAAAATAGCCATAGTAGATTATTTTAATTCCTTTTCATGTTCTTTACATGAAGTGGTATTATGGCTACATAACAGCAAAAGGAAATGGTTAGAGAAGCCACATTTCATGGGCTCTTGGAAGTGTTAGCAATCCCCCTAAGGATCATCTTCTCCCTCATTCTCCAACCCCCAACCCCTAAGATGACAGAGAAAAACCAGACTTTCCAACCACATGACTAGCTAAACCATCTTTCCCTCTTACTCGTTTTATGTCCCTTATTCCTAATTTTAAAATTTCAAAGATCAAAAGGAATCCCAACCACCAATCCTTAAGCAAAACTCAAGAGCCTTTGAGGCTATACCCAGACCCGATATGTCCCCCTCCCTGCGTCAGGCTACAGGTCAGATCTCTCTCAAGCCTTTGGTCTCCAAGTGTTTTTGCTGGTTCCAGTAGAAGATATTACCATACAACTTTGGTTTCTACTTCTGAGTGCATCAATTTTAAAAACTGGCCAGGGGGGCTGGGAAGGTGGCTCAGTGGTAGAGCGCTTGCCTTGCATGCCAGAGGCCCTGGGTTCGATTCCTCAGCACCACATAAGCAAAACGAAAAAAGCCGGAAGTGGCGCTGTGGCTCAAATGGTAGAGCGCTAGCCTTGAGCTGAAGAGCTGAGGGACAGCGCCCAGGCCAAGAGTTCAGGCTAAACAACCAGACCCAAAAAAAAAAAAAAAAACTGGCCCGGAAACATGCCTATCAGAAGGTGCCTATGAGTGGCAGCAAAGATACCTTCAGAATAGCCAAGATCGAGAAAGCTGAAGTCTGAGCACAACAAATCCCTTCTCTCTTGGGAACAGCATTTCTTCAGCCTGTGGTCTGAAAGGAAACCATACAGGAAGGCAGCTATGTCTTCCCCAAGGATCCTGTTTCCCAGAAAGGCGAGGAGCATAGCTGGCTCCTGGAAAGTGCTCAGCTCTGAAAAATGGACAATTTACAAGTGCTTCCACTTTGGGGAAATCCAACAAACGTCTTTATTCCAGAAAGGAGGAAGCTGCCTAGTGAGAGGGTGAAGATTTTTGCTGCAGTTCAATAGCTACTTGTGACTCCTGATATAGTAAGGATAAAGTCCCTCTTAGGATGGGAGTGGCAAATAGCTTGGATGATTCTGGCTATTTCTCTTGTTTATTAGATCTGTATCTCATCTGTGCAATCTGAGTGCTTGTCCAACTCTTAAATATCTGGAAGTCATATTCAAGTCAATTGTCACTGGGGCCCTTTTTCTAGTGGCAGATACCATATTAGTTGTTGGGGGTACCATGATGTCTTAAGACATGTCTTTCTGCTTGTCAAGGAAGAGGGCCGAGTCCGTCTTTCTCAGTCTGGAGCCCAGATTCCTGCATATTGCAAGTAGTGATGGTCAATGTTTATTCCTTTTGGCAGGAATTATCAACATTATCTTTTTATTTCCTAATCACTAACTTACAAAGCTATCCTAGGTCTGGGCAAAAGGTGAGGCACAGATTTCTTAAGAGAATCCATCTGAATCTTCAAACCAGAGTGAAGCAATGTACATGCTGATAAGAGAAAAACAAGTGAAATTGTAGGTAAACAGATGGGGGTATGAATATTAAGACTCTTTCACTTAAAAATGGTTTACTTCAGTTTTGTATATCTGACTTTATAAAATCAGTAATTACTCAAATGTAGAAGATGAAGTTCTAAAATTTAAAACTTGAATTGTATAAGAGCCACAAAAAATAAAAATTTAATTCTATAATCTTTTGCCATTCTCCTCAGGTCAAGATCCTAAAAACACCGAATGTTTAGTTACACTGTTGAAGAAGGATTTGAAAAACAACTGCAAACAGCAGAATTTTATGTATACCGTAGCAAAGGAAAATAAAATGTGCATTTCATTTGAGAAAGCATAGGTCATCAGAAAGCTACAAGAAGAAACACATGATCTGGCTTGGATCATGGGCTTTTCTTAGGTAGAATAGAAAGAAGGATGATATGGTAGCAGAAGGAACAGCACAAGGCAAGGAATTTGCCAGGAGCAAATACAGCATTGTGCTCAGAAAAGAGCCAGCTGATGTGTGGCTAAGGAGGGTAGTATTGGTAAGAGGCATGGTACAAATAAAAGCTTTCAGCCAGATTGTGGATCATCCACGCCAATGCGTCTGGATAGTATCTTACAGGTACTGAGAAGCCATTGAAGAAATGATGGCACCAGTGAACAGGCACTATCTAAGTTTTGCTGGAGTTTGGCATGGTGGTGCATGTCTATAATCCTAGCTACTTGGGATGATACAAGGCCAGTCCAGGCAAAAAGTATGAGATCTTCTCTAAATAATAACCAAAGCTAGTAGACTGGGGAGAGGAAGAGCTCAAGTGATACAGCACTTCCCTAAGAAGTGCAAGGCCCTGCGTTCAATCCCTAGTGTTACTATTACTACATCTACTACTACTACTGATGATGATGATGATAATTAACAAACCAACGTTCACAGCATTTGCCAGAATTAGAAGAACCTGATATTAAATGAAATAGGGGTGGGGGGCATAAGAAAATTCAGGCTGTTGCTACAATTTTATTCTGATTGTATTTTGATTTATGCTGAGAGTAATGGGAATTTACTGTAACAGTATTTCAAGTACTCTCAATCTTTCAGAACACGTCATTTCTAGTTTAGACTTTCCATATTAGTCTCATGTTTGAGTCCAGTCTCAGGCCTTATCAGTCACCAAATGGCTCTGTCTAACCAAGTCAAATCTGTATCCACAAACGTCGTTACTTGCACAGAATTTTTTACATTGATGTATTTTTTTTTTTTACAAAATTGGTTCTTACCCCTCTTTTCTTGCATGGATATGCAATGCCTGGTATTCACTAGAACCTTCTAAATGTTTATTGCATGAAGAAAGGAATGAACAAATGAGCAGCTAAACAGACCTCGAGCTTTGCCATATTTCTAGGTCCTGCCCAAGTCTTCACTTCTCTATAGTGACATTTTTACAAACTGTGGGTACCGCATCCATTCCCTGGTATGACTTACACTGCACTCATCTGTAGAGTTTCCCACTAAATACCAGTCTCGTATTGTCTTCTGGCTGTTCTGAGCACACAAATCTTACTTGTGTAACTCAACTGCAATTCATTCTCAGGCTGAGGCCAACTGTGGTTGAATAATGCGTACATTCACTTCTGGACCAGAGCTGGATTGGATACTTGCAAGGTTTCAAGAAGTTCTTTCTGAATGAAAAGGAATTCAATCCAACAACGATTCAAAGTTCTATGGCTTGAAGTACCCTAACCATAACCCCACTTACCCAGGAAACTCTGGCTAAATTATCTGACTATCCTACAGATAATAATCCAGCCCCTGGATTCACATGAGCCCCTTATTGTAGAAAAATAAACCTTCAAAAGCAAAGAAAACTAACCTGTCTGTTGACTTCAGATGTACACGGGGTTTCTCTTCTCCTTTAGCCTCTCCAGCCCACACCCACCTACATGCCTGCCTGACAGTTCAATTTTTTGGTGAGCTGAGAGACAATTGCCAGTCCTCCTATGTTGCTCCCTGCCAGCACACACATGCGAGCATACAGACCACTCACATGCTCACAGAGTTCAGAGCCCAGGCAAGGTAGAAATATTTTGCCTTGTCACATTCTGGCAGTCAATGACTCCTTCAGAGAGGGTGGCGCACAATGGACACTCTGTACTTGGCTCCAGCCTCCAAAGTTAACTCTCCAAAGTTAACTGCAACCAGAGCTAACTCTTGTGTGGCTGTGTTAACAGAGCTTGGGAGCAGGCAGGGGAAATAAACAGTAAAACCTGTTTGGGAAGTAACTAGGCCCCAAGAAAGCAGCAGAGCAAGGAAAGAGCAGAGTTCTTGGGAAGAACACCAAACATGAGTTTGAAAATTTGGTCTCTACTCTTGGCTCTCTTCTGGCCAAGAAATGAGGTACTACATGAGGCCACTGAGTTCCATACCCCACATTTTCCTCAACAACAAATGGAGTGAAATCCAAGTACCTTTCATACTCAACACTGCATATACCTATGGGGGAATTGTTTGAATATGCCATTATTGCTCCAAGTGGCCAGAGCAATCCTGTGTATTTAGATATAGCTCAAATTCAAGGTAGACTCAAATAGTGTATTCCCTTGTGTCCTCCAAATCTGTACAATGCAAGATTGTTTTTCCTAGTCTAAAATACATACTCTATCTGCTGCCCAGAGGACTTCTTGCTGATCCTGGAGCTTGATGGAAAGGCAATTTCTCAAGTTTTAATGACTGATCAGAGCTTCAGAAATGAGCCGAGCACACTGACTTCTTAAGGCTTCCACGTGCTTCTGATGTGCTGGAATTGGAGAACTAGTGTCTTAGACTTTCCAGTCCATCTGATTTCCCCTGCACAGTGCTTTGGCCGCAGGGCACTGCTACCCTATATGTCAAAGTATTTTCCTCTTATAAAGGTACTCTAAGTTTATTGAGAAATAGGCATCAGTTACATTTGGGTCCATCTGTGCTGTCTTAATGCTGAGCATAGCCACCAACATGTAACAGTTGCCCAGGAAATGTTGACTGACTGAATTAAAAATTGAAAAATATAAACAATTCAAGCTGGTCTCCCAAGCAACATCTGCCTCCCTACCTGCTTAGCTCCTAGGACACTATCCACATGTAGGCCACTGTCATCCTGCTGATTTCCAAAGGGACAACATGGTGGAAACAGTCAAAGCCCTTGGCATAGTCAACAAAAGTCAAAAGATGCAACTTCTGTGCCTCATTATGTCCACATAAGACTTTGGTCAGTGTAGTGTCATCAATCAAATGAAAAGAGTGAGGTCCTCCTCACCACCCCCATATTAGACTATAAGTTTCCTTGGTACTTAAATTCAAAGTTTATTTAAAAACGAATTTTAAGACAACAACACATATGCCTCACAGAATGCTAAAGACAAGCAATCACAAAGCCAGGGAGAATCTCCTCTCTCATTTGTCTTGCTTTCCATTACCTTAGTCTCCCTCACTCCTGGGCATCCAACTCTTCCTCTTTAGCTGACATTCTACTCCCTACTGTGGAAGTTCCCACAATATCAAACACTTTTTTTCCTTCTTTACCGGAGTCTTGCCTCAAATCTTGAGGTGATATATTCTAAGGGCACGCAAAAGAAGATGGCTGCTGGCTGGTAGATTCCCCTTGTAGACAACTTGCTTTACACCTTTTGTAATTGCATATTCCCTTTCTCTTTATCTTAGAAATGTACCAATGAAAACATTGAATGTGTTGTAGATATGTCTCCTCTTAATTTTCCTGGAATGTTACAAATCTACAACATGGAGGTCTTTTCCAACTCAGAAATGTTCTCTATGATTATTCCTTCTGTTGTTTCTTCCATTCAATGGATGACTCTGGCTTCTGAGTTTTTCTTACAATTCTCAGTTTAGAATTCTCCTCTCTGTTCTGTTTCTATTATTTCTATCTCTCACTGGTTTTCTTTCCTTTGCCCTATACGACAGCATATTCTAATCTGTCCTCCATAAAACCAATTTAATTCTATTTTCCATGCCTTTTTGTTTTTATTAAGCTCACTGTAGATTATTAATTTTGCTGCTGCATGTGTTGTAGTCCTGCATCTTTCTTGATGTTGTTTCTTCTCATTCAGCTGATTCTGGTGTATTTTCACCCCAGCTTGCTCCTTGGTGTTAACACTGGGCTTCTATTCTACTAAAGTTCTACTTCCTCCTCTGGTAGATGCCAGGAAGCTTTCTAAAATTCTTATTTTACTGTCATTATAAATAATTCCATGATACTGCTGCTTTTATCTTGTTTTGAGTATTTCCCTGCCTCAGGTCTCCAGTTGGATTCTTCTTATTCATGTGCTAACAAGGGGAAAGTTACGCACTAGAAGCACTGCCCTACAGAGGAAGTATCAGTCTCCCTTTGATAACCCTTTCCATCCATCAAGGAGCCAACAGAAGCCTCCTCTCGGGGCTATTGCTGCTACCAGGGCTTATCTCAGCTCTAGTGAACAGAAACAATGCTATGCTGAAGCCAGTCCCTGTGGGCTCCTGAGAGTTCACCCTGTGTATCACTTCCCCAACTCCATGTTCAGTGAAATCAAGTCAGTGGCTTGAAAATCAGCCATGGTGGGAGTGTGTACACCACAGGAAACTTTACAAATCAGAGCTTTAATGAAAAATGAATGGGATGCTAAGCATTTACAAGAACACTGACAGGAGGCATGAATCTACTACTGTTTGCTGGAATAAAAAGATTATTCTGCTGGATTCTTTGAAGATTTGAATAACTAAAATCCACAGTGTGCCTTGTAACCACAAGTTTTCATGTCTATCCTAGAACTCCCATAAGAAATGTCTCCACCCAGAAGTCAATGGCAGTTCTCCTGTCTTACCGTTCTCCAGTCCTGCCTATTTGTTGCTGAAAAGCTGTGACCTTTGAGAACATGTATTATTGAAAGGTGTGAGACTCTTTACATTTTTTTTATTGTAGCAACAGACCTGAAAATTGTTAATTTTTCTAGTTGACAAAAAAATATTTTTTTTTCCCCCTGAGTATCGGACCTAAGGCCTTATGCATGCTAAGTAGGTGCTCTACGTTAAACTACACCCCAGCCATAGACATCAGGAATTTCTGATTCTGGGAAATGTCCCATGGTATTAAAGAACGGAGTATGATAGTACCTGATTATAGAGAAAAGCAAACTGTATTTTTAACCTAAGCTCATTACATTAGCCTATAGTCATAACAATTCCTTAACAGACTCTTACAAGAACCTGTCTGATCTTGACATCATAGTAGTTGACTGTGTGTCCTTTATTTCTGCTCAAGAGTCACAAGTGGCTTTTTTTTTAAACTTTGTACACACTTGGAATCCTTCCCCTGTCCTTTTGACTTAATACTTCACAGGATGAGGTCATATGTTTCTTCTCTGAGCTTCATAAACCAACTCAGGACTCCCCATTTGGTGCCTTTGGAATATACAATGCATCTTTCTTGGCACTTACTACATAGTTGAATAGTTGTACCTCTCTTAGTTTTAAATCCTACTAAACTATAAGCCTATAGGAGTAAGATCTATGTTTATTTGGCTCATCCTAGTAACATCAGAGCCCAACACAGTTTGCAATACATAGAGAGACAATCTAAAGTCTTAATTCAGTAGATGTTGAATGAAAGCCTGTGTCAAGGTTAAGCTGGATATCATTTGACTCAGGTGCCAATGGCTCTGAATGATGCTTCTTAAAATGCTTCCTCCTGAAGAAATACCTGGAACAAATGTTCCATAAACACTAGTAAATGGATCAAGTTCCCAGCCAGTACTCACTTCTCATTCAGCCAAGGCAAAAAGCCATGTGCCGCAGTTCTCTGCCACTCCAAATACATCAGCCATATATAGCAAAGGATTAAGTTCTTATTTGGTGGTTTCTTTGGGTACCAAACACCTGTGTGCTAATTCTAGATGACATTTTGTCTCCTCTGTGCAGCAATCCATGACTCCTTCATTCACCACACCCTTCAGCAACATCTTAAGAGATGTCCTGATGCACATTTATTGAAAATGGCTCCCCAGGAGGTAGTTCTTCTTCCTGAAGGCCCTTTTTCCTTTCTCCATTCAGTTTTTTCTAAGCTACCTTTCAAGAACTGGGTCTCATTTCACCTCCTTCAGAGAGACTGGCTGAACTTACTTTTTTCATCCCACTTTCCCTTGCACACACTTGTCTCACACACACACACACACACACACACACACACAAACATACTTCCTTAGGTACTCCATCATCAAAACATTTGACAAACTGCATTTCAATATTACATTAAATTACCTATCTTGCCCAGCAAATCAGGCACTCTGTGAAGGAAAAGGGCTCTGTTTTAAATGAGTTTTCATACAGTGCAAAGCCCAGTGAGCGTACAGAGAAATGGAAACAGAGAGCATCCATACCCTGAGAAAAATAACAGTATCTCAGAATGGATGTCTCAGGATTAGATGACTTAGCCTCTAGTTCCCACTTAGTAACCATTTTCTGGGAGACATTTTTAATCTATTCAAGTCTCATTTGGAAATTGGGTAATAATCCTACCTCAAGGGCTGTTTGAAGAAGTAATTGACGATTAAATGAGATAATAATTACCTGGATCACTTTAGTAAGTGCTCACACTTTTTGTTCAATTTGATTTAGTCCCATAGTCTGTGTCACCCAAGCTCACATTTGGCTAAGTGCTTCTCTTTTTTCTTCTCAGATCTCAAGTAAAGCCCGGAGGAATGGGGTTGGAAGGCACTTTGAAAGCCACCTCCTCCTTCTCCAGGCAAATCAGAAACACACACAATGGGTTTAATGTGTACCTGCTGACATGTCTTTTTTTTGCTATTATTTACCTATAGTCTTCTTGTTCCTAGTTCATCCTGGAAAAGGAAATGACACTGGGTTTTAAATCAGGAATTCCAGGCTTAATACTGTCATTTTTTTCTTCCTGAGTGTTCCCATTTTTATTTGGGGTGGCATCAGGAGAATTCCATGACTCATTCTGGTCTGACATGTCCAGGTACTGAACACCTGTCTTTACTACTTGATCATCAAAAGTCCTGCAAAGGCAAGGCTGGCTCCTTCTAACTGCTTTATTGGCTCCTGCATATTCTGCAGCTTGGTCAGGCTGGGTTGATTGAGCTGAACACAAAACTAAGCATATGGGATTTCCATGATAGGGAAAGAGGCAGAATCAAATTTCTGAGGCCTGAGTTGGGCACAGTAACCAACAGTTCCAGCCCTAGTTACAAAAACACTGTCTCCCCCGGGAACAAATAACACAACACACTACAACAGCATGAGCCTTGGCTCTTAGCTCCTGGGAAAAGATCTCTATGGTACTAACAGGCCAGTCTTTATGTTTTCAGGTTGAACCAGTTGAGCCCTGGCTTTGGCAGTCCACTGATTGCCTATGTTCCTCTATGACGTCAAGGAAAGAGCACACTTGCAGTAAGAAGACGGTAAATGTGAACAGTGCCCTACACCAGGCCCTTTATAGACATTACTTTATAGCCACTTAATCCTTAAATGACTATAAATCCTAGAATACAGAAGATCCTGCCAGATGTTTAAATGAAGCTCTAGAAAGTAAATAATTTGCCCAGGAGCACACACTCCTGTGTCAGATACACAGTTGAGTTCGCCTACAGTAGTATGCTGAGTAATACGACTTCTGTCTATGATACGCTTTGTATCTGATGCTGGTCCCATAAGATTATCACAGAGCTGACAGTTTTCCATCATTTGGTGACGCTGCAGCTATTGCGATGATGTAGTGCATACATTACCCCTGTGTTTAAGGTGTCATAGTGTAAACAAATGAACTGCACTGCCAGCCACATATACGTACAGCACATACAGCTTCATGTGGCACACAGTAATTGATAAGGCGAGTGATAGTCATTTACTAAACACCAGTTTGTATATTTACTACACTAGTTTTTTTTTTTTTAATGTCTACTGTAAAACAGATGTCACATTGGTCTGGCCATGACCTCTTTCCTCTCACAGTTATCCTATCTCTAGATTGTATCCAGAGATCTTGTGTGACTAACATATACCATTCAGGTATGTATGTATAAGCATCCTCCGATGTGGTTCTCAGACCATGTCCCTATGGTTAAGTGATGTGTGACTACAAACAAGATTCCAAACCCTCCCTTGCATCATGACATATCTAAGATACGTCATGCTGGCTTATCATTCAAAGCTCAAAGTCCCTTCCATACCAGCCTGACATCTGACTGGCCATATCATTTAAACTCTCTGAATTTTAAACTCTCCTAGAATTTTCCAAGATGGGTGCAAAGGTGGGCTGGACAACCAATATAAGTTACTGTAACTCTGGTCCTCCACTCATCATTTGTAAGTTAGGGGTAAAAATGGCAAACTTACTTGGAGACAATGGGTAGAAACCAGATGATCTAGCAGATGATAAATTCCTCAGTCTTTCTTTCAAGTTTCTCTAATGTTGACCCCACTGCAAGTTCAGTCTGAATTCAAATCCCTCAACTTTTCATCCATCTGATTCAGCAATTGCTTTGTTCATTGTTGTTTGAACATAAAGTATAATCTGACACTTACATATTTATGCTTCTGCTGTGAAGGAGATGCTAGGCATACCAGAGAGCTAAGCAAATATTAGCTCCACTTCCCTTTCTTTTTGATATTTCTCCTCCAGCTATCTTGAAGTGTCGCTTAAACATTGCATTGCTACTGAAACTTGCATGTCTTTCTCCAATGATACAGTAAACTCGTGGAGAAAAGTTCCAGTGGAGATTTCTATGTCCCAGAGTGACCATTCCAGTTCAAATGCAAATAGGTAGTTTCATTGTTCATTCTAAAGAGACTTCTTTTGAACCCCAGTCTGAAGAGCTGGTGATAGACAGGACTTAGACGGAGGCAGGCAGCATGGTACTGTGTTGGAGTTCTTTCATGTGTGGAATGTGTGGAGGTCCCTGGTGGCATGTCCTTCTGCTCTGCGGTCTCGCACTCTGCTCCTGGATCCTGTCTCCTCAGCTCAGCTCTAGGGAGCTAAGGCTTTGATCTGATTCTTACAGTACCCGACCCATCTGCCTTGCTGTCTGCCATCCAGAGCCCTGTGGTCCCAAGGCATCTCCCTTACCTCTCTGCACCCACCTTAAAACATCCCATCATTCAGGATAAAGTGGCCCCCATCCAATCCTTGAGCTTTCTCTATAGTGGCCCCACTACATGGGCTCCCACTACAATTCAGTATTTTAGCCTGAGAGACATACAATGTGTTCCAGGGGATCTTAGGACATGTTCTACCCAGATTGAGAGCAGCAACATGATCTTTCTCCTCTCTTGGGACTCCTCATAGCACCCATAGGAGTCTATTGTATTTGATGACAATGAACAAACTTGATTTTGCCCACTCAAAGTATTGAGAAGTTGATGACTTTAAATTTCCACCCTGGATACATGAACTAAGATCAACTTAGAGAACCCTGGGTTTCATCCTTCCATTGTGGAAGAAGACCTCACGTCAGTAAAGTGCCTGCGAGGCGTGGCCAGCCCTTCCACCTCAGTTATCTGGACCTTCATCTCAGAGCTGCCTGCCAGAGCCTGCCATTTGTGGTGCATACTCACACTTAACATTCACTGCCTTGAGACAGTTCTAAATTTATCCTTACACCTCATCCTACCTCTGCTTCTATGTCAAAGGTAATCTACTCCCCAAAACCATCTCCCGTTGCACTTCTACTATTAAGCACATCCTCCTCAAAGACTTCTTCTGCTACACTTCAGTACTGAGCATACGAACAGCACACCTCCACTTTGAATCATGTTCTTAGATGAGCTGCGGAGGGATGATTTCACCATTATTAAGCATGCCCTTTCAAATATCCTGTCCATTCCCCAAAGGCTAAAGTCACATCTCATAGCAGGTCTTCCCCATCAAGAGTGCCAGGCTTAATGGCTCACAAAGGCTGCAATGCCAAGACTTTAATAAATATTTGTGGATCAAAATACTGATTGTAATAGAGCTCCAGAGTACAAATAATGAACAGAAAGAAGGCCCACAGAGCTTTCACATCAAATGGTCCTTTTTAGCCACCACTATTAATCAATACTTTTTAAAAAAATCAAAGATCTCATTGCTCAAATAACAATAGGTCACAGGCATAGCCAGCAGCCACCTACTTCATTACGCTGCTACACTTACGTAAGTGCCTCCAATGCTTCCAACAAGCATTATCAGACCACTAATTTGAATTCACCAGATTTAGCTACTCCATCTCCCTATGGCACCGTCCTAAGTTCAAACAACAAGCATTCTTTTCCACTGCAAACTGAAGCATTGGCAGATAAAAAGAATAGTGAAGAACTGGTTTTCACACAATGTTTTTGTTCTTCTCCCTCTCCTGGACCCTTTCTGCATTCTTATCCCAAATCCTTTGCAAGATTCTGGGGTCCAAGTCATCTCAGAATCTCAGTAGCTTGCAGAGGTTTCCTTTTCCTAAAGACCCAATCAGTGTATCCTAATTAAACTATTTACAGTCCCTTAGGTCAAAGGCCAATTTTCTTGATGTCATCCCAATCTAACCTCACAGGGAACTCTGGTTTTGGGGGTTAAAAATACAAAGCAACTTATCAGCTACTGCTGAACACAGGTTTCCCTTTGCAGGGAAGACAGGTGTAGAAGGATAGAGAGTAGCCGGGCGCTGGTGGCTCACGCCTGTAATCCTAGCTACTCAGGAGGCTGAGATCTGAGGATCGCGGTTCAAAGCCAGCCCGGGCAGAAGAGACCGTGAAACTCCTATCTCCAATAAACCACCAGAAAACCGGAAGTGGCGCCGTAGCTCAAGTGGTAGAGTGCTCGCTTTGAGCTGAAGAGCTGAGGGACAGCGCCCAGGCCCAGAGTTCAATCCCCACGACCGACAAAAAAAAAAAAGGATAGAGAGTACCCCCCAGAAGAAGGAGTTAACCCATGCTTCAGGTTCTTTAAACTCCACTTAGAAAAATGATACCCAGACCATAGATGTATGACATAAGTGAAATATTCACAGTGGAGATTCCAGATGCCTCCAGGGCGTGGGAAGCCAGGGCAAAGCTTTGGCAGATGTTATGGTTTTGGACTTTCCAGAAGCTGCCTTTGTACCATCTTCCTCATGTCAACTCAATTATTCCACCAAAGAAGGCTGGGCTTCAAAAGAAGTGGAAATACTTTAACCCTTTTCTTCATTCCACATTATTCTTTGTGGTATTTCTTCATACAGAGTTTGCCATCTACTCCTCAGTTCTTCCCTACAAGCCTGTTCTGTTCTAATTGGGAAGCTTCTGATTCAATTTACCCCAGGGCACCAACTTCCCCTGCTATAACTCTCTCAACCACATCAAATACTGAGCAAAGCTCATTAATTTCCAGTAGGATTGGTTTAGACAGTTGTTGGGGTGTCATTAAGTGGGTTTGAAGAGCTGTAGGCTTTATGATAATGCTAAAATCCTTGAGATTGTTAGGCACTGGTGGCTCATGCCTGTAATTCTACCTACTCAGAAGGCTGAGATCTGAAGATCCAGGTTCAAAGCCAATCCAGGCAGGAAAGTCTGTGAGACCCTTTACTCCAATTAACCACCAAAAAGCCAGAAATGGAGCTGTGGCTCAAGTGATATAATGTTAGCCTTGAGCAAAAAGCTCAAGAACAGTACCCAGACCCTTAGTTCAAGCCCAAGAACTGGCGTGTGCATGCACACATGCACACATACATGCAGGTATACATGTACACACACACACACACACACACACACACACACACACACACAACTCTGGGATACATCTAGTTATTTAGAGTCCCAAAATGTCAAAAAGGACTGCTCACACCAATTGTGACTATTCCACTTTATGATGGGCCAACAAAGCAGTAGAACCAATGCAACCTGTGCTGTATCCTATGCTAACAGATGGCCTCCCTGCTGCCTGCCTCCCTCCCCTTGCTACTGGCCCTTCTTGATTACTTTCACTTTCAGCCTTTCCTCAGTTCCATTGTGGTCAGGCTCACTCAGTCACCAAGGAGCAAAAGCACTTGGACTTGAATATCAAAGAAAACAACACGGTTAAGTACCAGAATGAGTGTGGTGGACAGAGAATGCAAGTGGGACTTTCAGAGAAAGTCAAGAGCTGTGTGAATTAGAGTGGTGATGAGACTCTAGTAGGCACTTAATAAATATTTCATGATTGGGTGAATGAGTGAATCAGTGAGTGAGAGGAGGTCAATGTGCTATGAGGAGGCCAATGTGCTATGACATCATTACCTCAGACTTTAAGGAAGAAGCTGAGATTGGGTGATTTTCCCTGAAAGTTAGCCCAAAAATATAAAAAAGCCATTAAATATAAATAGTTAATTATCCTAAGAGGCCTTCATTGTGCGGCTTCATTTTGGAGAGCTATAGTATACCTTCATTAACATTTATGATCAGGCAACAGTGGCTCATGCCTGTAATCCTAGCAACTCAGGAGGCTGAGATCTGAGGATCACAGTTCAAAGACAGCCCAGGTAGGAAAGTCCCTAAGAGTCATATCTCCATTTAATCACCAAAAAGCCAGAAATGGGGGTGTGGCTCAAGTGCTAGAATGCTAGCCTTGAGCAAAAAATGCTAACAGACAGAGCCCACGCCTTGAATTCAAGCCCCAATTACCACCCCCACCATCCACCCCGCAAAAAAAACCTCAACATGTTTGTGAAGTTCATGGGGTTTGAACTCAGGGCCTGAGCTATGTCCCTTAGTTTTGTGTTTTGTTTTGTTTTGCTCAGGGCTGGTACTCTGCCCTTTGAGCTACACCTCCACTTCTGGCTTTTTGGTGGTTCCTTAGAGATAAAAGTCTCATGGAGTTTCCTGACTTCAAACCAGGATCCTAGCCTCTTGAGTAGCTATACTTATAGGCATGAACCTCCAGTATCTGGCTAATATATAAATATACAAATTCTTTGATTCATTCATGAACCAAAAATCTATCATAAACAGGTGCAAGATGTGGGCATACACAACTATAATCCCAGTTACTCAGGAGGTAGAAATTGGAAGAAGTGCAGTTTGAGGCTAGCGTAGACAAAATGTTAGCAAAGTTCATCTCAACCAACAGCCAGGCAGGAAGGTGTGTACCTGTGGTCCCAGCTACACAGGAAGCATAAGTAGGAGGATCATGGCCCGAGGTTAGCCCTGAGCAAAAATGCAAGGCCATATCTAAAAAATAGCTAAATAAAAACAAAAATAAAAAGACCAGAGGCACAGTTCACCTGGTAGAGTGCCTGCCTAGCAAGTACTAGTTCCTGAGTTCAAACTCCAGTACTGCCAAAAGTAAAAAATAAAAAAAGTTGCAAGCTTCACCCCTTTCTTTAAAAAGGGGCGAAAGTAGGTGAGAGAACAGCAAGGCAGAATGGCTGGGCGTGGCCTGCGCTTGGACACAAAATGCTCGGGGAACCAGGACAAGGGAGCTGTGGTTAGTGACTCCAGTGTCCTCACTGAGGGGGTGGGGTGGCTAGTTTCCTAAGACACAGCTCTGCTTAAAAGGGACCAGTCAGGGCACTTTCCAGCAAGGAAGCAGCAACCCTGAGAGGGCTGAAGTGTGGAGGTGGGCAGGTGACAAAGTGCCCAGGTCAGTGAGGAAACCAGTCTGACAAGAGCACAGAGCCTGGTGTGTGTTTGGTCAACTGAAGTTTCACTCAATAACTCTGCATAGGTGGCTCAGTGTCAGCTGCCAGACAGAAAGGATCAGGTGTCTTGGGAAAGAGCAAGAGGAGAGACAGAGTTGAGGAGCCAAGAAGACTGAAGAATGTTCCTGATTCTAGAGAACTTCCTGTTCTTACTGAGACAGAGACAACCCTGACATTTGTTCATTCTTTAGAGAAGTTGGAAATTAGGGTCTGAATGTCACTGCTCAGCCATAGTGGTTCCCTGATAAAGAACTATTGTTCTTTCCCTGCCACCTCCCCTCTCTATGTGGCTACACCCATGCGTTGCTTTTCTTCTTTTGATTTTTTTTCAAAGAACACTTCCAGAACACCAATACTTCCTTGATTCCAACTGGACAGCACATGGACTTTGGGTCTCAGCTGGACATAGACATATCACAATGCAAGCTGTATATGAGTTGAATAATTCAACTTGCCCACCGTACATACATCTACACTATCAAATCAATGGAATTATTAGAACACAAAGGGCCCTCATGGGTATTTCTGGTCTGTCCAAGGGGTTATTAATCTGTAGGCCAGACAACAATAATCTCAGATACCAGTCTCTAGGAACCAGCCCAGAATTTAGTGACAGAAACTAGCTGGTATATTTAATCTTTAAAGCCCCCTGTACCCCGCTCCAACACGTTTTACTGAGTAGGTTACTGATGTACAAATAGGTAAAATACCTTGCTGGGGTCATTTAACTGGGACGAACTGAGGAAAGGATTCAAGGCATATCTTGTCACCTCAAGTATCAAGCTACTGGAGTTTTACCCAAAATATCTGGCACCCAAGTCACCCCCAACCTCTGTCATTTTAGGTAACTCCATTACCATCATTACCTCATCTTCTGCATAAAGATAAAATGCCTCTTTGGCTTCTTTCCTCGGAAGAACCAAAGGGGTGATGTGAAGATATTTTTGAAAAGAACAAATTTCCATACATATAAAAGGAAGTATTTTTGGTGGAAAATGATACGTTGGATCAGGAAAAAAAAATTTTTCCAAGCTAACACAATTCTTCTCACCAATTTATCCCCTCTTTTCCTAGCACTTTGAAAGGCAAAGCACTGCCTGCCTGTCGGCCCAGTTGGCTCTATCTAGACTTGTTTTACATGCAACTCTGCATCATAAACCAACTTCAGCTCCTGGAGATGATGTAGTTGGTTCTTCTCAAGAGGTACTATGAATTTTGGGGTGTTCCACTCTTCATGTGGCTCTGGCATGCTCTAAACAGGTTGGGAAACTACTGGTTTCTAAGCTAAAGATATTAGAAATGTTTTCTTGAACTTAGAGGGTACCCTCTAGAAAGGCTCAACTCCAGCTCTTAGGAAAGCTGCTGTTTCTGAACCTATGAGACCTCCATGGGTCACTAATTTAGACTAGACCATCTCAGGTCATTATCTCCCAAAACTTTATTTCGCCCTAATTTGGTATGCCCAAGTGAATCTGAAATCCAAGCAGAAGGCTGAGGAAAGTTGAAATGATAACTCAGAGCCAAATAATAAGGTAGGTTGTCATCATCTCTCGGCATTCAGGAAGTATACTCCGTGAAACTTGGTGTTTTCTTTTCTGTACAGATCAGGTGTTTGGCTGGCCAATGTGTTTGCAACTTCATGAGGATTATATGGAAACATCAGGTGACCTTCAGAAAGAGCTCTAAGAGAAGCCAAAACTTGTGGCATATGATAACAGAATTCTCCCTTCCATTCTGACTAAAACACTTTGGGGAACTCACTCAGTTCTAGAGTTTGAATGCTGAATGTTACTCAAAGATCTCTGTGTTAAAAGACTGGTCCCTAGAGTAGCACTATTGAGAGCTGGTAAAACTTTGTAAGAAGCAGAGATTAGTGGGAGGTCTATAAGCTACTGAGGGCTGTGCATTTGAAGGGGATTTGAACATCCAAGCTCCTTCCCATTTTTTTCTATGTTTTACTTCCTGGCTCTGAAGTGAGCAGTTTGGTTCTACCACCAGTATGTACTGCCTTGCCACAGGCCCAAGTCATCATGGATTAGAGCCGTAAGTCTGTAAGCCAAAATAAATCTTTTCTATTTATAAGTTGATCATCTCAAAGTATTTTGTTATAGCTGACTCAGCTTCATTAGATGCAGTAGCACATGAATGGAGCTGAATTGTTTTGGTCTCATCCTCACGGCAACTCTAGGAGTAGATAAAATGGGGTGCTTTAAAAACTATGTGAGGCTTCCTTTCTTCAGCCCTATGCTGTACTCTCCTGGACAAGAACACCTTCCTTTGCTCTCACCCACTTCCGCTAAGACTCTCCAGTACCTTGGGCCTCTGAACAAATTCTACCATTATCATCCCAGTTTAAATGCTCTGCAACTAACTTCGACAACGCTAATGTGTTAAAAGTGATTGGCCTTGTTTGTCTGAAAGGAGTATAATGAAAGCAACTTGAAAGCCATCAGAAAAACAAAACAAAACAAAACAAAAACCTTTTTATTTCCTACCCCAGAGCATCAGAGAAAACAGAATTTCATTGGCTGAGTCTACCTTCAATAGCTTTCTGGTTTCAATTAAAAGTTTCAGTCTCTAAGGGAAAATCTGGTATTCTGGGAAGCCAAGGTCCAAGCCAAGTTTCAGTGTCTCCACAGGAGCCTAGAAAGGATGTCCCATCCATCTAACTAATTCTCATCTTCTTCCTTTTGCATAATATATATATATATATATATATATATATATATATATTTCAGAGCGGAGATTGAAGTACCACTAAAAATAATGATCATGTTGCAAGAACTCTGTTCTCCTGGATGCATGCTTTGGTGCCAAAGAAGTATTGATTCTACCCCTAATGGAATTCAAAGTTAAGATAACAGCAGAAAAGGAATGGGGGATCCAGGAGGAAAAGTGCCTACCTATTTATTTCTTATTCGACAAAAGCCTTAGTGCCGCCTCTCTCTCTCCCCACTGACCAGTTTTCAATTGCAATTTCCAAAGAAAATCTCCCTCTCCCTCCCCCCCCTCTCTCTCTTCCTCTTCCCCCCTGCCCAGGTCATTGGTGATTGGCAAAGCAGCTCACCATGAGTGGTTTAAGTACATGACCAGAAGCCCTCATGGCATCAGTGGGAGCTTCTTGGTTCCCTCAGGGATATTTCCAGGTTTCCTTCTTGTGAAGTTCAGAGCTGGGGCTCTGTGCAGAGCCTTCCTATGTAACATTCTGATGTTAATGTGCAAAAGATCAGATTACAGCCTTTAGCTGGCCTAGCCCATTCATGAACATATAAGGCAACTGATATTTTCTGATACTTTCTCCCAGGCCAGAAGTAGTCCCTTCCTCACCAAACACGCTGCATCTCAGATGGCCCTCCTTATGTTCACTCCATCCCCCTCCCCCACCCTGAGTTTGTTTACTCCACCCGTGACACGTCTATTTTCCTTGCTAAAAGAGACAAGTCTGCTTCCCTCCTCTGGCTAAACAATGCTGGTGCTCTCCACCTCCTTCCCCTAGCTCAGCTCAGCTCAGGTTACTATACTGGCAACAGCTCCCAGGACCCCGTCTGAACATTACTACAACTTCCCCAATCCAGAACTTTTTCTCTTACTTTTCCTTTTTTTTTTTCTTCTTTTAACTAACCAGGGAAGAAGATTGTGTCCTAGGCAGTACTTTAAGCACTGGTCTCTATATCTAGGGCTATATTCCCTGTAGCTTGCAAAGCTCTCAGTGTTCAACCATACTTGCTTTCTTCCTTCTCTTCTGATTTACATCACACATTATCTCCAACACTCTTTTCTGGTAATTGGCATTGAGAATAAGTACAAGTGGAAAACACAGCACCTGCAACTATGTTCTGAAACCTAGGAACCCTAGATCAGAGAGGAAAGAAAGAAAGAAAAAAGAAAAAAATTAGACCTCCCTCCAGGAGGAGACGGATGGCAGAAGCCACAGAAATCCAGAGAAAAGCAGGGAGAGACCTGAGATTGTAAACTGACTACACCTTAAAGTGCTATAAACTTTCTCCTCCTTCACAAACCACCCCTGGCTAGTTGGCCCCGCCTACCAACCTCTAACTGGAAAACTCATTCTCTACACGCCTCCCCCCCCAAAAAAAAACCTAGGTCTCATCTAGTGCTGCAGCTGTGGCCTGCACAGAATAACATACCCGTCTCCAAGTCCCTCTCCTTCTCCTTCCTTCTTACAACATACACAATAACCTCTTGGCAAAACATAGCTGAGTTTGGATGAGACCCTGGAGATTTACCTGTATGGACTACAGGAACCAAACTACCAAAGAATTCCAGTGACAGTTACTTTATAAAACTTAGTCTTCAGTGCAAATCTACAGGAAATGAAGAAAGGCAGGATGAACAGTGAAGGAATGAAAAAGGAAAGGGAAAGGAATGTCAGAGAAAAACAAGTAACGTCATTATTTCCTTACAGACCATGGACTCCAACCAAACTTTAAGGGAAAGGTGTGAATAGTTGTGGGATTATAGGAGAGCTTCTGTAGAATTCTAAAACAAAGTCCCTACAGAAGAAGAGTTTCACCAGGGATAAAGAAACACACAAATTACAATGTCAGTATTAGATGTCAACCATGAGATTATCAGGACAGTTTATTTTAAGAGGAAACAGATCGGAAATTCTTGCCCTCAACAGTCCTTCTAGGCAGACACACATAAAGAAGAAATGTAGCATCTAGAGGCTGCAAGAACACAACTCTCCTTCCACACCCCCAGTACCTCCAGCCTCGTCTCCTACTTCCAACTACATAACTTTCAGATCACCAATGAAAATATTTCCAGTTGGATCCGATTTCAGAATTGTAGTGAGCAGGGGAGGACAGGGGAGGAGGGATGGAAGACAGCATTTCAGCAATAACTTACTACTATTGTTATTATTGTTGTTATTATTTTAGAACCAGCATGCTCTACCGATCAGAAATGGCAATTACCCAATAATGCTCCCATCACAAACAGACAACCAAAGCCAGCATGACCGTTATCACCATCTTGCTACAGATCTGTCCAGTTCCGTTTACCTGACTTTCCTTCTGGGGGAACTTCTCAGACAGTGTTTTGGTCAAAGAGATAATGGTTCGAAAGACAAAAACAATAAATCGATACTGAAGGGCTTCCTTTCCGGGAGTGATTTTGCTCTGGAAACGCCGACAGGGGAAGCCTGCTGTTAATTCCCAAACCCAAGGGCTCCTCTAGAACACGCACACAATGCGTGCTTTCAAAGCGGCATTCGCCTGCTTTTAAGGGAATTCCTGTCTTTGCAGAATCCTCAAGCCGGAGAGCACAAGAAACGGGACTCAGATCCATTAAGATTTCTTTTCTTTTTTTTAAGAGAAAGACCAATGCAACAGCCCCAGAACACAAGCAGACACCAACCTTCGCCCGCTGGACCACTTCTTGCCAGTTCTTCTCTATTAACCGACACATTAAGATTCTGATACACCGCCCCCCCCCCAAAAAAAAAAAAGAAGAAGAAAAAAAAACAACTAGGTTACAATGTAGCTCTCTAGCTCCACTTAACCTGCAAGTTACAAAGACAGAGAGAAAAAAAATCCTACCGCCTTGCCTTTCCACCCCGGTTCCAACCCCTCCCCCCTCCCGGGTCCACTCCACCAACGCCAAACACGCTGGCCCCCGGCAGCCCGCGGCAGGACCGACCCGGGGAGGTGGGGGGGGGGGGGCTCGGAAGAATTGGGAAGGTGGAAGGAGGGGGGGGGGAAGAGATCAGATTAGACGAAACTCAATAAGCTCCCAACCCTCCAGCCCGACGACGCTTCCACCATTGCCGCCACCAACGGGCCACTCCAATTAAGCCAAGCATCACTGCCCACGCCGCGGGGCCGGCCAGAATCGCGCCCATCCTTTGGGCAAGCGAGCCCTCCCGGGAACCAGCATCCATCCCGCCCTCCTCAGCCCGCTCTCCCCTTCCAAACGCCGCCGTGCAAAGTCAAAAACCCCCGGCGAGGCGAGGAGAACTTTTGTATGCAGGGCACACACACACACACACACACACACACACACACACTGCCCCATGTGGCCCCTGGACGTGCAGGGGGAGGGGGCGGTGGAGGTGGTGTGGAGGTGTGTGGGGGGGAACCCACGGCGCGGCGGCGGGGAGGGCCAAGCGCCGGGGTTCCCGGACCAAGGTCGCCGCGCGCTGCTCACCCATGTCCCGGCGGCTCCGGCTCCGCTGGCTTCCAGCGCTCGCTCAGATCCCGGTCGCTCCGATCTCTCGCCCGAGCCCCCAAAGGTGCTTCTGCCGCAACTCCATGGCGATGAGCATCTGTCAAACGGCGAGCCCGCGGGGCGGGCCACCCTGGCTCGGGGGACGGGGGGGGGGCGCCGCCGGGAGGGAGGGAGGTGGAGGTGGTGGAGGTGGTGGAGGTGGTGGTGGTGGTGGTGGTGGTGGTGGTGGTGGTGGTGGTGGTGGTGGAGGGGGGGGGGGGGGCGCCCAGGCGCGCGGAGGCGGCGGCGAGCGGCGGGCGCCCCGGCCGGCCCCGCGCTTCCCGCCCGACGCGGCCGCCTCCGCCGCGCCACCGATTTATGGAGAGAGATATCAAGGGGGAAAATGGCGTCTCCGGAGCCCGAGGAGTCCTGGAGTAATCACATTCACACACACACACACACACACACACACGCACACACGCACACACAGGCGCGCGGCTAGCCCG
Source organism: Dipodomys spectabilis (assembly GCF_019054845.1). Lineage (NCBI taxonomy): Eukaryota > Metazoa > Chordata > Mammalia > Rodentia > Heteromyidae > Dipodomys > Dipodomys spectabilis. Next base: position 22,689,575 of record NW_024870701.1, on the reverse strand, counting down.
GCTAATTTTAGCAGGAGCACCCCCCCCTCCCCAAAATCACCGTCGTAAATCGAATCTGTGTATGTATATGCGCACACACGGAGCCCCGGAGCCCCGGCTCTCCGCTCTGTTTTGTTTTCTTTCCTTTTCTTCAAAGGATGGGTTGGAGCTTTAAAAAAATTAAACAATTCGACAGGAATAATGATAAAGAAGCGCGGCCGGGCTCGGGCTCGGGCTCGCGGGAGGCGGCGCGCCCAGGGCCAGGGCGCTTTTGCTGAGCTGTGCAGTTCGGTCCGCCGCCCCGGGCCGCCCCTGCCCGCCGCCGCCGCCGGTGGCTGTGCCGCCCCGCGGTTCGCTAAGGCTGCTCCCGCCGCCTCCGCCGCCGCCGCTCCATGGTCGCGCCCGCCCCGCGCGCCCCCACCCCACCCCCGCCGCGTCCCTCGCCCGCCCGCCCGCGTCCCCGGCGAGCGCCGGAGTGGGGTCGGGCCCGGGTGGCTGCCTCCCGCGCCCTTCTCCCGAGTCCCGGAGTCCTAGTGAAAGGAAAGGGGGGGGGGGGATGGGGGAGGGAGAGAGGGAGGGAGGGCTCAGGCGGGGGAGGGGGAGGACCGAGCCGAGCGGGGACGGTCACCCCGCGAGCAGCCTCCGAGCCGGGGGGGGGGGGGGCGGGGAGGGGCGGGGGTGCCGATGCCCACAAGGCTCGCTCAGCAGGATCGGGGCCGCTCCCCGGGGCTGGAGGAGCCGAGAAAAAAGAGAGAAAAGAGAGAGAGAAAGAGAGGGAGAGAGAGGCACCGGCCAGCCGCGAGCGGGCGGCGAGAGACCTGCTCCCTCCACCTCCCCTCCGCCCGTGAATTCGGTCAATGGGTGCGAGCGGGGCTCCGGGTAGTGCAGAGGGAAAACAGTTTGTGGAGGCCGATCGGGGAGCCCTCGCCAACCCCGCGCCCCGCCCGCTCCCCAGCGCCCTCGCGGCCCAGTGGCTCCTGCCGCCCGGAGACTGAGCGGCCGCGGGGCCCGCCGCGGGCTGGGCGCGGGTTCCCGGGCTCAACACTGCCACTATCTGACACAAGGCGGGCAGTGTTGGGGGCTGGGGCAGGCGCGCGCCCAGACGCGAGTTGTGATAGGTTCTTGAAACAGGGTGTATTTTTTTTTTAAACCTGATAATTACATTTCACTTTGAGGGGTTTATTATTGTGTGTGTGTGTGTGTGTGTGTGTGGCTGCGAAGAGACTTGTTTGTATTCAGATGCTCACGTAGATTTCCTTGTTAGTTAGAGGAACTGGACACTTGAGGAGAAGGATTTGGAGAGAGGATAAACAGTGCCCACCCAGTAGTGCCATTCTCTCTCTCTCTCTCTCTCTCTCTCTCTCGATGAAAATGAACAAGGTGGAAGGTGGAATGTCTTCAGTCTGAACAAATTATAATGATATTTTTCATCGCTCTTGAACGTTTGTATTTGGGCTGCAAATGGAGTTTGTCTAGTCCCTCCTTCTGCCTCCTTAGGCAACTGAGGAATGGATCCCATATTGACATTGGACAGATGCAGAATCAAGACCTTGAGGTTGAATTTTATTTGGGAGGAGACTCTTGACTATCACATTTTACAGTGAGAATTTGGGGTCACTCGGAATGGGGAAGGATTTGGAGGTGAGGGGCAGATGGTCTTGTCACTTGCAAATCTACCTCTCCTTGAATGCTTTGGTTGCTGGTCATGTTTTGTGTCACAACTCCTCTTCACTCTTTTCCCAGAAGCAGAGCAGTGAAGGGGACCAATTTAGGTATGCGGACCCCTCGATCCCACTCCATCAGCATTTAGTCTTTCTCTGAACAGAAGTTATTTGTCCCCCTTCAGATCCAAAAGTTTTCAGCATCTGACTCTTCTGATTGGTCAACACCTCTTCCCATTATTTATCACTGCAAGACCTCTTTTGTGGCCCCATTTCAACTGGTCTCGGCTATGCTTCTCATGGTAACACTGCTATTAAAGGGAATAGTAATAAGCCAAATATTTGCCCATTTGCTTCTGCCCCCAGCTTTAGAAGTACGAGGTCAAAAGCTCACTGAAGCCCAAAATAGCGTGTAGAGCAATTCCTACCCTTTCTCAATGAAGAAATGAGTCTCTTGAATCAGAAGGGCCTGCCCCTAACAAGGACATGGCTGGAAGATGTCCTTAGAACCAGAACTAAAAGTTGCTGTCCAATTTCCTTTTCCTAAGCATATACACAGGGCACTTCTTGTGTTGTGTTGCTTTGGAAGCAAATATAAGGTACGCATGGCTTGTTGCAACATTCACCATAATAGATGGTAAGCCTCTAGAATTTTAGTGCAGTCGTTGATCCAGAAGATTACCTGGTCCTTTATCATTAAGTTGGGGGAACAATAAACTGAACCAAGTCAAAGTCATGAATAGATTCTATGTCCCTTGACTTCACCTTGATAGGAATGTTCTTTCCCTGTGGGTGGTTCATCTTTCAGCCATGGGAGGTTGTTTCATATATCCATATATACACATAGGTAGAGAAAAATACATATGTGTTTATGCCTATTTTATTACATAATCACGAAGTATGTTGTAAAAGTATTATCCTTTCGATATGTGCTAGGCAAAGATTCCTAAAAACTAAAACCCCATTCCTGAATTGTGTGTCTGTGATAGAATGGGACCTGTCTTCAAAGGTTAGCTGAGCTGGGTGTGATGGCATAGGCCTGCTGTGACCACAACAGAAAAAAGGCAGAGGCAACATGATCTCAAGTTCAAGTCCAACTTGAAGTAATAGAGTAAAAAAAATATATTTTTTTAAAAAAGATGTTTCATGCCACCAGAATTCGCACATTTTCCCCCCTAATAGGCTTTTGGTGGTCTGAGAATCCCTGAAACACAGATCATCTAAAGCTGGTAAAGAATGTCATACATAGTGCTATTCCTTTTAAAGGTTCCTATTTATTGAGCCCCAGGACCACTGTAAAAGAGAGATGGGAGTCTTTGAGAGGAATGTATAGGACATACATCTGGTTCAGGTAGTCACTCAGCAAGTTATTTTTTTCTGGCATGGATGATGCACCGGGTAGTCTGACTGCAATTAGAGACACAATCATGACCAAGCCCCACCCCCTCTCCTCACAGATTTCATATCTAGTGGGAGAGATTAGAATACAAACTTCTAAGTACAGCTAATACATGGAAATGCTAGAAAGCAGAGGTGCGCAAAGTGCATGACATATGGATGTAGAAACAGAGAAAGTTAGTGGAAATCATGTACTTTTTAGAACTGCTTCACATTTAATCTTTGTGTATCTTTAACACACATATTTCCATTCTTCTTTTGTATCCTTATATCTGTTCTCCTATAGTAGGTACTTTATTCTAGCAAATATAAATTTTATAAGGATTCGGGTAGTCCTTTTGCCTGGACATTGTCAATAAAGTGAGTGAGAACAAATGCACCTCTGGTATCATCATAGAGCTGACCTGCTGCCAGCTGCTCTATTATTGGATCCTGGGCATCTATGTGATTAACTTGTAAAGTGACCATAATGATACATCCTTGTCCCCATACAACAGAAAATATAAGAATCTGAAAGATGATCACATCCTACAAGACATGAAGATTTGAGGTGCATGTACAGACTTAAATAAAAGAAACGTTAAAAGACAGAAATAAAACCGTGTTATGCCTTCCATTCCTTTTTTTTAAAAAAAATAAGAAGTTATGATCAAGTAGTATAATCAAATGCACAGAATCAATCATTTCCCCTTCTTGGGTTCAATACAATACCAATTCTCATCTTTTTGGAAAAAGTGAGGTAGTGTTCTCTAATGTGGTGGTTCTGGACCCTTACTGCAAAACAGAATTAACTGGGGAGAATTATTGATGCTTGGGATTTATCTTGATTTAATCTACCGTGAGTAGACTCTGCATTTAACAAATGTTCCAGGTACTTCGAGTACGCAGTCAACATAGAGAATTCTGATTCAATTGAAAGAGCACGTGACCACAATATAACTAAGCTCTTAATGAAGCTCCTACTTCCTTAGATAAACTGGCATTACTAGAAAGTATGCTCACCCAAAGGGAGCAATAGATGTAATGAATGGTGGAATGACTGTGACATATTTGTGACATTTCTGATCATGTAAAAGCTAGAAGTATGTTCCATGATACAGTAAAAAGATCACATACCAGATATTTACAGAATCTGCAGTTTAACAGTTATTTGGAAAGTCCCCTTTATGTCCTTCTCCTTAGATTCTATTTCTGCCAAAGGGACTGAGGATATAGTTGAGTGGTAAAATGATTACTTCTCATGCATGAAGCTCTGGTTTGATCCTCAATACCAGGAGAAAGAGGGAAGAATGAGACACAGATGGAGGTGGATTGAAGCAGAGAAAGGAGATGAAGGAGAAGGAAGAGATGGAAAGTGAGAAGAGTTCTAAGTCTTTTCAGAACTGTGCTAGTTACAGAAGTCATTCCATCTTTGATTCAAGAACAGAGAGCAGGAGAGCACATGTAAGGAAGAGTCAGAGAATCCTATGAAAGCTGCCCTTAAATGTAACAAAAAGCATCAGTAAAAATAAGCATTTGTTTGCCTAGTTTTGCCTTGAGACCCTAATGCCCAATTAGTTGATATTATAAGGAAACAGATCTTGGTTCAGGATACTAGAAAACACTGTGACTGAATCTAAAATGAAAAAAAAAATCAACCTACTTAGCAATAAGTTACAAAGTCTTTGAATTATGCTCTAAATGTTCTCTTGATAAAATCAAACTCAGAGCCCACTGTATAGCTAATAAGTATTGGTTAACTGTCAAAGATATTTAATAAGTAACATGACATGGACCAATCTATCACTGACACATGATTTTGTGTAGCCAAGAGACATCCAGTTAGTTGTTAGATTGTATAGAAGTTCAAGGGAGTCTGAATGACAGAATAGAGTACATGGGAGTGAGTTTGAAACAGCAGTTGTTTAAAATTTCCAATATTTTAACATCATCATGCCTACCTATGCATATAAGATGAACCTCAGTTCTACATCATGGCTAAATGAATGAATGAGTCAATCAAGTAAGTACGCAAGCAAGGATACCATGGAGAGAAAGAAAATGAATAGACATCAGATAGAATTGAATTTTAGTCCTGTTCTGTCATTGAGTAAAGCTGAGTACATAATTTTAGTTCCCTCTACGTTAATTTTATCACCTATAAACTGAGAACCATGTAAAGTTACATTATGAAGTTGAATAATTCTGTTCAAATACTGGCATGGTTATTAAAATAAGATGTGGACATTTAAATGAATCCCTGAAGATACAGCCTAATTCTACTACTCCAGAGGTCCATATCATATCTTTCTCTCTAGGAAATAAGGAATTATTTTTTGTTCCTTGCTTCTCCCACTCTGGCTTCACTTTGGAAGGGAATACTTTCTCTAGTTCCTTCTCTGATACTACTGTGGCTTCCTGTCCTCAAGGAGTAGAAAGTAATTGTTCTAGGAAAGACACTCAAGCCTTTCTAGCTACAGGAAATTCACTTTAAAAAGCTTTCTTGGCACATGGTTCCTTGTGAGGTTCCTCCAAGAGAGCGGCTTTCACTGTTTGAAAGGCAACAAGGTCAGAGAGGAGAAATCTTCTGGTTTTCCATTTTCTGGCTTCTTGGCAGATTTATTGCCACAATGACTTCAGAGTGCCCTGAAATCTGCAGGCAGATTTGAAATGTTCCCAATTCCTAACTGATCCTTAGCTCAGCTCTAGGAAGTTTATGTTTATGTCACTGTGTAACACAGGAGCCTAAAAGAGACCTCAGAGGAAAACCACCGAAAGGCGGAGACCCCTTTTCACCTTTAAATCCCCATACACATGGCCCAAATACAGAAAAAAAGATTGCACAGAAAGGTGTTGTGTGGATGGCTTGCGCCAGTAGAGAGGGATTCTTTGAAAGGAGGCAGGGCAACCATATGGAAGACAGACAGAGGAAGAATAACCAGGCTTCATGAAAACTGGGAAGTTGCCAGGCAGCTTTCTATCCCCTCCCCCATTCCTCCCCCCACCCCCTCTTTCTCTCTCGACTTTCTACCAATTGGTACTCTATTATCTGAGGCAAGTTTTGTCTGCAAGATTCTTATTTGGAGATATATATATATATATGTATATACCTTCTAGTTACATCTGACTTTTGATTTCTCTAACCTTCCATGCCAATCCTCAACTGTTCTGGAAATCTTTGTTTTGAGCATGCTCCCTTCTGGTTCTCAAAGATGCTAACCACAACTAAGAGCAACAATGCTTGATAAGAAATGTACTCATTATCTTGCCCATGTAATGGTAACCCCTCTGTACGGTATTTTCACAATAAAAAAAAATAAAATATGACTGAGTAGACCCAAGCCCTTCTCCAGAAAGACTATGAAAAAGGTGTCCACAATGGAGCATAACCATGACTAGTTATATTTAGAATGAAGAATGAAAACTGTAAGAAAAATGTAAATATCTGCAGTATCAAAGTCATTTTGTAACATGAGAAGAAATTGGATTTGAAGTTAGACAGGTTTATGTTTTATTTACCCTGATGAAAACTTAACCACGCTACCTCGTTGAGTTTTAACTTCTTTGTCTGAAAAATAGAACCAACCCTTTAGAGTCTAATGGTTATTTCATGTTACATGAGCTAATGAATAAAACACATCTATGTGGCCAAGCTTGTGCTAGGTGCCATGAGAATTTGGGGAGATACCTAACTTTTGTTCAATAAATTTCTTTGAAAACCTACCACATTTGACCTGAATGTGGTATTAGGAATATTAAAAACTCTAAAGGTATGTTCTTCCTGAGAACTTCCAGTCTAGTAAAAGACACTCGTGCAATATTAGAACCAAACTGTTACTCTGTTCCCCTATTCATTTCTTAATCACTGAACTTGAAAAATAGACTAATTGTGGCTTTTTCTTAACCTTTTACCTAATATCAGCTCTAGCTACAGATAGCAGGAGAGTTCTTTACACACAGCTCTACCCTGACTTCATGTAGATTGAATCCATTTTTTAGAATATAAGACTACATAGAACATGGAATCCAGTAAGAAGAAAACACAGGAGATGACATAAAACCATATTTGTTGCTGATAGACATGAACTTTCAGGAGAGAATCCTCCTTGGAAAATGACTAGTGAGATATGCTGCCTATTTATATGGTGAATTTTAACTAATAATGGAGAAAAATAAAGATGCAAATAACCACAGTTAAGATAAAAAGTTTTTTGGACAAAAAATGGCATAGGTCATAGATAGAGAAGAGATTGGGTAGTTCAAGATGGAAGCATTTTTCATGAAGTATTTTATAAGTATGTGGCATCATTATCCTTTTATTTCTAGTTGAAATTGGTCCTTGGGGGTCTGGGAAGGTGGCCCAGTGGTAGAGCGCTTGCCTTGCATGCATGAGGCCCTGGGTTCGATTCCTCAGCACCGCATAAGCAAAAAGAAAAAAGCTGGAAGTGGCGCTGTGGCTCAAGTGGTAGAGCGCTAGCCTTGAGCTGAAGCGCTGAGGGACAGTGCCCAGGCCCAGAGTTCAGGCCCCACAACTGGACTCCCTCCCCCCCCCCCCTCCCCCCCCCCCGCAAAAAGAAGAAATTGGCCCTTGGATTGACTAGTGTCATATGAGCATTAGAATATTTGGATAAAAGAAAGAAAGGCAGCTTTCCCTTGTAGGAGGATGACCAGAGGCAAACACTGGGTAATGGGATCATTCCATACTCAAAGATTTAAAACCATAGTCACTCTTTTGTCCTTGGTCATTAAGCTACCCACGTAAGTCAGTTTACCTATCAGAGTATCCTGACACTTTACACTCTAGAAATAGATTGATCTCTGAAAATGTCATTTGGTTCAATCAGGTTCCAAATGATTCAGCCCAAGGTCTATGGAACTTGACCATCTGGGAAGCTGAGATAAGTTGCTTTAAATTGATAGCTTGAAGTTACCAGAATGGGGATTGGACTGCAATGAAACTCCAAAGCCAAACTTTGTTATCCATTGCTCCATATAGCCATTCTATTCAAGCCTACCTATCCATGAAGCAACAAAGGCAGATGGAGGTGCCTTACATCACCTCTGTAGAATCTATTCAATGAACTTGTTGATAAATGAATTACAGTAACATCAAAACTTCAAATCATACTGCTAGGACAAACAATTCATTATAGAGATGAGAGAAAACTGAGAACCAGAAAGATGTAAACAACAAACACGATTAACAAGGCAAGGGTTAAACAACAACAACAACAAAAACAAAACAAGGCAAGGCTTATGAACAAATGCTAGATTGCAATGGCTGAGCCTGTTCCCTTATCATCACATGCCAGTTGATGTTAACTAATTCTGGTAGGGAAACAGAATTATGGAATGGTAAACTTGGCGAGTGAGTACCTCAATGAACTTTCCCTGCAGGGATTTGTAGGCATGTTCTCTTTGAGAAAATAAGTAGGTATATACTTTTATGATTATACATTTCCAATCTGAACTATGACCCAAAGGGTAGGAAATATGGTTGAGTGCTTCATATTAAGACCAATATCCACTCAGTAATTACTCAAATTTTATCTTATAATAATTCATAGAATAAAATGTTTTAGAGGAAGACCTAAAAGAAATCATATTTTGAGACATTAAGAATAAGCTATAAGTATGTAATTATATATGAGGCCTTCCTGAAATAATAGGTACATTTATTTAGTTAAGCAAGCTCAATTATTATAATAGTATACATTTACACTGGAAGATTGAGACTCCTTCTATCCATCTATACATTAATAATTAAAGCCACTAAGAATAATGTAAACACTATACAAAGTAAGAGAAATGATAATATGTCATCCTAGACTTAGAAATAGCTTTAATCTAGTTAGGAGCTTATAAAGTTAAGTTCTGTGGTTTGGTGAGAAGTTAGTTGAAGATAATTTTGAGTTCAGTCAGAAATAATGACCAAGTGTGATTATAAACTAGTACAACCACTCAGGAAAGCAGTCTGGAGATTCCTCTAAAAACTGAACAAAGACCTTCCCTATGACCCAGCCACACCAGTCCTATGAACCAGGGTATGATAAGGACACCTGCGCATCCATGTTCATTGCCATACTGTTCACAACAGCCAAGATATGGAAACAACCCAGATGCTCCACAATAGATGAGTGGATCCAAACATGTGGTACCTATATACAATGGAATTTTACGCAGCCATTAGAAAGAAAAAATAATGTAATTTGCAGGGAAATGGATCTAACTAGAACAAATCATGTTAAATCAGGTAAACCAAGCTCAGAGAGACAAATAGTGTATGTAAAAGTTGGATCTAAAACACACTGGGATATGACAGATTATACAGGATTCTAGATACTCACATATAATGAGACCAAAAGAGAATACTTTTAGGAGAGAATCACATAGGTGCAATGTCTAAGTGCCTCTTCATATTTATATAAAATAGACATAGTTTTCTTTTTTTTTAGTTTCTAGTTTTTGATGATTTTGTATGGTGTATTCATGTGTGTATCTTTGGAAGGGTGGGAGGAGGACACAGAACTTGAGGGAAAAATGGTGAAAAAAGCAGCAGTGAAGCTCAGTGGGCACTGAAGAACTATATAGAACTCTTGTGGGTAGAGATAGGAGGGAGGGACTGGGAAAGAATGAGAGAACAGAAGACACTGTACAAAAAGTATGTACTCATTACTTGACTCATGTATTTGTAATCCCTCTGTACAGCACCTCTATAATAACAATAAAATAAAATTTAAAAACCTAGAGTAAAAAAAAGAAAGAATGACCAAGTATAATAACAAGTAAGTTTCTTTGAACAGATCCTTAATTAATTTTACCAAGGTCACTGACTTCTGGAACCCTCCCACAGAATTATAAGTGAGCAAGTTCCCTCATAGAAAATACTATAGATAACCATAATGTTGTCTGTAACCAACCTGCATCATCTGCTAAAACCTGATATGCAAAAACAATGTGCATCAAGTCCTGCCTGAGATATTCTTCCATCAATTAAATTATCTGAGCATATGTATGTCAGATAGATAGATAGATAGATAGATAGATAGATATTTCCTTCTAAACAATGTAAACACTGAATACAGTGTCTGGTACACTTCATAGTGAATAAGCAAATCCTTCTGTACACGTTCCTCATTTGTCTTCATTTGTTTGTCTCCACTGTCTATGGTGCACCCTTATCCTATATGCACACACATACACACACACAAACACACACACACACACACACACACACACACACACACACACACATAATACTTTGACCATTGGAACAACTTGAATATGGTGGGCATACACACTATGATCATTTCTAAACATGCCCAGGTCTGAGAGAACAAAAATAAATGAAATGAGCAACTTAATAAAATTTACTTGTATCAATATTTAATCTAATTTAACTTTATTGCACAATCTAGAACATTTACTTTTCTATTATGTGCTTCAAATAAAAGTGCTTCTTTTTCTTTTCTTTTCTTTTTTCTTTTTTTGGTAGTACTGAAGTTTGAATCCAGTGTTCTGTGCTTGTTGAGTCTAGCCTTGACAAGTCCATTGAGCCATTTTCCAGCCTTGTTTTTCACTGGTCATTATTAGTTGTTTTGTTTTTAGGATAGGGTCTTACTTGCCCATGGCACACATCTGAGCTATGGTTTGTCTAATTTAGGTTTCCTACAGTCTTGGGGTCACAAGCACATATCACCACATCTAGCTTCTCTCCTTTGAGAAAGTCTCCAGGACTTTTCTGCCCAGGCTGGCCTGGAACTATGAACTATGATTTAACAATTATAGTCTCCCCTGTAACTAGGATTACAGGCCAGAGATACGGCCACTAAGTTAAAGGTTTCTCTTGATGAAAGTGGTAACTAAGCCTTTTTTCTAGTCTGAAACACAAGACTGACAAAAAGTAGTTACATTTCCGATCTCGGGATTCATTTATATTAGTTGTGCCAAGACAGGTGTGAAAAGGTAAGAGCTCAGTGCTGTATTTATTAAGAAGGTGTGGCAGACTCTGGAGAAACAGCTCCCTGAAAGCTGTGGATGAGCCAGATAATCAGGGCAAGTCTCCAATGGTTTCAATGTTTAGTCAGAGCTGCGATAAAGGGTTTCAGATAATGTGGGTGTGACAGTAACTAAGCCATGTATGGGAATGGTAAAGTCGGGATGGAAAACTCTACACTTTGCACCTGAGACTTGTTCCTGGCTTGGGGAGAAAGAGGAGATTGTAAGAGTAAAGGGGGCTTAGGGGGCGGTGGGGGGTGAGGGGCGGCGGGGGGCAGGGGGGTTGGTTACCTAGCAAGTCAGAGCATTGGAAATAGTGGCATAATAAAAACAAAAGCAGAAGTGGCGTTCTACACTCCATTGTGGATGAATGAGGTACAAGATGTGATTCTTGCTTTGAAAAAACAAGTGGGAGGACCTGGTGCTGAGAATGAAATCCCTGAAGGGCCGTGAGTCAGGGTGTATATCAATAGAGGGATAGGCTGTGCTGGCTAGAAACAAAACTCAGCACAGGGCCTGAGAGTTTGCTTGCATAATGGTCAATGCCTAAGAATTGTGCCACTGTCAAAATGGGCAATGGGCAGACTAATTAAATGCTTTCTTAAATCAGATTGGTTTGATGTCTGGAATTATATTAAAATGCATGTAGCAGGGTGACAGGTGTTGATGAAAAAGTTATTTGACATGGGAAAGATGATTTTGCTTGTATTAGTAAACAACTTCTACTCCAGCTTTTGGTTAATTGGCTAAACTTGTAAGCTAAGGAGAATTATTTTGTTGCTTCTATATGTTCAAATGCTCTGTCTTGCCCACAGGAATTTAAACGAATCAGGAAGAGAAACAAGTACTTTGATTCAGTGATTTCTACAAATATTTATTGGAGACTATTGCTAGAGATTTTCTTTGCTATAGATTGCTCTTAGCCAAATTCTTTTCTAACAATTGACACTTCTGACTAAAAACCTTCTTCATAAGCTCTTTTCTCTGTTTAGCAGCAATCTCTTTCTACAGTGGCTTGACTTGATGTCTGTCTGATATTTGCTCTAATAAAGAAATTTGGCATCCTTCTCTACCCTACACATGGAAAGTCTTCATATTCTGGCCTTATTAAAAAAGCCAGGCTTACAGCAGGTGGTCAGCCCTTCTCAAGAGATATAGGAATCCTAGCCTAGGAGTTCATGTAGTCACCTTCTAGGAAGGGGTATCAGATTCTTTTCCAACTTGATCCTCCTGTGATATGTTAGTAACATCCCTCCTCCATCTCCATCCTCTTCATGTCTCTCTTGGCCAGCAAGAATTGAGGTTACAATTTAGTATGACTTATTCTATGGAAAGATAAACCGATTTCCATTTCTGGCTGCAAAGAAATGGTTGTATAGTGCCTAACCACCTGCTCAGAACAAAGCATATCTGTTTGAAGACATGTGGGGACCAAGCGAAGTAGTCAACACATTAAGTTGCCAGATTCCCAAAAGATGGGAAATGTCTTGAGGAAAACCTGATATTTTGCACTATTTCTTCCCTCAAGGCATTTGCTGGCTTAGAAAACCCACATACATGGAGCCAGAGTTGAAAAAAAATAGAAAGTAGAAGCTAAATGGTAAATTAAATAAATGAAAAACTGAGAAGACTACAAATGCTATTTACAGCTTTCACGGTAGTGAGAAGTAGAAGGGGTACTGCCAGGGCGAGAAGGAAAGTACAGAGAATTATACTGATTTCCTCTTGAGAAATGTATTGATTCCTAAGAAGGATATAGAAAGAGGCTAAGAAGAACACATATTGAAAGGCTGAAAAGTAAAACAGACTTTGCTGTGGCAAACTATGACAGTAAAGACAAATCACAGTTCAGTTTTTACCTAGAAAAAGGAGTTCTGGTAAATATTTCCAGGCTTTCACTTGGAATCTTTAAAGAACTCAGTCTTAAGAATAAGGGAAAATTACAGATTAAATTTTATAATGATAGAAGCCCGGCTCCATGTTTATTTATTATTATTATTTTACCATATATTTACTACTATACCAGAAATAACGGAGCAGTATTTCTTTAAAATCTACAAAGCTTTCTCTGTGTTATAATGTTTGAATAAATTGGAGTTGATGGGAATACACACACACACATACACACACACACACACATACACACACACTTGCAAGAATACTTTGAACACCTCCATGTAAGATTCTGGTGCAGTTTCCCTGCCCTGTTCACCACTTCGCCTCCCATCCCACACGGACACTCAGAACTTCTACCATTTGCTCCAGATATGCATTGACTATAGCTATATACTGTTCTCACAGTAGCGCTTAATCAGCAGGAGAGATTTGATTTTTCATTATTATTTTGTTAGTATGATAAGAAGTGCCTGGTCACTTTCCATTATAAACAGATTTCTTATATCTGGTCCTGTAATCTCTTTAGTTAGTTACCACTGAGTGGATAGGTTTAATGGAAGATTAGCTACAATTAAAGAGAGGATTATAGACAGGAAGTTAGGACAATAAAGCATATCCAGACCAAAGTATAAAGCAATAAAAATGCAGAAATGCTATTTGCAGCTTGTAAACTATTTCCAAGACTTAAGGTATTCTAAAGGTCAGAGAATGATCTCTGATGAAAATGAAAATAACTAGAGGTCAATAACAAAGAGATAATTAGTAAGTAATATAAAATCTCTATATGTTTGAAGTTACATAAGGTACTAAGCAGTTCATGAATCATAGGAGAAATTGCAATGATAGATTAGAAATAAAATGCAATACGTTGAAGATCAAAATGGTTTTTTTTTTTTTTTTTTTTGGTGTGGGCTTGAACTCTGGGCTTGGGCGCTGTCCCTGTGATCTTCAGCTCAAGGCGAGTGCTCTACCACTTGAGCCACAGCGCCACTTCCGGTTTTCTAGTGGTTTATTGGAGATAAGAGTCTCACAGACTTTCCTGCCTGTGATGGCTTTGAGCCTCGATCCTCGGATCTCAGCCTCCTGAGTAGCTAGGATTACAGGCGTGAGCCACTGGTGCCCAGCTTGAAGTTATGGTTTGATTGTAATTAATAACCCCCCAAATAGAACAGAAAATAGTAGATGCTGAAAAACCAATGTATCAGTCATCCCATTATGTTCCTACTGAAGTTAGGAAAAACGAAAACAAAATAAACCTATAAAAGTACAAGAAAGTAAATAATATGAAGAGAAAATTATAGCAGAAATAAATAAGAAAGACAACTAGAATAAAGTTAAAAAGCTCAAAGATAGTGTTTTGAAAAACAAAGTATACTCATACATGCACAGGTAGGCCCATGGGTGATAAGTTTTTAATGATTTTACTAGGTAAACTATACCTTGTGTTTTGTTACTATTGATCTACATAAATGATTGCATTTCTGAGCTCCTTCAGGTCATTGTTTACACTCATTCACTTATTGATGAGCTTATTTTTAGTTATATGCTTGGACTTGTATATGTGCATTACATTAATAATATTCCTAAGTACATAAATAAACATAATTGTAAGATTTCAGTTCAGCAAATTCTTTTTCACTTTATGTGTGCTGGGCACTGAAAATAGAGCAGGAAGGAAAATGGAATTTTGGCTTTTTTTAAGTTTATAGTATAATAGAAATGCTTATGTTAAGGAAAAAAAGAAGAAGGCATGAAAGACAAGGAGGGGAAGAAGAAAGGAAGTATTTTCTCATAGAGAAAAGGAAAGAGATATCTAAGTCATTCAGGTTTGTATCTTTTGTTTTTAACCTTATGGGCCTCTCTCTGTGCCTCTCCCTCTCTTTCTCTCTTTCTTTCTCCCTCTCTCCCTCTCTCCTTCTCTCCCTATCTCTTTCTCTTTTTGGCTGTGGGGCTTGAACTCTGGTCCTGGGCACTGTCCCTGAGCTCTTCAGCTCCAGGCTAGGACTCTACCACTTGAGCCACAGTGCCATTTCCAGTTTTCTGAGTGGTTTATTGAAGATAAGAGTCTCACACACTTTTTTTGCCCGAGCTGGCTTTGAACTGTGATCCTCAAATCTCAGCCTTATGGGTAGCTAGGATTACAGGTGTGGGCCACCAGCACTCGGCTTGGCCCTCTCTTTTCTATTATCTGTTTTATTTCACATGAACTATCAATATGGATTTTGTATGGCCTACATGTCTCAACTGTTTTCTATCTTGATTCATTTGACTTTGCAAACTAAACTTCTTATAATTTTATGATCTGCATGATTCTCAAGAGAAGGGATCTGAATAGAATCATGGCCCTTGTTATGGGAGTAGATATGAAACAGACATCAAAAACTGAACATGGAACATGCTTATGTTTTAGGAAGGTGATTGCAGCCAAGCCACAGCTCTCCTCCTTTTGTGCCATAGCTTAATGTCCTACTTACTTTCTGTGTCTTCCTTTTCTCTGACTACCAATGAATGCCAGAAATTTGTGGATCCTTCATCTCACCTCCCACATGCTTACCACTGAGGGTTGCAATAAAGCCTTGGTTTGCTGAATTTCCATTAATTTTCTTTCTAGCTTTATCAATAGCCCTTCTCATTTCTTCCTTGAATTTCTCTCTCTCTGTGTGTCTGTCTTGTTTCTAACTGAAAACTCCTTTCATGAAGAGATATCTCCAGGAAGCACAAACAAAATATCTAGCTTCCGATATGACTCATTGAGTTTTTTTTTTTTTTTTTTAATTTTATTTTATTTTATTTGAGAACATACTGTACAGAGGGGTTACAATTACATGGGCAGGATAATGCATACATTTCTTACCAAGCATTGCAGCCTCCTCCTTTGTTTACCCTTCACCTCCCTTCCCAGCCTCCCCCCTCCCTCCCACCCAATCATACCCCCCCCTCCCCCCCCCCCCCACCGACATTGTAAAGCTGGTTTTGACATGACTTTTTGTACTTCTCATTGTTGCAACAGGGGACAAACGACTCATTGAGTTTTGATGGCCCGTTTCTCCTATAATTCTTTATAGGATTTGTGTTATATACTCTCATAGCAACTCATTCATATCCCCCCCCAATAATATCCATTTTACATTATAGTTTTGTGCTGGATTTGAGCCACACCTCCACTTCCAGCTTTTTGCTGGTTAATTGGAAGAATTTTATGGACTTTTCTGCCCAGACTGACTTCAAATTTTGATATTCAGATCTCAGCCTCTGGAATAGCTAGGATTATAATTGTGACTCACCAGATTCACCACTGGTGATTCTCTGTATTATTTTTGTGTGTATGTGTCAGTACTTGCTTGAAGTCATGGCCTGGTTACTATCCCTTAGCTTTCTTGTTCTAAGTTGAGCCACACATCCACTTCTGGGTTTGGGGTAATACATTGGAGAAGAGAGTCTCATGGACTTGCCTGTCAGATCTGGCTTTGAATCAGATCTCAGCCTCTTGGGTAGCTAGGATTGCAAGTGTGTGCCACCAGCACCTGATGAGTCTCCACATTTTTTTTTTTTATTGTGAAAATACTCTACAGAGGAGTTACAAATACATGGGCAAGATCAGTACATTTCTTATCAAGCATTGTTGCCTCCTCCTTTGTTTCCCCTTCCTATCCCTTCCCATCTTCCCCTCCCAGCCCCGCCCCCCCCATTTTCCTCCCCCCAACATTTTTTATGAACATGGGGAGCAATAAGGTGTGGCCTGATTCTGGCCATTGTGGTGGTAGCAGAAGTGATATATGAGATTTTACAAAATGTTTTTCCTTTTCTCCAGTTCCATCAGAAGTTGCTGGTATACTGGACCAATGGGTTGCGAGTATACACAATAAAATACTGATAGTAAAGGGCCCAGAGTCTTCTACCTAGGAGCTGTTTTTATTGTTAAGGTAGCCTTCACTCACTTTTACTCACTGCCTAACTTATCAAGGTTCTTCATCCAGACATAATGTCCCTGTCCACAATTGGTGGAGTAGTTGTCTTAACTAGGATCTGAGATTGCAGTCCATAGTTGTGATGTTCCATTGCTTTGAGGTCTGGCCCAAGAGTGTGTGGTACAGGAAGCTGCTCACCTACTGGCATCCAAGAAACAAAAGATACAGAAGAAGGCACCAGATCCCAATATCTCCTTTCAAGAGCACCCTTCCCCAGTAACATCACTTTCTTCTGCTTAGTCCTAATTCTTGATTCTACCAATTTTCATTCTTCTATCTCCTGTGGGCTAGAGACCAACCTTTCAACACCAAAGACCTTTAGGGTTACTCATATCCAAACTATAACAGTAGGTTAAATTTCACTTACTTGTATTCCAAAGTCAATACATTAAATACTTGTGATTCGTTCTTTAGTAAGAACTTATATTAATACGGGCCCTTTCCTAGCCCAAATTATCTGCCTCATTAAACACAATGACTACCCATAGATTGATATCATGGTGTTATGATATTGTTCCCAAAGGTTTCCTGTTAAAATGATAGTTTGTACTTGAAACTTACACACTTAGGGCTACTGTCTCAGAGGGTCTACAGTTAACAAATAGGGAACATTAATTTTCATTTTAATGCTAAAGTTTTAATTCTAATCAATACTTAGCTCCAGACTCTTCCTTGATGACAAAGGTTCTATGGTGTAAAATCATAAATTAATCTTTAGGGATCTAAGCAAAGCTGAATTAAAAAAACATGTATATCAGGCAACATTGAACCCATTTCTGAGGATAGTTCCTATCATATCCTATGTTTCACACCTTTACTCAACCTTCCTTCAGTTATTTCCCTCTTTTCTGTGAGTTCTTTCATTCAATGCATTCTGTTTTCTCAAGAGAACACTAAAAATGGTATTCACTTATCTGTTAATACATGCCCTATGCACTTGTACGAGTGTTAATTCCTCTCTCTCATTACATGTGGCTTATGATAGGAGTTGGCCAGCATTGCCCTGCCTTACTCTAAACTCTTGGCATCTCACCTTGGTAGGTTCTTTTTTCATTTACATATACAGTACCATGATAGACTTCTTAGGGAAACCCTAAGGGGAAACTAAGTTGTGCAAGGACCATACTCAACTGAATTTAGATTATTTGTTCTCAAATCAAGTTAGCACAATGATTCACATAAATCAATAGAAAAAGAAGCAGTAATTGGAAGTGATCCAGACATAGTTACAAGCAATGCAAAAAGGAAGGCTTCTAGTTCCCTGATTGACTTTGTCATCTCACAAAAAAATCTCTAAAGGCCTTGGAAAAAGTCATTGAAAAGCAATGGAGAGCAGCAGTTTTGTGCTGAACATTGTAACATTTACATTGCATTCTTTCACATCACAGGGATTTGAAGGAATGAGTAAAGTAGGATTAGGGGAAATATTCCAGACATGAGTTAAGTTGGGGATGGGGGTGGGGGGAGGGAAAGAGAGGAGAAAAATGAGGAAAGGGATAACAAGTTTGACAAGAAATGTACTTATTACCTTACTTATGTACCTGTAACCCCTCTGTATATCATCTTGACAATAAAAAGATAATAAAACATTAAAAAAAGAAAAAACTACTGAGAAAGTATTCACAGAATATGTATTTTGGTGTAAAAGTATCATCTTAAAATGTATTATTATTGGGAGTAGATTAATGAAAGCACAATAATAAAGCTCTTTATGTTTTTTAAAAAATTAATAAAAGAAATTAATCATTCAAAAAAAGAATTGAGGGCATAGAATTCCAATGTGTATATATACCACATTTTCTTGATCCATTCATCTACTGGGGGGCATCTGGGTTGGTTCCATATCTTAGCTATGGTAAATAATGCTGCAATAAACATAGTTGTACTAGTAGCTTTAGGATGGGTAAATACCCAAAAGTGGGATTGCTGGGTCATAGAGGAGCTCTTTGTGGAGTCTTTTGAGGAACCTCCATACTGCTTTCCAAAGTGGTTAAACAAGTTTACACTCCCCCCAACAATGCAGTAGGGTTCCCTTCTGTCCACATCCCCTTCAGCATCTGTTGTTATTAGAGTTCGTGATTATAGCCATTCTAACTGGGGTGAGGTGGTATCTCAAAGTTGTTTTGATTTGCATTTCTTTTATGGCCAGAGAGGTTGAGCATTTCTTCATGTGTCTATTGGCCATCCTTCTTTCCTCTTCAGAGAAGTTTCTCTTTAAGTCTTTATCCCACTTACTTATTGGGCAGTTGTTTCTTGAGGATTTGTTGTTGGGGGATTTAATTCTATGCCTCCATCAGAAAGAATGACATTGCCTCATTTGTTAGGACATGGAAAGACTTGGAAAAAATTATATTAAGTGAAGTAAGCCAGGCCCAAAGAAACATAGGTCCCATGGTATCCCTTATTTGCAATAACTAGTATATGTCTGAGACAAGCAGAAAAGGTCAGATAAGTTGATGTTAGTGAAATGAACCCCAAGATAAGTATTCAAATGTTTTTTTCTTTCTCACAATTATTTCTAATATATTTGTAAGATGATTTCTTTTTTCTTTTTGGTCGGTCATGGGGCTTGAACTCTGGGCCTGGGCGCTGTCTCTCAGCTCTTCAGCTCAAGGCGAGCGCTCTACCACTTGAGCTACAGCGCCACCTCCGGTTTTCTGGTGGTTTATTGGAGATAGGAGTCTCACGGTCTCTTCTGCCCTGGCTGGCTTTGAACCGCGATCCTCAGATCTCAGCCTCCTGAGTAGCTAGGATTACAGGCGTGAGCCACCAGCGCCCGGCTTGTAAGATGATTTCTATGTTGCTTTGTATGTCTCTCCCCCACGGTATAACCCCTGCTTTCACTGTATTTGATGTTGGTATAATTTGTGGAGGGGAAGGGAAAAACCAAATAGTTTAAATAGGGATACAGGTGGACCCATTGCAACAATGAAATGTACAAGTCGTTATGTGGAGAAACGAACTTTACAACTTTGGCTGGGGGGGGAAAGCAAAGGGGGAGGCAACAATGCTTGATAGGAAATGTACTCATTACCTTGCCCATGTAATTGTCACCCCTCTGTATGGTATTTTCACAATAAAAAATAAAAAATTAAAACAAACAATTGAGGGCAAATCTCAATTAACTTTTCTTTTTAAAAATTGTTATTGTAGAGTTGATATACATAGGGGTTATAGTTACATGAATCAAGTAATGACCAATAAGTACCATTCTTTTCAAACCATGCCTCCTCTTCTGTTGCTCTCTCCTGATTTCCCCTCCCATCTCCATCCACAAGATATCCAGTTTATTTCCCACAGTGTCTAGTGAGTATCACTGTTGTATTTGCTCATTTTTGTTCCATCTTTTACAAATACAAAAAAACTAGCAAGCAAGAGGAAAATAAAACAAAAACAGCAACAATGGCAACTAAAAAATGTCTTGCTTTTTTTCTTGGAGTCCATTTCATAGAAATTATCTTATATGATCCTTTGCATAGAGCTGTTGAGCCTTTGTCATCCACTCCAATGCATAACCTCCTTTGGCTCAGTGTGTGGCTGTTTAGAGTCCTATATAATTCATCATGCCCCAGTGTATGTACATTTATATGTATATATGAATATATATACATGTTTTTTATTTCAATCATTCATTGTGTTTACTTGTAGATTTATAGGCACATGGTAGTTACTACAAATGAGGGAAACCATGCAGCCTATGTGATTTTTTGTTTTTTTTTTTTTTGGTCTGGCTTACTTCACTTACTATTGTTTTTTCCAAGTCTTTTTATTTCCTTACAAATGATACAGTATCTTTCTTTCGGTGGATGAGTAGAATTCCATTGTTTATATCTACCACATTTTCTTGATCCATTCGTCCACTGAGGGACATCTAGGTTGATTCCATGTCTTGGCTATGGTAAACAATGCTGCAATGAACATGGTGTGGTTTTAATGTGGCCTGGTTTGTGGTCCATTGGAAACATGCCCAGGAGTGGGATTGCTGAGTCATAGGGAAGCTCTATGTTTTGTCTTTTAAGGAACTTCCACACTGCTTTCCAGAGTGTTTGAGCAAATTTACATTCCCACTAAAATTGTAATAGAGTTCTCTTCTGGCCACATCCTTACCAGCATTTGTTATTGTTAGTTTTCCTGATAGTGGCCATTCTGATTGGAGTGAGGTGGAATCTCAATGTTGTTTTGCATTTCTTTTTGGCCAGAGATGTTGAACACTTCTTCTAGTGTCTATTGGCCATTTTTTTTCCTTCCTCTGAGAATTCTTTAAAGTCTTTAGCCCATTTATTGATTGGATTGTTGAGTTTTTGAGGGTTTATTTTTTAGGGGTTAATTTTTTTGAGCTCTAAGTATATTTTAGATATGAGACTCTTGTCTGATGCATAGCTAGTGAAGATTTTCCCTCATTATGTGGGCTTTCTATTTATCTTGCTGGCTATGTCCTTTGCCACAATTTGATACAATCCCATTTATCTAGTCTTTTTTTGACTTGTTGTGATTCTGGATCGTTATATAGGAAGGTTTGTCCCATGCCTAGAAGGCCAACAGTTTCCCCTAACACTTCCTGCAATGTTTTCATAGTATCTGGCCATACATTGAGGTCTTTCATACATTTTAGAGTTGATTCTGGTGCAAGGTGATATGTATGTACCTAGCTTCCGTTTCTTGCACATAGATAGCCAATTTTCCCAGCACCATTTGTTGAAGAGGCTGTCTTTCTTCCCACCTGTGTTTTTGGCTTCCTTATTAAATATTAGGTGGCTATATATTTGTGGGCTTATTTCTGGATTTTATATTCTGTTCCATTGGTCCTCATGTCTATTCTTATGCCAGTACCAAGTTGTTTTTTTATTGCTATGGCTTTCTTTGTAGTAAAGCTTGAAATTTGGTATTGTTATTTCTCCAGTGCTCAATTAACTTTTCATCCATGAGTTCTCTTTAGTTTTTCAGTGAATACCATACAATATGATCATTGTAGAAACTAAAGGAAAAAATATCTGTGATTTTTGCAAGGGTCATTTTATCTCTGTAGTAACTTGGTCTAGAAAGAAGCTCTTCAGAGCTGTGTAGATACCATGGATAAGTCCCTTACTTAACATTTTTGTTATTCACCTTTTTCCATGAATAAGTATCATGACTCATTTTTATGTAGTGAAATAGTAAAATGCTGTATATGCAAAACATATCTAGCACCTGGCCTGTTTCTAACTCCTCTTATATCTGTAATGTCCAACTCTCAGCCAGAAGCCATTTGGAGCAAGTATAGGGCTGTCTCTTTCATCAACTCACTGAGTCTACAATGTGCTGACACTGGTACTTCTGTCAGTTTTCGCCACACTTCTGAGGCTGGAATGCCCAGAATTTTGATCTTTAATCCCAGAATTGCAGGGAAGCAATCATCTGTCTGGGCACATCAAGGTTCATTTTGGCAAAGAATGACATAGATAGTTTCATGGGGTTTCATGTATCCTGCAAGTGTACAGCAGGTCTTTGCCTTTGTTATTTTGTTCAAGTCTCTGCAGCATATCTGACCTAATTTAACTGTTACTATTTCCTCCTGGCAAAGAAGACAGGAAGAGGAGGAGGAGGAGGAGCAGGAGGAGGAGGAGGAGGAGGAAGAGGAAGAGGAAGAAGAAGAGAAGCAGCAGCAGCAGCAGCTCAGAGATTCTACCATACATGTAATATTTATCTTCCTCATCTTAGCTCAGGATCATCTGTATAACCAAGTGCTCTTAGTAACTGGCTTGGGTTAGAACTCCACACTCTTTTAATTCTAGTTGTCACTTTCTGGTCAACAGAGCTTAACAGATTGCTAATTAAAACCTATGTTTTCTTTTGATTTAGTGTGATATGCTGGTAACACCAAAGTGGTTTGTGTTTCCATGTGAGTCAAACTTCAGAGTTCCAGAGAGCATCTCACAGCTGAAATATAGAGATCATTCAGGAGAAAAGGTAAATGGTGAGGCTACTTGAACATTTGCATCAGCTACTTGGCACAGAATGGCTGTTGAATTAATTGACTGCATCAGTGGAAATCTAGAAGCCAATCTTGGAGGGAAAGGGATGAGGCAGAAGGCTGGCATGGATATTTGAGCAAATGCATGAGGGAAGACTCTTGGGAATTGGAGCTTAGTGTTTCTGTAGTGGACATAGAGAAGTTCCATCTACATAAGACGACTTTCTTCTAGGGTAAGGAACACAAAAGATACTCTAAAGATGATTGGTTATGAATGATGGGAATATGGACCAATGCTCCTTTCTTCTGTGCACTTTTCAAGCTTCTCCACTCTTCTTTTTCTAGCCATAAATACAATTATGTCTATTTAATTTTTTTAAAAGAAAAGGACCATTCTCTCTTTTTTTCTAGAGAGACTACATGTACTCTTACAGGTTGAATCCGAGCTTTGATCAAATTCTGACCATTGACCAGAAATTTCAAGTTAACAAATTTATTTTCTCATGATATCTTTGCTGTATATAGATATGGATTGTCTGGTTGTCTGAACCACTTTGATCAGAGAATTCTAGGGATGCATTCATTTGATCAGACATGACTAATGTAGCTATCTATATAGATTCAAAACTCCCTTTCCCCCCACTTTTGTAGCAAATGGTATAGCCTGTGAGTTTCTGAACATAACAGTTTGGTCTGCCATGCTATATCAGCCAGCTTTAGGCTGAGTCCTGGTAGCACAAGCCAATATGAAAAATTAAGCCAGGATATATAGATGTGAGTTAGTTTCAACTTGGATACCAAACATCTAGATCTTTCACTTGCACAGTTATCTAGAAAAGAAGGATAAAAGTGTTAGCATAATTAAGTTTTCAACTCTAAGTCACAATCAGATGAGGTTGTGACTGTTGCAATTTTCTGAAAATTAAAGTGCTGCATATGTGAGCAGTGAGTTCATCATCAGGCTCACTACTGCATGGTCCAAACAGCTTAGTCAAAGTCTAACCAAGCCTCTAAAAGAGAGCTTATAACATGTGACAGCAGCCTGTTCAGGGCCTTCCCTGGTGTCCAATTTGCCACTTTCCCCTCTTTTTACTTCTCTTTAGCCCTGGAAACTTTGCAAGTGATTTCCATTTGATTTAGGAAAGTAATAGAGCAAAGAGACTATCTGTAAACATAAAGAATACAATGGAAAACATTATGTGTGTATATAAAGAGAAATAAAACCAGACAAAAAACTTTACAGCTTGTCTCCAAAGAATTATAAAATTAGTGAATGAAGGGCATGTCGTTACTTTTTTATATTTGCATTTTGCCAATGGAAAACCTCATAATATTTTTACTATACTTGTAGACTTGGCACTTCAGTCTGTTATGTGGATGGAAAACAGCCTCCAGAACTAGAGGATGCTAGAAAGGGTGGAGTGGGAGAAAGTCTAAAGTATTAGAAGCCAAATTTCTTCAACACTGTCACCTGGGAATTGCTGAGCAGGTGCAGGGCAGGGCATCAGGGCTGATGGTGCTGCCATAGCAGATTCTCTTGACAGGCTTTCCTTGGGAAAAATCTCCAGTCTCCATCCTTCTCATTTGTAAAATAGAAAGAAAAATAAAAGGAAAAATTAATATTCATTACAATAGAAACCTTGCGATTGTAACCTTCATGCCCGTTTATTATTGCTCTGATATTGTCATTCTGAGGCTTCATATGAATTCTATCATGATGCTTGATTTATATGTGTAAGGATTTTGCTTCTGCATTGAAAAGTTGGTTATTGTGTTTATCAAGTTTGCTGGTATATATTTGGATATAGGGATGTTAGGAAGTAATAGAGATCAATAAGGTTATAAAGTGAATTCTATTGTGATAACCTTTTATGAGAGAATATGAACACAAAACGAGAAGAGATGAGCAAAAATGGCCAGTCTTGATCTTAGACTTCCTACACTCTAGAACCTTAGGTACAGAAGTTTCTGTTACTTAACCATTCAGTCTGTAATATTTGGTTGTAATATTCCAAACCAACTAAAACACAGTTAAATTGCTTGGGCTCATTTATTCTCAATTAAGGATTAATTTGGCAATTTAGTTATAAAGTCCTTTCTGTTTCCCAAACATGCTAATTGCTTATACCACTCAGAAAATAAGAGGGTGAATAATGGTTGAGTCTATAGCTTTGTACCCAGAGGGGTCACATAATTTGACAAAAGTTTCCCAGCAATGAGTGTCAACCTCCTAGTTTGCTGAGCCTACTTTTGTGTTCTTTACACTATGAGGTAAACAAAGATACCATCTCATCTCAGATATTGCTCAATTTATTACAAGTGGTCTATGTAGCCACAATTTATATCTAAAAAAAGAGAGGATCGATAAATCTAATCATGTTAAAAAGTATTTTTTCAGGACAACAACAAAACAAAATCCTATCATAAGAAATTCGAAAGTCAAGTGACTTTTGAAGTCATTAGAAGTATTAGAAGTAAGTATTTGATCACTTATGATAATAGTCTGATAAGAAAGGAAATGGAAAAATAAAATGAATAGATAGATAACAGTTAAAATTATCTCTTATACATATGAAAACATTCTGTCAAAAAATGTAATATAAATATATGGACAAAGGAACAGAAAGAGATTTTGATTCTACACTTTTTAAAAATAATTTTTGGTTTTTGAAACATGTAATTTAATTATCCAGTAATGAATATAAAGTAACAGAAAGAGAGGAGAGAGACAGAAACAACAAGGAGAGATAAAAAGAAAAAGAGAAAGGAAGAAGAAGGAAGAGGAGGAGGGGGGTGAGGAAAAAGGAGGAGTAGAAATAAAAAGAAGCCAAATTCTCATAGTAATGGGAATTCCTGTATTCCTTTGTTCTATTTTCTGATGGGAGAACTTTTCTCAATTTGGCTATTTTCTGAACTGCAGAGTAATAACTTTACTTGGAAGTTTAAAAAATACATGTTGAATAATCACCACATAGTCTGAAAGTATAATATTTGAAAGAGGTTTAGACAAGACACTAGAAAATGCATTCCCAAGATAATCTTGCCATAGTTGCAAATGTTTTGAATTACTATTTGTGGCACAGTAAAGTGGAAATATCATAGGCCTTAGATACAGGCCACAAATGGCTGCTCAAACTCATCTGCCACAAACAAGCTTTGTGGTTTCTAAGAATTAAGTTGCCATTCTTATTCAAGACGGTATTAGTAATAGTGCCAATAGTAGTTGAAGTAAGACCACCAAAGTTGAACAGCTAACACAGGTAGATTTGTCCTAGATTGTGGCTATATTTATTGTAAAAATTCTCCCAAACTAGTAGGCATTTAGAAAATAAAGACATTCTGAAAAAGCCAGTAGCATATTACTGTCATTTCTCTACTTCTCACATCATTGACTGTCAAAGCATAGATTACAGACACAGAGAGAAGCAAACAATGCTCATGGTAGCAAAATGGATTCCACAATGAGTTAGAGGAAGGTTTGAGTGCATGACTCTTAGATAGTCATAAGAAATCCCAGAGCAATGTAAGAGTTGGAATTAGAGAGAAGAAATGGCCTCATTTGGTATGCTGTTCAGAAATTTGACAGATCAAAATGATAGAAGAGCCATAGAAAGAAAACCAAGAACCATGCTGGGTGCCATGATCTCAACTGCTTGAGTGACTGAAATCAGAAGGATCAAGTTACTGGGACAAAGTTGATAGAAAAGTTCACAAACCCTTTCTCAATTGATAGTTATGCATGGTGGTGCATGCCTATCATACTAGTGTTGTGGTAGGAAAATAGCGGGAGGATTACAGTTGCATGGTAACATGGACAGAAAAGTCCTCAAGACCTTGTCTCAAAGAACCTGGACATGAGGGTGCATGACTGTCATTCTGCTAGGTAGAAAACTTATAGTACAGGATTATAGTGGTCCAGGTATATACCCACCAAAAAAAATGTAGCCAGCACACACACACACACACACACACACACACACACACACACACACACACACACACAGCTGGAAGCATAGCTCTGATTTATCACACTTGCTGAGTTGGCAGAGAGCCCTGACTTTAAACTCCAGTACTACCAACAACAATAACAAAAATACAAGACTGTAGGGCATAGCAGTTGAGATCTCTATTTTAGCCACACACATCTTATCTATATATTCCAGTTAATTGTAAAGACTTTGATGTATTTATCCACATCCCAAAATACTTCTATAATAGGTTAGGTTTGAAATGGTAAAGAGCAAATATTTTCACAAAAAAATTGGTTAAAATAGGGCTGGGAAGGTGGCTCAGTGGTTGAGTGCTTGCCTTGCATTCATGAGGTCCTGGGTTCAATTCCTCAGCACCACATAAGCAAAAAGAAAAAAGCCAGAAGTGGTGCTGTGACTCAAGTGGTAGAGTGCTAGCCTTGAGCTGAAGAGCTGAGGGACAGCGCCCAGGCCCAGAGTTCAGGCCCCATGACCGGACCCTCTCCAAAAAAATTGGTTAAGATAAAAGTAAGCATTGATATTTGCTGGGTTGCTCAAGTGGTAGAGCTCCAGTCTGACAAGATGAGGCTCTGAGTCGAAACCCCACTGTTGTCAAAACAAAACCTTCCATGTTTAATTATCTTGCTATATCAACAACTTCGCTCTCTTGAATTCTAAACTCAATTTTTCATGAATTACTAAAATTTCACTATATTCAATACCTAAGTGTTCATTAGAAGCAAAAATACTAACAGAAAAGTCTGAGCTGAGATGAATGAAACGCTTAAAATATAACTTGAATCAAGAAACTCTCACAACAAATGTGATTTTGTTCTTTACAGGTTCATGGAAATCACAGTAAACAAACAGATCCAACTTACCTATCCTGCCTCTGATTTAAGGTTTGGCATGCATGGAATCTAGTCTATAATATTTTCCACCAGGCCCTCTATTCAAGATATTCTGACTTGTTTAGGTTTTAAGAAATCCAAGAGCTGAACAATGATTTTTGCAAGTGGCAAATGCCTTTCAGGACAAACACTTCAAGTTGTTGCTTGTGTATCTTGGAAAATGATATCCTGTTTTGAAGCCATGGAATCCAGATCCTAATTCCAATTAAGGTTTTATTTATAGCAACACAGGCATAATGAAGGGGGACTGTCCACCCCAGACTTTGCTGCCATTGAATTGGGATGAGTACAATGTTTCACAGCAATAAACTCACAAGATTATTCTGACACAATTCTCCACAAGCAGCTAATTGTACGTGCCTTTCTGTATTGCATATTTTACCAATGACGTGTTGTTATGTGTTTTTGAGTCAACTTTTTTTCTTTTATTATGTAGAGTGCTCCATTACCTATGCAAACAGTCATTCCCACTGAGTAGCTACTAACTAGATAGATTACAGGACCAGATCCAAGGAAGTATAACAGGAAATGACCAGTCACTTCTTGTCATCATACTAACAAAATAATAATGAAGAATCAAATCCTGCATACTGATTAAATTCTGCTTTGAGAAGAGAGTATAGGGACATATTTTGTGCACATCTAGAATAAATAGCAGAAGTTCTGAGTGTCCCTGTGATGAAGGGGAAGGACAGAAAAGATGCTCCAGAATCTTAAGGTATTCTTTCATGTGTTCATGTGTGTGTGTTCTCCATGAACCCCAATTTATTCAAATACAATGTAGGGAAAACTTTGCATGTTTGAAAGAAGTGCTTCCCATATGATTTTGTAATAAATGTAATAAATGTACAATATTATGATAATAAATATTACACAGAGAAAAACACATATTGGATGATTTCTATGTTTAAACACATAACCTTACTCGTCCCTATGGTTGAGACTGTTTCTCTGTGGTAATATCATTCAAGTTGATATTACAGTTTGGAAATGAACTTCAAAAAGTCATCTATACTCACTTTCTTATTCCTTTATGGTAATGTCACACATCTCCATTAAAAAATAATGGTATGTAAAAGAATGCTATTGTGTCTGCTATTAGTGACTTTAAGCAAGGAAACATCCTCAGCATCAATCTCCCTGTAATGACGATGGAGAATAAACTCCTTTGTTCTCACTAATAGTTATGATAGTGAGATGGTTAGGTTCAGAGGGTGAATAGGAAACCGGGAAAATGAGGACTCTGAGTAGAAGTCAAATATTACAGTCTGAAGGAGTGTAGCTGAACTTAATATGGGCTAAACACCATATGAGGTAAAAAAGATATGCACAGAATGTCCTTGCTTCTCTATGTTTCAGGGACAAAGAATGTGAAATAAGCATTGAGCAAGACATTTTTGTCTTACCAAGATGGGGCAAATATGGGGCAAAATGAAGGAAAAGATTGGGATGGAATAAACAGAAAGTACTAAGAAAACGGCACAGGGCAACAGGCACTAGTTACGAAAGACATATGATTTGAGTTAGGCTGTGGCAAAGGCCACAAGGTGGAGAAAAAGGGATGAGTCTTTAGGCACTGCATTAGTAGGGGAGGGTGATTTGGAAGTCCTGAGTAACCAACATGTGCCAATCCTTTCTGGAAAAACCGAGAACCTTAGCTCATGCCCACATTATGCAGAACATATCTTTGTGCACAGGTTACAGTGTTAAGTAAAGCATGCGCCTCTGTGTAATTTGTCTCTGGAGAAAGTTATCACCTGAGGCAAAGGGTGAGTGTTCAGTGTTATAATTCCTTTGCCTTCATAGCTGGCATCCAGAATAATTCCAGTACATCAGGAGAGATTTACCTACCAATTCCACAGGAAGGTTGTAGTAGGCTAGGACAGTAGGTTGGGATAAGGTGACAGATCTGGAATCAGAGGTTGGAGTGGGTGGGGACCATTACAGAAAGCCATCTTTCCTACAGAATTTCTCAAAAGCAAGATCTCCCAGCTGGGAAATTTTTACCTTTTCCTGTTCACCTCTCCCTCAACCTCAAATGCCTTTCCTTAAATGTAGAGAATAGTTGAGGATGGGCTGGTATGATTAATGCCAACCTGTCTGGAGTGTATCTCCATCACTCCACAGTCTTTCCATTTTTCTTAGATGCTGAGAAAATGCTTTTCACAGCTATGATGACACAGCCAGAAATATCACCTTTTGAAGACATCATAACCGTGAGCTATGACACTCTTTTGGCCGTTAGAAGGTTATTTGCTGTAGCCATTAAATATAGCACTGTCATTCTCACTCACCTGAGCCATATTTTCTCCTTCAATAGATTATCCATAAATATAGGCTCAGGTACAAATAGAAATAATGAACATTCACAGCTGAAGAAGACATACACAGCCAAATCCTGCTGGAGGGCAAGGAAGCAAACCCTTCCCCAGAGGAGCTCTGCAGAACTCCATAGATGCCACATTTCCCCAGGGATTCTAAGGACCCTCCCCCCTCCCTCCCCTCCAGTCAACATGACTTCAGTAACCTATCAACATAGCTCTCGCACCTTCCAGATTCCAAGGCTGTTCCAAACTACCCATGTAGTAGACAAGTCTATTTTGCTGCCATTTGGTAATGAGAATGACTTATTAATAGTAGTATAGCACAGGCTTTAATTCCAATTAATGTTACTATTGTTAACAATTTATTCCATATGTCTAAAAGCTACAATTTCTGAAGGGCTGAACAAGCAGATACTACCCTCAGTTAATGTAAATAATATTTTTTATATTCCAATCTGATGTTTCATTGAGCGATTTCCCTGGAAGCCTAGAGAACTGGAGCGGTGTAGTCACAAACTAGAGCCCTCTTTAGCTCTTGCAAGAGTGAGAGAAGAATGTGATAATTAGATGAGAGATGGCATCGCACAGATGATTAATTTTGCAGGCATTTGTAGAGAAAGATGATTAGAAATTCCCTGTGATTGATAGGATTTACCTGGTCTCAGGGAGAAGGAAATCTACAAAGAGCTTTTATCTGATTTCTTAAAAGTGGGATCTAAAGTGTGAGTAGAAGATAAAAAGGCAGGGATATTCCTGACATATATGGATCTCAGTCATGTCATCTAACAATGAGAAAACTAAAATGAGAAAATTAAGGCTGGGAAATAACTTGCAGATTGTGTACTATAGTGAAGTCATGATTCCTGAGGATGATCTATCCATCTAGAAACTGCCTTTGTCCACAAATGTTTGTGTTCTGGACTTTTAAAATATCCTGACTCAGTGAGAAGAAAGACCGGGGAAAAGACCATGAGTGTCATGGGACTTAGTGTCATTACATCGCTCAAGACAGATCTGTCCTCACAGAGAGACATTAGCTCATCTCTGAGCTGAGTCTTTGTCTTCCTGCCTAATTTTCAGAGTTGATATATTTGACTAGTGAAGATGACATGCCTGGTACAGAGGCACCTTGTCCATAAAAGGATATTCTTTCTATGCATTACATGTTCATACTTCCAATAGGTTAAATACTGTCATGTGGATATAGCTGTTTTTAGAATAAAGTGTTATTAAGTTTTTGACACTAGAAGTACATGTCATATTTAAATGTCAGCTAAATGTGTTACATATTTTCATCAGATTCCAGGTATTTAGTGAAATATCTTCCCTGAAGCTATAACATGTACATAACACTCATATACATATGCCTACAAATGTTCTTGCAAGAAAGAAGAGTGAAGGAAGAGAAGGAGGGAGATAAAGTTTGTTCATACATGATATTATAAGAAATGCATCTTGAGATCTGACCATTAACAAGCCAGCATTGGAAGGGAGCTACACAGAGTGTGTGAAGAGATGTGCTTTACCTCATTTTCATTCTGGACCATCTGTTTGCCAGGCAGTAGCTGCAAAGAGCCTCCAGTGACTGCCAATTATTGTTAGAATAAAACCCTGAGTCCTCCTCAGAGCCCAGAAAGTCCTTCTTGGATTGGCCCTGGTTAGCTCTTACACATTTCCCACTGTTTTTGCTCACTCTCCCAACATCTTCAAAGACCCATATATTGCTGGCTGAGAGCCATGGCTGCTTCTCTGCACACTTCTCTGTGCTACTCTCCTTGTGGGTCTCTCCTTGATCACCCTTTCCAAGATTACTCACTTCCAAGATTCCTTCAAGATTCCTTCAAAGCTTACTTCAAAGGCCTTCTCATTGATCACCCCTTCTAAGATAACTCACTTCCAAGATTACTCCCTTTTCTTTTCTGGCCCATTGTCTTGCTTTATTCATAAGAATTAAAATGATCTGATTAAAGCAAAATAAACTATAATGTATAATAAAACATAATGTACATGTATATATATGTGCGTACATATGTACTAACAATACTGTTCATATTTCAAGTGCTGTCCAATACTGTCTTTCATTTGTTATACTCATTGAGCTTATGTGTCTCTCAAGGAGGGATATCTGTTCTCCACAGGGATAGACTTTATTTGTTTTAAGCTGTAACCCTCACACATAATGCATATTGATTTAGCACTTTTTGAATGAATGACCAAAAGCAGCAAGAAAATATTTATTTTCTTATTTATTTACTTATTAATTTATAGTTACCTTCATAAATTTTCTAAGCTGGTTGAGAACTAGAACATTCCTAGAGATTGTCATTTGTCTACATGGCTCCTTTCTCCCTCCCACATCATGTCCATATTCATTCAATATGACAGTTACTCTGAACTTTTTGTTATAATTCTCTCTCTCTATAACTCTAATATATGTATATCTAAAATTATAAATTGCTTAGAGTTTTTTATTTGTTATTTTTTTTCATGCCATTTAAAAAGAACATTGTCCTGCAAGGAATTGCCCAGAACATTTTTTTTTTTTGCATTCAATTTTATATTCTTGTATGCATTAATATTATTTGAGTATTATTTTACTTTTATATTTTATGTATCATATTGATATATGAGCATTGTCAATATTTTCACAGTTGTATAGTTTTATTTCCTTTTGTAACTATTTTCATATTGTCTTAAGTCAATATTCTAGTATGGCTCTTACTCATGAGTCGAGACTATTTGGCAGAATCCTTCAGTGATTTATCCCAAGCTGTTGATCAGTAAGTGAGGATCAGGGCTGAGATCTCTACTGAGAAGTCTTAGAGATTTGTAGGGACATTTTGAATGTACCGCTCGATCATTCAGTTAGCAAGTTAATGTGCTCCGTCATGGCTTGCTCTTTTCCTGAGGCCGCCCCTCCCAGCTTTTCAGCCCTGGTTTACTTTTGAGTCTCCCCTGTAAACCCAGTCAGTCCCATTTATCTTTCCAAAGCAACTGTAACAGAGAAAGAAGTATATTAATTACTCCAGCTGGTGGTGTTTTAAATACAATCCCCCCAAAGATTCACTGTAAGAGACTTCGTTGACAAATAGGCTTGGGAATTAGTGTTCTGCCCTGTTGTCACCATATTGTATTGCCACATTTTAACTTTCCCACAGTGCTTCAGCTCCACATTCATGGTTAGTGTGTGTGTGTGTGTGTGTGTGTGTGTGTGTGTGTGTGTGTGTGGTGTATTGTTTTTTTGTATTTGCCAGTCCTGGGGCTTGAACTCTGGGTCTACGTGCTATCCCTGTGCTCCTTTTGCTCAAGGTTAGTGCTCTACTACCTGACCAAAGCTTCAGTTCCAGTTTTTTTTTATTGTGACTAATTGGTGATAAGAAACTCACAGGTGTTTCTGCCCAGGCTGGTTTAGAAGCCTGACCCTCAGATCTCAGCCTCTTGAGGAGCTTGGATTACAAGTGTGAGTCACCAGTATCCAGCTTTCATGGTTCTTTCTTGGAGAGCTGTCCTGCCTTCCAGACCGGCATTTGGTTTTCTCTAGAACCTTTGCTCTTTTATGAAAATCTGGCTATTTTGTGATGTTGCCTTGATTTTCTCAGTCTTCTTTCTGGAGAAATATGACTATCCACCTTCGGCATGATCTCCAAGACTTGCTAGTGTCTCAATCCTTTACTCTGTAGCCTCACTTTTCTGGTCCTAATTCGAGTAATTCCTGAATTTAAGTAAGAGATTATTGGATTTCTGTGTCAGATACTTTCTTCAAGCTGAGCATCCGGAATTAATCTCTTATATAGCCACAAATTCTTCACATTTGCAAAATAAATTGCTGAAATTAGTCACAGGGGAGCTCTTTGTGGATTCTTTTGAGGAACCTCCATACTACTTTCCAAAGTGGTTGAACAAGTTTACACTCCCACCAATAACGCAGTAAGGTTCTCTTCTGTCCACATCCCCTCCAGCATCTGTTGTTATTAGAGTTTTTGATTATAGCCATTCAAAGTCCAGAGAGTCTGTAGCTAACTGGTAGTTATTGGAGTATAAAGCTCCAATATATTAGAGTAACATAAATTTGAATAACAAAAGTATTATAGTTTGAGAAAAAGTGATCACATGTACACGCCACCTCATGTGTGATGCAGCATCAGACTTTGATATTGAGAGTACACATTGACATACTTCATATTTTTCAAGCCAATTTCAGAATATGTACTCTTCAAACATTTGTGTATTTTGACACTATATAGCTACTGTAGAAACATTGGTAAGATTATTCATTTTATTTTATTTTTTCATTACAGTACTAGGACTTGAACTCAGGTCCTTAAGCTTTCACTTAGCATTCTTGCTCATGGCTGGTGCTCTACCACTTGAGCTGTGTTCCAATCCAGCATTTTTCTAGTTAATTGGAGATGGAATCTCATAACCCTTTCTACCAAGTCTAGCTTCAAACTATAAATCCTGCAGATCTCAACCTCCTGAGTAGCTAGGATTACATGTGTAAGACACTGGCATCTGGCAGAAGATTACTTAAAATAAACTTTATGGACAAAGATATTCACTGAAGCTTTTCCTAGTTATAAAAATATAACAACCAAAATCTATTTGAATGATCAATAAATTAATTGTGTTACTTCCATTAGAATAGTCTTACATTCATTTTTATACTAACTCTAAAAAGTGGCATTATGATGTTAAAATATTATATGAAAAAAGGTGAAAATCATATGAACAGCACAATCAACCTACTTTTCTCATCATCTATCTGAAGAAATAATGTTGGTAGGAATCCTCTAAAAACTAAAAAGTGGTGGAATTAAAGCTCTCTTCTAGTTTTCCAGCTCTTCTGCATCATTTTTATAGGTAGAAAAGAAATAACCAAACTAAAATAAATCAAACATGACACCTTGTCAATTATGAACACAAATAAAAGGCAGAGAGTAAAGACTGAGAAAACCAGCCTCAAAGAGATTTAAACCGCCTCCTTCCCTGCCTAGATCTCTTGCCCTGTGGAGATCAGAGCAGGAAAGCTCTTTCTAGTTGCTTGTGAAACATCTGCTTTGGAGATCAAATTCAAGAGTAGAAATAAGCCCGAGATATAAAATGATTTACTCTATGGAGAAAGCAGACTTTCAAATCAGATGGAATTGAGGGATATGTTAACATGCATTAAATGTCTTTCGAAGTGTGTCGGGCACATAGTAATTGCTGAAATGCTGAGATGTTATTGTCGTCATTTGTCAGGACAGGCTATTGATAGAGGTGGCCCTCAGTTTAAGAAAATACGTAATGATACATGATGAGAATGATGAAATAATAATAATGAAATTCGTAATGATAAAACTCTATTATGTCTTACATGAAAACAAATTCTAAGTAAAATCCAAATGCCACAAAAATGAGTCTATATCTAATTGAAAGGAAACTCAGGGTACAGAAGTTCTCTGTTAGTGTAATATCAAAGAGAGAACCCATCAGTATAAGCAATTAAAAATTTCTGTGAGAATAAAAATAAAAGGAATGATAGTCTAGGGTGAACTCATAAAATAGCCATTTCTGTATGATATATGCTTATTTTCTCTTTCACCCCTCACTACATAAGTTAGTGATCTCATTAAGACAAAGCTCAAACAAATCTATAAAGAAGAAACAAGTACTCCAATAAAGCATGGAACAAATGATAAGAATAGGAAAACAAATTATGTCCATATGTAATTAAGGTATATTTTTGTCTTTATAAGTAACTAAAGGAATGTGAATTACAACATGAAGTACCAGATGTATTTTTTCATATGGCTTAACAAAGATAAAAATAAATATCTGATATATATATATATATATATATATATATATATATATATTTTGGTCCGGTCGTGGGGCCTGAACTCTGGGCCTGGGCACTGTCCCTCAGCTCTTCAGCTCAAGGCTAGCGCTCTACCACTTGAGCCACAGCGCCACTTCCAGCTTTTTTCTTTTTGCTTATGTGGTGCTGAGGAATTGAACCCAGGGCCTCATGCATGCAAGGCAAGCGCTCTACCACTGGGCCACCTTCCCAGCCCCAATATCTGATATTTTTGAGATTGAGTTTGTATGTGGGTTTTGTAGAATTTGGTAGAAATACTTCGGAAGATTTCTGTTGTTAAAATTGTAGCAATGAGTTTGATTTACCTTATGCTTATGGAAAGCATAACCCTTTTAATAATAGGAATATAAACGCCAAGGAAAAAACGGTACAGAAGTTTTAATGTATATGCTTTTTTTCTGTTTCATTTAATAAGTAAAAACATTAGTTTAACCATAAGAATCTTTGAATTGTTTGGAAATATCCGGGGATATATATATATATATATATATATATATATATATATATATATATATGCATATATGTATGCATGTATGTTTGTATGTATACATGGTTTATGTATATATATGTATCTTTGGAAGCTTTGGAATATTTATAAATATGTATGAAACATTTACATTAAATGCTAATAAGATCTAGTCCTTAAAAAATAAGCATCATCTCAAATTAATAAAATCATTAAGTTTAATAGAAATATAGAAAGACTGTGGTATAATACTCCACATTTCTCTCTCCCAACTCCTCACAAAAGAACTCACATGTGAATATAAATTAATGAAAGCTTTTGGAGGAATAACAGGTCATTTGTAAAGTACTAAAAATTGTAAATATGCTTTGACAGAGAAGCCTCACTTTTGATAATGTACCCTAAACCAGAGAAGTGTTCAGAGTCGTTTTATAAGGGAATTCATTGAAGTGTAGTTAGTAATACTGAGAAATTGGAAATAAATATCACTAGATGGGATAGACTAAAATTTAGGCTGTTTGGGATAGAATATATTGCATGAGATTTGATGCATATTTACTGAGTTTACTTAAAATAGTATGTCCATAGTGTTCTGAAAGTGAAAAGTCAGCTGCAATGAAATATATTTATTATGATTCTTTTAACATAAAAATGCACATAAACAAACATGCCAGAATATAATCAACTGCCAGGAAAAATATATGATGACAGGCTCACAGTGTCTACTTCTAAATGTAAAATCACAAAGAATTTTCCCTTTCCCCTATGTCTTTACACACAATAGTATTATTTATTGAGTTTTGAAATAATCAGACTTTTCATTTCAGCTATTGCATTTACTGTCTCCTTTTACCTGACACCCTCACTCACAACTCCCTGGAAACAGAGCCAGAGATCAGAAGTGGTGGGCACATAGCTAGAAAGCCGAAAGTCCAGGAAACAGAAAAGCCCACAATGCATGCATTCATAAGCTGGTTAATGCCGTGTGCAACAGGGTTCCATTCCACTGGGGTCTCTTCTCAGTATTGTCCCACAGAGGTGCAGGAGTGCAGAAGCCTTTGAGCATCAAGTCTCACTACTCCCTGGTAGAAGGTTGCCCAGGGTGTTGGTTCTTTTGAGCTCCCCTACATGGGGTCAGAGCAGACTGCTGTAGCGCCAGAGGCAAATTCTCAGGCAGAGAAGCAGGGAGCTGAGTCTGCTTGAGAGGGGAGGTGATGTAGTGGTGTTCCCTGGAGCTGCAGCTGAACTCCCGTGGAGAGCTCAGAGTGGATGTGGTGCAGAGCACCAACTGCCTGGGATGCTTTGGCATCCCAGGACTTTTTTTTCCAGCATCACAAAAGGCTCACCTGCTCTTCCTTAGCTCTGTGGATCATAGTCTCAGCAGAGTCACCAGAGTGATAATTCTAAAATGGAGCCCATTGTGCCAAACCTCTACTCAAAACCTCATATGTGTCAGTAAAACAGACAGATGATCCTACAAACAAAGCCACCCCAAAGCTTAGATACTTCACAGGCAGTGGTTGATCCAGCTTCCACGAAGCTATATCCACAACTCTACTCACTGCCAGCTCTGTTCCTCCGCCGCACCCAAAGCCATGGCATTAGTCCCTACTTCATGGAAAGCTTCTCTCTTCCACATATGTACCAAGCTCTCTCTCTCTCTGTCTTTTTCTGTCCCTCTCCCTCTTTCTCTCTCTTCCTTTCCCTCTCCCTCCCTCTCTCCCTTCCTCTCTCTGTCTCTGTGTCTCTGTCTCTGTGTCTCTGTCTCTGTGTCTCTGTCCCTGTGTGT
Organism: Dipodomys spectabilis; assembly: GCF_019054845.1. NCBI lineage: Eukaryota > Metazoa > Chordata > Mammalia > Rodentia > Heteromyidae > Dipodomys > Dipodomys spectabilis. The sequence continues at coordinate 22,651,428 of NW_024870701.1, read as the reverse complement.
CTGTGTCTGTCTGTCTGTCTGTCTGTCTGTCTCTCTCTCTCTCACTTCATTCAGGCATCTGCCCAGTTAGTCCTTTCTCAGAGTAGCTTTCCATGACAATCTTTTGCAGAATAGCAAAGCTCTGGATTGTTGCTTTCTCTTTCTATTGTTTTTCTCCATTGAAGGGGAATCGCCATTTGACAAGGCTAGAAAGGAAGTCTACTGCATTGCTGGTGGGAGTGTAAACTTGTTCAACCACTTTGGAAAGCAGTATGGAGGTTCCTCAAAAGACTCCACATAGACCCAGCAATCCCACTTTTGGGCATTTACCCAAATGATCACAAACAAGGCCATACTAAGGCTACCAGCACAACTATGTTTATCACAGCATTATTTACCATAACTAAGATATGGAACCAACACATATGCCTCTCAGTAGATGAAAAGATCAAAAAAATGTGGTAAAAATTTTATTAAGTAAAGTAAGCCAGGCCCAAAGAAACATAGGTCCCATGGTTTCCCTTATTTGCAATAACTAGTACATGTGTAGGACAAGCAGAAAAGGTTAAAAGGTATGTACATATGACCATATAAAATGATGTTAAGTGAAATGAGCCCCAAGATAGGGACACAAATGTCTTTTTTTCTTTCTTGCTATTGTTTCTAATGTATTTATAATGTACCATGCATTTTTTTCTTTGTATGTTCCTCCCCCATGGTATAACCCCTGTTTTCACAGTATTTGATGTCAGTGCCCTGCATCTTGTATATACACTTCTCTAATTTGGGGAGGGGAAGAGAAAAAACATGCTTAAATAGGGATACAGGTTGACCCATTGGAACAATGAGATGTACAAAACACTTATATTTACAACTTTACAACTGCGCTCGGGGTGGATGTAGTTGTGGAGGTGGGAGGGAAGGGATGGTAGGGGGAAAACAAAGGAGGAGGCAACAATGCTCAATAGGAAAAGTGTTCATTACCTTGCTATGTAACTGTAATCCCTTTGTACAGCATTTTTACAATAAAAATGTACAAAAGATTGGTAACCCTCTGTACATCATCTTTACAATAGAAAATAACATAATTAAAAAAGTTGTCCGGTTTCTTACCCGCAGTAGGCTAGAAGCTTTATTAGGACTGACCTATTCCTTTATATTACGTTCTGTTACTATCATTATTTCCTCTGCGCCTAGACGATTGTATGCATCTATGAAGCATTTATCAAGCACTTAGTGAATGTTGAATAAATGAATGATTGAACAAAGGACTCCCCAACTTCCAAAGGAAGGATAGAAAAAAGTAGAGAATATACGAATAAGCCAGGATCCTTCCTTGGTGTTTTCTGTTTAGCAGAGTCAGTCTTAACTAACCTTCCATAGTTTTGACAATTTGCTTCGTCTAACTGGTTAGTTAGTGTGCAGCTTTTGGGCTGCCAGGGTATATAGAATCAGCCATTGTTAACCCAGTAGTCAGGTATTGATTTCTGTAAGTTGTCTGCTCCCAGGGCTGTCTGCATCCTGGCAATTCCAGTCAACATGACCTGTCTTGGGCAATCAGCTCTCTGAGGATGGGCGAGTGCTCTCAGTACATTCTTAGAATAAATTCTGATTGACTCTGTGCTTGTCTCCTGGTCAGGCCTAGCGAAAGAACCTGGTATGCTGGCACTATGCCTTGCAGCCCAGACTTCTTGGCAACACACCTTCCCAGAAGCCAAGACAAAAGTCATCCTTCCATCAGCACCTTTCCCAGCACCTTGCTGGTTCTGGATTCCTGCCCCAACCTCCACCCTGCCTCATTGCCATGGCTGCTTATAAAACATGAGGTCCACCCACGACTCTCTTCTTCCATGATTCACCTGAATTAATAACAAGGCTACACAAATAAGAAATGATCATATCTTCTTGCCAAGGAATGTGGAGTGCTTGGAAATGTGCCCGGGGAATCTGTCCTTAGCACCCAGAGACACCAAAGGTCACTCCTTTACACAAGAAAGGAAAATAGAGTTTGTGTTAGAAATTTCTAGCACATTCCATGGAAGGGAAATGAAACAGAAGCCCAAACTTCTGTTTAATCCAGTGGCATTTAATCTGGTTTGATATCAAACATGTCTATTCAGAGCTCTTCTATTGCTCTTCCATCCCATCCCATAGTAACTGATGCACACTTAAGTAGTTTAGAAATCCACTTTCTGAAATACTGTATTAGAAGTTTAGTTTTTAAACTGAATTTCCAAGAGATTCTAGCATAATTTGATTCTTTCTCTACCTTTCCTCTTGGATTCCGAGTTGAACATGAATCATATGAAAACATTAGGGAAAAATGTTTCTATACTTGTTAATTCACTATACTTAAATGACACAAGGGAATTCAGTGTGTTTAATGATCCAAGTAGGAAGCAACCCACGGTTTTCTACACAGAGATAACCTTAAATAATTTGTGGTTTTCCCAAATGTCATTTCATGAATTTTGTAATTCATGAAATGGAATTGAAAGGGATTTCATGTAGGCCTTATTTACCATTTTGAGATTCGACTGCCAAGTTGTAACAATAAAGAAAACATGAATTTTTATAATTGAAAATAAACATAAGGATGTGAACAGAATCACATATAGCTCACAAAATAATAAATAATCAGTACATAATTTATTAACATTACCTATTTTTTTCTATTTTTCCTTTTTGTCATTCAGATAATCTTTCCACTTTCTTATCCTTTTCCTGGAATGCATTTTATTCTTAGAATTATGTGTGAAGACTGTACTCAAGTGTTTGAGGTATACCACATAAATATGCAGCTTTTGTTTTTAAGAAAGCAAATACTTCAAGACATGGTTTATATTGCATCCATAAAAGCTAATTTGTATAGCATTCACTACCAATCATGTAAGAACCTAACAATTTTGACAGGCTTTTCTTGTGCTGAACATTTTGTTAAATATTTTTCATGTATATTATGTAATTTCATTCAAGCAAGATGCATATTCATATGTAGTACTTTAGCAGATTAGACAACAAAGTATCTTCCTGGTTTGGTTTGATTGGGGGAATATGAATTTTCTGGCCTTCTACATTCTGTATAAGCCTGGAATGCACACATTATTTATTTAAAAAGTATTTTTGGATCTCCTATTCCAGACAAGAAGATTAATTGGAAACTGTGCTAGGAGAAACTACTGAAAGGAACTACAGAAAGGAAGGCAAGATTTGAACCCTTCTCCTGGGATTTGAAATGTGATTGTATATATTACTAAAGCAGTTATCAAACCTAGTGGCTTGACAGAAGTCCTTCCCAACAGTGTTTGATGGGCTATCTTCTATCCAGGCATTTGTGGATCCAGCACATTCTGTGCTTTTGCAGTCCTTTTTGCTATGGAGAGCACTTCCTTTCTGGAAGGTTGATGGGGAAAAGAAATGAGATAGGCTGGGCTAGGCCAGGCCATAGAGCATTTCATTCAATTCTATTGTCAAGGACTTCCTGAGTCCCTCTGGAAGGATTCTAGAATATATCCTACATAATTTCCAGGAAGGCTGGACTGTGAAACCTTACAGAGGGCAGAAACAGAAATAACAGTATCATGGAGGCTTCACTCTTCTGGGCCTCTCCTAGCCATTATATAGGATACCTGTGCCTGCCTTTGGGTGACAACACCTACAATCAGTCTTGTCATTACACTAGGTCAATGGTCATGATATCCAGGAAATGCAAGTTCTCTCCATGAAGTTATTTGTGCACCCTCTTCACCTTACCCTGTAGTAACACAGAAACTCAGAGAGATTTGTATCTTCTCCCTCATCTACTATACATACCTCACTCACCCTCTTTGTACTCCAGTGGACTATGTGAAGCAGGAACACTGTCATTGTTGTAAAATACTCTCATTTGAAATCCTGTTGTGCATCCTTATAAAGGATTCTTATAACTAGGGTTGGGAGCCTTATTGTGTCTCCTAGGGAATTTTGTGTGTTGGCTCTGCTGGTCACACTTCTTTGTGTTTCTCCATATGGTCACATCTGAATTTGATGTAGGGAAGTTTGTCCTCCTTCAGGATTGCTCAGCATCTGTTCCCTGTTTTCTATTTGGGAAACTTTGGCGTCTCAAAGGTTGTTGCAAGTCTTAGGTAGTTACAGCCTTTTTTCCCCCACAATACATTTCCCTCAAAAATGTGACATGATTGACTTCTAGTCACCTCTGTCTACTAGTAGCCAGAGGTGAGACTGTAAGCAAATATCTTTTCCTAATGATGATTCTCAAAACCTGAGCTGCATTTTTCTTGTTTCATATGGATTCCTAAACGAAATGGACAGCAAGCTTGCAAGTGAGGTAAAAAGAGCTAATATCGTTAACCTGATCTTTAGCAATTGTCTGAGTTACAAATAAAAAAGCTTACTGGATGATCCCAATAAGCAACCTTTCTCCCATAAAAAATAGAGTAAACATAAGCCTTCAAGTCAAATGCCGTAACTAGAAAGTTTAAAAGTAGGGTACTCTCTAATACATGAAATAATCACCCTTGAAGGAAATGTATTTATGACATTCCAGTTTTTTTCATGCTTGCTACTGTAGAAAGGGTGTAGCCCATCTCTTCTCTTAGGAACTTATTAAAAGCAGAAATACAAAATCAACTGAATGATTTTAGAAGTCACTCATTTTCATTTATCACCACTCCACAGCATCCTGCAAGCCCAGCATTTATAGCATGTTAAACACTCATTGTCGCAAAGTTCAATGTTTATTTTTTATGTTTTTGATTGGTCATGGGGCTTGAACTCTGGGCCTGGGCGCTGTCTCTCAGCTCTTCAGCTCAAGGCAAACACTCTACCACATGAGCCGCACCACTTCTGATTTTCTGGTGGTTAATTGGTGATAAGAGTCTCACAGACTTTCCTGTCCAGGTTGGCTTTGATCCATGATCCTCAGATCTCTGCCTCTTGAGGAGCTAGGATTACAGGCATGAGACACTGGCACCGGGCTGCAAAGTTCAATTTTGAGGCTAGTAATTCATGAATAAGAATCTATCTTTTCTCATTCTTTTGTCCATGTAGCCCAAATACTCCCTCTGTTAAATTTCCTAAGTATATTCATGAGTCATTTATTTGCATTTAGGCATTCAGCAGGCTTTTGGAATGTGAAACTTGAATGTATTATTGTCTAAAAGTGCATTATAAAAGAGAAAGCATCTTACCAACCAAATGAGTCCTAGGTCATACACAGGCTTTGGAAATGAATGGGATCAAGTTCTTGGGCTGGGTATCAACCTATGGACAATCTTGTTGAGCTCCTGGTGAGGTGGCTGAGGAAGCTTGAGGGTAGAACATAGGTTCACTGAATTGTTGACAGAGGTGACCTGATGTGATGGAGAATTTGACATTTCTTTGGAATCCATAGTTTTACTATTTTGAGAAGACAACATCAATAAGAGAAAGGATCCCAATTTTGAAGTTGTTAGGTTTTGTGCCTTTTATGAGCTGTATAACTCTGAGCAAGCTACCTAAGTTCTTCTTGCTCATTTTTCTCATCTGTAAAATGTGGGATAATGATGACACATGCTTCATAGCATTATGAGAAGGATCAAACGGACTAATGAATGGGAAAGTGCTTTTCAAATGGCAAAGCAGTTTCAAATGTAAGTTGTTATTATAATTGGCCCTCAATAAATGCTCTTTGATAATAATGGTAAGTGTCTAATCCCATTCTCCTTCCCTGGAGGATTGTGGATATGAGGTACCAATAACACAGGAAGATGATGTTCTGTTGGAACCACTTCCTATCTACCTTGGGAGACTGTTGCTCAAAGGAGTACAGGAATGACAAGCCCCTGGCACTGTTTCTTTAGGCAGAGATTTTTACCTTGATAAACTTTGTTTTGTTATAGAAGATGGCATCTGTGTACCTGTAAGTAGGAAATGAATTGGGCTAGGAGTTTTAAAATAGGTTTTAATTTCTTCATTATTGTGGCTCATATATTTGTTTAACTAAGAAAATATTATTATGAGTCTATGATATATCAGACACTGCACTAATCTGCTGTAACTGTGTAATTGGATACTTTAACCCCCTCTTTCATATTAACAGAAACTTGAGAGAGTCATTAACCCACTTACCGCATCAATTGACTCAACCACTCCTAGTGATCAGTCCTACCTTGCCTTCCTGACACAGCTTTTAAGAGAGAATAGCGAAGAGAATGCTTGATTAAAAAATAAAAGTGCTGGACAATTATGAGGTGTGAGGATACTGTTTGCCTTCCTTGAATTTTTATTGGCATGTGGCAGGGCTACTGTGCTACAGTGTCTACAAAGGCAAGCTGATTGTAAAGCAAGGGAAATTGCTTATGGTTTACAGACCTTTTGAGACATGCCAGTAACTGAACCCAACATTCTTTCATTGTTAGTGTGAAGTTAAGGACATTAAATAATGATAGTGAATTCAAGGAGAGAGTAGGTGTGGGAAAAATGAAATCTGGCTAGAGATTTTAGCATTCTGTCTCCCAGGAATGGGCAGACAGGGCAAGGCAAGTCATGAATACTCTGGGAATCTTGAGATGGCATAGCAATGCAAAATTAGTTTTGGTAGTAATATTAGTTAGCATTTATGCCACACTTTGTTTTGAAAGTACTTTACAATGGTTAATTTGTTAATTACATCCCTGTGAATTAGGTCAGCATTGTTATTTCTCTTTCACCCCATTAATCCCTTCTTCTTCTTAGCTAGCTGAGGTCCTTAGTCATCAAGTCAAACATTTAGCAAACAGTTGGGTGGGTCCTCATAAAACAATGTGTTGTCCTTAAAGGGCAGACCTATGAAGGGGAAGATGATTCTCTGTCATTTCCTCCTTTTTAATGCTAAGCAGTCTAACTTATGAGATCTTAGTCTGTGGAAAAACAAGTTAGAGTACCTTGAAAACGTCACTTTGTGTATTTATTCTCACACTGCAGGGTTCATTAGAAAACCCCAGAGAAAGGTGTGCTCTGGTGTGACTTCTGCCACTTACTAGGAGTGTTAATTCAACAAGCTCCTCCAAGATTCTATGCTTGAGAGTTCAGTTTTGTAAAATAATAGTTCTACCTGCTATATTTTGAGAGTGATACAAAAATCATAATTTAAGGAAGAATGTTTGGCAGACACTAATATGATAGGCTAGCTTTAGTGATATCAAGTTAGTGATAACATTAATCTAAGTTGTCAACTACAAATCTTCTCTTATACATATGGCTGACATTGCTAATTGATCACATCCCTAGGCTAGGTCTTAGAATCCTTTTCAATAAACATTTTAGCTATGAGTGCTGACTGATTGGAGTTGATACTGACAAGAAAAATACTTGCTAAACCCAAGTCAAACCCACTTTTCTTTTTATATATGGGTTCGTGTTCTTAACCAAGTTCCAAGTATTGATTTCTGTTTCAGCCTCTGAATGACTTCTAGTTTTTTATTTGAACAATGAAGAGTCCTAGAAATATTATTATCACTAACATGTGGGATGATTGAAGCATTGGTTTTATTCTGTTTATTTTTTATTTTTTAAATTCCATTTAGTATTTTCATGAGGACATTTGAGTAAAAGTTAGGTGGATGAAGCAAAGTCGGTCACTCATTACTTTAGGACTGATCTTATGAAAGTGATAGGCTGTTGTGCCGGGCTATCCATACCAAACTGGTATCATTACCAACCCAGTCTATTGTGTATCTGCAGAATAGATGGGGAGTGTAAAAGACTGTTCTGAAACCAGTATGGTTTCAAGTAAGAGTTTGTCAGTAAGAATCATTTGGAAATCATTTGTTTATCTGGATGATTTCTCTTCTTTCTTTTCTTTTCTGGAAAGCAATAAGGAAGGTCCTCAAAAAACTAAATGTATGGCTAGTAAAGATCTTCTCCCAATCTGTGGGCTTTCTATTGATCTTGCTAGCTATGTCATTTGCCCTGCAGAAGCTCTGCAACCTTATACAATCCCATTTGTCCAACCTTTCTTTGATTTGTTGTGTTTCCGGGTCTCTATTCAGAAAATTTCGGCCTGAGCCGAGGAGACCCAGGGTTTCTCCTATTCCATCCTGTAATGTTTTCAGAGTGTCTGCTTTGAGTTCAAGGGTCTCATATCTAAAATATACTTGGAACTCAAAAAATTAAACCACCCAACAACAAATCCTCAAAGAAACAACTGCCCAATAAGTAAGTGGGCGAAAGACCTAAAGAGAAGCTTCTCTGAAGAAGAAAGAAGGATGGCCAATAGACACATGAAGAAATGTTCAACATCCCTAGCCATAAAAGAAATGCAAATCAAAACAACATTGAGATATCACCTCACTCCAGTTAGAACAGCAAAAATCAAGAACTCTAACAACAACAGATGCTGGAGGGGATGTGGACAGAAAGGAACCTTACTTCATTGTTGGTGGGAATGTAAACTTGTTCAACCACTTTGGAAAGCAGTATGGAGGTTCCTCAAAAGACTCCATATAGAGCTCCCCAATGACCCAGCAATCCCACTTTTGGGCATTTACCCAAATGACCACAAACAAGGCCACACTAAAGCTACCAGCACAACTATGTTTATTGCAGCATTATTTACCATAGCTAAGATATGGAACCAACCCAGATGCCCCTCAGTAGATGAATGGATCAAGAAGATGTGGTATATATACACAATGGAATTCTATGCCTCCATCAGAAAGAATGACATTGCCCCATTTGTTAGGAAATGGAAAGGCTTGGAAAAAATTATATTAAGTGAAGTAAGCCAGGCCCAAAGAAACATAGGTCCCATGGTTTCCCTTATTTGCAATATCTAGTATAGGTATGAGTCAAGCGGAAAAAGTCAGAGAATGTGATGTTAGGAAAACGAACCCTCAAATATGTATTTTAATGTTTTTGTTTCATTCATGCATGTGTTTCTAACGCATTTATAATATTATTTCTTTGTTGCTTTGTATGTCCCTCCCCCACAGTGTAACCCCTGCTTTCACTATATTTGATGTCAGTATAACATGTGGAGGAGACAGGGACAAACAAGTCGTTTAAGGATTCAGGTGGACCTGTTGCAACAATGAGAAGTACAAAATGTCATGTCAAAACCAGCTTTACAATGTCGGTGGGGGGGAGGGAGGGGGGGTATGATTGGGTGGGGGGGAGGGGGGAGGCTGGGAAGGGAGGTGAAGGGTAAACAAAGGAGGAGGCTGCAATGCTTGGTAAGAAATGTATGCATTTTCCTGCCCATGTAATTGTAACCCCTCTGTACAGTATGTTTTCAAATAAAATAAAATAAAATAAAATAAATAAATAAAAAACTAAATGTAGAACTATGATTCAGCAACTCCACTCTTTTATCCAAAAGATTACAAACTTGGATACAGTAAACCCACCAGCAAAACCATGCTCAGTGTAACACTATTTACCACCATCAAAGTATGGAATCTATCCAGATGCTCCTCGAAGAATGGATCAAGAAAATGTTTATATATATATATATATATATATATATATATATATAGAGATAGATAGATAGATAGATAGATATAGATAGGTATAGATATAGATATATCCCCAATAGAATTTTACTAATGCATTTGAAAGAATGATATTACAACATTTGCAAAGAAATGGAAGGACCTGGAAAAAGTCATATTTAGTGAAGTAAGTCAGGCCCAAAGAGACAACGAATATGTTTATCCTCTCACATGTGGAACCTAGAATTAATTTATAAATGTTTAAGTAAACACTTCAGGGTGTTATCCAAGTGTACATAGTTATATTAATTAAAATATGATGGATTGAGTGGAGAATTCAAGCAGTGCAACTCTTTAGAAAGGTGAGCATATAGTCCAACTGTTATACGGGAATTCATTCATGAGATGAAGAGAAGCCACATTTTGAGAAAGGAAGCCAGTGACTGAAAGCAGACACATGTCTCCCAACACCTTGAAGCTTCAAATGCACTTAATTCTGTTAGGAAACTGATCCATGAGGGTAGTAAAGAAAGAGCAGAAAATCAGTCTCAACCAACCAGATCAACTCTACTGCAGAGTTGAAGAGAGGTGCCATGGTGAGCTGAGGAGAGTGAAGAGACATAAGGTATGGTGCAATGGTGGCTGAGATGGTCAGGGCCTAAATAGGGTCATGGTCAGGGGGGCAGGGTCACAGGTTGCTCAGAGTTCATGGTTCAGGTTCAGCAGGCCCAGTAACCTATTGTCCAAGTCCCTGTCCCTGCTTCTAGGAGTTCAAGTACACTTCTCACCTGGGGAGTGGGGGTGGAGTTTCACCTCTAAGAGTGTTTGGAAAGTCTCTCATCCTCCAAGATGCCAAGATGGTGCCAGTTAGACTCAGTATTCATATTTTGCAACAACAACAACAACAAAACACTAGGAAATGGGTATTCAAAATAGGGTGAACAGAATCAAGGTGACAGGGATAGAGGAATGAAGAGAGAAAGTGAGGGAGAATGCAATCATAAAATTCAATGCATATCCTAAAAATTAAGAAAACTGAGAGGTTGGGAGGGATGAGGGGAATGACAGGGTTTACACTGATGGTTCATAAACTGCTTTGTGGAATGGCAACTCCTTTGCACAACTATTTACAGATAATTAAGAAGATAAAAATAAAAATAAAAACTTCTGCATTAAAAAAGAAAATAGAATAGCAAAAGCCTCGATTCTACTTTCCTGACTTTTGGAAAGATTACTACAATGATAAGAAGGATCAAGTCATTATTTACCCCTATCAAAATAGAAAATCAAAATCAATATAATAAACTAGTGAGAATTTCAGATTGATATGATCAGAAGTTTTAAAGAGTACTACTCGACCCATCTAAAAGGTAGATTGAATTTAGAAAATAAAAGTGACTTTTTGTAATACAGCTTCTGTTTCAGATGCAGTTTTGTATTGTTGTTGTTTTCTTTCTTCTACTCTTTCTAGAACAAATACAATTTATGTTTTGGTGATTGTTTTTATCTTACACCTTATAGCAAAACCATCTTCAAAGCAGTTTGCTCATATCTGGCATGGATAGGGTCTTGCTGCAGACTGGGCCAGCTCTGTTTTACAATTAAAGCCACTAAGACCTTCATTATGTCACCATCACCCAAGGTGTCATACTGGTTCATAACAGTAATTGAACCACACAGCTTGGAAATGGTGGTCATGATGTAGAAAATAACCTATATGCCTTGGTAAGCCATGTGTGTGTCACAGAGCCAAAAAAATCAAGTCCTTGAGGAAATTTGAGCAGTCCAGGGTTTCTGACCAAGTTAAGATTTTCCTGCCCCAGTGAGGATCAAGTTGCTGCATGGTGCCTACTAGTCCACAGAGAGAGACACTCACACACAACATGTAGAGGCATCAATGGTCTCTAGAAACAGCATATAATACACATGAACATACTAACAGAGCCCATTAGTTTCTAGTTTTGAATTAGAAACAGATAGAAACAGTACACTATGGCATACACAGCTTTCTCGGCTTCTTGAGGTACCAGATCAATGCTTAAAATGCATTGGAAAGTAAGGAAATGTGGTGCAATTACAAAAGTACATTCTTAGGTCAAATCCTTAAAGCTTTGGACAAAACTTTGCACAAAGTTATGATTATTTTGAGAAGTACCTTCTGCTTTCCACAAGTCTCTAACAGAGATGAATACTTAGAGACTCAAGTTGCTGTGGGACATGAATGATCTACCTTTTTTTTTTTTTTTAATTGTGAGAATACTGTACAGAGGGGTTAAATTACATGGGCAAGATAATGAGTACATTTCGTATCAAGCATTGTAGCCTCCTCCTTTGTTTCCCCTTCCCATCCCTTCCCATCCTCCCCCTGCCCCCCGCCACCGAATCCACTGCCCCCCCATCATCCCCCTCACCAAGGTTGTAAAGTTTGTTTTTTGACATAACTTCTTGTACATCTCATTGTTGCAATGGGTCCATTTGTATCTCTATTTAAACAATTTGTTTTTTCCCTTCCCCTCCACAAATTATACCAACATCAAATACAGTGAAAGCAGGGGTTATACCGTGGGGGAGGGTAATCTATCTTTTCCTGGTTAGTTTGGGACCTGCAAAGTGATGAATCTAGCCATTTCAGGAATATTGCATCACTTCTTGCAAGTGAGATGCACAAATTCAGACTTGAGAAAGATTTTAATACATAATTGAGGTATTGAGCCCGTGGAAGGCTTCATCTTTGTTACCTCTGCTTCACAGACAGTCCCTCCACGCTTAATGGCTCAAAATGCACACTGTTCTATCTTGCAATTTTTATAAGTTGTGGATTAGTGAGATCATTTTAGACTGGATCAGTTTCAATGTATCTTCCAAGTCACCAGTCACGGAATATCCCACCAGGTTTTTTGACCAACCAGATTAATGACCAATTGAATCGCTAACTGAGGGAGAAGGGGTTGTGGAATATGAGAATAAGAAGAAAATATGATACGTTGTAAAAATGAGGACTTTGTAATTACACCTATTTTCCTCCTTAATTTAATATGCTTTATATGTTTATAAATTCTTACATTTCATATTTCTAATAAAAGATGTGGTAGTCATAAATAATCCCTTATTCAGGGTTAAAGTTATAGTATTCAGAAGGAAATTTGGTTCTTGGTTAAAAATGAAAGGTATTGCTGAAAGACAAAATGATCTATAAGACTTTATATCTACTTTGGGGCAGAAAGTGCACAGTCTTTGGGTTATGTGAGATATGCTCTTACCTAGGTAAGTCTCTATGATGTCAATAACCTGCTCAAAGGTTAAAAATGAGCAAAATGGGTGTGTAGAGATGCTGAGTGGACAAGTGAGTTGGTAGGAGACAGAAGGTCTGTTGTGAACTTCGTATGAATGCTACACTCTTCCAAGGAGTCTTCTGTAGGTATTATGTTAACTTTAGTAGTTACCACTTACTTAAGATTGGGAAGAAAAATGAGAAGAGAATGTCTGTTTTCAGACTGTAAGTGTGAAATCCATCAGTTTCATTGTAAGCTCTTGAGAACTGCTCTTGATTGCTGTGGACTGAGATTGTTGGCGAGGACTTGCTAGGACTTTGACAAGCTTGGATGGGGTTTTGGCCTTGGGACTTCAGATTGAGATCCTTAATATTGACTTCCATGAACTTTCTTCTCTCCTAGCCAATACCTTGTCAGTTCTTCTTTCTGGTCTAAAACAACTGAGTGGATCTATAGTGATGCTTTAGATTGGTAATGCCTTCCAAGTATTGGGTAATATGGAAATCTGTTAGTATAGTTAACATCTTGTGAGATAAAGAATGCATAAAGGCAAATACTCTAAATTTAGTGAAGCTTTCATGGAACTAATTAGTATTTAATCATAATAGAACTCATGCACATTGTAATAACTTATGTGAGATGCTATTCATTAGCTTATTGGCTGATTTCATCCAGCTTCACAGATTCAATGCCGCCTTGCAGAACTAGCCATTGTTGCTCTTAGCTTCCTCTGTATCAATCTCTCATGTAAAGGGAGGTAGGCCATTTTAAATTTGAAAACAGGTATTGTGGCACATCACTTTTCAATGAAAAGTTTGATATTTAGCAAAAGGATAGTCTTTGATTATCCATCTGGGACTAAAGTGAGCACTTTGTAAAAATCAGACAATAGAAGGCACTTTCCAATAAAAAGCATCTAACCAATCTATAATTCAGTACTGCTATTTGCTTCATCTTAAAAGTTCTTTTGGGTAAGAATTTTTTTTTTATAAACACAGGCACTTTGTGGAATCAAGTAAAGGTCTATTCATTATATATGCTCCTGTGTAAATTTTCAGGCAACAAAAAAATGGGGTAGGCTCCATTGAGCTGCAGGGTTTCTTTCTGTAACATAGAGCTATCTAATGTAGAGGATTCATTTATTTTGCCAGAAATACCAGACTAAAAAGGAGTTAAGGCCAGATACTGGGCATTAACATATAATGAGGAAAATGAGTGCACGTTCTCAAAAGTTTTCTTGGCTTATATTAGAGAATTATCTATGATTGGTTTTGAGAAGAGATATTATTCAACATCAATTACAAGTCAAGACAACTATATACATAATATTCAATCCATATGCTACTAGCTATATAGTTTGTCAAATTCCTTTTATGTTTCTGTAGTACTTGTCACATTGCAGGACAGTTTCCAAGGACTGAAAAAAAATCTCAAAAGGCCTGGCAGTGGACAAAGCAAAATCCTTGCTTTTGTGGTTTCTAGTTATTGTGATGGATTTGTGGGAAGTTAAAGACATTAGCCCTGCCTGCAAGGAGATTACACTTTCAGAGAGAGACAACAATTACATTTGACCGAAACAAAGCACAAGAGCAACAGAACCAGTTACTAAATTGAATAAGATGAAATGAGAAAGGCAAAGCTTATTTGCCCCCAAAGGCTATAAAATGTTAAAGGGCCTGAACAAGGTACATGAAGCATTGAAAAAAGCTACTACAGACAGGAATGCTTTAATTTCCATATTAATCCTAGGAAAATGTTATATATTTGGGAAAACTGTTCCAAAGTAGGAATTGAAGTACCTCATCCCTAAATGAAGTAGATTGTCAGTAAATTCTACATAAATGTTTAAAGATAAATAATTTCTCTGGGATGCAAGTGATACTTAAAAGCTTTGCTGGATCAGAAACTCATGCCTAGAATATAATTTGGAGATGTAGTTGCAGGTCTTACCTTTGTTAGGTAAGTGGTTGCTCCCAGAGGAGCTGTATTTTATAGGTGTCTTTTGATGTAAATATGGGGAAAAGATCAGGTATACGAAGCCAAGAATGTACTATTAGATTATCCAGGCAAGCTCTGTATCTATGACCTTAGAGAACTTGTGGGAAGATCTCCAGATGCAGGAGGTATTAAAACTAATTTATGGTTTCCGGTCTTCATTCATTCTTATAGTAACTCAAAATGTGCTGGACAGTACTACTGAGTATCACAGTGGCTATACCGGAGGAAGTGACAGTGCCTGCTGCTTTATCGCTTAGGTGCTAAACAGCCACCGACACATTACCTTGCACATCCCACATCCAAGAGCACCTACAGAGGATGCACTAGCAGGGTGATGTGGCAACTGACTGCAGCACGCTCCTACTTTCCCCCACACTCTACTATGTGGGAGGGCAGGAGGCACAGGTGTGAATATTTGCCAGCAGAGACACTGAGAAAGCCCCCAGGTGTTCATGTTCTTGCTTAAGGTTGGGGCCAAGGAAAGACCTTAGGGAATTTTCTTTTGGTAAGTAATTAATATATGTTTCAAGTTAAATGCCAAGAGCATGAAAAAGACCTCACAGGTGTTAAGTGTTATTATAACATTAAAATAATGAGAGCCTTGCTCATCTTGCTCTGCCTAGTTTAGTGGCGATTCTCAACACTGCCTAAAGATTAGAATCACTTGGGAGCTTTGAAAAGAAAAAGCCAATGACTAGGCTCCATTGAGATTGGACTTAATTGTAGGGAGAGGGGGGCGGAGGATAGGGGTAAACACTAAACGAAGGGAGAGTTAAAGAGCTCCTTGGGGGGATTTTAAAATACAGACAGTGTTGAGATCCAATACAAGCAACTCAAAGCACTATCTTGTTTTAATAGTTTTCTGAGACTCATTGTGTTGCCATCTCTACTAAAAGTTTTTCCTCAGATGCTCTAATTTATCTATTTATACTGTGGCTAGGGAATGATATTTTAAAAATCTTATTTGTGCACCCCCACCCCCTGTCTGGATGGCGATTTCTTTAATCACATACAATCTAACTCCGGTAAGTTCCTTGTTCAATGATCTTCATGATGGTTCAACTTCCAAAACTGAACTGTGATTAACAATCTATACCACTTCACTTGCCAAGTATCCCCAGAGCACACTAACTCCACAGATCCTCAACAGAGTGGAGATGGCTGCATTTCCCCATATATCCCTTCTAGAGCTTGTCCTGTGGTCATTGCTGTCTATATCAGAGGACTGTCTCTCCATGAGAGCTAGAAAAGGATGACTGGAAGGATTGCTCTAAAATGTTAAGAAATTGGATATAGCTCTTCACTTGTAGGGAGTTTAGGTTGAGACACTGCATTTCAGAGATAACTGACAGTGACCTTAGTTCTGTCTATAAGCTTGGAATGTTCATTAGGTAAAAAAGCCAGGTAACAGGCAGATGGGCAAACTTCTTAAAAGCTACCAGTCCTTCTTTAAAAAAAATCTAATGAGCTACCTGGGATGTATGATGGCAGGACCTTCCCAGAGGGATTCTGTTGTTAATTATGGCACCCTGGTTGCTGGTACAAGGGCTCTGTCTCTAGTGTTTTGTTTGGTCCTAGCAAGTTATTCTGAAAATGGTATGTATTTACATAATTTAATGTCACTACAAACAGGCATGCTTCTCCGACTTTCCAGCTTCTCAGACAACCCAACAGAATCCTGCATGGTTTGACAACGTTGAAGCATTTTTGGGTGCATTGGCATCTGAGCTCATGGAGGTAAGGACCTTCAAGGGGAGGGACCCTGTAGGAAATAGTGATTGCTAGACAGCTGGAGCAAGATAATCCCAAAATAGAAAAACAGAAAACGCTGGCTCACACGCTAGGAGATCTTTATTCTATTGGAAGTTGGCATTTTGGGGAGCACAGGGATCAAAATTAGATTCAAGATTACAAGGGAAAGTCTGGTGATCTTATAAGATGTTCCCTTTGTATCTTTCCCACCAGGGAAGGGATCCCTTTGGGAGTCTAAGTTCTCTCTTATTCTAGGAGTGTATCCTCATTGGTCTTAAAGGGCCTAGATTTTTTAAAATTAATTCATTCATTAGTCAATTTATATTATCTTTAAGTAGTTGTGCTTTCAATTCAATGTGTCAGTTTATGAGTACAGTGCCTGTTAATACCACTCCATCTATCATTTTCCCCATCTTTCCCAACCCCATCCATACCCTCAGTTTTCTTAGTTCCATTTTTGCATATATACATGGAATGTTATGACTGTGTTTTCCTACCCTTCATAAGCTACCACCCACAGCCTTTTTTGAGGTCTGTTTTTCTCACAGTCTAGTCATTTTCTCTTCCAAATACTGGAAAAGTTCGCTTTGCTTCACACAGTTTTGATTTGCTTTTGCTTTTTTTTTTTTTTTGTGAAGATGATTTTCACACTCTCTCTCCCCTCTACCCAGTTAACATTTACCTGAATGCCATTTAGTGTGAAGCATGCCATTAGCTTAAGGTACAGAGTTGATGAACTCACTAAAAGGTGTTAAGGGCAGGTAATGTGAGAGGCAGCTCTTCTTTAGGTTTGCATTTTAATAGAAAACTTACTCTCTACACATTTCCACTTTTAGTGTCCTATGGGTGTTACCTGTTTTACTTACTAGCCCAAGGACAAAACTAGAGCAAAGTTCAGAGCAGCATGCCCAGTTTGAAGAATTCCTGCTAAGGAAATGGAATCAAGGCATCTGGACACTCCCCAATGTGTTTGCAGACAGTGTTGAAATTTCAGATTAGTGTGCAGAGGGTACACACACATATTAACCAAAGTATGATGTTTGCTGGGAAGAATTCAGATGGTATAATTCCTTAGAAAAACTAACTTGCAATCCAACAAAATGATTACTAAGAAATGGATACTTGAAGGTGTGTGTGTGGGGGGGGTGTTCAAGAAGTGGGGGGTAGACTATTGAAGAGAGGGATGGGGGAGAACAAAGTCATGATAATGTCTATCTTATAAAACTAGAAAAATGGAGGGGTAGGGTTGGGCTGGGAGGCATATGGGAGATGATGAAAGGGATGATATTGATCAGGATGCATTATACTTCCAAACTGATTTGTTGAATGATTACCTCTTTGTGCAACTACTTATAGCTAATAAAAACACATCTTTTGTTGTTTTGTTTTGTTGTTTTAAAAAAGATCAGTCTGTAGGATTGTATCTAGCCTTTGAACAGCTTTGCCAAATATGGGTCAAAATGACTGCTGTAAACTCTGTAGAGACAGAAGCAAGCTTGCTTTCTCTCATCTTCTCTGAACTCCTGGGGCCTCACAGTCAGTATTTGGTTTAGAAGGGATTCAATATCTTTTATTATAGTTTTGATGTCAACCTCAATGTCACATGGGAAAGAATCTTGTGTTCAAGGGGCAGCCACAAGCAGAAAACACAAGCAGAAAATGGCAATCTCAAGGTTTCCCCCATCCCTTGTACTTTTGGTCCCTGGGATCATTTTGAAGGAGACAATGTTTGTATTTCCAGCCTTTCAGTTTCCCCTTTCCTTGTAAGTACTCCATGGTTTTGTGGTCTCTGGCTGTTCTTTTAAGAAGAAAGTAATCTGATAATCAAACCTACTTTAAGTGTTCAGAACGGAGTACATTATTCCTTGAGGGAATATTTAGATTTTTAAAAGATGTTTTTTGACCCAATATATTAGCATCAGTTCCCAGAAACCAAGCAAACTTAGACGTGTATAAAAATTCGGCCCTTTCTTGGTTGAACATTCGTTCAGTGTAGCTCCAATTCTTTTTGCTGCTAAAATATTATTGCTAAAGCATTGGCTCCTGTGAATTGTCTTTTTTTTCTTATAGAATTTTGACAGGATGTTGAGATAGGAGAGGGAAGCCTTGCAGAGCAATAAAGCACAATGCTAAGAGGAACAGAAGCTGGGCAGACATTATTTAAATGGGCATTGGCCACCACTGTTAATTGGTGTTCAAGGTATAGCCAGCTCTGACCTACACTAACATTTTATAACTTTTAATCCTCTTTAGACATCTATGGTGTTTAAAGGGCAAATTTACAGAAGTAACTACCATAGCACTCTATAAAGTATGCTAATTTGTTCAAAGGTCAACATTAGTTATAAACATTATAAATACTTTAAAGTAGAATAATAGTGACCATGGAATATTGGTGGAGCACATAGGACCCACCTGAAATCCACAATCTTTTCAACAAAAAATTTGTTTTCATTGTAGTTATTCCTGAGAAGTTGGCTGAGAGTATGTTTTCTGTCAATAATACATATTAGAATGGTGGCTGATGTTTTGAACAGGAAGATAGCACATCAATGAGAGATAAACATATAAGTACTAACAATATCACTTGCTTTTATGTCAGTATTTAAAAAATCACTTGATCTATGCATCTACAAATATTCAGAGTTTTTACCTGATTTATGCTCTAAGCACTAAACTTATAATAACATATTTGTGTTAAAATAAAATGAATCATTTAAAAGATGATGTGAATTTTCCTATTTAATAATCACTTTCTTTCCTGAAATGCTTTCAAAATTCACCTATAGTGAGTTTCCTTACCATATGCCATACTTATTTGTAAGTAAAGATTTATTATTATTTTTAATTTGTAATTGCTTTTGTTTTTATTGATAGTGTAGAGTTAATATACAAAGGATTACAGTTACATGAATCAGGTAATGAGTACAATTCTTTTTGAACCATGTACCCATTTCCCTCACTCTCTCCCAGTTTTTCTCTTCTATACTCACCCACAAGATATGTACAGTTCATTTTCCACATAGTGTCTAGTGAGTACCACTCTTGCATTCATTTACCCTTTGTTCAACCTTTTCTGTGTCCTGCCTTACTCTTCCAAATTCAAACAAACTAACAAACAAGCCCAAAGGAAAACAAAAACAGCAAAAGAGGAAACCAAAAAAGTCTCTTGCTTCCTTTTCTTGGAGTTCATTTCATAAAATACTATTTTATGTGATCATATGCACATAACTATTGAGCCTTTGTCAATAACTTCTATGCATATCCTCTTTTGACCCCAGTGTGTTAATGTCTAGAGTCCTATATAATTTATCATGTCCCAGTATGTGTGTGTGTATATGTATGTATGCATATACATATATAAATCATTCATTGTGTTTGTGTGTAGATATATAGGCACATTACCACAAATGAGGCAAACCATGCAACCTATGTTTCTTTGGGTCTCACTTAATTCATTTCCTATAATTTTTTCCAACTCTCCCCATTTCCTTATGAATGGTTCGATATTGTTCTTTCTGATGATGAGTAGAATTTTATTGTGTATATATACCACATTTTCTTGATCCATTCATCCACTGAGGGCTGTCTGGGTTGATTGCATATCTTGGCTATGGTAAACAATACTGCAATGAACATGGTTGTGCTGGTACCTTTAGTGTGGTGTTCTTTGTGTTTTATTGCATTAAAATTCCCAGGAGTGGGATTTCTGGGTAGTAGGGTAAAGATTTATTGAAGCATACCATACTAAGAAAAAGACATGAAGCTCCAAGTGAACATCTGCTTTTCCGTAGCATTCAGGAACAAGTAGCAGTACGGAGTCCATCATGAGTTCTCTAGAAGCCTCATTCATCAGGTTTTAGTCACAATGCAGGTAAGCCATTACCTTGATTCTCAACATCATGGACTGCTTTTGCCTGTTTTCAGTGATAGACAAATGGAACCACCAGTTTTCTTTCTATATTAATAAGTATATTTAGTACAAGGAACCTACTCTTTGGCCCTATGTTGAAGATTCATCCATATAATTGTGTATAATTTTAGCTCAATATTTTCTATCACTGTGAAATTTTATCATCAAATGAGTATATTTTGTAAATACTCATTCTGTTGTTGAACTTTATTATTCATAATTTTAGGATTTTATAAATAGTGCTGCTCTGAGCATTATTATAGATGTCATTTTCTAAACATAACAGTCACATTTCAATTGAGCTTATGCTTTGGAGCGAGAATATTGGATAATAAGCTTGATTTAGTTTGGCAGATGCAGTTCTCAAGGGGTGTGGGATAACTCATACTCCCATCAGTGGGTATGAAAGATCCTGCCATAATGAACCTAAAATTAGTATTGTTGTATTTGTCCATGTATCTAGGTCTCTTGGTGCATTTAACTTTTACTTTACCTTACCCTGATTTATAATTAGTGGGCAGTTTTTATATTATTTTTCATTTGGACATCTCTTGACATTTTTCTATACTTCTGCTAATTTTTCTTCTTTCTTATTAATAAATGCTAGATTTGAGTCTTTGGATTCTTTCTTTTACAAATATACTGTTATTTTCACTTGACTCTGTGTGTGTGTGTGTGTTTGTATTTCATTCAGGATCTTAGTATGTAAGTATGTACCTCAAGCTGACCTTGAGCTTCATAGTCTTTTGCTTTGGTCTTTGAAGTAGTGGGAATATAGTTGTATCATTAAACTTTGCTTTGTCTTTTTCCTTTGTTCAGTACCAGGATTTGAACTTGGTGACTTGTTGCAGTCGCTAGGCCAGCACTCTACTACTAGAACGATGACAATTTTACTTTAGTTTATTTTTTAAATAGAGTCTTGCAAAGTTCTTTATTTACACACAAATTATTTGCACCTTTTTATATCTTTTCTTTCTTCTAGATTATGAAGATATTCCCCCATGAATTTATTGAAAATAATTACTGATTTTTATTTAATATTTTAAATATGCATCCCATCTAGGATTTTTTAATGTAGGGAATACTTTTTGTCCACAGGCATCATTTATTGAAAAGCTCATGTTTTTTTCCCCCCAAAGTACTGTTACAAGGTTGTGCTTGTCAGTAAGTAGATGACCTTGTAGGTACAGGTAAGTTTCTGGATTTTCATTACTTTTCTGTTACTTCCTGTCTATTTTACTACTATTTCACTTATAGTACATGTCCTTATATGCTATAACATTTGAATAAGTTGAGTTTTAGTGTCTGGAAGTGTAAATTCTTCAACTGAAAACCAAGAAGACATACTTCTTCTTTAAGATTAGTAAAACCATTATTAGCCCTGTATATGACTATGTAAATGTTAGAATAAGCTTGCCAACTTAGACCCATACCAGAGTTGGGAATTTTATTGAGATAGAGTTAAATCTAGACAATATTAAGGTAGCTATCTTTACAATATTGAGTATTCCAAGTCATAGTCAAGGTATATTATTTGATTTAATTTTTTCCCAATACCATACTGTAGTCTTTGATTTTAGTATCTTACACATAATTGTTATATTTACTCCTAGGTATTTGATTATTTTGATGCTGCTATAACTTTTAAATTATATTTTTAAAATACTTTGTTTGGTGCTGGATTACAGAAGTACACTGGATGATTTTTTAAGATATTGTTCTGCCTATTTTTCTTCCTCTCCTAAGTTTCCCATTATATTTTTCTTTAATGTATTCATATGTTCCAGATGCTTTTTTTGTATTTTCCATTTTTCTAAATTTTTGTGCTTAGTTGATTATTTCTTCTTGTACAACTTTATGCCTATACTATCTAAGCCAATGTTTTCATATTGGTTTTTAATTATGCTCTTGAGTACTTGCTTTTAGGAAATTGTTTTAAAATTCTGGAGTTTTTATTGACTGGTGTTTTTAAAATGAAGTATAATTGACTGTTCCATTTTTCAGATATTTCCATATACCTTGAGTATTTAAAAATATGTATATTAACTCAAAATATTCTAGTCTTTCTAAGAGCATTTTTAGATTCTCTGCAAGTTCATTATTACTAGGTTTTTTAAAATTTTTTTCCATTTACATTAACATATGCTTTTTAGGATACCTAGTAATATTGTGCATAAAATTTGTGACTCCAAATGATATTATCTTCCTTGTGAGATTCAACTTTTTTTCTATGAGTGCAATGTAGTGTTAGCTGACAGTTGTATTGAGTTTGGGTTGCACTTTTTGGAAGGCTCAATTAGCCTTTTAGTATTTATTTCTTTCCTACTTGGAGATTTTTTTAAATTTTTATTTATTTTTATTGTGAAAATACTGCACAGAGGGGTTACAATTACATGGGCAAGATAATGAGTACATTTCTTACCAAGCATTGTAGCCTTCTCCTTTGTTTCCCCTTTCCATCCCTTCCCAGCCTCCCCCCGCCCCCCCACAATCCTCCCCCCCCACACCAAAGTTGTAAAGTTTGTTTTTGACATGACAACTTGTACTTCTCATTGTTGCAACGGGTCCACCTGTATCCTTATCTAAATGACTTGTTTTTCCCCTTCCCCTCCACAAATTATACCAACATCAAATACAGTGAAAGCAGAGGTTATAGTGTGGGGGAGGGACATACAAAGCAACAAAGAAATAATCTTATAGATGCGTTAGAAACAAATGCATGAAAGAAAAAAACATTTAAATACATATCTTAGGGTTCATTTTCCTAACATCACCTTATCTGACCTTTTCTGCTTGACTCGTATATATACTAGATATTGCAAATAAGGGAAACCATGGGACCTATGTTTCTTTGGTCTTGGCTTACTTCACTTAATATAATTTTTTTTGGAGATATTTTTAAATCATTCTTGAAGCTTGAATTCAAGGTCTGGGCACTGTCCTTGAGCTCTTTTGCTCAAGGCTACCCCTTTGAGGCATAGCTCAACTTTTGGTTTTTGAGTGGTTAATTGGAGATAATAGTCTCATGGGTACTATTCTGCCTGGGATGGCCTTGAACTGCGATCCTCAGATCTCAGAATCTTGAGTAGCTAGGATTACAGGCATGAGCCACGGGCCTGCCTAGTTGAAAAGTTTTTAAGGGAGGTGATGGTTGAACTGTAATCTTTCTTTTCTTAGGACTGCCATACTATCAAAAGTTGTCCTCTCTTTTTTCAGAGGCTACTTCTCCTTTAGCTTCAGACTTCAGAATAAATGTTGAAGGAGGAATAAGACACAGATATGAGCCTTTTCAAATCTCCAAAGTGCTATGTGTGCTCTATGAGTTCATCATCTCTGCTGGCTGCTAGGTCCCCATTAAAGGTCTTATGACCAGATGAATTATCATAGATGTTCCTCCCCTCTAGTTTTCAAAATCAGCCAGGGCTCCTAGGGGAAGAAAGAGTGGCTGCAGGTCACCAATTCATCTCTCATTCTTAGTCCTGGTAATCTTATATTGCCTAGTCACCATTTCTTCATCAGCTTTCTGACGGCTTTACATACATACTTTCAATATTTTATAGGACTTGCTAGTTATCATCTGGAAAATCTCACAAGCTACTCAATTCTACTAAGAATTCAGTCTATTTGTACTTAAGCAGACAGGTTTGCTTATGTTGCTCACTCAATAAACATGACTATCTTACCTTCTGGCATTTCTCAACTCCTTCTTCTTACTGCATGCTTCAAGATTTTCAGCCTTATGATCCAATCATTTCTACCACTTTTCTTTTTTATTCTTTTTCATTTCCTTATCCATTCCTTTCTTTCAAAATTTTTATTACTAAGTAGTTGTACAGGGGATCACAACCCTAAAAGTTAGGTTTTATAAGTATAATGTATCTTGGTCAATGTCATGCCTTCCATTGTTCTCCACTATTTCCTCCCTCCTACCCCTACCCTCTCAAGTTACATAGTTCAATTTTTATATAATCTAAATTGATATAATGACAGCATTTGCTCACCCTTCTTTTTTCTACTATGTGCTCCCTTACCCCCCCCCCCCATCTCATTGCCTTACCCCAAAACAAGTTTCCACTTCCCAGTATTCATTCTGTTAGACTGCTAGTACTGCAGCTTGAACTCAAGAACTTGTGCTCTTATCTTTGCTCTGCCTTTTTGCTCATGGCTAATGATGTGTCACTTTAGCCATACTTCCAGTTCAGGCTTTTGATGGGTAATGGAGATGATTGTCTTATGGGTTTATTTGCCCTTCTTGACCTTGAATCTCCAGGATCCACAGGTCTCATCTAGAAGTAGTGAGGATTATAGGCATGAGTCACCAAATTCAGGCTAGATCTTGTTATTTCTTGATATTCCTTTGAGGACCTGAGTAATCAGTTTGGGTAAATCTTCCCTATTATTATTATTATTATTTGCCAGTCCTGGGGTTTGAACTCATGGCCTGGGCACTGTCCCTAAGCTTGTTTTGCTCAAGACTAGTACTCTACCACTTAAACCACAGTGCCAGTTCTGGCTTTTTTCTGTTTATGTGCTATTGAGGAATCGAACCCAGGGCTTCATGCTTGCTAAGCAAGTACTCTACCACTAAGCCACAATCCCAGCCCTTCCCTATTATTTTCTAAACTTTCATAGTGTTGTTTATTTTTTATATTATATGGCTTTGCTCTTGATTTTTTATATGTTCTTTAATATGCCTTGAGTTCATGTGATTAAGCACGTGGTGAACACATTTTTTTTGTTATATTATGGAGTACATAGCATAGGTTTGATAAGAAATACATCTTTTACTCAAAGATTAAACAAAAACTCTTTAAAGTTGTATAATCAGCTTGATCTGATGCTCTCACTTTCATTCGAAAGTGGAAAAGAGAGTTCATTATTTAAAAAATTCTTCCTTAATGAGGAGGCAACAATGCTTGATAAGAAATGTACTCGTTATCTTGCCCATGTAATTGTAACTCCTCTGTATGGTATTCTCACAATTAAAAATAAAAAAATTCTTCCTTGAAAGATCAAGATTTATAGAGAATAAAAATGAATTCAAGGAAATTTACATAGTGTGTATATTAGAAATAAGGAGGAAAACTAATTTAAATTATTTATAAGCTCTATAGTTTTATGTCACACTAGCTCTTTTTTTAATGAGCTACTAATGACTTCTCTGGTATCAACTGCTAAAACAGGTTTTCTATAAAGCAAGTCTTAGGGACCCTATGTGTGAGCCAATGTAGTTTCAATACTCAGTTTGCAGATGCTAGAAACATGAGCAAAACATACTTTCCCAAGAACACGGCACCCTTCTAACTGTTAAGATAAATATATTTTCTTTCTTTCTCTTATATTGCTCATTTTCAAACTGTACATTCTTAGTTTCATTTGAAATTTACTAGATGAAATGTAGCCTTGTTGATGAAGCATGAATTTGAATCCTATGCTGAGAGTGAGATTATCTCACTATCAAACATTGCTTCTCAGAGCATCTTTTGCTTTTTTTCTCCTTTGCTTATTTGCTTATTCATTAGTGCTTATTAGGTACATACATTATTGTGTGCTTTCTCTCTGTTTAAAATAGTCTCTGTATGAAAGTACTTTTATTAATTGTATTAAAAGCTAAGAGAAAGATATAATGTAATGATTTTTAGAAAAAGAATACTTTCAATACATTGAAGAGTGGAGTGTCTTTGAATTATGGGTCTATTTAATTATCTGAAGGGTATAATTAGAAAGTTTGAGTTATAGTTTGTAGCCTGTTAATGGCGAAATTATATGGTATTCTTGTGTTCGAGAATTTAAAGACTTAAATTCCTTCTGATTATAAATGGTCTTCACTCCAAGTTAACTTTTGTTGTTGATCTGAATAATGCCTCCTCTTCCCAAAGTGTGCTAGCTCATTGAGGGCAAAATTTAGATTATATTCTACTCTCCAGCCCTCTCTCTGCCTTTAGTCCTAGATTCAAGTTCACAGCAGGACATTGATTCATCTTTTCTGGATGAGGAAGTTTTCTGTTGTTCACAACTGTTTTTGTCTGTCTGCTGCCTTTGAGGCACAGCACAAGATTAAACTCATTCCCTAGTATGGCTGGTAGAGGATCTGTGACTAATTTTATTTAATAAGTTGTGAGGAGAATTGTATGTCACTTGCAGGCTAAAACATTTAATTATCGATGAGTCCCAGCAGCACATGCTTTCCTAGTGTTGAAGTGACTGTTGACATCCACATAGTGGGCATCCTGTCTTTCTGGGGCGTGTGGGGTCTGACATGGGCTCACAGGGCAGCTGAACCTTTTGCCTTCTCAAGATGTATGCATGGGAAAGATAGACGGATATAGGGGCAAGAAAAAAACTATTGCTTTCAATCCCTGAGACTTGAGATGTTTGTTATCATAACCCTATTAGCTCACCCTGAATGATGTCCTCATTGGCTATTTCTGAGCTTTCGGTGTCCAGGCTGTGTGGGGACCACCACATCATTGTTTTATTAGGTTCTGGCTAACCAGGCAGCAGGGATATTCGCTGCCTTCCTCTTCTGCCCAGAAAAAAGGAAAGAAGGACCCACCAGTAGAACATACATAAAGAAAATCAGGGGAACCATCAACTTAGAGAGAATCAGAAACTGTCACTAAAGCCTCCCTGGCTGTCTCCTTCAAGGTACCTCATTACCTTTACCATGGATTCCGTAGAGGAATGTATTTTGTTATACTTTGTTATATTTCAGCTGTAGGCATACTTCGCTGGGGCTAGGTGCATCCTTTTTTTTTTCCCTATGTGCATCCAGAAAATACCTTCCTAGCTTCACTCTACGATTTTATGTTGTGTCAAATTTTCAAAGAATGAAACGATCAGTTTTTAAGCAGCTTACTAAGACGGTGAATGTTTTAGTCCCATCCTTTCATGGCCATTTCTTTTGGTGTGTTCAACAGTCCTGTCCTTTGTAATATCTTCACCTGTTTGGTTACTCTGAGTTTTGTATTTTTAGGGTCATGTTTGAGCCAAGAGATTTCTTTCTTTTTAAGTTAAATTTAAATTTTTAGACAATTGGAAACTAAATCTTACATTTCATGAAATCCTTAAGGCAGAGAGCTGGCCTCATCTTGCCCACCGTGTCAGCTCACACAAAGGGATCACTCAATAAAGATGAGGGATATATGGACCAAAGAGACTCCCTACTAGCAACAACTATCATTTGCCTTTCTCTCACTTGCAATGAGCTGGAAGCTGTGTCACTTGACGGAGAGGTAGAATCTGCCACTGAAAAATAAGATGGAGAGTACCAGAGCTCAAGTCCCAAGTGTTTTCATTTCTCCTGAGCCAGTCTGAATTCTTAGCTGCAAAAATGAGGGTCAGTATGAGAACCAAATGAAATTAATGTAAACTACTTTACAAGCACTGAACACATAGTGAGTAGCTGGTATCGCTTGGAATTGCAAAGAACTCAGTCAGGGCCAAATACTTGGGACTATAGTGAAGGTGGATTTTATTTCCTATCTTAGGGAGAGAAGTGGAGGGGAACTTTGCCAGGTACTCCAACCTAAGAAGGGGTACACTCAGAAGGTAGGTCTGAAAGAGCCAGATGATCATTCAGAAGAGCTCCTCTCTGTCCAATTCCTGGCAGGTGGCTGCAGGGTGTAGGCAAGAGTCACCCCCTTTGAGGAAGCAGCTCCTGCATCAACGGAGGTACCAGGAGGTATGTGCTGGTGTTCACAAAGAGGAAAGGGGAGCAGGTGCCCTGAGTGAGAGAGGAGGGCTGAGTGACAGACACACTGAATGCCCAGCAGGGTAACTTTCGTAAGGCCTGGCTGGTGTAAGTCTTCTCCTGAGAAGGGACTGAGGGGCTCAGAAGCATCATCTGATGGCTGGTCCCTTAAATGTACATCTCAAACTATGACTCTTCACCAATCACCCACTTTTCTTCTGCGCTGTTGGGCAGGTGGGTTTGGCCAGCTTCCACAGATGGTTTGTCACTGGTAGGACTTGTGACCCCAGGAATGGTCACTCAGGGCGTTTTGGCCACAGGTGAGTTCTGACACTTCATCAGGAATTTGTGGTCATCGATCCTCGTTCCTTCCGGGGTAGAGCTGAAGAGTATGCCACCGGGGGTAGTGCTGTAGTCCCCAGGCTACACACCTTCGCTGAGGACCACCGGGTGGTGGCGGGGTCTGGCTGCAGCTGTTACCCTGGGACATGTCTCCTGCGTGAGGCCTGGCGATTTACCTGAGAGATTTCTTTAATTTTTTTATATTATGTCTTTTTAGATTGAGAGCCTGTAGTTGGAGCATTGCAGGAGGGTTTATAAGTAGAAGTGCCAGGGATGGTTACTTACAAGTCTGAAAGGTCCTTTCTGGAGTCACTTCTGAAAGTTCCATGGAGAAAAAACATGCTAAAGTAATATAGGCAAATTTATAGGAGAAGACAGACTACAGAAATACCTAAAAATGGTGCAGGAGGGACGGGAATAGATAATTTTTCAAATTTCTGTTATCTATCATCATTTTGTTATGGTTAAAGCCATGGAAATGCAAAGCTAACAAAGGAAACAAAACAGCACCACCATCACAACAAAATAATGACAACAAAACACTATTGTTTGGTTGCTTGGCAGATATTCTTTTCTATGATTGTGTTCACTACGTACTTATTGAGAAGCAAAAAAGATTGCAACATGGTGAAGTTTGATGGAAAATGCATATAAATTAAAAACTATTTTTAACAATTGAAGACTCATACATCCATTTTTATTTCATGCGCTTCTTAATTTATCCACTAAGCACATAAAATGGAGGAAAACACATGATATTTAATGGAAATCATGAAATAAAGACTATACAATAATAATAATAATTTATACAGTAACCATTACCAAGTGCTTTTATCTAAAGATAACTGTTCAAAGTATCTTATAAGAACTATATTACTGATTTTTCAGTGACTCAATATTTTTCTTCACTTAAGAGAGGAAAAATCAAGGTCAGAAAGTCTGTTAGATGCCCAAGGTCAACAGATGTGGACTCAGATCATTTGGACCCTTAGCTTGTGCTCAACAACTCGACAAAATGACTTTTCCCCTGGTCCTTACTGGAGCTTATCATTGAGAAAAGTAATAACCATTCAATTGTCCAATATGTAAGAATCTAGGTTTAGAGGGTATTGATGGAGAGGACCTGTCTTCTTCAACTTTCTACTTATACTTGGTATCACTACTCGGAGCTTGAAAGAAGCAACTTTTCCAAATATTTTCATCTGTAAAATGATATAGAGGGAGACAAGACTTGGCAGAAAGGAATTTGGAGACTGCCACTTTCCTTTGCATTCCTAGTTATTAAAATGTGACCATGGTGTAGGGGAAGCATAGCCAGAGGAAAGGGAAGGCTCTAAGGATCCTTAGAGAGTCAGTTTGTCAGAGCTAAGGCAGTGGTGGGAAGATCTTGGATTTCTGATACAGTAGAGTTTCAGTTCTAGGGTTTCCTAATGCTTTCCGATCTTGATGTTATACAATGGCCGGGAGAACAAAATCAGGTGCTAACTGAACAAGTTGTGTTGTCAAAGTGCTATAGAATTGGAAACCTGGTATATTTTCAGTTCAATGTTTGTGGTGAGATAAGTACTTGAGTGTGTCTCTGTGGTCCATCAGCTGTTGAGATGTTATGAGGAAGGGAATGAGATCTTCAGGACAGTAACATCTGAACTGTGCCATTGTACTTACTTATTCCAAAATCAGGCAAAGAATATGCAGAGTATTTGGAGTACAGAAGCACTGATTTATTTATAAATTATGTAGCTGCTACATTATTGGTAAGTTATGAAAATTAGAAATAAAAGTAACAGTAATTTTAAAGGGTACAATGTAAAAATGCAGACAATTATAAAATATCTCCCTATATATGATGGCTGCATAACTATATCTCAACGTTTTGTGAATATATTAAGATAAGGTTAGAAATGTATACTGCAGAATAGATCTTAGAATATAATCCATTGTTTTTGCTTCAGAGTGCCCTTGATGAAGAATTTATACAATACATGGCTGTTTCAGCCTCTTTTCTTGTTATTGTTTGTGTTACCATTACTACTATTGACTTCAATTCATGTTTTTTTTTTCAGGATTAGTTTAAGATAGTTTACCTTGTTGTGAGGATAATGTAGTCAAAACTAGAGAACATTACCCACAAGGACATGTAACAAGGCACCGATGAATACAATACATAGCCTTGGAAAGCAAAGGGATGAATGAATCACCATTTCCACCCTTTTCCTTTGAAAAATGTCTACTCTTTCCTGAAAATTATTGTACATTGTATGGAATATGAGACCTTATCACATAATGTTCCATATAATTAATTAGCCTATTAAATACGAAATAGTTAATGTTCTAACTAGAAGATATATTTAAATAGAAATTGTTTACTTTGTGCATGTCACTTGATACACCTTGCACATCTAGCTCTGCATTCTTCTCCTTAAAATTAAAGCTCCTTATTTTCATTTTGATATTTCCAATAGGCATTTGGAAATTATCAGATTATCATTTCGATACTTGGATGACAATTAGAATTCCAAAAACTTTTAGAAGTTAAAGAGTTTGAGATGCTTTTAGCTAAAGGGATTAGAAGTAAGCATTGAGGAGATGGGGTTCATGCATACCATCAAAAAGTAGAATAGAAACAATAGCAAGAATTTAAGCGGCGGGGGGTGGGGGGAAGTGTAGCTGTGGAGATGGACAGGATGGTAGGGGAAAAACAAAGGAGGAGGCAACAATGCTTGATAAGAAATGTACTCATTCAAGCAGAAAAGGTCAGATAAGGTGATGTTAGGAAAATGAACCCTAAGATATGTATTTAAGTGTTTTTTTTCTTTCATGCATTTGTTTCTAAAGCATTTATAAGATTATTTCTTTGTTGCTTTGTATGTCCTTCCCCCCACAGTATAACCCCTGCTTTCACTGTATTTGATGTAGGTATAATTTGTGGAGGGGAAAGGGAAAAACAAATTGTTTAAATAAGGATACAGGTGGACCCGTTGCAACAATGAGAAGTACAAGTTGTCATGTCGAAAATGAACTTTACAACTTTGTTGGGGAGGGGGGGAGGATTAGGTGGGGGGGGTGCAGAGGGGGGGAGCTGGGAAGGGATGGAAAGGGTAAACAAAGGAGGAGGCTACAATGCTTGATAAGAAATGTACTCATTATCTTGCCCATGTAATTGTAACCCCTCTGTACAGTATTTTCACAATAAAAAAAAGAATAAAATGAAGAAAAAAAAAGAAATGTACTCATTACCTTGCTCATGTAACTGTAACCCCTCTGTACAGTATTTTCACAGTAAAAAACTTAAAATTTTTTTTCTAGAAAAAAAGGTGGAATGGATATTGATAGGAATAAACTTCTGATGAAGGAAGGATAAACTAAAAGAAAAAAAAGTCAAAAAAAATCTCAATACTGCCAAAAAATAAATATCATGAAACTTCAAAAAAAAAAAAAAAAAGAAAATACAAGGAAGTTAAGTTTAGAGGACACAATCATGAATTTAATTTTAGCTAATGGACATTTGCAGTACGGGTTAGATACACTGGTAGCAATGTCTCTCAAGAACATAGAACTTTAGGTCAGTGTCTTAGAAAGACATTGGGTACAGAGACAGTGATCTAAGGTTTTAGGGAGATAATTCCTAAAAAAATAAAAGTGATCCATTGAGAGATGGGTTGAGGACATAAAGAGTGCTTTTATACATAATGAATATATGGGAGGCCTACTTCTTTGTGTTTCTTTTTCTTCATAGATAGTTGAGGTTATTGAAAGAAAAAGTGCCAGATTTATGTATTTTGGCATCAAAGTAAAGATTGTCAGAATTCCATTGCTGGATGTGAGCAATCCTAGGCTGGAAGGAATGGTGTGGTACCATGGTAGAACCAGACTGCAACTTGAATTTGAGGACATGAATTAGGACTCTTGAACGGTGATTGATAATTAAAGTTATACAATCATGAAAGGAACAGTTAATATGTTAATGTTGAAGTATGGGATCAAGAGGACATGCCTTGCAGCAATAAGGAAGTAATTTATGAAATTAAAGCCAGTTGTACTTAGTTGACAAACCAAATACTGACAGTATTCCCAACATTGACTGGACTAACAGATAACCATACAACACCCTCCCCAAAGTATTTATTCTACTGGTAGGAATAGGAGAGAGAATAACTTTTTGGGGGGAGAGGGTAAAACATTTAATGGGATAATTATATGTGTAATGACAGGGGTAATAGGGCTGTAGGTACTTGGGGAATAATTTGCTCTCAATTCTAATTTCCCAGCAATATATTTAAGGAGGGGCTTTCGTACTCCATTAAAAGCATTCATGTTAACTTTTTAATGTGAATGCACAAAGTACCTCTTTATTAGTTATAAAGTTTAAAAATTTAGAGCATTTCCAATACATTATGTTAGGCTGTCTTCATTGTGCTTTTGAAAACTGCAACTAATAAAAATGTATCCATGATGTGGAAATGACACAGACATATAGACTCTTGTAGGAATATCATGATGGCACCATGCAGTTAGTGTCAGCTTTAGAGTCCAGGTTTTATTTATGGACATGGCCAGACATTCACCCTAACATCTTAAAAACATGTCTTCATTTTCAAAGTTGAACTTCTAGTGTCTGCCCTAATTTCCTCTTAAAGTTCTTACAAAGATCCAGTGAGATCGAGCCTATGATACCATGAAAACTAGGAAGTGCTAAAATGGCAGGCAAGATGTCAATTTGTACAAATCTTTCCTTCTATGCAAACTTACATGCATATTTATTTTTGTTGAGGAATTTTTTCTCATTAAACTAAATATAGTTTCTAGGTAGAGAAGCCTTTCAAGT
This sequence comes from Dipodomys spectabilis, assembly GCF_019054845.1. Taxonomy (NCBI): domain Eukaryota; kingdom Metazoa; phylum Chordata; class Mammalia; order Rodentia; family Heteromyidae; genus Dipodomys; species Dipodomys spectabilis. Next base: position 22,618,205 of record NW_024870701.1, on the reverse strand, counting down.
AAGGTTGATATTATTATTCCTTCCAAGTTTCATCTTGATTCATAAACATTTTATGCCAAAAATAATGCTGTTTTAAAGACAATAAGTGCCTGTTTTTGCCTGGAGCCACTGGAAACCCTGTAAAAAGACAGGAGGAATTAAAGGCCCTTAATCATATTTCCCCATTTTTAACTGTTAGTTTTTATACTTCTGAGTCATTTCTCTCCTTTTGCTGGGCCCTACTGAGGCCCATAAATCTTAATTAAAGATGCAATTTTTTTCTTATGAAATCTGAGCTACAAGAAAGCTTTCATGTTTTTTTATTTTTAAGACTAGCTCCATGTGTCGGCTCATAAAACAAATAAGACTTTTACACTCAAAGGATTTTGAAAGCTGTTATTGCTGCTGTCATGTGGAGCTGGTTCTATAATTATTATTATTGTTATTTTATTTTAGCTTTTTACACATGGGCTTCCGATTTTCTTGTAACAGTGTACAATGGTGCAGGGGGGAGGGAAGAGAAACTTTTATCAGGCTGGTCTAGGATTAGAAGATAAGCCTGAGATTCCAGTAAAGAAGATACTTTCTGAATGCTACAGGCTCTGGGATTTTACTGATGAATAGCCCATGATAAAACCTTTATTTGTGGGAATATTCTCTTTACCAGAGTATGTCTGGTGAGATAAAGAAGATATCTCCATCTCCAACTGCCTTTCTTGCCCCTGGGTCAGTATGCCTGATAGTTTTAGGCCTCTGGGTTTACTATCCTGCTGGAAGGTGCCAAAGGGGTTCAGTCCAAACAACAGGGTTTTGGAAGACCTAGGAAGACCTGACCTCTTCTAGGTTATATTGCCCACAAAGAAAAAAAATCTGATATTATATGAACATTCAATGAGGTTAGAAACAGTATCAGTTTATAAGTGGAAAGTGAAAAGCTGATCTCATGGAATTAGGGGATAGAGTTCCCCAACCTTGGGAAAGGGAAGGATAAAGAGATGATGGTTAATGGGTACAGAGGTGCATATGGATAGTAGGAATAACTTCCAATATTCTGTAACACAGTATAATAAATTTGACTGAAAATTATTAATTCAATGTTTCAAAATATCTAGTGAACAAGGATTTTGAATATGTGCAGCATAAGAGAATGATACTTTACTAAGGTACTGATCATTGTAACATATATGTAAGTTTTATATATAGTTATATGCCTGTGTACATGAATATGCATGCATGTTTGTTTATGCATGTATTAAAATATCATATTGTAGCCGGTAAGCATGTACGATAACTTTATGTCATGCATACATAAACTCCTTTGTTAAATGGCAAACAATTCAATACATAATCTAAAAATTAAGAAAAGTGAAGGAAGGGATGGGTTTTGGGGGTGGGTGAAGATGTTGAAAGGGCTGACATTGATCAAAACCACATAGCGTTCATAAACTGTTGTATTCATAAATTGTGACTGGCAACTCCTTTGTACAACTACTTAAAGATAATAGAATAATAGATAGATAGATAAAAGATAATAGAATGCCAATAAATAAATAATATAAATATAAGAGGATCAACATTAAAGAAGGGACATAACCCATTTCAATTCACTGAAGCGATTATTGTTCTAGTAGGAATAATTCTGCATAAAAAGAAAAGAAAATTTACAAGTTCCAATGGTATATGAATTAAGAGAGAGGGGGGGAGGGAGAGAGAGAGAGAGGGGGAGAGAGAGAAAGGGGGGAGGAGAGAGAGAATGACAGGCACTCTATCTAAAGACTACAGTGATATAAGGCCCCAGAATGGGTGGGTGCTACTTGTCTTCTGTCACTCCTCCTGAACTTCAGTGGTCTCCTGTCCTCCCTAAGAGTATATCAAAGCTCTGAAGACTACTTCTTCTCTTGCTAACCACTTCTCCACTGTCACGTCCCACCTAACCACCGCTTTCCCTCCATACGTATAGAGAGAGCCTTAGGCATTGCTGTCCAAATAAATTTTATTTTTTTGGCAACTCTGTGGGTTCCTATGCACTGAGAGATGCAGTGGGAAAGGTGCAATTATGTAATGAGGTGAGTGTGGATTTTAAGTTAGGAGGTTTAATTACCAGCTGTGTAACCCATAGACAAATTATTCAGTTTCCCTGAGCCTCTTTTTCCTCATCTGTAAGGTTGAGACATAATCACATCAGTGTGAGGATCATAGGAGATTTATGCAATGCACTTAGCACATCCTCTGGAGCGAAGCTGGGACTCCATAAAGCAGATGCTCTTGCCTTCCTTCTGTATGAAGAGCAGCAGTCTCCCCATGCTGAGATTTTGCCCAGCTTCCCAACCTGCTGTCAAGTTTTACCTCATTTATGAAGCCTTTCATAAGATCCACCAAGCACATCAGTAGGATGAACATTTGGCAGTAAATGGCACAAGGAAGGAACTACAATAGACTTAACTGTTTCCCTCTCCCCCCATGGCTATAGCATATTTTATTTTCTGCAGAAGGGACCTTCCATACCCTAGTCTCCTCTGCTCATGCAGCTCTCATCATTATCCGCAGCTTTGCTCGCCAACACTTCCCTTTCCCACGATCTCTATTCTACGTTCTCTCAAATCTTTAAACCATCTGTAGCTTTTCTCCAATGTTGACAAATCCTTCAGTACTTAGTTCATTTCTTCATATTTGACAGATATCATTAATCCTTTCTCCACTTTAAATTCCTTGCATCTTGTATTCTTAGTGATTGTGTTTTTTAGTAGCCTTAGAATAAAAACTATAAGAGCCTCTTGGAATCATGAAATCATAGCATTGAAAAGATCTGACTGGAGGATGTTCAAAGACATGCAAAACAGCTTTACCAAATCAACACAAGAAGCCGATGAAGGCTCTGACCTATGGGTCTCACTCCTGGCCAGGATTTTTTGCCCAAGTCTACACTTATCCCTTTAACTCCTTGTACAATATGACATCTTAAAATCCAGAAAACTCCCAAATGAACAGGTGGGCAGAAGCAGGTGAACATGTAAGGCAGGACACTCCTAGAGAAACCTTCAACTGAAGCAAGCCATCCCATAGAGTTTGGGAAGACACTCTATAATGGTATTAGAAAATCTCAGATGACAGCCCTACTACACCGAGTTTCTCAGCCAATGTAACTACCTAACTCAATCTCTTCGTAGTTCCAGATGGCCAGGGCTGAGTGTTTTCAGTAATTCATAATCAAGGACATTATGACACTATGGCTGGCTTTTTTCTGCAATAACAAAGGAGTTGAGGACAAGAATGAATATTTATTGAGCTCTTAGCCAGAGTCTGGTAAGACACATATATGTTCCTACATAAATCTTCCCAAAAGCCTTAATGAGGTTGTGAAAATTTTCCCTGTTTTATACATGAGGAAATTGAAGTTTAGGAATGATAACTAACTTGCCAAAGCCTATCTGGGAAGCTAGGCTAGATTTCAACATTGGCTTGTCTGATTTAGAGAAGTTTAGGAGTGTAAAGCGTTTGACTGAGATTTTGTAGAATAGATTTTTAGGACCTCAACTTTCTGACTGCACTGCTTTCATCAAGGCATATAACTCTTGTCCATAATTTGTTTTCATGTTAAAACTAGGTGTTAATTTTTTTATGGGTATATTGGGAAATCAGGTAAGACAATGGATTTAACAGTGCTCTGAAATGAAGTGTTACACAAATACAAGTTATTACTATTGTTTCATTACAATATAAATATTGAATAGATGAGGAAAACCTAAAGAACATACAAATTTCAACATTGTTATTCAAGTTCTTTTGGATGCTAACAAAAATCCATAAAGTCTCTTACAATGAAGTATACCCCACAGATGGATTGTTAACTAATCCCACACCATTAACTATTCTTCAGCTATGAATGAAAATGAGATTACTAAATCCCATAGCTATATTTCTTTGTATTCAAAATAATCTGACCTCTTGATAGTCTATGATGAATGGTTTCTTAGAGGCAAATAAAATTCACAACATAAATTGCATTGTCATTAATATTTTCATACCATGTTCAAATTTTTTCCTTAGGCATTGCAAAATGCAGTTAATTATCTTAGTAATATTGAATCATAGATTGGTCATTTATGTGGATAAGGTAAAGTGTTGGTGGGTCAGATGCCATAATTATGGGGATAAAGTTAGTTTTCCATTTGTTTATTCTTTTAGCAATAAATCTATTTTTTAACTTTAAAAAACTTGTGGAAGGCTGAGATGGTGGCTCAGTGGTGGAGCGCTTGCCTTGCATGCCTGAGGCCCTGGGTTCGATTCCTCAGCACCACATAAGCAAAAAGAAAAAAAAAAGCCGGAAGTGGCTATGTGGCTCAAGTGGTAGAGTGCTCACCTTGAGCTGAAGAGCTGAGGGACAGCGCCCAGGCCCAGAGTTCAGGCCCCACGACCGGACCCAAAAACAAACAAACAAACAAACAAAAACCAAACTTGTGGAGATGGGAGAGAAGGGATGGTAGGGGGAAAACAAAGGAGGGGACAACAAAGCTTGCTAAGAAATGTACTCATTACCTTGCTCATGTAACTGTAACCCCTCCTTTGTACAGTATTCTCACAATAAAACATTATTTAAAAAAGAAACATATTAGATAAAAAACTTTTTAATTGCTATTATAATGGTGATTTGCAGAGGGGTTACATAAAGCTGGTAAAGAGCACATTTCGTTTTGAACAATGTCATCCTTTCCTTCTTTTCCTCCCAGTTTTTCCCTCCGATCTTCCACCTACTAGTTGTATCGTTCATTTTCAACGGTGTTCAGTGAGTACTATTACTGCATTTGTTCACCCTTTGTCCCTCCATCTCTGTGCCTCCCCTTACACTCCCAAAGACATATAAATGAACAAACAGAGCAAACTAAAAGCAAACAAAACAGCTAAAAAGAAAAACATACCTCGTTTCCATTTTCTAGAGTTCTTTTTGATAATATTATTTTGTATGATCAGATGCACATAGGCATTTTGCCTTTCTGTACCTCTCCTATACTTTTCTATACTTTTCTGTACTGCTCCTATACTTTTCTCCTATACAGATCACTATATACTTTAGTAATGAATAAATGAGAATGAATAGCTTTCCTTTCTGACTTATTTTTCCACTTGGATAATGGTTCTTCTTCAGCATATGGGACTAAGTGACCTTCTTCATCACAGACACACACACACACACACAGACACACACACACAAACACAGGTTCATATATTCTTTTCCCTGAGAGTAAGTCTATGCGAGACAATTAAAGAAAAAGAAAACTACATTTCATAGAAAGCTTAAAGAATATCCAATTATTTTGCTACCGATGTGTGTGCATTGTTTGATACCATGTAAGCATGCGATTGTGTATTTAACAAGGTTCCTTGACTGTGTCCCTGATAGGGTTTACATGATACCAAAGTGATGAGGAGGAAGTGGAGCGACACAGCTGTCTTAGACTTCTACTGACATAAACAAAAGAACACACGGGTTGGGGAGTTGCCCATGACAAAGAATGTAGTTCTGAATATACCACAGCAAGAGAAGTTAGGACATGTTGACAAGGCGTGTGCTACAGTGGGCTCTTAAATATCCTTCAGAGGCCTGTGGAAAAAGTCTTATTCCCTAGCTTAGTCTTCTTGGCAGTTGGAGAGACCTTTAAGAGGCAGAGAATCTAGTGAGTGGTCTTGGCGTTATTGACTTGACCTTGAGTTGATTATGGGATCCTAGCTCTTATCTTTTTTGTTTCCTGCCATGAAGTAAGAGGTTTTGTTGTGCCATATGCTCCTCCTGCCATGATGCTGTCATTTGCCACATACCAAAAACTATAGGGAAAATCAATCAAGGATTAGCCCTCTAAAACTGTGTGCCAAAATGAGTCTTTTCTCTTTTGCCTTTAGACATCAATGATCTACAGCATTTATTGTAGTAGTGGAAAGCTAACGATCACAGTGCATAGAGGGGTGAAAATCATGTCACCCAAATCCACTACACTTTGAGATTTATAACTCTTGCTTTCAGATCAACTCCTTCTTGAACTACATTCCCCAGAAGCATTATAAAGCAGAAAAGATAATCTTCTGTCAGAGGAGTTGACACATGGATTTTACATCAAAGGTGAAGCAGGTTCATTCTGGGACCAGAAGCACTAAGGTTGGAAACATTCCCATCCTCCATGGTCCTATCAGGCACTGCAGCTTGCCCGTTAAGGAAGAGAAGTTACCCTGGCAAACTAATGGTGCCTCAAGGCGGTGGATGATCCTAACTGGGCTGGTTGATTCTTGATGTACATAAGCTTTTTCAGTGATTCTAAGAATTACTTCAGGGAAAGAAACACTAGAAAAGCCTGGGCTTCTAGCCATTCCAATTCAGTTATAACTGTCAGTAGTGCTACATTGCATTTGCTTAAGAAAGCTGCTTAGATTGCCAGTAAATAACTAAATAATTCATAAACAAGCAGATAGATGATAAGAATGCATTTATTCCTAAACTACATTTAAATAAAGCTATACTTGGGGAAAATTTCAAAACCCTATCTTACAAATCTCTTCTTTAAAAATGTAGCCACATGGATTCTCTATTGATACTACAGTGATTGATTGCATAAGCTGGGGTTTAAACTCTGTGCCTTGTAGTCTACTACTTGAGCTATGTCTCCAGTACTCTTTTATTTATTTCCTAGATAGTGTTTCACTCTTTTCCCAGTCTCTGTCCTCATAGCTAATCCTCTCAGAAATCTAGGATTATGGGCATGAACTACTAAGTCAGAGTCTAATACTGATTTAAAGATCAAGTACTATTATTAACCCGAAGAATCTGTAGAAATAAGGAAAGTAATAATGCAAAAAGTGATTATAAAATAAAGTAGATGAGTGAAGGGTGATTATGGGTCTAGCCAGCTCTTGCCTTAGCATTGAATGTAGTTTTAATACTAATGCTGGATTGTAGTTACATGTTAGCTGATTCTCAATATCACAACTATGTAACACTTATCCTGGCTTAGAAATATTGAAGGACAAATAGAGGAACTGTACTGAAACTTCGGTTTGATTTATATGTTTGAAGTTAGCAAGGTGAATTAGTTAAACTCTATATTTCAGTCACCCTATTTCTGGTGAGCCAAAGCAATACCAGCAGCTCAGTTTTTCCTAGTAGAAAGGAGAGAATTATATCATTGAGGAGTTTGGGGCCATCTGGGAGACTATGGTGTTCTGCTTCTCTCCTCTGTCTATTTGATTTTGAAGACTCATAGACCATGAGATAACGTGAATTTCAAATGCTGTAGGGGATGGTGTAAGGGAAACTGCCAAATCAGTAAGACTTAAGATAAGAATTCAAAATGCAGGATGTGAAGGCAGAAGAATTTCTATTGGTACAGATTTTAAAATTCATTCCAGAAAAATGATTCATGAGGTTCATGGGTCGTTTCCTGAATTCTGCATACAATCTTTCCTATGTATGGATGGATTTACAATATTCTGCTAAAAAGAAATATATTTTCCATTATGTATATGTATATAAAAGAAATATTATGTATTTTCCATTATATATATGTATATATTTTTAAGGAGTTTATATTAGTGCTTCTAGCTGCTGTAGTAAACAACTCCAAGATTCAGATTTCTTTCTCATCCATAACCACCTCAGTTCAGCTAAGGAAGTGAGGAGAGCAAGTATAGCCTCACAAAAGTAAGTAATGACTGTGTCTTTCTCATTCTCTAGGGTCTCTTTGAAGTCTTGACATTCTTCCTCCAGCTAGCTATTGATAATGACATAGAGTATGGAAGATTTTGTAGGACACTTCAGGGCTTGTAAATGCTTATATTATTTTGCCTACATTGTATTCATCTGATCTCATCACATAGCCCCATGTAGTTCTTAAAAAGTTGAGAAATATAGTTTTCCTTGTTCCCCAGAAGGAAAATAAAATCTTGTGGTAATGACTCAGATTATTTCTGTCATAAGGCTTGAGGATTATAGATGTTTAGGAAACCTTGCTTTAGTCATTATTCATTTTTGAAGAGTATAATCTGAAGGGTAATATAGTTTAAGTTGCCAGACCTGTTGGACCATTGGGGCATTGTTAGAATGAATTTAAGGTGATAGTACATCTCTCCAGAGCAATAGTCAAAGGGTTTTTTTTTTTTTTTAAACTCTCTTCAGGAGCTGTCAGTGGGGTTTATCTCTCTTTGTTTCCATTATATTTATCAAGAGGAGAGAAAAATCTCAGAAAATTCCTAAGTATCTGTTCATTTCTGAGTGTAATAAGTTATTTGGGGATATGAAGAAGATATATTTCAAGGTTTATTTCTATGTTTTCTTTCTTCATTCCTTCTCTCTTCTTTTCTTTCTCTCCCTCCCTCCCTTCCATCCATCCTTCCTTCCTTCCTCTCCCTCTCTCTCTCTCTCTTTCTTTCTTTCCTTCTCTCTCTCTCTCTCTCCCTCCCTCCCTCCCTCCCTTCCTTCCTCCCTTCCTTCCTTCCTTCCTTTTTTTCTTTTGGGAGAGCATCTGTCTAAAATAGTCTCAGACTTGGGAATGAGAATGGAGCCATGCTGTGACAGCTCTGCCTAAAGAAACTTGGTTACTTGGCTCATGTTATTTGTCTGTGTTCTTTCCATAAAAACTTGAGAGAGTATTGACTAAGTTATGGTCTGCTGCTAAAGGATGTCAAGATATTCAGTTGTATTTGTGGTTTGGTTTTCTTCAGCCCTCAAGAATTTTTCATTGCTTGTTGTGTAGTCCACCCAGTGTCTTCTGGCTGATCATAGTATATATGAATTAACTTATTTTAACTGAAGCCAAGAATAGAGATATAGGGAACTAGATGAATGTATCAAATTCTTGTTATAAAACAAATGATATAAGAATATTTTATTAATGAGCATAATTTCTTATTTTTATGGATAATGATGAAGGTTGTTATGTAATTATTACCTTAAATATTCCTAATCTTAGGAGTAATACAAACCACTGATTTTTAAATCTTAACTGCATACCTTAATTATAAAAATTGTGACTGTGTAGCCGAAGGACACATTCTTTTAGTCATAAACTATGTTTATGCACAACTTAAATGAGTCCGTGCTATCAAATCCTTACATACAGATAAAATGAAAACAAAAGAAATTATATTAATGTATCAGTTGAAATTTAGATAGTTTCAATATTCCAGTGAATTTTCTTGCTCTCGTTCTGGGCTTTTCTCACTGAAAATATTTTGTTTATTATTTATTTATTTTACATAAGCAAGACACTTTTGTGGTATTCTGTGAATCAGAATTTTCTGAACACTGAGCTAGTTGTGTCTTTGAAACACTGCTACAGAAATTCCACGTACGTTTTTAGGAGGCTGGATGCTACACAGTCACACTGTCGAAATGTCAGGTTGTCAAATAGGCTGCTTTTAGTTCCTGGGAGAGAACATGTAGTTTTCTCAGAAGGCATTGCTTTTTACTCGGTTATTGAGTTCATCACATCTCTAAGTGTAAGATGATGAAGAGTAAGAACAACAATTTCCTCCCAACCAACCATAATTCAGAAAATAATGAAAACAGATTTGCCCCATAAACAGGGATTGAGTCCTGGGCAAAAAACGTTGGAAAAACTTCAGAAAAGTAAGCCAACAAAAATCCAAAGCAGAGTGATGACTATCATAGCAATAAAGATGACAAGAACCAACAACTACCAAATACTCATGCGTGCCAGAAATTGTCCTTGCTACGTATTTTATGCATGCTATCACATTTTGTTTTTATACAAACCTAACAAATGTGTGTATTTAACCAACTATAGCGTCTTAAGCCAGTCACTTGATCTCAATGATTCTCAGTTTGACTCTCTTTAATTTGAAATCAACCTGTCTGACTGATACTACAGAAGTTGTCATAACCACTCAACATGGCTATGTCTGAAGGCATACAATGTTTTTCTAACTATTTGAGCTATTCTTATAACCATTATTAAAATGTAATATAGTTTCTGTGTTTCAAGAGTTTTCAGTTAGTGAAGAAATCTTACTTTCAAGAAAGGTGTGTCCGTAAATAAGCAAAGGATAATCCTTCTTTTGTTTTGTTTTGTTTGTTTGTTTTTCTTTCCTATTTGACTCATATTGCCTCAGGTTTGGTTTGGGACAAGAAAATGAAGCATGGGTTGTTGAGAGGAAGCAATTCTTCTTCCTTCATAGTGGTGAGAGAGACTTTAATAATCCCTTGTATTCACTGGACACTTAAAGCTTTCAAAATACTTATACACTACTGATCTCCTCTGATCCTACTTTTGATTCTCAACCAACAGAATTCATATTCAACAAACAGTTCTGACTAATCAGATATCTAATTGTGCTGTTGCTGAAACTTTTGTGGATTTGAGTCACCAACTTGGTGACTAACACTCAGTTTTCATGTTCATCCCAGTAGTAGCTTCAGCTTGCCTCCCTCCCCTCCCCTCTCCCTCTTCCTCTCTCTTTCCCCTCCCTCTTTTCCTTCCCTTCCCTTCCTCCTTCCCTTCTTCCTTCCCTATCTCCCTTCTTTCTTTCCCTTAAATTTCTCCAATAAGTATTTAAGAATCCAATGGCATTTCTTTTTTTTTTTTTTTTCAATGGCATTTCTTATGCTACATGCTAGACTAATAATTAATAGAAGTCTTCAGTCTCAAGAACATATTCTGGGGATTGCTCCAATGATATAACTCCGTTGAAAAATGAACTCATAGTTTAACACAATGAATACCAGGTAGCTGGAACTTGTGGTGTGTGTGGAGGGAGTAGAGGGAGCAGTTTGAAGTCAAGGGGTAGTTGAATGGAAAGAGGAAGGATGGGCAAAAGCAATGATAGTATTCAATTCATATATATGAAAGTGGAACTAGAGAAATTGAAGGGATGAGTGAGGTTTGGAGAAACTAGACAATCATGAAAGGGTTGACATCGATCACGATTCATTGTACTCACAAACTGATGTGTAGAATTGAAACCCCTTTGTACCACGACTCAGAGATTACAAAAAAAAAAAAAAAGAACTCAGTCTAATTGATGAAATACATAAGAGGAGAGACATTTACTTTGTGCTGTGACATTGATACACCAGTTCAAGCCAGCGTTGAAGGAGGGGCCCAACAGGGGCACAGGGGCCCTATCCCACCCTGAGTGCACATACACGGGCTTAAAGCCAACGGGAGGAAGCCCAGAGAGGCCCGCTTGAGCAAGGTCCCCAAGCTTACTCCCCACCTGCTGTTGGTTTCATCAAAGGCAAAGGAAAATTCACAGTGCTTTTGAGTTAAGAACATTCCCGGCCTCAAGGTAAGGGATATTTTAGGGATTGGGACTTGACAAATCCAACCCGAGACCCTGAGAATTTATCAACGTCCTGTTTATTTCCAGGTTATTCTCCTTCGGTGGATCTAAGGTGCAGCTTGAGCCACTGGCCTGGCTCGCATCACTGGGCATGCCAGTGATGAAGGGTGTGTTTGTCTGAGGACCTAAGTACCAGGGCAAACTGCCCAGCTCAGATGAATCGATGGACTAAAAATTGTCTTCCCGGCAGGCACTGCCAAGCAGCCTCCAGCCAACACTTCAGGCAACTGAGAAAAGACCCATTGAGCTCGGCAGGAGGTTGTGTTTCGGCTGACTCAGCGCCTTGGAAGCACTTCTCCAGTCATTTATATCTTTACTTTTCCTCTCCCAGCTCTGCTCTGTGTTTCTACTCTTGATGAGGTCTGCTGTGTGCCAAGCTGGGAGGCACTGAGGTTTCAGATGACTGTACGTTATCAACATCTTTGTGTGCTTTTGACAGGCTCATAAAATAGACCTGGCCTGATAGTCCATTTTCTTCCTCGATTAGGTTAATTCACATTTGGGTTTGGCCCAAGTCATAAAGGTTTTAGTTCAAGAAAAACATTTTTAGAAAATGATGAATGGGATTAATCTTCTAAAGATCATGGAAAATAATATTTGCATTTGAAACTTGTGTTTTAAGAAACTTGTGGAAAGTCATAAAACCAGTTGGTGGCAGAAAGTAGGTCTAAAACCTGGAATTAGCTGAGTTTGGGCTAATTTTAATGTTGTACAAATTCAGATGTTTTCTTTATTTTTGAGGGCACTTAAATAATGTATTTAATTATTTGATAAGGAGACTCCTATGAAGTAATTTGGCATATGCATTACCATAACCACACATACGGATGGAAGATACTAGGCGTATATGTCAAATGTTAACTAAAGATGAGCAAGGGGTGTGAAAATAGAAATATTTCTCTCTTAGTAGTAGAGTACTAGGGCCTTGGGATTTAACTTGGTTTTCTTTCTCACTGCTGGTGCTCTACCACTAGAACCACTTTTCCAGTCAGACATTTTTCTGGTTATTTGGAGATGGATTATCAAGGACTTTTCTGCCCTGGCTTGGTTTCAATCTTGATCCTCTAGATCTCAGCCTCCTAAAGAGCTAGTATTAGAAGCATGAACTACTGGCACTTGCCTGGATTCTGTTAGGCCTATTTTATATTAGGTTTATATTTTATATTAGGTTTCTGAGTTCCAGAAATCCAAAACTAGATCTGTGTTGAAAGAGAGACACAACAGAGACATTTCTGCCTCTACTATGCAATGGGTTTGAATCAAGTCTTTTGTTATGGTAATTTCCAAGATGTTGCTCATCTGTGGAATGTGCAAATAGCCCTGCTACTGGCTTAAAAAACAATGCTGAGATGTCAAGGGGGAGTCAGCCCAGGTTGAACTTTTTTACTGGAAGAGCTGTGACTCTGTGATTTCTGCCACTCTGGAATGCAAGTCCACGGCAGGGAAAAACCTTGAATTGCTTAAAGTTTAAGAGGAGTAAGATTTTTATGAGCTCTTTATTTTTAGTTGTTGGTAAAAGTGAATCAATCAACAGTGTTTGAGCCACAGAATGAGACCTGTAGGATGGATAAAGCTGTTAAGTTGTCAGTGGGCACTATTTGGGTGGTAAGATCTTTTCAGTCTTGGTGAATACTAGTACTTCACTTCTTCATAAACATCCTTGGAACTCCCTCAGAGAGATTTAGCATCAACAAGAGGATAAGTAAAGTGTATATGATGTGTGGCAAGTCTCCACATGGTTCACAATCATGATTCATTTTTGAACCTTTTACCTAATTCAAAAAGAACAAGTGATAGGTAGGTCTTAAAAATGGAGAAACAATAGAAACCTTAAATGACTTACTTTGTTGTAGATAATACCCTCATGTTTTACTCTTACATCATACTGAGTCTCTTCTAAACTCAATAGGCTGACAGATAATTTTGAAGGCCAGAAACCCTTTTCTCTAACTTTTACTTTTTCCCTGGACCACCATAATCTGTGAACACTGGGAAATGCATGTGAGTCAAACCATCCTTTTTTTTTTTTTTTTGTCAGTCGTGGGGTCTGAACTCTGGGCTTCGGCACTGTCCCTGAGCTCTTCAGCTCAAGGCTAGTGGCCTTCCACTTGAGCCACAGCACCACTTCCAGCTTTTTTTCTGCTTCTGTGGTGCTGAGGAATCTACCACTGAGCCAACTTCCCAGCCCCAAACCATCCTTTTGAGACTATGGCCCTGAATTTTATGATAGTTCTTTGAAGTTTATATGATAGATATGATGGTTCTCTGTAGACTTTTGATGAAATCCCATTTACTTATATGGCTCAACGTATTCTCATGAGCTCTTTCCATGTTTCAGATAACACTTCCACATAGATGATTTCAACATCTTTCTCCTTTACTTTGCTCTTGTAATTGCCAATATGCCATCCAGGAAAGCCATCATTTTACTTAACCAAATCAGCATTATCTTCTGCCTTTCTTACTTCAGATAGCTTTATACCCTGATAGAAAAAAAGTTGGGGATTGGGGAAGAGATTGTTCAAGTAATATGTACAGAATTTGTTGCTTTTTTTTTTTTTTAACTTAACTTGTGAAGACAGAAGAGGCAATATGGTTCTAATTTTCAAGAATGAGAGAATTTGCAACATGGTAATATAAAACAAAAGAATGAAAATTCATACAACTGGGGCCACTAAGGTCTACTAGTTTTCAACTCAAATGATTGGCATTTTGGATAAAACTAAATAGACGTTTTGAAACAGACTAATTGGAAGCTAAGTCTAGGCTCCAGAAAGTTTCTATCCTGGATACTGTGGCATTTTGAATTATCCCTCTCCTACAACGTGTGTGTGTGTGTGTGTGTGTGTGTGTGTGTGTGTGTGTGTGCGCGTGTGTGTGTGTGTGTGTGTGTGTGTGTGTGTGTGTGTATTTGCATCCTCTTTTTAGGAGCCAATTGATCGTATTTTACCTGTTACTTTATTTCTTCATCTTCTGGTCTCTCTTTTCTGTTACCCTCCACCATTTTGCTGGGGTCAGTTTAGCTCTTCAAGCAAATTCCCAAATGAAATAGAAATGTACAAAGTATAAACTAAATGAACAAGGGTTTTGCTAAAGATGGAGCAAGGGTGTCCATTCCAAATCTCAAAGAAACTGAACAGATATCTTCACAACTATGGAGTAAAGTTACCCTTCTAATCATCTAGAATAGGTCAAAATTTTTCTTTTTTATTGTTTTGTTTTGTTTTTAGCTCAGAAAAACTTCATGTTATTAGCTCAGAGAAATGTCTGAGTATTCTGTTTATTAAATAAACAAATCAATAGCAAGCAATGTAAGCATTAAAATCCACACAACCTGAGATTTTTTCAAAACTTAGTAGCATTTGAAATATGAATTTATGAAAAGAAAAGTGTTTTACTTTTCTACTTCTTGAATGAGTACAAATGTTCACTAATGGAATGCATTTTCTGTGTGTGTGTACATGTTAGATACTGTACAAATTCTAAAACAAGGGATTCTATTGCCCTCATTTCCTATTTCACTTTTACATTTGTTCTGTACTTGCTTTTAGTCACAGGAACAGATGAAAAACTCAGCTTCACAAAGATATAGCACCATCAAAAAGACTATCATACAATCAGCTTTGGAAACTGTAAATTCCCTTGAGGTAGTAGTTTGTATGGTTTCTGAGAGATGTCAACTATTTCCCCTGAAAAATTAAAAATATCTGACAACAGCCATATGATACCTGTAGCACTTTGAGACATTTCAGCTAATGGAAATAGGGCAAAGAGTCAACTATCTGAATCATAGCCCTAGATCAGTTTGCTAGCATTGTGACAGTGGGCAAATCATTTAGCACATTCCATCTATTGTCCTTTCCTTACTGCAATGGAAGATATTTGGATTTGTTAATCCCATGTGGATCCATCCAGTTCCCAATGCCTGTGAGTAAATGACTTCTACTATCAGTTCTGCTATGGAAGCTTGGAAAGAATGCACTTCCTTAAATAGCAAGTAATTATTTTTCTGGGTCTTTGTTTTAAGAGTGAGGATAAAAATGGTCTTGAATTCAGCCAGCTCACCCCACCCGGACACCACACTTCCAAATTCTGTTAGTCCTGCAAGCTTGGAATTCTTGCAGAGGAATTATGCAAGGAATTCTGTGCATGCTTAATATCAGGCCTGGGACAGAGTGGAAAGAAAGGAGTTTGTATGATCTGATGCTTTGAAACAAGTAAAATATAGCCATGTGCATAGTCTAGCTTACATTAGGAAATACTTTCTGTCTTTCTTTGCTTTTTGAGAGCTAAGAGTTTAAACCAGATTGAAAAGATCAAATATTTCCAGTCAATATCCATAAAACTGTGCAGAAGTTGGACCGAATGAAGACAGATTTGTTCATTGATTTTTGAGCAGAAATAATGAATAGGTATTTTATTGGAATTTTGAGCAAGTGAAATGAAAAGTAGCCATATGTAACAATTTCTTATTTGTTATCAAATGAAAACGTGGGAAATTATTTTTTACTAGTATTTTTCATTGAACAGAAATCCTCAATTATTTATAATCTTCTTTTTAGAGGGGGGGATGGTCAGTCATGAGGTTTGAACTAAGGGCCAGGGCACTGTCTTGAGTACTTTTTTGCTCAAAGCTGGTGAACTACTGCTTTGACAGCTTTCCACTTCTGGTTTTTGGATAGTTAATTGGAAATAAGAGTCTAATGGATTTTCCTGCCTGGGTTGGCTTTGAACAGCAATCCTCAGATCTCAGCCTCCTGAGTAGCTAGGATGACAGGCGTGAGCCACCAGTGCCTGACTTTATAGTCATTTTTTATACTATGTTTTTATTTGTAAGGCTGTCTCTCCATCTAGTATTTGAGAAAATATCTTGCTATGTTTCCCAGACTGGCTTTAAACTCTAGGTTCAAAAGATCCTCCTGTCTCTGTTATATGAGTAGCTGGGACTACAGATGAATACCACAGCAACAAAAGAATAATATATGTGAAGTTAGATTGTTAAAAAGGACCAAAATTTTCTGGGTTTATGGTTCCAGAGGTTATTAAGTCCGGGATTGAGAAGATGATACAATCTTTTGGCCTTTGTGATATAGTTATGGTTCTTAAGGCCCACTTTTCCACCTTTCCACTGAGAATCATGCATCCAAAACTTTTTTTTTTTTTTGGTGGGGGACACATTTATACCACAGCAGGGGGCAGCCTAGAGCTCTGGAGACTTGTGACATGGTGGATGGACACTGTGGACAATCTGCTACGAGCAGTTGTTTAGATGAATACAAAGTGCCACAAATAGACTTTTAAAAGGACCTGTGAAAATATGCAAGAAACGCAATGAGGAGCAAAGCAACATAATTACTTTCATAAAAATTGAAGAATATATATTTTATATGAAATACTTCTAATTTAAAGGCTACATAAAATCAAAATGGAAGTTCATTTTATATACTAGAATTGTTATCCTGTGGAGAAGAGTAATCGCTGTGGGCCGCAAAGATGAATAGAAAAATGCATAAAAGAAAAAAAGAAAGGCGCAACATAAAAACCGATTTACAATGGATCGAACTGCATTTGAGATAAAATGTGATGATAATTTTGAAAATGATGGGAGACTTAACTTGCCCAAACTCCCCTCACTTTTTTGAGTCAGGAAGAAGTAGGTTTTTCTCAGTGGGACTGGGCTCTACTTTTTAAAAGACAGTCCATGAAAAACAACATAGCAAGGATGCTACTTAGCAATCCTACCCAGGAATACTGAAAACATTTAGTTGACTCCCCTAAGAGTTATCGATATTTCTTGGGATGAACTGATAGGCAAATCTAGCTCATGAAGCTCCAGTGCTTGTCTCTGGGAAGTACTAAGTGTAAAGATGCACCTATTAGTGCCTGAGTCACTTAGCAATGTACCCTGCTTCAAAGCAAAGAGCACTCGTTCCATGAGTGAGTGTCCTGACCAAGAGCTAAAAGCATCTTCTTTCCTAATTGTCAATTATCTGTACACTCCAAGATAAACATTTCTCCTTTAACATTAGACTGGTCTGAGAGGTTTATTTAGAACAAGGGTATTTGAAGGGCAGGAGTAGAGGGCATCTGGGAGAGGAGAGAGAAAGCATAGAGACTAAGCTTAAAACTAAGATGTACAATTTGCTTCTTCTGTTTCTCAAGTACAGTCCTAGTAAGAGAACTGCTCTGCAGTAGCCTGAACCTTTTGGTGAGGGAGCAGGAAGGTAGGTGACAACATAGGATATATCTCCATTTTTAAGCTTTCCATTGAGATGGGAAGTTCTGAGAGGATGTGTGTGTGTGTGTGTGTGTGTGTGTGTGTGTGTAAAAGGTCTTCTTATCTCTTGATTTGTTGAATAACTGGAAGCATGTATATATGTATATGCATATACTCTCTCATATATACACGTATGTAGATATACATGGTATGTAACTTTTTTGTTTTTGTTTTTTGTTTTTGTATTGCCAGTCCTGGGTCTTGAACTTGAGCGCTGTCCCTGAGATTATTTTTATTGCTCAAGGCTAGTGCTCTACCACTTGAGCCACGTACCACTTCTGGCTTTTTCTGTGTTTGTGGTGCTGAGAAATTGAACCCAGGGCTTCATGCATGCTAGGCAAGTATTTTACCACTAAGCATATTCCCAGCCCCTACATGTTATATATTTATCATGTCCACGTGTGCATACAGTGCACCTTGATACGTGAATTTTTTCCAAAGATAAATAAAATTTTGAATGGTTTACTAAAATGACATGATACTTTACAATCTAAATTTTCAATTGGTTATGCATGTATACAATAACACAGTGACTTTTGGCTATTAGTGGAACAGCTTCCAAAATAGGAGTATTTAATACAGAAGCAAACATTCTTTTTTACATTTATTTTTATGTTTTTATTTTTATCTTTAAGTACTTCTACAAAGGGTAGCATATGAGCACCATCAGTCTTGATCACTGTCATCTCTTTTAGTATTTTCCCCATCCCTCCCAACCCATCCCCCCAAAGATGATTTTTTTTATAATTCTTGCTCTGAGAAAGTTCAGCTCAGAAGCTTTCCACAAAAAGACTGATGATTTCTAGTCCTTTTATATAATGCATGAGATTGCAATGAACTTGACCTAGTGATGGCAAAACCAAAGATAATCGAGTACCTGTTGTCTTCCTCTTTTGTTTTAGTTTTCTGAAAAAGAGGATCTACTAAGAAAGAACAGGAATGTTTATTTTAGCCTTACAAAAAGAAAAGGCGAATACTTAATAATTTTCCAGAAGGTAATCCTGCAGGGCTTATCTGCTTTGGAGAATAAAATGAGGTCACTCAAATTTCTTTGCCCATGATCTTACCCTTCTGTATTTCTGTCCTTAAGTATCCTATTCCACTCTGGCCTTATGATTCCTTTTGCCTGGCCTGCTTAGAATGCCAAAATTCACATGTAAATTAGCACAGGCATGATTTCCAACCTGTTCATTGATACCAGAAATTAAGATACCACCTTTTCAAGATTAGTAACAACAATGTACCACAAGTCAAAACAGAGAGGTGTATGTTCCGTTATTTTGGAAGCCAGGGAGTGGTTGAAAATTTTATATTGAGTGTTCAATGATGACAGATCATTTCAAGAGGGACAGCCTGTGTGTCAACATGAGCCGATGAAGTCAGAAACTTTCTAGGTCAAGCACAGAGAAGAATGTTTTTGTGGAATGAGCAATTAAACGTGGAAGCCTACGATGCTCAGAAAAGCTGTTTCCACTCACACACGAAGGTTATTTCTTCTTCTTCCCCGTTTTTGTAATGATACTTTTTGAAAGGGTTTGGAGGAGCAGTGGTAGTTGATTGTCCAATTATTAGTCTAGATGAGATAGATTGTTAGTTGGGAGTTTTGTTTTTGTTTTTGGGTTTTTTTTGAGGATTTTTGTGGATTTTTATTCTTGGCGCCACTAGGTGAAATTTGTCTCTGGCGATCCAAGTGTTTCTTCTTTTTGGCATAGCCTCTCAGCTACTAGTACCCAGCTGGCATTTTAGATGACTCTATGGAGATTGTACTGCTGTTTCAACCAATATGTGGGTGTGAAGAAATAGAAAGTGTATGCTTATTCTGGCTTAGGAACAGTGAAGAACAGGTTTGCATGGCTGGTAAAAACTGATGCGCCAAGGGTTGACACCCAAATGACAATGGCATTTCAAGAGACAGATGCTTTGCCCTTAAAACTTTAGTCACCATTAAGGTGCTGGGTCTGTCATAAGGCCCAGAATTAGTCACCATTAAGGTTCTGGGTCTGTCATAAGGCCCAGAATTAGCTTAGTTTATGTTTTTTTTTACTTTTATTTTTGTCAGTACGGGGACTCAGGGTCTTGTAGTTTCTAAGCTCACTTGTTTGCCTAGTGAAAGTTGATGATTATTAATGAAGGGATTCTTCTGACAAATGGCCAAACTACAGTTGTTCATTTGACAATAATGTTTTCAAATATTTTCTGTAAAATATATGGTGTTTTTAACCAGCCCGTTTATTATTAATGAAGAGTTGGCCCTGCTTTTCAAATATTAGCTGTGAATATTGGGTACATTGGATACACTGTTAAACTGTCTGCACCTCAGTCAAATATTGTCAATGATGCAACTTTGTTAAGCAGATAAAGAGATATTATGAGTGATGTAGTTAGTCCAGAGTGGTACTTAATTACTACTTTGAAATCTGTTCATTCATTAACCGAAAGTTCCTTCAAAGGATTGACCATGCCTCAACACAGTTTTTTTTTTTTTTAAAATTTTTAACCTATGTATAATACTACATTTAGTCTACGGAAGAGGCTGAAGGAATTGATGGAATTACTGAAAGCATGTGCTCTCAATTCTATAGTTTTTAGAGTTCGGAGATTTTTCTTGGGCTTTGAATCCTATTCAGTTTGTGTTTTCTGTGGTTGTATCAGGAAGATATCCAATTCCCTTTTCTTCTCTGGTAAGTTAAACAAGCTCTGCACTGATCTTGATTCTATCTTTACTGATCCTTGGTATGAAGAATCAAAGATGATCACATATTCTGGTGTTGCTTTAATGGAGCAATGGTGACTGGCCACCCTGCCAATGTGATTAATGTTGATGTAAGAAGAACAAAAAAATGGATATTTTCTCTTTATTTCCATTGTAAGAGAAGCCTCTGGAGACAATGCAACTTTTGATTGTGCTGTAGCTTCATGGTGGAAAGTCTAGCTCACACCAGTCAGGAATGGAAGGGTTAAGGAAGACCAAGTATTTTTGCCTAGCTTGTGGACACACACACACACACACACACACACACACAAAACTCAAATAAAATAGAACTTCACTGCTAATAATGACATAGTTTTGCTAGCCAGGTGAGTCACATTTTGATTTGTTGAATATGCATTTTCCATCTGAGACTCCGAGAATTAAAAAAAAAAATGAAACTCTTGCCTGTTAGACCTGGTAAAGATTATTGTCTTCAAGCTACTAGACTGAAGGTTGGGCTTAGGATGGTGGCCCAAGCTCATATGGTGAACTTTATAAAAAAAAAAAATTGGTAGCTGGGCACCAGTAGCTCACACCTGTAATCCTAGCTACTCAGGAGGGTGCGATCTGAGGATCACAGTTCAAAGCCAGCCCTGGCAGGGTAGTCCATGAAACTCTTGTCTCCAATTAACCACCAGAAAACCAGAAGTGGCACTATGCCTCAAGTGGTAGAGTGCTAGCCTTGAGCTGAAGAGCTCAGGGACAGTGCCCAGGCCCAGAGTTCAAGTCCCATGACTGACCAAAAAAGAAAAAAAGAAAGAAAGAAAGGAAAGAAAGAAGAAAGAAAGCAAGAAAGAAATTGGCTTCTAGGCCCACCCTTGGAGGTTTTCAGTCAAAACTCCCTTGATGATGGTTGACTTTGACCAGTTTTAGGTAAACATTGCTTTTCCTCAAAACCTTAGATTTGGTTTCTCTTTATTAAGACTGAGAGAAGAATTAACATTTCCATTTGTGGAAAACTCGAGATCAGAGTGACTGATTTTCCTAAGTTCACATAGCTAGTGAGGCAGAGATAGCTTAAGTTTCTACATCTTACTCCAAAGCCTCCCAGTTAGGATTTTTTTTTTTTTTTTGAGTCAGCCATGGGGCTTGAACTCAGGGTCTGCCCCTAAGCATTTTTGCTCAAGGCTAGCACTGTACCACTTTGAGTCACAGCGCCACTTCTGGTTTTCTGGTGGTTAATTGGGGATAGGAGTCTTACAAACTATGTTATGCAGGCTGGCTTCAAACTGCAATCCTCAGATCTTAGCTCTCCTGAGTGGATAGGATTACTAGGGAGAGCCACCAGTACCCAGCCCAGTTAGGATCTTGTCCCTGGAATCCTTAACTATGTAATGCAGTAAGGTTTTAGGAAAAAACAAATCGCTAAAACAGGGATACAGGTGTACCCAATGCAACAACGAGATGTACCAGTCATTATGTCAAAAAACGAACTTTACAAGTTTGGTGGGAGGGGTAGGGGGGAGGATGATTCGGTGGGGGGCGGGAAGGATAGGAAGGGATGGGAAGGGGAAACAAAGGAGGAGGCTACAATGCTTGATAAGAAATGTACTCATTCTCTTGCCCATGTAATTGCAACCCCTCTGTACAGTACGTTCACAATAAAAAAATGTAAAAAAAAATCCAAACAAATAGAACTACTCCAAGTGAGTAGATTATTACATTGATAAGCCATCCTTCAGTTCCCGAGCCTGAGTTCTGTTTTTTAGAACTTGTGTTAACTCTGACTCTACAATTCAGTTTTCTAACCCTTTAGCCTTTGTGCTATCCCAGCTGCTGAAAATATATTCACTTCAAAATGTTTCAACAAATAGTTAATGAGAAAATTGAGATGTGCAGAATGCATACATTAAGAAAATTAGAAGTGAACAGGAAGAGAAAGAAACGACACAAATGGATGCAGTGGGTGTTATGTCAGGGCAAGTAGAAAATGCCTTGAGAATACATATTAGAAAAACTTAACCTAGACTCAGGACCAAGGGAAGAGTTTCAAAAGGTGACAGCTAGAAGATGAATAAGTAGTAGCTACATGAAAGATAGAAGAGTAAGAGCATGAAGGCTGAGCAGGGAGATGATCCAAAAGAGGAAACAGTAGATTCCAGTAGTCTAGACTTTGTGTGGAGACTTTGCATCTGACCAGTTCAAAGAACTGAAAGAAAATTTTGTTATTTCTGGAGAGAGGGAGAGAGGCTAAATGTGAGAGGCAGAAAGTGTCCAGATGGGGAAAAGCCATGAAAACCCATTAAAGTCTTTGGATTTTTATCCTAAAGTATTGCTAAGCCACTGAACTTTCCCAATCTCATAAAAGTAATCTGAGGATTAATAGCCAGGTGTAATATAAACAGGTTTATAGTTGGAGGATACTTTGATGGCAGCTAATGATGGATTGGGGGGTAAACTGAGCTTGGAGGCAAGGTAGCCAGATATGAGGGTGTTCATTGGGAGGCTGGAACTGTGTTCTTCATCATTGTAGTGTCAGTACCCAGCACTCGGCCAGGCATCTAGTATGTATTGAGTAAATATTGCTTTAATTGATGTGTAAAGAAATGTTCATTGAGGGGAAGAAACCCTCCCCAAATCTTGCTCTTTTTTGTCTAATTAATTAATTAATTAATTTTTAATTGTTCTGGGGTTTAAACTCGGGGCTTTGCATTTGTTATGTTATGTTGGTGTTCTACCAATTGAGTCATGCTTCAACTCCTGCTTTTTTTGCTGGTTGTTTAGAAGACAGAGCGCAGTGAACATTTTATCCTGGGCTGGAATCAAACTGTGATTCTTCATATCGTAGCATCCTAAATAGCAAGAATTATAGATATGAGCCATTGGTATCTGACTGTGTTCTTTATGCAAGCTTTTCCTTTTCTCCAGACTTTAAGTTCAACACATGAATACTTTTTCTTGGGCTATGCTCAATTTCCTTGATTTCCTATTCCCTTCATTTACACCTGGATAGGATTTTTTAAAGCTTTTGGATAGTATAAAGGTATGATTTTGTTCAGTTTAACTTGTTTTAAATATGTCTGTTAACTAATATCTTATTCCATCTATCTATCTATCTATCTATCTATCTATCTATCTATCTATCTATCTATCTACCTACCTATCATTTATCTCTTATTCTATCATATTTTTGTGTTGGTCCTGGGGTTGGCCCTGAGCTGGTACTGGCCCGGAGCATTTTTGCCTGAGGCTAGTCCTTTACCACTTGAGCAATAGCATTGAGTCCAGCTTTCTGGTGGTTAATTGGGATGGATTTTCTTGCCTGGGCTGGCTTCAAACCACAATCCTCAAATCTCAGCCTCCTAAGTAGCTAAGGTTACAGGTGAAAGCCACAGGCTCTGGGCTCTGTCATCTAGTTTTAATACTGGCAGGCTTGGCAAGCTATCCTCATTCATATACAATTTTGAAAATGCACAATTTCTTCCTGAAAAGTTATATACATATGTATATATACCTATATATGGTGAGGTATACTTATTTTTGTCTATTGTAGTTTTAAAGAATTAAAAGTGATCCAATTATTATTCCAACATGGAAAATTAGTGGTTTAAATATAGCATGCTATATTCATATGTAAAAGATACTGCATGGCAATATGACTTGGGAAAAGTTCACAAGGAATGGCAATTAAAACTGAAGTTCTAGGGCAATAATAAACATTTTTTCTATAGTCTTTTTCATTATAATACAGTTCAATCCTCAGCATAAATATTGTGTCAAAGCAAAACTATTTTCCATCCTTTCCTATTGCAAATAACTGTAGTTGGCAAATAAAACTACCATTCACCATTCACAAACTCCTCATACACTCTCTTGGCAGCTGAATCAGAAGGGAAAAGAAAACTTCCAAATTGGGCCTTTTGGAAGGCAAGTTGATGGCTTTCTCTATCCAGGCCAGCCTTTGGAAAGTTACCACCCTCACATTTGTATAAGCTGAGCCAGCAAACCACCTGTCCAAGCACTGGGACGCTCACATCTAATTTACTTCCCATGGACTTTCTGAGGGGTGAAACATTGACAGGTTCTGGCCATGGCTCACGATGACACAGCAGCCCAGAAACATCTCAAAGCAGGGTTCCAGACACCAGGCCTGCATGCAGTTCATCATTTTTATTCTGGCAATTGCTTATCTCTTAAAAGTAATTATCACAGGTCAGGCAACACATCCTCTCTTCATCTCTAGAGAATTGTACTTGACCTGTTTCTTGTCCTATTTAATTGCACTGAGGCATCTCCAGAATGCTGTAGCCAGTGATGTTCTGGCTTATGTTGGTGGAAACACACAGTACAAGAGTTGTTATCACATCTCATAAATGTCTGAGAGGAAAGACCCTGAAGTGCAAAGTGTATTTATTGAGAGTTCTCTAATGCAAAACAGCAACAACAACAACAGCCAGACACAGGACCCTCTGTCAGGAAACAATTCCTTCTCTTCATGAAAGATCATGACCAGCTCCCCATAGAACTGTCTCAATGTGATATCAAGAGCTGAGGTCTTTGCTTTCGTGTTTCCCATCTGCAACATATTTTACTTCTCAAGCATATGTTCTGCCTGGCTCCCAGCAATGAAAGTAGGCAGCATGTGCAGAATTCACACCGGGTTTCCAGACCTATGTCTTTGAGTCTCACAACAATCTTGTGTGGTAGATACTCTCATCATCACTTCAGAAAGCTGAGGTAAAAGAAGGCTAACTGACTGAGGTCATGCAGGTAGAAATTAAGAAGACAGCAAGTTCTGATCATCTGAATCAGACTCCTTTACTAACCACCATGCTGTATACCAAATTAACATCTCCAGAATGTTAGGAGCAATACTGGGTACTCTATAAATAGAAGCTAGATACTAGCTACTGTCAGCTCTTTTAAATAAGTTGATAGTAATTCTTGCAAGTCCCCAACTTTCCATCCCAATTGATGTTCTCAGGGAAGAAATTCTATTCTCTGAGGGGAATTGAGAATAATACCATCAGTCCATGAATGAGTGCTTGTTAAGCATCCTCAGACTCGATGTTTGGGAGCTATATAACAGGAAGAAGTTGAAGTTGGCACAGTCGTTGACTTCACAGATGGCAGAAGTGTGAGACATGTCAAGGTATGGTCATCATTTGCAACTCTACAAAGCTCTTTGTTTCTTTTATGAGTCAAACAAGTCATAGACAAGAGAAGAAGAAGACAATGATGCTGAATAAAAATTATTTATAAGTAGCTTTGAGGCCCTTAGTATTCTCAAACCTATAGATACCTCTGAGGCTATATAGTTTTTACTTGTATTTGGGGAGATTGCCTTTCCTCTAATAACCCCCTTGCCCTAAATTTAGCCAAATTTTACATCAGGCCTAGAGGAGGAACCAGAAAAAAGTACATACTGCAATAGCCCCTCAACCCTGATGTATACTAAGGAATATTCATGATGATCAATTTATGCTTGCTATCTAACACAGTTATGCATATACCTAACTTAACAATATTTGACAGCATATTGATTTATTTGCCCCTGGCATTGAAGAGTTTTTGAGTTCTAAAAAGTGGTTACTTGGCACGATATTCTATATATTTGTTGCATGCTCTGCTTTTAGTTTTCCCTCATTTTATTATATCTTTTTAACTAACTTATGGTTACCCCCATGACTTATGGTTACTCCCATTTCTCTATATTCAAATGTACGGATAGTAATTGAATTAATATTCTAGAGTTGTGGTTCATTGGGTGGTCTTTCTATCTAGGCTATATGTTTTATATAAGTGAGTTTATGTAAGTGAGTTCAGGGAACACAGTAAAATGTTTTGATTGTAAGAAGTCACTGTGGAAAGAATCTTAAAAGAAAAGGTGTTGCTTAGGAAAGATAACAGGAGCATAATAAAACCTCAGAATCGCAGTGAATTATGACCACTAATATTTGGTTTTCACTCATGCTACATGGGTAGGTGACAGTACTCCTTAGTTTCATATTGATTCGGGGACCAAGAACCGCTGTCTGAAGTATTGCCACTTACAATATGAGAGGAGGGCAGGTTTTGGAATGTCTTAAACTGTCAATGTTCTCTTCTGCAAGTCATACACACAAGTAATTTACACTTAAAAGGTCATTACCTAAACTACTAGAGATATGTTTCTAGGAGTATGATTCTGTCTTGTACTGGAAGGATAGGGAAGTGGACATAGTTGGTGAGTCATAGATCTATTCGCGATCACACATGGGCAAATTTGAGTGAGAGATGATGAGAGAGAAGGGTGGGAGACTTAAATCCATAGAGAAAGTCAATGAAAAAAAGCTCAACTAGGGGCTGGGAAGGTGGCTCAGTGGTAGAGCACTTGCCTTGCATGCCAGAGGCTCTGGATTCGATTCCTCAGCACCACATAAGCAAAAAGAAAAAAGCCGGAAATGGCTCTGTGGCTCAAGTGGTAGAGCACTAGCCTTGAGCTGAAGAGCTGAGGGACAGCTCAGGCCCAGAGTTCAGGCCCCACGACTGGACCCAAAACAAACAAACAAACAACAAAAGCTCAACTTGAAGAGAAGTGAAATTAATTGGAATTATAAATGGGACTAGGGAGTAGTTTGGGAAAGTCTTAAATAGCATGCTGAATTTTCATTTTTACAATGAAGCCATTGATTTACAAAATAATGTATGAGTGCAGATAATTTTAAAGCAAAGTTATATAGATTCCAGGATGTAAAATAGGAGCAGAAAAGAATCTCTCTGATAGAAGTGGATGAATGGCCTCTTGTTTTCTCCCTCTGTTGGGTTTCTATGGATTTCTCACCCCAGTTAGAATAGCTATAATTAAGAACTTCTAATAACAACAGATGCCGGAGGGGATGTGGACAGAAGGGAACCTTACTTCATTGTTGGTGGGAGTGTAAACTTGTTCAGCCACTTTGGAAAGTAGTCTGGAGGTTCCTAAAAAGACTACACATAGAGCTACCCTATGACCCAGCAATCCCACTTTTGGGCATTTACCCAAATATTCACAAACAAGACCACACTAAAGCTACCAGCACAACTATGTTTATTGCAGCCTTATTTACCATAGCTAAGATATGGAACCAACCCAGATGCCCTTCAGTAAATGAATGGATCAAGAAAATGTGGTATCTATACACAATGGGATTCTATGCCTCCATCAGGAAATGGAAAAACTTGGAAAAAATTATATTAAGTGAAGTAATCCAGGCCCAAAGAAACATAGGTCCCATGGTTTCCCTTATTTGCAATAACTAGTATATGTCTGAGACATGCAGAAAAGCTCAGATGAGTTGATGTTAGGTGAAATGAACCCCAAGATAAGGATTCAAATGTTTTTTCTTTCATGTGATTGTTTCTAACATATTTATAAGATGGTTTCTTTGTTGCTTTGTATGTTCCCGCCCCCCATGATATAACCCCTGTTTTCACTGTATTTGATGTCGGTATAATTTGTGGAGGTGAAGGGAAAAAAACAATTGTTTAAATAGGGATACAGGTGGACCCGTTGCAACAATGAGATGTACAAGAGGTTATGTCAAAAAACAAACTTTACAACTTTGGTGCTAGGGGTGGGGGTAGGGTGGGAGATGAGTACAGGGCAGGGGTGGGGGGGAGATGGGAAGGATGGTAAGGGGAAACAAAGGAGGAGGTAACAATGTTTGATAAGAAATTTACTCATTATCTTGCCCATGTAATTGTAACCCCTCTGTACAGTATTTTCACAATAAAAAAATTTAAAGACCAAAACTCTAGTAACTCATTTATTATCCAGTACATTTCAATATGGAGAAATAGAAGTCATTGTACTAACCATAGATTAGTAAAGAAAGGATATACTAACATGAGGGAGAGGGGCTGGGAATATGGCTGAGTGGTAGAGTGCTTCCCTAACGTGCATGAGGTCCTGGGTTTCATTCCATGGTACCACATAAACAAATAATAATAGCAATAATAAAATTATATCTAAAAATAAATATGGTAAATAAACATCTGAGGGAAAATCTGAAGGTAGAAAGTTCAATAAACATAGTGCCATTCCAGCACAAGAGAGGTTCTCACAGAAAGATCATGAATTCTGGTTCAGCCTGACCTACATAACAAAACCCTGCTTCAAATATAACTTTAAAAAGACTATCAAATAATAAGATCACTGACCCTAGTGTTGACAAGGGTGGGCATCTCGCAATGAAAATTTTGACAAACTGATGATTGATTGGACTGGAGTTCTCATAGAAAGGTCAGGGTTAAAGAACCTGTAGGAAGCTTGTGAGTACGGGGAACTGATAGAGAAATTAAAGATCAAGAAGAGCTTCATGGATTTGTCTAACAAATATTCACTTAGTAGCTCTTTTTATGATATGAAGAGCTTTGGATCAAATATAAATGAAATATCTAATGTGTTAGTTTAGGTGCCAGTAGGTTATCTTAAGGCATTTATCCTTAAATATCAAATTCACTTTTGTAAATATGATGGAGGCACTGAGGAGAACCAGGGTTGAAGCTATGGCTTGGAAGGCACAAACATTGGAATAAATATTAACAAAGGCTCATGTATATCTGATTCAAAAAGAGACTCGGTGACTAAGCCGAAGCACTTCTTTAGTGTTACTGAAACAGACACTAAGTCTACAAAATTTAATAGTCATGAAAAAAAATAAGGAAGGATTTTTAAACTCCAGAACTCACAAACTGAAGCATAATGTAAAACTTAATGCTTCCTCTTGTGACTTGGATAACAAGTTCATCTTTTTTGGTTCTAAATAAGCAATACTGGTGGCTTAATTTTCCTTCCTATTTGGGAACCTAAAATAGTTGTTCACATTGGAACAATGGGTCCTAGCTTGAAGCTAGTCATCATATATATGTAGCAAATGTAGTAATCATATATATGTAGCAAGTGTAGTAATCATATATATGTAGCAAATGTAGTAATATGAAGCAAAGAAAGAAGGATAAAGATACCATTTATATGTTGTTGGGATTAAGTGACTAAACATCCTTGGAAAGTTCAACCTTTCCTCTTCTGAAAATGAGATTCCTCTACTCCATTCCCTACAAGCTCAACTTCTCAAAAGGGCTGAGGGCCTAGTGTTCTTGGCATCCTAGTCTTTTGATTCCTTGAAAATGGAAAACAGAAGCACAGAGCCTAACTTCCTCATTGGTCTTTGAATTAAAACCAAGAACTTCTATTGACCCATGAGAGGTTATCTAGTGATCGATTCATTTACAGATGATCAGGGAGAGTGATGTGGAGTGCAAAGGGCTACCTCTATGTGACTCTTCATTTCCCTTTTCCTTCCTTCCCTTCTTCCCTCCATTCTTTCTTCTTTCCCTCCCTTCCTTCCTTCCTTCTTTTCACACAAGCAACAGTAGAAGTTATTCAGTGGCCAAAGAATGAAGAAGTAGAAGCCTTGCTTTCAAATCAACTTCTGAACTCATTAGGGGTGGAGAAAACATAGGTATGCGATGAAAGAAATGAAAGTAGAGGGAAAGACACAAGAAAGGGAAGGAATACTCTTGCCTTTTCTGAGGATGAGCAAAAAATTTCCAGCAATTTGGGTGTTACTTCCTTCCACTCCTTTTACAGTTCACGCCAAGAGCCCTAAAGGTAATTGTCAACTGTCTTGGCATTTGATGTGAGTGCTATTTAGCAGGTACATGGTATTTAAATGGTGTTTGGAGTCTACCAGATCTGCATCCTGGATCTAATCACTCTTTCCTGTCTTGTCAGAGAACACTCAAATGATCATCTTGTCCTGGAACTCATTGTTAGGTTTAACCCTATCTGCTCTTTAGATGGTGTTGAGTATCTCAGAAACACTTGGCCAGATCATTTTATTGTAAATTATATTTATTTCTTGTTGAGTTTGAATTCAATTCCTCTCGTGTTGTTTCTAGCAGCCATTTTGTGGACTCTTATTTTCTTTGATGAAGGATGGAGTTTCATAGTCTTATCAAAATGACACACTAATGAATAAATGTCAAACAAGTCATCCAAAGCAGTAGTTAGTGAGCCAGTGGTTGCTGATGAGAAATAGAAGAAAGCTTCATCTAGACCACACTATTTGACCTTGGGAGTGAAATGGTAACACAGGTGCCACATGCCAGGGTCACAGACAATCAGTGAAAATGTACTCTTTATGAAGTCTTATATCATGTAAGAAGTCAGACATGCAATATGTCTACTTTCTCCTTTCAGCAAGGAACAAATATGAAAAATGGATCCAGAGGGAAACTGGGGTTGTCTGGGATGTATAGATGGAGCCCCAATGTATGTGAGCTTGGTCCTGAAGAAAGAATACTATCCTGAGGTCAGACGTCTGCCTCTGAGACCACTGAGCTCCGAATCCGTAGCTTCATCATGTAAACTAAAAAAAGTAATTAATTTTCAGACTATCACTATTATTTCAAATTAATGTAATTTCTCTATCACTTAATGTAATGTAAAGTCCAAATGAATTTATATTAAGTGCACAAATCTCCGCTGAGAATTCTGCATATTTTATCTCATTTAATCTTAAGGCAGCATTCTGAAGAATGTATTGATATCTCAAAAAAAGTGGGAAAATCAGGCCTCAGAAAGATTAAGTGATTAGTTTACATGGGGTAAATCTGAGATTTAAACTCAATTTGGGTTCCAAGTCCCATGCTTTCATCCGCTAATATAGATTCCCCTAAAACTGGCTTTCTGCAGTGTAATCCTTGGCTCCTGTCCCAGTCACAAACTGGCTAGAGAGCTTTTGTTCTTTAGAACAAGATTGTTCTTAATGGTGGCAAGTATATATTTTGAACCTGTGCCTACTCTTTGGATCAACAAAATATAGAATTACTATTGACAAATATGCTCTTATGTTACCATGTCATTATGGCTTTTATTTTATTATTTTTTAAAAAGAATGCTCCTTCCATGAATGTTCCAGCCACAAAAACAGCTTTCATCTCTTTAACTCTAAAATTGCTCCAAGTCTTTTTCAGTTTCTACCCAGGACCTGTGAGGAAGCCCATGGGAGGTTATTGCTGCTTCTTCTTCACAGGTGCTCTCTAATGAAAAAGGAGTGATGTCATCTGAGGGCCAAATCTCCTCTGGAGAGCTTTGTATTCGCTTTCCAGCTGTGACTACTTCTGTAGCCGTTATGTACATCTATCTGCCTCCTACAATCTAGGGCTTAGTGGAGGCTTTGTGGGTTTGAGTAAAAGGTTTGCTAATCTGTTATTTGTTTGCCCTATAAATTATTTTCCTTAATGAAAAGACAGCCTGTTTTACTCTTTGAGCTATTCACCAGACCCACTATCACATGCTTTACGAAATTAGCAGCTGGAAATGTCAATACCTGGTTCCCATTTATAATTGACCTAAGATGTCCACTATTCTTCATTAGCCAAAAATCTCCCAGCATGGTGAAATCAGGGATGGGAAAAATTTCTAATTTACCTTTCTGTTGGTTTATTGAATACCTGCTACTTTGTGGATATGGTCTTTTTAGCCTCATTGTTCATGGATCCTAAACCATCCCAAACCCTTTTCCAGGGAAGCTGTTGGACATTGGTGGCAGTGCCTATAAGTATTTGATTTGTACAGAAATGGATGTGATTCAGCTGTGAAAATTACAAATTAGATTTTGGCAATCAGGTCACTGTGTATTTTTAGAACTAGAGGATAATAAAGTAAACATTATTTTAGGCCTAGAAAAGGTTATTAATATTATGTGCAAGAGAAAAATACCGTCCTGATAATTGGTTGGAATAACTGCTGGGTATAAATTTTCTCAACGGTGCTAGTTTTCTCCAATCTAGTATTACACATCAGTTTTTTCCTTATTCTCTCCCCCACATTTTAAAACAGATGTCTTATAGATTAGCAGTAGGGCATGCAATGACTCACTTTTTAAAAGTGGTAGACCTACATTTGCCAGATGAAGCTGTCTGAGTATAGAGCATTTTTCTCCTTTGTTCCTTCACTTTCAGCAGTGATTCTGTGGCCTCTACCAGACAGTAGCAGAAAACATACTCCTGGACGGAAGAGACAACCAGAAAATATGTGTTCTGATAATAAAAGTTAATGGTGGAAATACCCATACTTGTTTTTACCCCTGACATCCCTTGATCTTTTGACTGTGAACTCAACATTGTTCAAAGCACTTTCAAACCTCTCTCACAGTTACTTTCTGTGAGTGTAGTAATGATTATGATTTCAGCTTCAATAGAATTATGCCAGGGGCTTGGAATGAAGATTAAAAATTAAACAAAGACATGAGAAAACAATAACCTCTGCCCTCCATGTTAACTCTAGTTGTATGTTAACTCTAGTTCCTTCATGGAATGGAATAGAACCTCGTGCTACATGCAACAGTGCAAAAGGTGAAGGAAAATGGAAGCTAAAGTAAGCAAAATCTCTGAAAGTCCATGAGAAGTAATGCTGATAGTGAGTTTGACTATTTGGTGGGACTTGCTGCAGAACAAAATTGTAGTGATTTCAGTGGGGTGACTTTGGGTGACTCTAATCTCAGAGTGCAGACTGACTGCTACATCCCCTTTCTTTTTTATTTAAATACTTTTTTTATTGGGATTAGGTGATTACATAAATTTCACATATTTCACAGTATTGTGGAATAGTGATTCTTAGTTAAAGTCACAAACACATTTTAACCTTCACAAGGCAAATTGTCATTTTCATGGTCTATAAAGTTTGTGAATTTTATGAGCTCTGATAATACAACTATTTCTTCCACGTCGGGTGATATGTACATTTCTTTCCTTTTGCTTAGTGTATGTGAGCTATTTCCTCTTTCCTCATTCCCTCCCTCCCACTGCTGCCTTTGAGTTGCTTAGTTAATTTCCCTCAATGTCCACTAAATCCCCATTCGTCCATCATCTGTTGAGCTGGGGAGGTCAAGGGAGGTTTGTGGGAAAGTTCCCTGCACTGTAAGTTCCCCACACTATCATAAATGAGAAGGCAGCCAGGAAGCAAGTGAGCAAGCAACAGGCAGGAAAGTAAATGGCAGCAATTAACATCAGAACACAAAGGGAACCCCTAGTGGGCTAAGGGAGTTAATGCATTTTCCTGACTATTAGTAAAACCTAATTAAATCAGATGCTACTAATTTGAAACTCTTGCTTATTTGGACCGGACTGAGCTAAATGTTGCTTCTACTCTACCTACAAAAGAAAGGTTTTTCTTAGCAAATTACTGGGATAAACACAATTGCAGAGAATTAAGGAGCTTAATAGAATAGCAGAGAATCGATTTGCAAGAAAACAATCATTGTGCCAATTTTAAACAGTTCTTACCTGTTCATTAAGGCAGCCCATTAAGGGCCTCTGCCTCTTAACACTTTGTTATGCTAGTTTGAGTCATTATGTTCAGTAGTGAAAAGAAAAATAGAATTGCACTTCTCTAATTCCAACTGCCCTTTACCTGGGCCAGTTTAGCTTGGAATAGGGGAATTTGTTTATAAGCAATTCTCAGAGAGTTATTATAGAGAGGTCATTAGACTTCATTCCTTCTTCCCGAAGATCAAGTTGGGAGTATATTGAAGTCACAGGGTATTGTAGACAAATTTTCACATAAAGGCAGATAAGGGAAAGCTGAAATGGCATACCCTCCTAAATTCAGGCAAGTAGTTAAGGTAAGTGATTGAACATCTCCTTTGAGCATATTATTGATTCATTAGTCCCAAGGAAGAGAACCATGCTAAAGTTAGGCTAGTCTATTGAAGGCATTTTAAGGATCTATAGTTGACACTTTTTGAAATGTGCTCTGAAGTGATTCATAATCTCTTATTTTCACAGTTGTTTAAAAAAAATCTAAATTTTAATCCATTTGTGATGATTATATAGAATAAAGACCCCCTGGATCTTTTGCATGTACATGCTTTCGACCTAACCACAATTTTCATAGTTTTGTTTCTACTTCTGTTTATAATTGAAGGGTTACAAGGGAGAACTATCATGTTTACTAGGAATAAGAAAATGACATAGATCTAAGAAAACACCATAAGAAAGCAAATACCCTCTATGGGAGCTATGCAAGTAAAGCGTTTGTGAAATTTTGTGAAATTTGAATAGGAAAAAAAAAAGATGGCAGAAGCAGGAATTCAATCATTTGTGGCACATTGTACTGGATTTGTTGAACTGCGCCAGAACAGAATATAGAATATAACATATGTACATTGTGAACAGTTATATACTCCCAGCCAAATAGTAGCCCATAAAATTAATACTGTTAATTTTAATTTTATAGTTTGCACACTTGTTTGGGTTTTATAGTTCCAGAAGACTGACAAGCATAAGGGACTTAGATTTTTATGTTTGTTTATATTTAAATGATATTATATAGTAACTATAATTTAAACCAACACCATGAGTCCAAGAGTATACTTTATTCCCTAAAAAGGAAGTAGAGCACAAATAATCTATAGAACCGTGATTATTGGAAATACAGGCTAACTTGGAGATTGATGAGCTAGGCTGATGTTTCTAAAAGTAGGCTATAGGAGTTTAGCTGCTTCCTGGAAAAGCAAAACAGTGTTTTCTCTTATTAGGACTCATTGGGCTGATCTCTAACGTAAAGCCTCTATAAGGGTGAGGGGGGTCGGGGGGGGGGGAGGGGGAAGAAGCTTCCTGAGCACGATTATAGCAGCACATATCAACCTTATCATTACCGGAAAATGCTTCCCACAGAGGGAAGCAGTGAATTCTCTGACAACCTCACAGGAAGAAATCATTGTGCAGGTTCCCCACTCTTATTCTCTAAAGAGGAAATTGGAGGAATCTGAATAGTGTATTCCCCCTTCCCCAAGTTCATGGCCCCTTGGAAGCTCATAGGTGATCTTATCTGGAAATAGGGATATTGCATGTACAATTTGATAAGATGACATTGCAATGATTAATTTGTGTATCAACATTTCTAGACCACAGGAATGCCCCAGTATTTGGTCAATCATTCTTTTGAATATATTGATCAGACTAGTTTTTGGATGTGTTTCACATTCAAATTGATAGACTGAGTAAAACAGATTCTTGCGTCTTCTGTAGGCAAGCCTCATCTGATCATTCCTGAATAGAACAACAACCAAAAAGGTAACTTTCTGAAGCAAGAGATTACTTTCTAGATGTAATATCAGATTTTTCCTTTCTTTTGGACTGAAACAGAAACATTAGCTATTCCTAATCTGAGCCCTCTGGCCTTGGAATAGAAAGACATCATTGGCTCTACTGGGTTTTCAACCTGCTACTTTCAGCTCTTGGGACTTGTTAACCTCCATAATTGCATGAATCGATTGCTTCTTTTTGTATATAGAAATGTATTTTCTATTGGATCAGTTTCTCTGAAGAACTCTAAACCAGATATCATACTCGATGAAGGTAGGCCCTAAATCTAATGTCTAATTCTAATGCTTGCTCTTTTAAGAAAACAGACAGAAAGCAGTCAAACAGAGATGAGCTCATGTGATTAAAAAAAACAAAAACAAAAACAAAGTCAGAGACACACTGGCCAAGAAATGCCAAGGATTTTGAGCCACCACCAAAAGGTAAGAAGGGGGCATTGATCAGATACTCCAGTAAGGTTTCTAAAGGAAATGATGTTGCCAGCACCTTGACTTTAAACTTTTGGCTTCTTGAACTGTAAGAAGACCCATTCCTGCTGCTAGATGTGACACAGCTTGTAGAAATTTGTTATGGTATCCCTAGGAAATTAATATGTAGAAAGAGGGGCGTGGTAGCCTACTCTTCAGCAAGGACAGGACTGGACCCTGTCTAAAAATTGCCCTTGTTAATGTATTCCTATTCCTATTTTGTTCGAGGGGAAAAAGTCAAAACAAAACACTCCAGAGTATATAATCATTTCTTTAAATAAACACAACAGAAACTGAAAACAAGATACAAACTACTTTAAAATTAAACAAACTCCTTTGAAGAAACAGCAGAACCCGAATTATCTCTGTAACCAGTAACTACACTGCTATAAGAATATCTATATTGGGTTAAGCCAAAGATAACATCTGACTATAAGATCCAGCACTGACAGATGTTTGTTTGCAACCATCATTTTTATTTAGGAGATATCAACATTTTTATAATGCTGGTGGATTAACTTCCCATGGCTGTTGCAACACATGCAAATCTATTGGCTTAAAAGGAGTCTTTTTCTCCTTGTAATTCTAGAGGCCAGAAATCTAGAATCCTCAGTGGGCTAAAATCCGTACGTCAGCAGAGATAGCTGGTTTTCTTGGAGGCTCAAAGGAAGAATCTGTTTCTTAGCTTTTTCCTGCTTTTGAAGACTATCTACATTGTTTGACTTTATGGCCCTGAATCACTGTAGTCTCCACATCTGCCTCTAGCATTTCCTTCACAACCTTCTCTTTCCTGCCAGCTTCTGCTAAGAACTCTAGTGGCTACACCAGGATAATCTAGGATCATCTCCCAGTCTCAAGATCCTTAACATAATCCCATTTGAAAAATCCCATTTCCCATGTAACATCATATGCTCACAGATTCTAAGCATTGGGATGTAAAAAAAGTCTTTAGGGGGATCATTACTTAGTCCAGCAGCTAGTTAGTAGTGGGATTATATTTAAAATTCTCAGTGCAAAGACCTTATTTCATTTCTGTATTTTTCATGCCACAAATGGCATTTAAAAAAAAGTGGCCTTGGAGTCAGGATCTTTCTCTGATTCCCAAAGTATATGAATTCCACAGAGGCTTCAATTACACTTCAAACTCTGCACAGTGACAAAAATACTGAAAGCAGAAATATATGAAAAACACTATTGCAAACTGTGTATTACTACTGCCTTAGTTGCATAATAACACTCTTATTATTTGTGGCATAATGGTGGGCACAGCTGCCATTCAAAATAAGACATCCATCAATGGGACTTGATTCTATTCCATTTCTGTGTATGAATAATGCTCCAGGTGACCACATACTGGTCACACACAGTAATGGTTACCTCAACAGTCTTTCTCAATTTGAGTAGGAATTTAATCCCAGGTGTGTGTGTGTGTGTGTGTGTGTGTGTGTGTGTGTGTGTGTGTGTGGTGTTTTATTGGGCATTAAATATCTGGCCTTGCACACATTTGGCAAGTTCTTCCACTGAGCTACAATCTGAGGCACAGATATTTCTGAGATAAGATCTCACTATCCAAAGATGTCCTCTGATTTTTGATGATTTTATCTCAGCCTCTCAAGTGCTGGGATTATAGGCATGTGTCCGCATGGAGGGTCCAAGTGGTTTCTTGAGCTTAAAATACAAATATTTTTGTTTGCTCATGCATGAACATTGATACCTATGCTAATTTAGAGCTCTGGACAGGTCAATGAACATCTATCACATAGGCTAATTTAGGAAATTTTGTAATAAAACAGAGAGATAGGATAGGTAAGAATTTGTCCCCATTTAGATGTAAATAAAGTGGGGCTCAGGGAAGCTGTATAAATTACTCAACGCTATATCATTACGATTCAATTCTGGATTCAAATTCTGGATTCAAATCCAGAATTTCTGACATAAATCTCAAGTTATTCTTTGGATCAAAGCATCAGTTAAGCAGAAATCAACCAAACTTCGAGTAAATCAATTCCATCTAAAGAGATAATGGAATGCTGAGCATGGTTGTATTCTACCATAATCCCAGTTTGTAAAGAGTACCGGGTAAGAAGACTAAAGTTCCCAGTCTGGCCCTGGGCAAAAATGTAAGACCTTACCTGAAGGACAAAGTCAAATGGAACAGGGTTGGGTACAGTTCAGCTGAAGGGGACTTGTGTGAGGCCCTTAGCTCAGTTTACAGTGATATTCTCTACCTTCAGGGGGAAAAAAGATGGTGGATAGTTAAGGTTTATTACCAGCCAGAGACTATTACAGAATGATCATTTTATGTTTTAAGTGTGCTAATATTTAGAAAACAGGTCACATGATACTCATAAAAAGAACTTGCTAAAAGAATGTATCAATAAATTTAAAAAGACTTCTGGTTAGATTCAGTCTACGCCCTGCAAAAGCCAATCAATCTTAGCAGCTTAACAAAGGTGTATTGAGTATTGAAAAGGAGTAAAATTTAACTTATGGTTTAAGAAAATAAAGTTTTATTAAAAGTCATTATAGTTTATG
This sequence comes from Dipodomys spectabilis, assembly GCF_019054845.1. Lineage (NCBI taxonomy): Eukaryota > Metazoa > Chordata > Mammalia > Rodentia > Heteromyidae > Dipodomys > Dipodomys spectabilis. The sequence goes on along the minus strand of NW_024870701.1, from coordinate 22,579,777 downwards.
CCTACATCTTTTATTTGGATCAAATTTTATAACAGCTTATGACGTTTGTTTAAGCTAGCAGAGGCTGAAATTTTAATGTTGAACATTTATAACAGCAATATTAAATGATATATATACATGATGCATTATAAAGCTTTTCTCCCATTTAGAAGAATAAACACTTGTGTCATGGCTTGTCTGTGAGAGACAGGTTAAGTTTGAAGTAATATTTCAGTGTGAAAGTCTGCTTAAAGTCTAGTCCGTTGGATCAGGTAGTTGATAGAGATGCTTTTTGATGGAAAATAGGGATGCTGTAGTTTTGAGAAGAAATCCTGACCAGTTTAGCTCAGAAAGTGATGGTTTTCCTACCAACTTGGAGAATATTTTCCTTCCTTCCTTCCATCCCTTCTTTCTCTCCCTTCCCTCTTCCCTCCCTTTTCCCTCCTTCCCTACCTTCTTTTCCTTTTCTCTCTCTTTTCCCCTTCCTTCCTTCCTTCCTTCCTTCCTTTCTCTACCATGTGCCAAATATCATACTAGACTTTGAAATTACGGAAATGAATTAGAGCCTTCCATTCTTGTTTATTTCTACTTGCTAGATAGTTCTCTATTATGTTCAATGAAATGGGGGGGGCATCCTTGGCACTTTGTAAATAGACATATTTCTGTCCTTTGGAGCCAGAATGAACATCTCAACACTTCAATCATTTGTATCTTGTTTCACCTTTCAGCTTTCAGGCTAGCAATTCTATCTGTTTGCAGTCAGTGCTGGTCTTTCATTGCCCTGTTTTGGTACAGCGTCTCCTGAGTTCAACCCTTAATGCAGATGCATGCCAATCTCCTCAGTAGAGTCAGCTTGCTTTAGCAAATAATAGCAACATCATAGAAGAATGAGTGTATCGTGTCTAATGTTTTGTTAGACTTTAAAACACCCTAGCTTGTGGTCAGATAACCCTGTCATATATTTTGAGCATGTACATTGACAAAATGAGCACTGTCTTTTCTTTGGAAAGTTGATTTTTTGATATAAACGTAGACTTTATGTTTATTCTGCTAAAGTTCATCTCATTGGCTTTGACCTGGTAACAAGGTCCTCATTAAACCAACACACATAATTATCAATACAGAGGAAATTGTGAGGAATTAAAGCTATTGCCAAATAGTCTTAAACCAAATTTTCTTTCCTACTAACTTTCTACCAATATAGATTTGTCAATTGAATAAAATTTAATAATATTAGGAGTAAAGTGTACTAATAAGAATAAAATATCTGGAATTTTCTGGTTTTACCTGGAACTTTTCCATCATAAAGGAATGTTCTATTAATCCATTAGCCTGAAAAAATGTCATAGTAGCTAATTGCTCCATTCTCACAAGAAGGCAAAGGCAAAGTTACATTCTAATGGAAGAATGAAATTAGAAATTACAGGAAAAGAAGCCTTGTTAGGGGAAGACAAATCTGTTTCACTGGGGGAAAGTATTATAGTAGATTAAATGCTGTTAATAATTACACTAAAAATAAACTGTATACATAGCCCAGACATATATAAACGTATATATAATACTAATATAATAATATAGAATATATACATATATAAATACTGTAATATGTAGAAATGCAGTTGGCATTGTTATGATTTTACAGATTAAACTGAGTTCTGGAGAGGGCAAGTTGCCCAGAATTTTGGGGCAGTGAGTGGAAGACAGTGTTTGATCTCAGGGCTGTGTAATCAAGTATTCTTTCTTTCTTCTTTCTCTCTGCTGTGCAATTCAAGTTCAATATGCACATCTTCTGGGGGATCAAGTTATAGTAACTGATTCAAAAATAAGAAAGGGGAATGAAACACTTCTTTTTAAAAAGTGGTTTGTCATAGCTTGGGTGCATTTTAACATTTCCTAATTATTAAGCTTTCCATTCAATTTTCTTCCAAGAAAATGACTCAGTCTTGGAAGTTGCCTACCAGTGTTGCTTAGTAGTGAGGGCTTTGGAATAGCACTGGAGAGGTAAGATTGCTCTAATGATAAACACACTCTGGAGGAGAAAGTTCATTAAATTTAACTTTGTGGAATGGTCACATTGCCTTGGATTCCCATATGAGAGAGAAGCCAACCTTTTGGTGAGAACCAGAATGTTGGCAAGGTGTGTAAAAAACCAATTAATTTCTGTAATGACTCAGGGATTCGTCCATTTATTTGTTTATTCTTCAAAGTATTACACACACCAAACTAGAAACTGAGAGGATATTGGCTAAGCTGAGAATCCTCTGCTCCAACAACTTGCAAATTAATTTTTAAAAAAGATAGAAAGGAATCAATGCTGCTTGGATTATAATAAATATCTCTACAGTCAGCCTCAAAGTGTCAGTCAGTCTTTCTTGGATCTCCAAATCTGATCCTATACAGATCATTTGTCTTAGTACCCAGTGTTCAACATGGATACCCATCTTTTCCTTTGTCCAGTTCCTTCACTCTTCACACAAATATGCTTGGTCTACCTCTGCTTCATTCTTTCCCTCTTTGACCTTTGAGTGTCTACAATGTGCTGGCCACTGTGCTGACTCTTGGTTTCTGCCAGAAGATCAAATATTATATTTTCCACCCTCTTGGGCTTATGGTGTTAGGATTTAGCTGTTTGGCTCATTTTCCTTTGTGAACTCTTCTGTTGAATATCCATGATAGAAGCATTAACCCTCTCCCCAATTCCCCCATTCAGACTGTTATGGTTCTAGTCTAGGTTCTTGTATTTACTGGTACTTCTCTGGGCCTATGAGAATGAGGCTTCAGTTACTGGATAAATGAGTATTGTCATAGTTTTATATTTATCTATTCATCTACTTACCTACCTATTTATCTAACATATATCAAATGATTTATTTTTGCAATGCTGGAGAATAAATCTAGTTCTGGAGCATGCTAAGTAAGTGCTCTATTTCTGAACTACAGCCTTGACCCTTGTGGGCTAGCCTAACTTGGAACTTTCTGTGTAACTAAAGGCTGGAATCAAACTTGAGATATCCTTACCTCTTCCTTGACTTAGTTCTTGGATTACAAGTAAATAGTCACTTTATAGTGTACAATATCCTACTTCATGTGCTGGGGTGATTAAATAAGACAATGCACAGTAAGTACTAGATGTAATCTCTGGCTCATAATAAGTGTTAAATTAGAAGTGAGAGAAAGCTATGCAATCAGTAGAAACACTTGGTCAAAACACAAGCTAATTCAAAACTTTGCTTCCTAAAGCTATCAGGGATGGCCAGTCTGTTTAAGGACAGGGTTGAAAAGGAGACCGACACAAGCAGAAAGTCTGTGGGTGTAAAGGCAGAGAAAGCCTACCTAGGACACCTTTGCATGCTTCTGTGTTTCTGGAAGAATGCTGTATCTGGAATGTCTTGAAGTGCTGGTGAGTGATGTGGATTTCGACAATGCCAGCAGTGAAATGATTTTTTTCCTCTAGAAAATATTTTGTGGTAATATAAGTGCCATAAAATACTAAATGGAATTTTATGAATTTTTCTATACTCTCATTCTTATTGATCTTAGATCTAACCTGTTGTTTGATTTCAAAGAATATATCTCTCTTTGATCTCTAGGTCTGTCTTGGGAGATCCTTTAAGGTGCTCTTACTTAATTGCAGAAATGGTCACCCAATGAGAAGGGCAATGGTATACTCAAAGCACTCAGACAATGAAATTTCTACAGCAGGTACTTTGAAAAACACTTTCTTATATATTATCTTCTTTAGTCTCATGTGAGATCATCTATCCTAGATAGATGGGAATCTGTAAGGTTATTCTGCTAATAAAACTGATGCTCACAGGGCGAATAGCTTGGGGGTAACAATATAGGGTAGTGTGAACTAGAGGAAACCTGGGGGATTGGGGGGATTGAGATCCAATTTGCCTGTAGTTCTTTGGGCTATTATGTTATTTGTAAAATCTAAAGCTTGAATATGATGATTCCTTGAGTGTGAATTTTCTATGATGGTTCTAATAAGTTCGAAGCTGTGCAGCAGTTTAGGATAATGGCAGGATCTGAGCATGAGTTTCCCCTGTGCAAGTCAGTGCAGTCCCTTGAGACACCCAGTGGCCACAAGCTTTCCCAGCAGCCCATCACCCTGTGAGTGCTTTGACACTTTCGTATGAAGTAGTCTCCCAGAATGATTAGGGGTGTTGATAGGAAACTATTTCCCTTCCTCTCCCATGTGCCTTGGCGCAGATCTTTGTTTGGGCAAGTTGTCCTGATTGTGATCATTATGATCTTGGTTATTTTTGTTCTAGTGCCCAAAAGCCTGTGGGGGCATGGATGCCTGGTAAAAGAATTTACAGTTAATTTAGTCCACCTGAGTTGTTATACCATCAGCCCAATTTCAAAAACTGACTTATTCTCTTAAGATTGGACCTTTTTGGTGATCCGTGCTGGCAATTGTTGAGATCACAGTATAAACTTGGAAAAGAAAGCCACAGACATTAGAACTGAGATTGAAGGGGTTCATCCTTGATGTAGTGGTACTAAGTGTGGGTGTTGAAGACCCATGTCTGCCACCTGCTCAAGCTTGATGGATGATTCAACTTTCTAGATTTCAGTTGCTTCATTAGCCACTGGCTTAATAATAGTACACATCTCATAAGATGAAGCAACTTATGTTCAGTGTTTAAAATAATGTTTGGGACATTGTAGGTGCTAAGTAGACACTGGCTATTAGTATCATTTTATAAACTCATTTAAAAATTACAGAAGATGAGATTCCAAGAGAAGTCTTTTACAATGCCAAATTTAATAAAGTAGTCACAGCAGAAACTCAGATGTCCTTTCTATTTTCTTTCCATTTATGTCTTCTTACAACTTTATTTAAATAATGACTTCCCATTTGGGGTTCAGGAAGTGCTAATAAGTACTGCAAGATATAGATAAAGAACTGCTAGAGTTAGCATGCTTTTCGGTGTTTAAGAAAAGCATGACCATTTCATCATATGCAAAAATCCATATTCTGGGTATCACTCTGTTTCTGCTGGCCATCATCATCCTTGTGCATAGCTTGTCTGTGGAGGATAGCTGTTGCCAGTGGACTCTGCATGTGTGGGAACTCAGCATTCCAATTGAAATCAAAGAGTCCAAATATCTGTCCTACAGAGGACAAGCATCACAGAAGTTGTAAAGAATCTGTGTGTCCCTCTCCTATTTCTATTCCTCTATGTCTGCTAGGGACTTGACACACAACTCATAGAGAATTTGTATTCAGGCAACATATGATGCTGTCCTTCCTATTTTGGGTTCCCTTAACAAGGGAGTTCTTTTCAATGGAGGGATTGCCTTTATGAGGGAAACAATAGTATTTTGGTTAAACTGGACATTAAGGCTGATACCTGACATGTATTCTCCACAATTAACAGGTAATGCAAGAATCATATTTTACTAAGCTGATAATTTTCTACAACAGAGAAAAGTAATTGTTTCCCAACAACAGGACAGGAGGTGCTATATTTGAAACTTTGTGGTTGTTGTGATTATCTCCTAGTATTTCCATGCCTCAATATTAATGTGCAACAAAATGCCAATGGGATTTATACCATTCAGGAACTATGCTTCCAAATAAAGGATCATAAGTTACAGTTAGCTGTAATCTTATTTCTGGTACGTACACTGACTATTTGCCCTTTTTGTTTCCTACTGTCTTATATAAGAAGTGTCAATTGTGATTCAAACTTTGAGAATTAGTCTTTAGGTTACAAAGCAAGTTGAGATTGTGATTCAAGTCTAAATAAAATTAGTGTCACCAAAAGGTAAAAACAATGATTTCTAGGACTCTATATGTATTGTCCTTTTCATGTGTAGTGGGTGATCCTTCACCTAATGTGGGAGTTATGTTCCAAGCCCTCTGGGATAGGTGGAAATCTGAGAAGTAGCAATAAGTGACCCAAGATATAGTGAGGGACGACTAATGCTGCTACTTCATGGATTTTCAGCTAATGTGGGGATCTCTGGAACATAGCTCCTGCGATAGGCGAGGGATCACTATTTACATATTTAAACAAAACTGCCATGCAGTGAGGCCACAGTAAGTGAACTACAATATAGCGAAGGACGCCTGTGTCTTCAGTTGCATAAGTGTAGGAAGCATATGTAAGCATGCCTGGTCATGTTACTGAATACTTCCTACACTGAATTGACTTGGCATCTCATATGGAATAAGAAACAGAATGCTGCTGGGCACTGGTTGCTCACATCTGTAACCTTAGTTGCTCAGGAGACTGAGATCTGAGGATCAAAGTTTGAAGCCAGCCCAGGCAGAAAAGTTCATGAGACTCTTATCTCCAATTAATCACCAGAAAACTAGGAGAGGAGCTGTGGCTCACGATGGTAGAGAGTTAGCCTTGAGAAAAATAGAGGTCAAGGACAGTACCAGGCCCTGAGTTCAAGCCCCACAACTGACAAACAACAACAACACAAAACAACAACAACAATAAAAAATGTTATTACTTTTGTTTATATCTTTAAATATATTTAGATATTTCTATTTTTAACTGCTGCTTCTCAGCTTTCATTTATTTGTCCATACTTTGCTTTATATTGCTGGAGCTAAGAGTCTGCAAAACATTCCACAGTTTCCTTTGCCAGCCAGCTTTTTGTCATGCTCTCCAATAGAAGGCTATGATGAGGGCATTACAAAATGGAGAAAGAAAAATAGTTTATATGAGTAGCTGGATTTAGTTCACACATATCAGGCATGTCTTTCAGGCTTGTCTTTGTATCAACTTCTCTCTTCATTTGGAATTTTATTCCATTTAATTCTCAAATATTGCTACATTGTAAACATTGGGATCTAGTTTTAATAACCTCACTAGAAAGCTTTTCCATTTTCTCTACTCCCTTAATTTAAGACAGTAACTACTTTCTTTTAATTCTCTGAATATATGATCTGTTAATTTTTATTTACCTCAATCTATTTTACTTCTTTAGAATAAAAACTCCATGAGAGTAAGGACATTTCTCTCTCTCTCTCTTTTCTTTTCCCTTCTCTCTCTCCTTCTCTTTTTCCCTTAACCTATCCCTCTATTTAAACATTTTATATTTTTTACTGAACAATGTACACTAGAAACTGGGTTTACAAGTTTGGACAATTAATTTACTTAATCAACTAATAGTATCTTTCTTCTATTACTTCCCTTTCTGAAGATTAAATTAACTTTAGATATTTCTGCAAAGTGAACAAGGCAGAAATCACAATCTCCATTGTTACAGGAGCAACTAAGAATATGAAATGCTTTGACTCTGGGCTATGATGGTATTGTTGATGTTAGAGAAGAAACTTGCACCATGAAATCCATAAATTAGGCTGAGGGGTAGGGGGGGTGATGAGAAATAGTGCCTTTAAAGCATTAGAAGGCAAGTGGAGCTACCAGGTCCAAACCCTGAAAAGAAGTGAATTCTATTGAGCTGAGTTTGGCATTTATGGCTGCTTTTCCCCTCAGGGCTTTTACTGATTCACATATCATGGCACCAAAGCCAAACAGAAAGTGGCAGACTGGAGCTTTTTGGCAGACTCTCAGGGCTGGGGGAAAAAGTTGGAGTTCAGAGCTGTCAAGGCAGCCATAATTTAACAGGGGAAAGCTCCCACAGAAAAGGAAACCACAGGGGGATGAACTTGAATTTTTTTTTTTTTGCTCAATTTCCCCTGGAGACCTTTGTTTACTCCAAAGCGGTGCATGTGGCAGGCAATGTGCTCAGATAAAATGCAAGAAGCTTCTGCTCCGAATCCAAAAAGTTAGCAGGCTTTGGCAATTCCGAAATATTAGAGTCAAGGTTTGGTATTCACATCAGAAAAGACAGGTTGTGATGAACAAATACCCCAGGTGTGATAGTCAAATACTAAAAAGGCCTTTTAACCAAGAAGAAAAAGAGAGCTAGAAATAGGCCAATCCCTAATGGAATCAAGCTTTTTTGCCAATCCAGCGTATTTGGACAGGATCCGAACAAAGGTATCATCTGAGGTTAATGTAGTTTCTTACAAAACATATCTAACATTCACTCAAAGGTTACCAGGAAAGATAGGAAACAAAACTAAATCACTGAAAACCAAGAGAAAAAATAGAATAGGAGATCTCAGGTGGAAATTATTTGATATAGACTTATAAATAAATATGGCTACTATGTTTATATATTTAATTGATTGTAATTTAATATATTACACAAAATTACTAAGTATGTTAAATTATTTAATATGTTATACATTGTTTAATATTAATTAATTTAATGTTGATTATTTGGCATATTATACTTATATACAATTTACATATTTATGTATATATGATTAATGTATATTTATTTTAGCCAGAAAAGTGAAATCCATAAAATAATATAAGCAAACTTTAGAAATGACAAATACAGTAAGTAAAATTAGTAAATACTTAAACTGTACACAGAGAACAAGAGGACAATATGAAAAATTATAAGGATCATAGTGAAGAATTTTAATGAGCTGACTTAGAATTAGAAAAACAGAAAGGGAGATCTAAAAAAAGACACACAGAGAGAGAAAAACGAGAGGGAAATAGGGGTAGAGATAAGCAGGGTACCAGAAATCTGTGAAGACATGCAGAGATTATGTCTGGGAATCTCCTTGAATTTGCTAGAGACATTAAGTTCCACATCCTATAGCTTTACAGTCCTCAATAACATGCTACTTTGCAATGAGAACCACATGGGGAAAACTATATTGTTATGGCTTGAAAGTTTATTTCTCAGAATTCGTAGATTGGGTTTTTAGTGGTGGTGGTGGTGGTTGTAGGGCTTGAACTCAGGCCTAGGAGCTGTCCCTGAGCTATTCTGCTCAAGGCCAATGCTCTACAACTTTGAAACAAAACTCTAATTACTCATATGTTGGAAAATTATGATCATGTTGATGATATTTGGAGGCATATTGACACCAATTGGTATATTGACTAGTACATTATAAAGGGAGTGACTTTGTTATAAGAACAAGCAGCCTCTGGCACACTTACACTGCTTGCATTTGACACTATAACATGGGTAACAGGAATGTGTATCTCTATGTCTAAGTTTCCTGTTTTGTATGAACACTACTTACATGAGGTTAGGACTTACCTTAATGACCTCTTCTCTTTTTTGGTGCTGGTCTTGAGGCTTGAACTCAGGGTCTGGGTGCTGTTTCTGACCTTTTGAGCTCATTGCCAGTGCTCCACTACTTGAGCCAGCTTTTTGTTGGTTAGTTGGAGATAAGAGTCTCATTCACAGATGCTCCTGGTTAGCTAGGATTACAGATGTGAGCCACCAGCACCCAGCATGACTTCATTTTTTGATTACCTCTGTAAGACTGTATTTCCAAAGGAAATTATATTCGAAGATTTCTGAAGTGATAGGATTTCAACCTATCTTTTTGAGGAGACATAATTCACTCACAACTTTTAGCTTATCAAGTAAAATTATGCAAAAGATCTATGAAAAATTTGAAATCCGGTAGGGAATAAACAATGATTACCTTCAAAATAACACAATGTACATCACATAACACTCTAACACAAAGGATGGACTTCAGAAATCCAGTGGGATGGAATCTGAGGAGAAATCATTCTCAGCCTAAAATTCTATTCCCATAAAAAGTCCTTCCTTCAAACAGTGAATGTGGAATAAAAATCCTTTTAGTCACACATAATCTGAGATAATTTTTGCCTTCAGATCTGTAAGCATTTTCACACAGAAGGAATATGCTTGTAAAGAAAATTAAATACAGAGGAAAGGGTAAATTGGACTAAATATTCATTGTGCAAAACAATAAGATTGTCTTGTGATATTTCAAATATATATATCCAGAAAAATCACAAAAACAAGAGCACAGAAGAAGGCAAGGGATACACTATTTCGTAATGCCTTTTTATATTGTATTACATTCAAGGAATAATATATGTTATAACTTCTAGTATAACTAATTAAATAATATTATCATAAATTATTAACAAAGTAAAAAAGTACTATGGAATAACAAAAACACAATTCATTCCAAAGGAATGATAGGACTAAACAAGGAAAGAAAAATATGGAAGAAATAAAGAGGTGTATGATAGTATTTAATGCAAGTGGAATAAATAGTTTAAAGAAGATTACAATTTTCAAGAGTGTAAAAAATAAATTATCCAAAGGTATAAGGAATAAAAATTGCATTTCCCTAGATTCCCATATTGTTTTATTTTTTTCTACTAAAGAACTAGGAGTCCATGGAAAAATGTCTGACTCTGGGAGTGGGAAAAGAAAGGAGTAAAATAAGTCTGTAAATCTTATTGTGTAAGAAAGCAAAGATGTGTTCAAAATATGAAAGTGACATAGCAAAAGGACAGAAGGGTTCACACTGGCCAAAGCAAGGAAAACTCAAGTTCAACCTGCAAAATGACTGTAAATAATGGAGGAAATAAGAATCGTGGTGTCATATTGTTAAACGCAAATGATAAATTCCATGCTCATGGAAGAGAGCTAATCATTGTAGCTAGAAAAAGGAGTTCAGAAATTGATATTTGAAAACTATAAATAATCATTGAGGCCAGAATTATTAAAAGATGAAGCTAATTGTTTAAGGACTGACAATTTTTGTAGTCTCAAAATTCTTTGCCTATTTATTAATTACAAATCAAAATGAAATAATTTTGTAGTAGAAAATCCTGTCAGACATCACTTTATCTAAATGAGTGACACTGATACTGTGAATGGCATTTTTTGCCTCCTCCTATGATTACTGGGGGAAAATTGCTTCAGTAGTGTTCTTAAAAAAAGAATAACCCAAATTTAGCCAAGAACAATCTTCAAACTTGAGGATTGTTTTCTTGTAACCTCCAAAAGTATCATGGAGAGCTTACATTTATATTATGGCTCAACACTTTCCCGATAGTCCAAGTGTGGGTGATAAGACAAGAAAAAGAAAGATCTGAGAAACTGGCGTGAGAATGTGTCTTTCTTTGGCAGATAGTATGATATTGTATAATAAAGTAAAATCTATCATTGTCAGTGCTAAACGCCATCAGTGTTATAGCCCACTGGTTATTATTAGGTACTGTCCTTAGAATTCCCTTCTCAAATAAGGTCTAGAGTAAAATCATGTAAGCCAATGTTATTTTGTTACATAGGATGCTCAAAACTTGTTGAATCCAGGAAGATTGATTTTTTTTATTAATTATTGTGTAAAGAAATAATGTAAAGAAAGAGCCATAATTTTGGAGATGGTATCTGAAGAGGAATAATTTCAAACAGTAGATTCTACTCTTCACGAAGGAAATTTTACTACCTTAATTTCTTTGAGTCCCATAAAAATGCTGTAAATCAAGTTGAAAGATATTGCTGGTTCTCCTTTTAGGTAAGAAGCTTCTACATACAGAATTTGACAGATTACGTTTAAACATGGTGAATATATGGTGAAACTGAGAGGACTCAAGTTTCATGAATCAAATGTTTTTCCCCCCTTCAAGTCTTCCCTTATTTGCTATATAAATCAATAGCAGTTTCCCCTCATCTCCTGAAATAGGAAAAATACTTAACAATATATTCAGCACAAAGGAAGATGTTTGGCTGAAATTGGTTAATATCTAGTTAAATTGCCTCATGTAAAACCTAATAGAATACTGTTTGTGGAGACAAAAAAGGCCTGAAAGTAAAACATGAAATTATAAAAGTCACCCAAAGAATATTTAGTTATCTAAATTTTATTTTTAAGATTCACTGTTCTCTATTGTCTTTTGAAAATAGTTTCCCTAAAGCTATCTGGGGAGCCTATTTGTCATTCAATACATCCAAATTGAGATTTTTATGTGCTTTAAGTGTTAAATTATCCATTTTATGTTCCTAAACTAACCATGTGGCTGACTTTAAATCTAGAAGGCATATGAAAATAAAATAATAGCTTATGTTTTTTTCATTTTCTTCACATCTTTTAAGTGCTTAAAAGTGTTTTCTCCATGTTTTTTGCAGTGTTCCAAAATTCGTATCTTGAAGTGTGCTTTGTATGTAAGATGCTCAGCAATGACTTGAACATGGTCTTAGATGAAAATTCCTCTGGGAGGATCTGGTCTAGAAGAAAAGCATGATGTCTATTGTGATGACCCAGTCTCCAGACCTGGACCAAGCTTCACCTTCGCCCACCTCCTGAGTCTACTGATATTTCAGATAGAGATGTAAAGGTGTAGGGTTGATTTGATTTTTTTGTGGAGTGTGAGGAGCAACTAGGATGTTAAAAGATGGACTGAGCTGCCTCAGAGTGGAAAGAACAAGGCTCCAGGGAGGACCCATCAGCTACGACCTCCACGCTTCAGATTCTAATCTTGGTTTCTGGCAGTCTCTCGTCCTGGAGTTTGTGTGATATTATTACTATTTTCCATATATTTGGATATTCCAATGAATGAAGGTTTAAAAAAGTGTCAGTGTTGACCAGTGTAAAAATCACGTTTCACATCTTACTTCAAATAACTAAATGCTTTTGAAAATTTACACAAAGAGAATTAAGGTATTATCACAACCTTATGTGCATTTAGTAAATCTTTAACTGGGCTTTAGCTACAGAAGATGGTTGTTATTATAACTGTAGACAACACAGCTGTAGCCAGTAGATTGACATTGAGTTAAACAGATTTTTTTTTTTGTCTTTTATAGCTCCTGAGTAAAGGGCAAGGTATTTGAGGAATATCCTATTTGCACCTCAGCTGTGAGATAAATGTTCTATTTTTCTGGCACGAAGGCATACTTTTAAGACTTCAGCAGTAATAGAGAGATAGATTTAGTGGTAAAGGAAATACTAAATTGGAAATCAGTGACTCTTTGGATTATTGTAAACTCTAGGGACATGCATGAGTCCAATAAAGAAATGAAATAAAGAACATTTGGCAAAAAGAGTGAGGAACTCACTTGACAGGGAGATTCCTGTTCTCAATTACCTCAGGAAGGAAGAGCATGAGTGAGGAGAGCCAAGAAGTTAGAGACAAGTGCACAAATGTGAGAGACCTTTGGGGGGGGGACATCAAGAGAACTTTTGCTGGCATCGTGAACTGACATAATAACGCCTGATTATTATTTGGTGCCTTGTTGCAGAGCGTTCTATCAACGGATACTTTTATGTACGTGCCATCAAGTTAAACTGATGTTTAAGGTTGAGATAAAGTTACACACTTGGGCAGCCTTAGGAGATTATAAAGGAACTCTGTCATACTCTTGGAATAATAAATACTTTGGAACAATATGCCTCAGGAGAAAATGTTAAGACCAGGTGGAAGTTCTTGACTTTCTCTTTTGCATTTACATGTGTGGAGAATGTGGCTCCAATAAAGAGCATTAAAGAAAACCATATTGTCTTCCTTACAGTATGAGGGAGAAAGTTTGCAACACACTGAAGGAAAGCTGTTGGTCCGAGGCAGCATCTGTATGCAAAGACATTGGGGTGTCCCTGTAATTCTCTATTCAATAATACTGCGATAGGACTAGGCATTTTATCTCTGGCAAAATAATCCGTCTACATCTAGTTACTAAACTGGTGATTTTGCTTTTTTTGGAGTTATGCCAGCTCCTTATGAGGTGACAGGATGAGGAGATATTAAGAGAATGTGGATAATATATGAGGCTACTTGCTGTGTCTAGGCAAGATACTTGTGATATGATCTTTGTTGTTTGCATGTGTGTGGCACTTCTTTTTTAGGTAGGCATTCTACCACTTGAGTCAGACTTCCAGTCCAGGATGGTCAATCTCAATTGTCCAATTGATTGGATTGTGAGCCTACTAAAAGTGAGCAGCACACACATCTCTACATTGAAATGCCTCTCTAGGGGTATCTGAGGCATAGAGATGATGGCTCTGGGGAAAGGACATACTTGAATGTGAGTGACATCCTCCACAAGCTGGGGGAATAAAAGAGAAAATGAGAGAAAGTGAGCTAGCTCATGTGTTCTCCCTTGCTGCTTCCTGGTTCAGTGATGTGAGATGCTTCAATAATGTTCAATAAGGTCACTGATGTTCCACGGTTCGATTATGTTTTTCTGCCTCTCCACTGTGATGGACTAAAACCTTTGAAGCCTTGACCTATAGTAAGTCTATTCTCTCTTAACTTACTTCTCTTAGGTCAATAGTCACAGAAACACAAAGCCTGATGGGTAATGTGGTCCTAAAGGAGTTTGGAGAGAATGATAAATATACTTTAAAAAGGCAATGGCTATTACTTCGTTGATACGAATTCCAATTCTGTGTCAGGCACAACAGGTTACAGATAAGGCAAAGTTTCCCCCTCAAACTGCCCGAAATCGGCTGGAAAAATACAGTCAAAAATGTGGGAAAAGTTCATGATGACAGAGGAAGAACGCAAGCTTGGTCTTTGGGCGAGAAGAACCGTTGACTGTTTCATGGATCTGGTATTGGTTATGAAGTTTGACAAGAGGTTAAACTGCTCTAGCCTCATTTCTCTCAACATGCGCTCAGTTGTGTTTGCTTACATTCAAAGCTGATCCATGTAAAATTTCTGGGAAGAATGACCAGCATGAAGTGGATCATCACCTAATAGTAGGCTTGAGTTTTAGTTTTTAGTCCTGCTCTGAGCACATGAGAAAACAATCCAGTTGTGTGGACTACAGAGGATTGGCAAAGGTGGCAGACTTCTTCTCTCTCAAAGTGGCAGGGAAGATAGTTCTAGGTGAAATGGCACAGTATTCGAGTCTTTGTGGCATCGCATAGCTTATATTTTTCACTTGGGAACTGCTTAGAGTAGAAATCCTGTTCTGGAATAGGAGTAGGAATTGTCACTATGGAGAGAAAGAACCCAAGTTTTTTTTTAACCCTGATGCAGTGCATTAGAAACTGAAGGTTCTACAAAATGGCATTGGAAGTGAGTAAGTGGAAAGAAGACCACATGCCAGGTAATATATGGGATGTTTGATGTCCCATATATTAAGTATCCTCAACAAAGGCAAACATCTCCCCAGAGCTCACAAGGACACCATTGGGAAAAGAAAAGAAAAGTCAAAAAATAATTTTATCTTAAGCCAAACATTACTTCTACGATAACAGGGATAGGGATAGAACTTGAAGTAGCCGTCATTTTCTGCTTGTAGAGGTATTTTCATTTATTTGATTGCTTTGTTTTCTCACACATCTCTAAGCAGAGGAAGTTAGCCTGGAGATCATCCCAGATTATAGATGTGCACACAGCAAAAGTTGCTCTAGTGAGAAAAGCACCTAAGGCTCAAAAATCTCTACTAATGAGATGGTCACCATCCAATGTCTTGTCATCTGGAAAAACACATTTAACTTTCCTAGATGTCTTTTCTCTGGTGGTATGAATACAGATATTTGTTATTCACTCCTCTCTCCCTTTCAACATCTTCTATAATGGGCATGTATTATTTTAAGCTATGGAAAATGTGGCATTGAGTTAGTAACATTCTTTCTCCTCCTTTCACTTTGATGCACTTTGGGACTGTGAATTTATGTGTTTGTGTGTATGGAAGGGGAGGGATGATAGGGGCACTGGGGTGGAGCTTATGGCCATGATGTACAAGCAGCATGAACAATTTCAGACTTTATTGATGACACCCAGTTATATGTAGGGGGAAAATTTTAATCTTTCCTAGCGGTTACTCTTTGCACATGTCTGGAGGACCTAGGAAACAGTTAACAAGAACGTAATCAATGGGAATGTCTGGCTTTCTTTACTATGGGTGCCATTTCTGTACGAGAGGTTGATCTGCAGATCTGCTTCATTTGTCCCAGTTTTTTCCCCCCTCATTTGTCTAGTTTTTACCAGAACTCATCTGCCAAGCTGATTATCTTTGTATCGCTGGGCTCCTTTGGATCTAAAACAGTTCCTGGGGCTTCCTCACAGCATTGAGAAATGGTCTTTGTTTTCCTACCCATATGCATGGTCTAGAACTTTCTTTTGAGAACCTAAATTATTGAGAAATTATTTACTGCAAAGTTTGGTTGTACTATATCTCCAGAGCAGGCATACTTCTGGGCTGTGGGTTTAGGTGTAAGTTTTAGGAACTTCCATAATCGTGAGCATAGGGACTGGACTACAACTGAGTAACATTCAAAGTTATATACAGATCCAGATCTGTAGCCAAGTAGTGAACATAAGACAACTGGTTTCAGGGACACTCGGTCCGCTTTTTAGACTTAATCCCCTTCTGCTAGCCAACCCTGAGCCCTTTGCTATCTCCCATCCATCCTATAGCTTTCATTGAAGACCTTTTTTTTGTATCAGGACTGAACGAAGGCTCTAAGCACATCTGCACAAGCCAAAAACTTCTATTGCAAACCACAGACATAAGTACAAGAGTCTGTAATGGAAACAGAAGCTTTGTGTGAATCACAGGTCCCTGGAAATCTGCCATCTGCGTATTAAACACTTGAGTTTCTAAAGTTACAGATTTCTGCCATACAGCCTATTGATAGTGTGTGCTATAAATTGCTTCCAGTTTTGCCTCTACCCTCCAAGTTTAGCAGTGTAGTAGAAACTTTGTGGATTTTAAAGCTCAATAGAATGTGTCTTGACCAGTAGGGATAACAGACTTTTTTTTTAGATATGCAGTTGGAGAAAGTCTTTGGTGGAGAGCCCCATTTGGTTGCCTCTACCTCACAGCCTGGATGATTCTTTGAATCTTGACCTTCTTTCCTGGGGACTAATGTGTGTGCCCAGGACATAGCAATGAATCTTAGCTGAGTCAAATATAAAAGTGTGTGTTTTTGAGTTTGAAATCGTGGCCTTTTATGTAGCACACAGAAATCTCTGATTAGTGGAGTTTTCCTTATAAATAGGGTTTGATTGAAATCAGTGGTATGAAATTTCTTAGCTTTTACAACATACATTTTTCTGTTTATATTGCATGTTCTCTTGCATGGAAATCACAATATATTTACAAAAAAGTCATGCATTCCTTGTTTTTCTCAAAGGGCATAAATCAAATTGTCACTCTCCAAAATCTCTCCCATGTTCCGGGTGATACTGTCCTCATATTTGTACCTATCATGGATTAGTTGTCTTTTTCTTTTTTCTTTTTTGCAATGCTACTATGGATTGAACTCAGGGCCTTGTGTTTACTAAGGATGTGTTATTCCACTTGAACCACACCACATTCCTTTTCTTTCTGGGGTTATTTTTCGGATAGGGCCTTTCATTGTTACCCTGGTGATCTTAGTTTGCAATTTTTCTACCTCCGCTTCCTGAGTATCTGGGATTACAAGAATGAAGTACTATACTCAGCCTGACTTGCAACTTTGAAGGCTGAGAATAAACATTCAAAGTCAGTGGATAAGGTTAGTTTCCTAAAGCAATGATCACACGAGGACTTCTTAATTCAGTTTATTAGATCAGTTACAGCCAGGGATAGAAGACACAATGAAGAGCACTAGGAGACTAGAAGGAAATATACAGACATTTCACATACAACATGATGATTCTAAAAATCTTTCAGTGTAGGAGATAAGTGCTGAAAGAGCTTATAAGGAAATCTGAATGAAGTCTAGTGCTCTTCATCAACAATGAGTATAAATGAAAAGGCCAGGAACATGCAGAACTAGGGACATTTCTAGTGGATGTATATAGTATCCTTAAGGGTAGATGCCACACAAATAACCCAAAAAGAATCAGCAGAATGAAGTTAGAAATTATTATCTTCTGAGCATGTCAAATATCCTTTTGAGAATGATGATCCAAACCTGGAAGTTAATTTTCAACATTTAGAAAATTATTCTTAGCTATTATCATGCTTTTTTTTTTATTCTGGTGAACCACAGGCTCTTGAAAGTTTGATGCCTTTGACAGTCCTCAGACTAGTTTTTGGTGGTGTCACAAATGAAAATAGTTAAATGTTCAGAAGGAATTGTGCTATATATTCTCTTTAACCTAAGTTACATTTGACTTATGTAATTATGTAACTTTTTAACTTATAAAATTCTTAGCTCAGATACTAAAAATAATTCTGCTCAAGGGATCTTGGATTTGTGTAAAGAATGATAGAGAAGCTGTATAGTTCAGGATAGGTGTTTGTAAACCCGAAGAGTCAGAAGACAAAGATTAACATAGGGTGCTGAGGCTCTTGATTCTTTCTGAGTTGCAATCTGGTCCTAAGAGGACACTTTATTATAGGTTTGTTTTTGTTATTTCCATATGTGGCAGATTATTTTCAAGACTTCCATCAGAATTAGAATTATCTTCCCTATCCAGTCTAAGCCTGGACTGACTTATGACTTGTTTCAGCCAATAGTGTGGCAGCATGATACTATGTGACTTCTGAGGTGTGGCCAGAAAAGACCTCATGGCTTCAGCTCTCAGTTTGGGCCTCTGAGAAGGCCAAGTTCTAAGGAAAGATAGTGTAGTCTATTGCAGCATGAAAAGTCTCATGCAAGAGGCACAAGAAATGAGAGAAGGCACATCTTCCAACAAGCCATCAAGTATCTGTAGCCATAAATGTATAGAAAATATAACACCATCCAGACCACAAACACACAGGATAGAGAAATGCTAAACATTAAGCCTTGGAGTGATTTGATACACAGCAATAGATTACTATGCATCATGTAGTGGTTATATAACAATAACACGGTTGAACATGTGGTGAGCTGGCTTAGAGTTCATTCATTTTTTATCCTATGCAATCTTCCCCTTACCTCCAAATCCATATGTTTCAATTCTTTAGAGTAGCTATGAGACTCTTCTGTTTTGATTTGCTTTTCAATTTCTGTGTGTGTTGCTAGTGATTGAACCCAGGGCCTCACATATGCTATGTGAGCACTCTACCACCAAGCTACACAACAGTCCTGGAATTTGTTATTATATACAGACAGTGCATATTAGTCTCCTTTACTATAGACAAAGAAACTGAGATGTATAAAGTTTCTAGGGTTCACGCATAACCATAAGGCTGGCAAGGAATCAGGCAGGGGCACCATAGGAAATTTCCTTCCTCCCAGTCTCTTATTTGTTGCCTTATTCTGAGTTGTTGCTGTATATTCTCCTTTAAGAACACAATTGAATGGTGGAAAAACCAGAAAGAGGAGCAAACCATTTCTCAGAAGACAAGTCTGTGAGATGAGTATTTGTGGAGCAAGGGGAGAGTAATGGACAATCCACAGAAACCCCCACAGCGGGCCCCAGAGCCTTCTTTTTGCTGTCCAGCCATTAGAGCTCTTGTAGCATTGAACACACATCAGCTCAGCCTGCAGGGGTTTCATTAATTGGTGTGCTGCTCTGACATGTTTTGTAACTGTTAGTTTAAAAAGTAAATAAACGAAAATATACTTTGCCTTAACCACAATCCTGAATTAGCACAAGAGAACAGCACTGCCCTGTGGAAGGAGAGGAGGAGCCTCATGCCCTTGGTTTCTCAGGTACTAGCCATGCCAAGAAACACAATTCCTTTTCCATACTCACCCTATTGCCTTCAGGTAGGTGCTCAGCACTCAGCCAGATTGTTGTGATAACATCCCACTGTATTCCTGCCATGCAACAACCACTTTTCCCTTCTAACCACATTGTACCACTGACATTGATTCTGTGTAGAGAGCCATCTGGAGCTTCCCTATGTAGGAACATAAGCTCCATTGTAAGGGTCTTTGTCATTACTGAAAAGAAATCTTGGAAAATCGTGTGAGTTATCATTCATTAAATAAACAGGAGGGTCACGATGCCATAGAAATTAGGTAGTTGAGAGTACTCATGCAAGATGGACCAGCTGGATGATGTGATACTGGAAGCCTCTTCAGGCACTGCAGGTGACTAACTTGAAGGCCACACTGGAGCAGTGAGGCCTATCCAAGAGTGGGCAAAAGAGTGCCCTGGTCAAGCAGCTTAAAGGGGGCTCAGGACCAGCTGCCATCTTAGTTTGGGGACTGAGGAGTCAGCACTGCCCCAAGTCCTGCAACGCGTATTTCACAGTGTTTTTCTGGAGACAATGCCTTAATTGAAAGAAGTGACTTGAGTAGTGAACTTCAGGTGTATACCACCCCAACCAGCATGAATTATCATTGGAAGGAAAAGATGGCCACACACAGTGAACTCACCAAACCCTTCAACCAATCTGTGGAGGGCAACCAATCACTACTGTGTCAAAATAGATATCTAAGGGTTCTGGAGTGGTAGAGGGCTGCCCTAGAACCTGGATTCTGGACATAACATCATTTGGATGTGGCTGGGTAGAAGAACACTTGGCTAGTAGATTTGTTTTCAGTCGTATGTAAGTTATTTTTTTTTGTGTGTGCTGGTGTGGATTTCACATGGACTACTTGGGCATTCTCATTTCTCCCATGATTATCTTTCTGATTCCTCTGAGATCACCAGCCAACATGTGTAAAACATGTGCTGTGCTAGGCCTGGCCTAGGTGAACAGATGGCCAATCGTTATGGAAAGGAGCCCTGGACCTGTGATGTCCCTGAACCCTTCTTCCCTTTGGGACTAGAAGAACAGGTTATACCAAGAACATTTGAAACTCAGTGACTCCCTGATCAGAGTACAAGTTTCAACAAATATGGTTAGAACAATAGACTACTTCTGCATGGAGTGACAACAGGAAGACATTGGATGTGGGCAAATAGCTGTGATTCTTGGTGCCACTTCCTGGAGGACAAACACTGGGGGAAACTCTGGAGACCACAGGTGTCTGAGGCAAGCCAGGAAAGGTACATGTAGAACTGTGCACCTATCCAGCTAAAGCAGGTCCCACTCTTGCCCCAACCAAACTAGAGGGTTAGCTGGGATGAGAGGCAGGAGTAGCTGCCATCATGACTCCACCCATTCTTCCTGGGTCACAAGATTCTGGCCACACCCCCTATTATTTCATGTTTCTCTGACCAATGGGATACAAGAATTGGGGCCACGCCCACATTCCATGCTTCATAGCAGCACCTGTGTTCCCTCTGTTGGCTTACACACTACCAGCAGTTGAGGAAGATAGAGGTGGCTGAGTGGAGATTGAGAGAATTGAGGTGTCTTTGGAGATACAGTAGGAAATAGACATAGTTATTAGTGAGAATAGAGGTGATTTTGTAATAACCCGTGGGGCCCTGATAATCAGTGGGGCCCAATAGTCATCGTGGCCCCATGGCCCGGCCTGCTGGGGGGGGCGGGGCATCAAGAGGCGAGCCTTGCTGCTCCATAGACCCGGCTGCCAGACAGAGCCAGGCTTTGAGAGGCTGAAGTCACGGCCTCACAGGGCATGCTGCTGGAGGGGCTGCCACGCCGCCGAAATGGGGTGGGCATGCCGCTGAAAGGGGCGGAGCATGCTACTGGAGGGGTGGGGCATTGAGCCCCACATGGTGAGCTGTCAGGAAGTGATTGGACAGTGGGCAGCTGGGGGAGGAGCATGAATGGCAGTTGGAAAACTGTTAGGGGAAAAACCTTTAGGAAAAAAACTGAGTGCAGAGGAAGGAGAAGAGGAGAAATGGAGGGAGAAAGGCAGGAGGGGAAAGTCGGCTGGAGCCGGGCCGGGCAGGGAGGCCTGTGCAGGACAGGGCAAGCCTTGAGAGGCCATTCGGGACTTCCCAAGGAAGCCATTTGGGGTCTCCTCCAGAGGTCATTCGGGGCCTCCTTGAGAGGCTAGTTAGGGCCTCCTCGGGTCATCCGGGGCCTCCTCTGGGGGCCATTTAGGGCCTTCCTCTAGGAGAGGCCTGTGGAGAGGCCTCCTGGAGCAGAGCAGGGCAGGCCCGTGGAGAGTGGAGAGGCCTGCAGTGGAGCAGAAAGGGAAAAGCCTTCCCCTTTGGAGCTTTGGAGCTTTGGAGGTCTGAGGTTTGGAGGTTTACAGACCGACTACTTTGGTGGTTTTCAGACCAACTAATAAAGGTCGGTGCGTCAGGGCGGCCTATTGGAGGATTGGAGGTTTGGTAGTCAAGGCTGCTCTTGGTTCTGGGTATCTAGCCCAGGACAAGCTAGTCTCAAGACCCCTTTCTGGTGTAAACAAACTTCTTTTGTTCACCTCTTATTGTGCCTCGATGAATTTTTTCGCTCTCTGGAGGTCATAAGCATTTCAGAGAGCCTGAGAATGTGGCCCACCTATCTTACTCAACCCAGTGCTGAGATGTCTGAACGAATAAAATGGAAAAAAAAAAGCTTCAGGAAAGAAAATACAGCAAGAATACCAGCAGGAGAATTGTCCGGATGGACCTAAAAAATTCAAGAAAAAGAAGAAAATTAAAAAGGGGGGTAACCCCAAGACAAACACCACTGGGGACTGTACTTCACCTGGGGGTACAGCCAAAGATCCACGTGTACCCTGAGCCTCCCCTGCCTTTGGACACAGAGCTGCCAAGGTCAAGAGTGTCACAGGTCCCAATAACACTGAGGATCTAGAGAGGCACTACCAACACTTGGTGCTTGCCCTGGACTCCAGCAAAATAAGAAACCAACAGCTCTGCAGTGAGATCAAACAACTGAAGCAGGAAATGAAAGACCTGCAGGATCAACAGGAGAAAGAGAATGAGAGGATAGCCCACATGCAAGAAACACTGAAAACAGAACTGACAATCCACAAGCTATCAATACAGATGTTGGTTTCAGAAGAATGTGATTTATAGTCTGCCCTGGCCCCCATGCAACAGGTGGCTAATGAAAGAGAAATGGAGCATGAAGACCTCACCAGCCACCTGCAGGCTGCACAGTAGTGTCACAGAGCTAGAGATGACATTGTCTGCTGTCACCGCCATGCACAATGAGACTGAAAAGAAGAACCTCATGGAAGACCTGAATAATGTGAAGCTTCAGCTCTAGGAAAAGACCAGAAGTGACACCGAGTACCAGGAGAAGCTGGAAGTGCTCTAGACACAGAAGGCCAACATACGAAGATTGGAATTCGCAAGTTCAAGATGCAGTAGTGGAGCGGGTGGGCAGCGCTGAAAAGACAAGCAGACAAAATGAAAAGGCAATTGACCACATAAAGTTGGAGAGACAACTTTGAGGAGGACCTGAGGTTGGAGAGGTCCACGTGGAAGGAGGGCCATCAGCTCTCAGAGCAGATGAACCAGCTGGGAGAGGAGAAAGAGAAAAGGGTGAGGCAGGTGTTGGACCTAGACACCAACCTGGTGGAACTGAGAAGCTGGCAGAGCTGCAGCCCCAGGCCTACCAGGTGCAGAAGGAGTTAAAAAAAAAAAAACCTGGAACAACAGCTTCACATCCAGGTACAGGAAAATCAGAGCCTTGGTCTCTAGAACATGTAGTAGCAGGAGTGGCTGTGGATACTGGAGAAGAAGTCTGAGGAATGGGATCTGCACACCAAGGATCAGCACAAGATTTTTGAGACCATGAGATGCACACATGTACACAACAGAGCGCTGAAAGGTCAGCTGGCTCAGAAGCAGGATGCTTTCCACAGGGTGAGTGTTGAGGAGGAGGAACTCCCCAGCATCCTGAACTCAGAGCAGCAGGTGAAGAAACATCTGCAGAAGCTGGACCAGATGCTGGAGCAGCTGAAGCAAGTGCAGGTACAGACCAAGTTGGGGGATCAGATGGTGCCTCAAAAGTTCCAGGACACACTGAAGTGTCTGAAAGCAACTAGACAGCAGAAGGAGCAACTGTAGGCCTAGCTGAGCTTTCTGGCTTTCACTAGGGAAAGTGAAGGAGTAAGCAATGAAGAAGAAAAGGGTGAGTGGGTGACTCAGCTTGCAGGCTTAGGCAACACGTGCTTCATCCCTATCTTTTCCAGACTGATCAAATGATAAGTTTGAGATAACGACTGTCTAAAGACTTGGCAGTCACCACCTAGAGAAGTAGGCAGCGGGATGGTATTCTCTCAGGCCTTGATATAATGGGTGATGAGAAGGGTTAACTGCAGGCCAGATAGGGCAGAGGCTACTGGGATGTGGCCCACATTCTAGGGACATCTACTAGTCCATTGGTTGCCAGGGAAGGGGCCCATGTTATAGTTATTACAAAGAATAAATTCTTTACAAAGAAAAAATGGAAATTACCTAGCTGTCTCTCTACTGCCATAATCTCTTGTCCTAGTTTATACTTCAGGTAAATTGAGCAACACCCACTTATATAGAAGCAAGGCATTTTCTCATTTCTCCACACATGTACCTCTTATTCTGCATGTAGATGAAACCATCTTATCTTCTACTTTTTTATCAGTGTAACTTCTACTTATCATCTTACATGAAGCCTAACTGCCAACACTTAATGATAACTCTTGCCCGTGCATTTCATTTCTCATTCTGTTATGGATTCTACACATATCAGAATGAGTCATGAGTACTTACATAGTTGCGATCTATGAAAGCAGGGGTTTCACGGGGAGGTAGGCCAGATGAAACATACCATTGAAAGTACACTGTAATCCGAGCACTCAGGAGGCTGAGATCTGAGGATTGTGGTTTGAAGCCAGCCCGGCAGAAAAGTCTGTGAGATTCATCTCCAATAAACTACTTAGAAAAATACAGAAGTGGTGGTGTGGTTCAAGTGGTAGAATACCAGTTGAGCACAAAGAGGCTCTAGGACAGTGTGCAGGTCCTGAGTTCAAGTCCCATGACCAGCAAAGAAAAAAAAGTCTATAAAGTACAAATTTGAGGTTTTCTGGTTTCAAATGTTGAGGTTAGAAGGGTGCTGGGTGTAGTGGGTGGCGTGTTGGGTGTAGTGTTTAAATGTATTTCATATGGTCACATAAGGGTAGAGGAGACATGTGATGAGTAAAGATCTTTTGATAACACATTTGTTTTTCAGTTAGCTTAGGTTGATCATTTATGTGTAGGTGATTAAAGTTAATCATTAATGTCTTTAATGAAAGAAATTCATAGTTTCTAGAACAGAAAAAGGGAAGAATCTGTTTCCAAATCCTTGCTGAATCAACCAGTGAAAGTTCACTGGCCACTTAATTCCATTAGACAAACAGAAATTCAGTTATTGATATTTGCTACTGAAGCAGTGAATGGTCTCTGTCCACAACCTAAATAGCTCAGTGTAGGTGTTTTTTAGGCAGCCACAGCCTGGCACTCTTTGAGGTGGTAACCTAGTAAACAAACAAACCCAAGGGAACCATGTAAACACAAGCTGGTTCCCTCACATTGCCCACCAATTGAAGCACATCAAATTAATAACTTTGCACTGTTTATGGGCATGCTAGTTATATGCAGTATAGGCGTCTTACTGACAGTCAGCCAGGCAGAGAAACCAATTAAGTAACAGATCTAAATCACAAGAAAGAAACCATTTCCTAAATGACCTGGCTACATTCTTAGTATAAATTACTCAATTAATTAATGAATACATTCCAAGTCTTTGTTGGTTAACAACTTCTCTCATCCATCAAATTTTATGAAAGAACACTTCTTTCTATATTAGTCATTGAGGAAACTATAATGATTAAAATATGTTTGTTTTTTTGGTCACATCGAAGAGAGTGGTGCTTCAAGTAGATAATTTCTAGTTTATTTTCCTAAGAAATCTTGAGATGTGAAAGAGAAAGAAAAGGGAAATGTGCTTCTGTTAAAGAGAAGGAGTTTCTCCTAACTTCTAGGAGAAAGGGTTGAAAATAATAGTCTCACATCATTACCACTAGCTGTTTTCTAGTGTCAACAGCTAACTTAGATGACAATTTCTTTCATAGTATTTGTATCATTATTTCACATGGCCTTCATGTTTACTCTGAGGGAGGTAGGGAAAACATCATTAATTCCATTTAAAGGAAATAAAGAAGCAGTTCATGCAAGTTTATACCCCAAAGCCACATAATTCAGTGACCTTTTCAACATACCATATTACCCCACTCAAAAGCATGGCAATCTTTATTTACATTGATGCATTTTTTGCCAAGTGGAAAATTTTCTCACTTCAATATTCTTCATAGGATGATCTTAATTTATTCAGAATAGTGACATAGAATATTCCTGTTGATGCCTCAAGGATGATATCTCAGTGTTTTGAGGGCATGATAGTATGTGACACTCTCCTTCCTCATCCACTTACCTTTTACTCATCAAGGAAGGTCTGTCAGGTGTCTGGCTTCTCAAATTCATACTCTTCAGTACCTTCCTTCAGTGCAAATGCATGGCTAATAGTTTATTGATTTACCTTTTATCTATTAATCGGGATACTACGCTAGGTTTTAAGGTAAAGAAAAATGTATGATGCTTGTGTAGTGCTCAGCCAGATCTCATGGTCAGATGGGACATGGAGAGTCAGGGTAGCCTACAGCTCCAGAGATGGAGGTGTGGTGTGATGGAACCCTCATGTTTATGGGGGTTCTAAATGGCAAACATTCATTCCACACAATGAACAAAGTGTAAGAACATTCAACCTGTTAGTTGTACAGAATTATTCAGGTTGCCTCCTTCTCCTTTATTTGTCTTGCCTATATAATATTGTATAATACTTCAAACTAGAGAAGAGAAGAGATTTTTTCAACCAGAGCAGTGGGCCTGATTCATTTGAAAGAGCAAGCCCAGGAGAAATTAAGCTTTAAGTAAGGTGATCTTCAGTTACCTTAAGGCAGCAAAGTACTAGATGTTCCAAGAAAAGTCTATGGAAAGGTTAATATTGACTATCAATTGATTGAATTGAGTGTCTACAAGTTCCTTTCAATGCAATAAAGCATTCCTCAGAATGTGTAGTCAGAGTGATTCCATAAACCATTAGATCACAAGATCTCTGACCCAATTGATGGTTTACTCCAGTGAGGGACTCAACATTTAAATAGGGTGGTCTTGGGCTGTTTAATGTGAGACCTTCTTGGAGAAAATAGGTGGAAGAGGTGTGTCTTTTTTATATGTGTGTGTGTGCCTGCTGGGTTCTGTCCTTTAGCTTTTTTGCTTGTGGCTGGCATTCCAGTACTTGGGCCACATTAAGAGTTTTACAGACTTTCCTATCCTGGCTGGCTTAGAATGAGCTTCAGACCTCAGCCTTCTGAGTAGCTAGAATTATGGTGGTACGCCACTGACACCTAGCTGGTCTGCCTTTTAATGGTATATATTTTCCTCTCTTCCTCTTCCGCTCCTCTTCCCTCCCCTTCCCTTCCCTCCACTTCCCTCTCCTCCCCTCCCCTTTCCTTCCCCTCCCCTCCCCTCCCCCCCATCTTCTCCACTGCTCTCCCTTCTTCCTCTTCTTCCTGGACACTATAAGATGAGCAGTCTTTGCTGTGTGCTTCAGTCACCAAGATCCTCTGCCTCACCCAGGTCTCAAGTAACAAAGCCAACTGACCATTGGCTGAAACCTCTGAAGCCGTAAGTCTAAGTCTATATTCTGTCCTTTAACTTGTTTTTCTTGGGCATTTTTCACAATGGTTTAATGCCTAAAAAAGATGGATAAATCCCAACATATTTCTTTTTTCTCTCGTTCTTTCTCTTTCTTCCTTTCTTTCTTTTCTTTTCTTTTTTCTTTTTTTTTTTGGTTGGTTGTGGGCTTGAACTCTGGGCTTGGGCGCTATCCCTCAGCTCTTCAGCTCAAGGCGGGAGCTCTACCACTTGAGCCACAGAGCCACTTCTGGTTTTCTAGTGGTTTATTGGAGATGAGTCTCACTGCTTTTCCTTCCCGGGCTGGCTTTGAACTGTGATCCTCAGATCTCAGCCTCCTGAGTAACCAGGATTACAGGTGTGAGCCACCAGTGCCCGGCCCAACATATTTCTTTTAAAAAACTAGTCACATTATTATTATTTTTTTAATGAGATCTCAATTTTCTTTTTCCAGATTCTCACATTGGGTAAAGATGAAGGTGTAGGGAGGAAGTAGAAGACAAACAACAAAACAGACACACCCCTAACTTCTATTTTAATTGAAGCAGTATAGTTCAGTAACGGTGAAAGCCAAGATGGGACTTGAAATCATAAAGGAGTTATCTGTAGCTTGTGGAAGTCTATTAGAGTGGGACATCTACTCATCATATTCAGAGACAAGCTTCATGGAGAAGGTGAAAATAACTGGATGTTGAAGAACAGGTTGAATTCCAACTCTTAAGAAGTGAAGGAAAGATATTAAACAGCGTTTACCCTTCTCCAGTAGTGCTTGTAAACAAGACCCCTCAGTGTCCAGTAGACAGCACAGAGATGAGTTTCTATCTCCTCCATGACCTTTCTAGATGCCCTTATGCTCATTAATTGCAACTAAGCCAATCAGTTCAATTTATCTGGAACACAAAAGACCCTGTCCCTACCTCCAAAGTATTTACTGTATAATTAGTCGGAAAATATAAGGGTAAGGGAAGGTAGGAGATACTTCTTAGAGCAAAATGATTTGAGGGGTTCAGGGAAAGAAACTATCAACAGGAATCAACACCTGAGGTAATTACCCATCCTTCTTCCATTCATCACAGAAGATGGAGGCCTGGCCTCAAGTTGTAAATTGCCTGAAAGATGCTTCCTGTCATCATTTTGTGAGAGTATGCCCTTGTTCCTCTTTAGAGTTAAGGACAGATGTTTATTACTAGTCCCTGTACTTGGAAAAACAGCTGTAATTAATATAGATAATTTTAATTGAAAACAATGTTGGTCCAGTCCCAGAGGCTACCTGGGTTGAGAGCAAGAAAGTAGATGAACAGGATATCCAGAGACCTGATTTGCTAGTATCTGTACAATATTCAGCAAAGTCCTTGAACTTGGGATCTACTTGCATACTACGAAGTCAGCAATACTTGCTTACAAATACACATGAGGTCATCAATTAGAAGACATATACAGACACATATAAAGTAGAATAACTACTCTGAGGAAATTTAACCTTTTTTCAAAGTACAGGAAACCTGGAAATGTTCATTTTCTTCTGTACTTAAGGACGATGGATGAGTGGAAAGTGTTTGGATGGGTGTAAAATATCAAAAGATTCTGTTATTCTATCTATATATCTGGCACACCATAAAATGTACTTCTTTTTCTAGCACTATACTACAAGGAGTATTTAAAATTTTTTTCAAACAGCTAAGAATGGTAAGTGACTCTTATTGAAGAGGAAGCATGTCTAAGTTGTTGAAAAATTTCTCCCCAAACCACAGTAATGAATATTTATTAAGTATTTATTGGAGGTCAGATTTATGCTACAAATGAAATATATACAGAAATGTTTAAACAAGTTAAGTAAATGAATTACAATTTAAATTCTGAACTTGTCATCAATTTTTGCAAAACAGTAGTAAAAATTGTGCAGCACTTTTAATTTTTTTGTGTTTATATAGAATTATATGTACAAACATTTGTAACTTGAATTTGTTAGCAAGCTACATGAATATTCAACAACGAAAGGAAAATAAAGTGCTCCTTTTACTCACAGTCATGGAAAATTATTGTCGTTGGAGGATGTATTGGTTATTTACAAAGAAAAATTATTTGCAGGCAAAGATAGTAAAATCAAGTTTGTTGAGAAGGGATTTTATTATCATAATTATTCAGGAAATTAACCTAGTGTTGTACAGTAAATAAATGAATGATAGATTGTTTTATCAGCTTCAGCTCTCCCCAGGAAATGCTTGCTCCCTGTTTCTAGTGTCTCAGGATTAAATATTTGCAGATATTCAGCTTCCTTCCTTGTACTTGTACATTTAAACACTAATCCTTGTACACAACCTTACATTATCATATATTCTTACATTTGTGTTTCCACTTTTATGACTTTCACTCTCTGAGGTTCAAGTTCTCTGTCAATTACATTGAGATAATTAGTTTGCTATTTTTACAGGAATAGCATGAGATCAGGTATAAAGTTTCTAGCTACTATTGACATGTAATAATTCCTTAGAATTCACAGTCTAAGTTCAACAACATAAACAGTAGGAAACAAGTACTTGAAAGGGTTGGGGTGGGGTCAAGAGGAAAGGGGTAAATGAATTAAGAGGAGAAGAGGGGAAGAATTCAGTAAGGAATACAATTATATCCTAGAAAATTAAGAAGAGTGAGGGAAAGATTGAATAGGGGAGGGATGGATGAGAATGTTGAAAAAGAATGGCAACACTTTTCTGCAACTACTTAAACATTCTGTACCCTCTGTTTTATATATAAATTTACCTGATTTGGGGAGGGGAAATAGATGCACAGAAATGGTGGGACAAAGAATGAACCAAATCAGCAGTGAGGCCCATTAGACACTACGTTGGAAATGAACTATACAACGTTTTTTTGGGGTGAGGAAGTCAGGAGGGGATTGGGAGAGAATGAGGGAGAGGGTAAAGGAAATGTACTCATCACCTGACTCATGTAACTGTAATCCCTCTGTCCATTTCCTTCACTATAAATTTTTTTAAAATAAGAAAAAGG
Source organism: Dipodomys spectabilis (assembly GCF_019054845.1). Taxonomy (NCBI): domain Eukaryota; kingdom Metazoa; phylum Chordata; class Mammalia; order Rodentia; family Heteromyidae; genus Dipodomys; species Dipodomys spectabilis. The sequence goes on along the minus strand of NW_024870701.1, from coordinate 22,549,610 downwards.
TTCCCTACCAGTGAGATTATACTGTAAAATAAAAAAGACCCATCATATCATCTCCCTCAAAATTGTGAGATTGTTTAAAAATGTGTGTGTGTGTGTGTGTGTGTGTGTGTGTGTGTGTGGAGGAGAGGGAGTGATATGGAGAAGAGATAAGAAAGTAACAGAAGGTACATTGTAGACATGTGTAGAAAGAGTGGATTTTGTATAATTAATATATAAAATAATATAAAAATATATAGATAAATAATAGAAAATAGTAAAATCATTTTCCCTTAAAAAGTATAGGCATTAAAATATACCAGTTTTCATTTCCCCTTTTACATAGATGTTTGAAAGGGCTCCTTACTGTTCTGTCTGGTCTCATTGTCTTCCACCGTTAGTGAATCTTGGACCCTCCCACTATGTAAGTGTTTCCAAGTTGGCACTTTGCTCTTATGTCTTGACTACTCAGAAAATTTCTCACCATTGTCTGCAAAAAAAGAAGTCCAATAACATTTTAGTGCTTCCTAATGTAGCTTTCATTTATGTAGTCAATCTCATTTTATAAATTTCACCTTTAATGTTCAATTTCTCCATTTTTGTATGAAGCAGATTAATATTCTGCTATATTTTTGTCTTTAGGTACTTGTACAAAGGAGCTGCCATTTAACAAAGTAGTTTATGAATACAATGCATCTTGATCAATGTCACCACTTTCAACATTCTTACTCATCCCACTCCAATTGGCCTCTTCTTTCTTCTAGTTTTTGTAGGATATACATTGGACCCTAGTTTGCATTTCACCCCTCTTCTCTTCCTTTGTCTACCCCTTCCCCTTGACTCCACCCCTATCCCTCTCTAGTATCTGCTTCCTAGTGTTTTATTTTGCTGAACTTTGATTTTGGCTTGCTAAGGAATTTTTAATAAGCACATCATAGCTGGCTTTTTGCCTGGGGAGGAATCTATAACAGACATTCAAAGAATATTGGTTGAATAAAATATATGACATTTGAATGTCATTTTCACTATTAATTCACATAAAATTCAAATTTAAATAATACATATCTTTAAACTTTTTTAAAAAAATGATATACTTCTATCAGGCACTGAAGTGTTAGATTATGAAAATAGGAGATACATCGACAAACTCAAAGAAGCATGAAATCTGAAACAACTGGTTTCTACGTCACAACTGAAATTGAAAATCTATTGGTGTTGCTTCTGAATTAAAAACTGAGCATATCTGCTTCTTTAGACTGAGTTACCAAAAAGATGCTAGATGTTCATTATTGTTATGGTTCTTATTACTTTATAAATGTCTAGAAATAAAGTCAGGGAGGATTTGACCATGGCATGCAGAATCCATTTTGAAGTGAGATATAACATAAATATGTGGTTGGAACCTGAATTCTGTGTTGAAGGACAGAAAAACAATTCTTCCTTCATTGTTAAAGTCTGTATGGGATAGAGAATGCTTATAATTCTGTAGCTTCTGCAGAATCCTATTTAGTAACCTTTTTGAGTTTTGCTTCTTTCATTTTTTTTAGTTGTGAAAATATTATACAGAGGGGTTACAATTACATGAGCAAGGTAATGAGTACATTGTTGCCTCCTCCTTTGTTTCCCCTTCCCATCCCTTCCATCTCCCCCCAGCTGTCCCCCCCACCCCGCCCACCAAAGTTGTAAAGTTCATTTTTTTTCGACATAACGTCTTATATCCACCTGTATCCCTATTTAAACAATTTGTTTTTTTCCTTCCCCTCCACAAATTACACCAACATCAAATTCAGTGAAAATAGGGATTATACCGTGGGGGAGGGACATACAAAGCAACAAAGAAATCATCTTATAAATATGTTAGAAACAATAGCAAGCAAGGGAAAAAAAACATTTGAATACTTATCTTGGGGTTCATTTCACTAACATCAACTTATTTGATGTCTGCTTGTCTCATACATATACTAGTTATTGCAAATAAAGGAAACCATGGGACCTATGTTTCTTTGGGCCTGGCCTACTTCACTTAATATAATTTTTTCCAAGTCTTTCCACTTCCTAACAAATGGGACAATGTCATTCTTTCTTATGAAGGCATAGAATTTATATATATATATATATATACATATATATATATATATTCTGTATATATATTCTCTCTCTATATTCTCTCTCTCTCTCTCTCTCTCTATATATATATATCACAGTTTCTTGATCCATTCATCTACTGAGGGGCATCTGGGTTGGTTCCATATCTTAGTTATGGTAAATATGCTGCACTAAACATCAGTTGTGCTGGTAGCTTTAGTGTGGTATTGTTTGTGATCATTTGGGTAAATGCCCAAAACTGGGACTGCTTCTTTCTTTTAGTAAGATACATATTAACCAAACTAAATAAAAACTGAAGATAGTGTATACATAATTTTGGATTTACCTTTGACTTGTTTCCTAAGCATCCTTGCTATTTTTTTTAATTTTTATTTATTTTTTATTGTGAAAATACTGTACAGAGGGGTTACAATTACATGGGCAAGATAATGAGTACATTTTTTATCAAGCATGGTAGCCTCCTCTTTTGTTTCCCCTTCCCATCCCTTCCCATCCTCCCCCCACCCCCTACCCAATCCTCCCCCCCCCCCCCCACCAAAGTTGTAAAGTTCGTTTTCGACATAATGACTTGTACTTCTCATTGTTGCAACGGGTCCACCTGAATCCTTATTTAAATGAAGGTCAGATAAGGTGATGTTAGGGAAATGAACCCTAAGATATGTATTCAAATGTTTTTTTTCTTTCATGCGATTGTTTCTAACACATTTATAAGATTATTTCTTTGTTGCTTTGTATGTCCCTCCCCCACAGTATAACCCCTGCTTTCACTGTATTTGATGTCTGTATAATTTGTGGAGGGGAAGGGGAAAAGCATCCTTGTTATGAAAATAAAATACAAAGACTGAACATATTATATATATTTACATACAAATATCCATATATATCTTTATTGAAAATTCTAGATTATGAAAACCATTCCTATTTAGTAGAGTAAGGAATTGTTTTATTCCAAAATGAATTGCTAGTATTCTTTTCTACACAGTCAGTCAGGGTCTCAGGCTCATAACAAATCTATTTATAAGCTGTGACTGGTAAAATCTGATGGTGAAACTGGAAGATCACAGATAAGACCATGTTGTCAGTGTTTATGACCAGGTATTGGGGTGGCAGCAACGATTCTTTTCATTCCATTGGTTCAGATCTTAGCCTCACTACCAGAGAAAACTACAAAGGAAACTTGAAAATGTAACTCATTGTGTCTGTAGGAAGCCAAGTAAATGGATAGTAATGAATTGTCAGTAAACACAGCTATAGTTCTTTCTGTAGATGTCAGAAACATAATATTCAATAGTGCTCAGACAATGGTAAAATTATCTAACTAGTTTGTCATATAGCTGGGTTTAAGATCTTGGCAACTCCTATTATGTAACACTTTTTTTTTCCCTTGAGACAATATTGGCTGATGAGGACAATAACTCATTTGTCTCTTATGGCACATTCTTCTGGAGAGCAAGTGACTAAAGAGACTGCCAGTAGGAATTTTGAGGGGCTTCCTTCTATTTGATTAAATGGCACCCTTTTTTCTTTCCCCCTGCCTTCTGGTGTTTTAAGCTCCTTGTTAAAATCTGTACTCTCACTTTTGCCAAAGAACTGGTGAATGAAAGCAGTCTCTCAGGAGGACCATTGATTCTGAGTGGCTGTTGATTTGTTATCACTTACAAGACATTTAATAGCTATCCAGATGTTTTTGTTAGTATAAGACAAATCACCGCAGATCTGAGGTGACTTCAATTTTTCATTAAACATGGAACAAAGAGAAAAATAACAACTTTAAAAATTATCCAGCATCAATTTCACAGTTTTATTGTTTAGAGAGCAAAAAATTTAAGTCAGAGAGTAAACAGGCAGTGAAGACTCTTCATTAAACATCGAAATGGAATCTCCTCTGTATCTCTTGGGGAACTGGCACCTGACAAGCTTAGATCAAGTTATGTCAGAGATGGGATGAAAACACCCATGCTTGGTTCTAATTTTGGTTGTGATGAACTTTGTAGACATGGCCAAATAATGGACCAGGAGGTACTTCATATCTGTAGGTTCCACATCCTCTGACACATCCAATCAGATGGAAAATAAAGGTGTCATTATTGGCTGAACACACATTTTCCCATGTCATTGTTTTCTAAATAATTCAGTGTTCAATTCAGTAAACAACTATTTACACAGCATTTACAATGCATTGTTTTTGGTGTTATAAGTATTGCAGAGATGATTTGGCACATACAGGACAGTGTATAGAGATGATTTGCAAATATGGTGACTTTTTATAAGATGACTTGGAGGTTGTGATTTTGGTTTCCTTGTGGAGAAAATGCTAGAACTCATTCCTCATAAAGATTAAGGACAATTATATTTTATTTGACTTTAAAGTTTTCATATATAAAATAAAGTCAAGTGTCAGTCAACAGGAACTTTTAAATATTCTTTGAGCATTAACATTTCCCAGCATGAGACTTACAGACATATGTGTTCTAAAATATACGTGGAATTTGATGTACTGAAGTCAATGTAGTTAAGTATAGCCTAAGAAAACCTATCAAGGAGATTTAAGGTTTTAACAGGGCTCTGGGGAAACATAGAGAAGGAAACAGAGAGAGAGAAAGCAAAATTAATTTTAGAACACAGAATGCACAAAATAATTGTGTTTATGGCTTCAATAAACATTCACTCCATGTATACCAAATGCCAAATATTCTATTAGATGGTAGAAATGTAAGGGTGAGCAAGAAACGCCTTGGGTCTTGTCTTAATGGAAACTCTAAGGGATGAAATAAACAAGCATTATGCTTATTTAAAAAACTATTTTGCTTCTTTAAGCAGAATATCAACATTAGAGTAGTAAGAGATGGGGAAAATGTGTACAGGATATGTAGTAACGAAAGTCTTGAATTCCAGGTATAACAAATGCTTGATATTTTAGTATAACCTTTTATAAAAGATTTCTGACTTAAGGTAATTTCTGACTTAACAGTAATACTGAGGAGAAAGTAACATGTAGGATGGATTAAGACACCTTTTCCTTGGGTTTGTATTTAGCATTCTGATCTGCTTTGGAGCAAAGTTACATAGAAATACACAGGGCAACTCCAATGGTCACTTAACCTCCTCTTGTGTTCTCTCTTCACCCATCATTACCTAACCACCAACCTATGACTGATAATTTACAACTCGATCAGCCTTGGTCCTGCTGTTTGCAATCTACAGATAGGGCCCGGTAGGCAATTGCAATTGGCTAGCACAAACAGATTGATCTGTTTCACTGAGTGGGGCTGAACATGTTTCATGGCAAAGATTAGAGAGTGATTCAGCATTCATGAGAAAATGTAGCAACAAAAGGTTAGTGGTACAGTCCTAGCAGTGGTGCATATTGGGAGCAATTGTGGAAGGAAATGGTCTGGATTTATTATCTACATTAAAGATATTGTGGGTCCCATGGATACCAGGAGTGTCATGGAGACCCAGCTAATAGGTTTTTTATTGGATTATTGTCAGGCTCCTGCACCTGCTTTGAGAAGGAATGCTTGCATTGTTTCTTGGCAGAGGCTACAAGCTGCGAAGCTGAGAATAATCACTAAGGTTGAGAATGGAATTGATTATTTTTTCAGAACTTTTCCAAGGATTGTAGAACTAATCTCCTTGCTGTGGAAGGAAATGAGAAATTTAAAAATCTAGAGAATAGAAATTTCAATCTCGAAGCTCACATTTCATTTCACTTTGGATTCCGAATATTCGCACACAAAGTGATTGGTTGGAATAGACCTTGGAACATTAATATAGTTAGCCAATCAATTAGTGAGTCCATATGACTTATCTCCATGCCTCTCCTATCTAACCAAATATTGATTTCATCATATTTATTACTAGTGTGCCTTAATTATGCAAAATAAAAGGTTACATTGGGGCCTTTTCAAATGTGTATATAAAAATGCTTTGATTATGTTTACTTTTCATTGACTTCACTTAGCTTCCCTTCTTTCCCCATCCTTTGCTCTAATTAGTTCCCAAAATTTTAGGTTGTCTTATTCTATTTATGAGAAAAAGGCGTAATAATTGTCTTTCTGAATCTATATTATTTTACTTAACATAGTGATCTCCAGTTCCATCCATTTTCCTGCAAACTACATCATTTCATTCTTTTCAGCTGAATAATACACACTGATGCACGTGTATCACATTCTCTTTATCTGTTCACCCACTGGCAGACACCAAGGCTGAGTCCATGAATTTATTGTTGTGAATAGCCCCACATAAACATGGACATGCATGTATCTCTATTGTGCACAAATTTCAGTCATACACTTTTCATCTTTGTTATTCCTTCTCACTGACTGGTTACTCTCTTGTGTTCAAGATAGTTATGATGCAGTATAGATATGAATTATTCTTGGCATTTGAGGAGTCATGCATGTTGAGATTCTACACAGCTGAATTAATAGTCTGGAGCTTATTCATTAATGTGAGTGTTGATCTAGAACAAGTTGCAAAAATAATGATAGCGTTTTGATCTACTTTTGGAATTCTCTGGGGAAATCTCCAGAATCACCTGGCTAACTAAACGAAATGAAATTCACTTACCACATTGTTTTCCCTCCCATTTAAAAGTTTAGCAAAAATGTTATCAGCCACTAATTCAACAAATGAATGAATGAGTTTGTGATAATCCATATTGCAAGAAGATGGAAGCTGTGAATCATTTGGGGGCATTACGCACCTTCTTAGTCACAACAGAGACTGATTGCTTTTCCAAAGCGTTAACACAAAGCCATAACTTATTGGTTTGAGCCTAGAAGAGACTAACTTTGACCAAGTGGCCCTGATACCAGCATAGTCATGTCTACTATCTTGTTACATAGAAGTAGGTGGCTTCTAAGATTTCTACCTCCTATGGACACTTATGGAGAACAAGGCTTCAAAGGGCCTTTATGAGAAGTATGCATTCTTATGTTTGCTGTTTTGTGCACTGCTTTATTGTTCAGACAGCTGATTTCCCCTATTATTTGGTGATGTCCTCAGACATCAAGAATGATAGAGTTTTTGAGCATGTAAGATTCTCAGAGCTTCATGACTAGTGTATGGGCTAGGAAACTGCTTGTTAAAGGACTTCTTATTTTTGATTTCAGGGCTTCTGATTAAGTGTTTTCTGTTACACAGTACTACTTTTATGCTTTACTACTTTTCTCTTCATGGAAGCATTCTTTTCCTCATGACTAAATGTAGAGGGACTCATTTGTTTTGGTTTAATCAGGATTTTCTCACTGTTAGCACTACTATCACCCCAGCTCTCCTTTCAGTTCATGGCAAAACAGGATGTTGGTCACCCTAAAGACAGGTGTCTGATGTCAACTTTACCTTTCTTCCAAATTGCTTATTATTCTTCATTATTTCCTCTTAACTCATGATTATGACAACTCTGTTCACTATAGTTAAACTATGGAAGCAGATGTGATGCCCAGCAACGTGTAAATAAAGAAAGAAGATATAGTCATCTATACCATGGAATTAACAACCCCGCCCCCAAATAAAATCATGCTATTTGCAGATGAGATTGGAGATGTCATGTTTTTGCTTACTGTTCTTAAAGAAATAGGCCCACTTTCCCTCTATACCTTTCTGTAGGTTGTCCTTTTGGCTTCATATGCTTTCTCGATCTTGTATGGTGAGCTCCTACTTTCTAAAATCGAGCTGCTCCTTCAGCAAGTGCAACTTACTCTTTGGGAGTTTTCAAATAGATCCTAATTCCCCCAGAATAGCTGGGGGAACACCATGAATCTGTTTTATTACATAGTCCTGTGATTGTTCATGTTTCCTCTCTTTGCATGGGTGTGCGGCTCTTGAATTTAAGAGCAGAGCTCCTTCTTCATATTTGTTTCTCCAGCATGTTGTTCAATATCGAGTACACATTAATTGTGAACAATAGATAAAATATGTAGCTTTCATTTCTGTTACTTCCATATGTCCTTTTATATTGCTATCTACCCTTCCCTGCTTTTTTTGGAGTACATCTCATTCTGCTTTGATGATCTAAGTTTTACCAGACAGTTCTTAAAAGATAAACAGCACATAAAATTTAAAAAGAGATAACTTTTAGTTGAAATTCTAGATGCCACCATACTAGTGAGGATGATGTGAAACAAGATACCTGCTCCTTCAATTACTCTGTGATGGTCAGTTGCCTACTAAGACAGCTACAGTAAATAAAAAGGGCATATTTATTAATTAACCACATGTTTATTAAAAATAGATTAAGCTACCACCATGAAACAGACAGGGACAAGCTTTCTGGTTTATGGTCTCGACTGAGCTTATCTGCCTGTTTATTTGGGAATGTTCCACTAAGTATGTGAGAAGCACAAGATAGCCAGCACAGGAAGGTGAGTCACTGGAAAAGCTCTGCGAACTTGGGATCACAAGATCCTAGACTCTGAGGACAGCTTTGGAGTTCCGCCTTGTGGGCTGTTTTCAATTTATTGTTTGTTAAACCTAAATTCTCCTCCTGGCTTGATTAATGAGAAATGAATGCATTCACTGGGGTGTATATTTTGTAACCACATGCTGTGTAATGCATGGAAGCATCAAGGGCCAGAGATTCCAGAGGTTTGCATTCTGCTAGAAAACGTATCACTAGCTGGCTCTTTGGCTTGTGTGGCAAGTCATTTCATTTTCCTGGGTCTGCGTTTCTTGGTTTACAAATTGAAATGATGGGCACCATTTTCCCTCTCTTTGGTAACTTCTTTCTCATTTTTTTCTTTTATTAAAGTCAGAATGGTTAACAAGAGATACACCTATCTGACAAAACTTAAAGGGTACAACACTGTGTTGGTAACTATAGAACTATATAATTACATAGTATTATAACTACATAAGTGTAATTTCACCTGTCCTGAATAACGGAAATGTATCTGTTGAACAGCAGCTCCCATCTCCTCTTACCCTTGCTTCCCACAACTGTCATTCTACTCTCTGTTTTATGCATTTGATAGTTTAGATATTGGGATTCATGGTATATTGTCCTTTTCTGATCTTGTGATTGGCATGTGAAATATCCCCTGGATGCCTCTGTGCTGAAGGCTTGATCTATGGCTGCTGGCACTGTTAAAAGGAGAGTGGTTTGTGAGGTCTCTGACTTAATCAATAGATTGATCCATTGATAAGAGTCATATCTTGATGGCATTATTGAGAGGTGTTGGAACCCAGGAGGGAGAGCGTGGTTGGATTAAGTCCATCACTGGGGGCAGGATTTTGGAGATTATATTGTTTTCCTTTTCTTCCTTTTTCTTTTTTCTTTCTTTTTTTTTCTGTAGTCATGGGACTTGAACACATAGCTTGATTGCTATCCTTGAGCTTTTATACTCAGGACTAGTGCTCTACCACTTTGTTTTTTGTTTTTTTTTTTTTTTTTTTTTTGTCGGTCGTGGGGCTTGAACTCTGGGCCTGGGCACTGTCCCTCAGCTCTTCAGCTCAAGGCGAGCGCTCTACCACTTGAGCTACAGCACCACTTCCGGTTTTCTGGTGGTTTATTGGAGATAGGAGTCTCACAGTCTCTCCTGCCCGGGCTGGCTTTGAACCATGATCCTCAGATCTCAGCCTCCTGAGTAGCTAGGATTACAGGCGTGAGCCACCAGCGCCCAGCTTGCTCTACCACTTTGAACCACAGCTCCACTTCCAGTGTTTAGATGGTTAATTAGAAATAAGAGTCTCACAGACTTTCCTGCAAAGGTTGGCTCTGAACTGTGACTCTCAGGTCTCAACCTTCTGAGTACCTAGGATTTACAGGCATGAGCCACCAGCATCTAGCATGGAGGGTACATTTTGTACCTAACTTGTCTTGTCTCTTTATTCCTGGCTGCCATATGATCAGCTTTCCTCTGCCACATCTTGCCATCTACTTTTCTACTTCACTACCTCAGGCCCCTGGCAATGTTCCAACTGCCCAAACACTAAAACTTCTTAAACCATTAGGCAAAATAAAGCTTTGTCTGTTAAAATTGGTATTATGTCACATATACACAGTAACTAACACATAAGACTGGCTAATTCCATTAGCATAATGTGCTTCAGGTTTTCTCCTGTTGTGGCATATGGCAGGATGCACAGTCTCTAATTTTATCACTTGGTACATCTCTGGGTCACTGATACTTTTTAAAAGATGAGAGCCATAAATGTAAAGCTGCAGTCGTCCAAGCGGTCAAATTCACATTACTCTGTCAAAATGGAAAAGCTCTAAGAGGAGGGAAAGAACTTGCACCTGGTTATTGCTCAGTGAAACTCTCGGCCTCAGGTTGGCTACTGACCTTTGTAATCAGTGCTGCCTGAGCTGCTCATATATTCTCTGGACCAGTGAGCAGGTGGATTTTCAAAGCTTCCTTACCGATTGAACTGCGTGTTAAGATGGCGTGTACTCTGATGAATATCTGCTCTCAGAGAAGGGAAAGCTCCAAGGAAGCACAAGAAAGAGAAACACAGGAAAGAGCGCTGTGCAAGGAGTCAAGTATCCTAGCATTCAGTTTCTTCAGACTTGTGCAGACATAAGGTGTCCTAGGGGAAGCCACACCAGCCTATGTAGTCCTTGGTTTCAAATGAAGAAAGTAATGCGTGTGCAGCAAGGTGATCAGGAAATTAAAAGCAATTTAACACCAGTCCTGAATAATTTAAAATATAGGGAAACCGTCGATGTTGGTAGAAGAAATCAGGAAATCTCTAGCCAGCATGAAAAAAACCCAAAATGATTCCCCAGCTAAAATTTAAAAGAGCAGATGTTGTGAGATCTGAAACCTATTATAAGTAAGGAAAAAATTATTGTCCTTTTTAGGTTTGGTCACGGTTCCAAGCTTGCTCTTCCTCCATTCTTTATATCATAGCGGTGTGTGGAGTGTGGAGATTGACTTGACTCAAGAGTCTCTTGAAAGATTACAGTTCACCCTGACCAGGAATTGAGAATGATTTATACCCCAGAAAGCCCAGATGTTTAGGGGCGGGGTGGGGAGGAGATGCTTTGAGGAACAAAGTTTCCCCAGTTTTTTTCTTAAATATCGGTATATTCACCTTGGAAGGACTATTTAGTAGGGACATCTTCAGGTGGCAAATGTCCACAAGTTGTAAATGAAGAGGAAATAGTAGCCTGTAGAAAGTGTGGTGCCGGTCAAGGGTAGTGGAATAAGGTAAGCATGGTGTATAGTTAAGCAGGTCAGTTGATTCGCTATCCTACTCTTCACTGCATAGGTCAGAGCCTCCATATGACTGACCCTGCTCTGGCCATGCAGGTCATATTGACACTGACAAGGACTGGAAAGGCCCATGCCTGGCATCTCCACCCCTTCTCTATGTCCTTTGTGGTCTTTACCCAACATAATGCCATAGCTGAGACAGTTTACGCTGAGCATGCACAAACCAAGCATATACCCTTCCCACGTTCCCTCTCTTTCCCCTCTTGCTGAATAATTCTAATATCAGCCCTCACACACCAGGAGTTTGTGGGTAACTAGATTCCTCTGGCCCTCCCTGCTGTAACTACCATGAACATCTTTTCTCTTCTTTCTGCGTTCAGCATAATCACCTCAGGGCAGGTGCTAGCTGCAGCTAGCTTGATTTAGGTCACTTCAAGATGGAGGTGAGCACACACAGGAAACATGCCTAGTATATGTCCTGCAGTTCACATCCTTCATCCCACGGAGTTCTCAGACAGAGAAGAAGGTGCTAAGAGCCCCCATTCTGTTCTATTACCGTGATGATAATGTAGTGAATGCATTTTAGGAATCAATGATGTGCTAAATGCTTCTCAGCATTTTACACACCTCCACCCTGCTCATTACCTATTGCACTGTACAAAACTGCCAGCATCTCTGATTCAACGGTTCTGTTTGCTTTCCACTTGTCATCTTTCCCAGGATTTTGGCATTCGAAGGAAGGTGAAAGGAACTTCCTCAAATCTTGTTTGGCTGACACTTCCCAAAGAATCTTTACATATTGGCTTCAGGACTTGCTTCCGGCCTTTGATTCTGTTGTCTCAAATCCCAGAGTGCTCCCTCCCCTGCCTTTTCTCTTGCACCCACAACACTAACACTTTCTTGTCTTTACTATTCTTGCTGTCGTCCATTTCCTCCCAGGAGTCTACCCCCAGCCTCCCAGCCAATTTTAGTTCCTCTTATGGACATCTGTGGTGTGCTCCACCTGGCAGCTGTTACTTGGGCTTGTGTCATCACCTCCAAGTCTTTACTTTTGAGAAATTCCCTATCCCTAGTGAAGCAGCCTGAACAAAGGATCTGTAAGGTGAGCTGGTCCTCCTGGGAAGGAAGTTGGTGTAAGACCAAGGTTGAGCAAATGAGTCTCTGTCTTTGGAATGTGTGTCAAATGGAGCAATACATCGCATCAGAAATGATTGGAGGCATTTATCCTGGAAATACAAATTCTCAGAAACGAATCTTTGCTCTGAGCTTTCTGAGGTCTGTTTTCATCTCCCAAGGCTTCCTTAAACAATTCAAATAATCTAACTCCTCCTCCTTTGGATGTACTGAAGCCAGAATTCACTGTTTGCAAAGCTCCTCACTAACATGGGGCTCTCCTTAGAGCAACACCATATAATTTTGTTCTCCAATAGCACACATCACCTTCTCATGGGCTGGACTCAACCTTCCTTGCTTTCTAATTCAACTGGAGAGTGATGTAATATTTCAGTTTTTGTGTCAGCAGCACTTGACCAGTGACTTGCATTAGGAAAATGGTTGGTAAATTAATGATCTTAAAGAAAAAAAAGAGAGACAATGTAATTATGGGATTGAATGGTGGCTTTTTTTAATTGTTGCGGTTACTGATGCTTTGAGACTAGTTCTCACTATGCAGCCAGTCCCGATTGGCCTTGAGTTCACAATACATTGGCCTCTGCCTCCCAAGTGCAGGGAATATAGGTGTACATAACCCCACCTGGTTTGAATAGTAGTTTGCTGAAGGAAGGCTGATCAGAAGCAGGATACAAGTCACACACTCACACAGTGTTTGGAGAAGGAGGACTTGTTCACCCAGTGTGGAAGGTGAGAAGAAAGGGAGTGGCTTTGAGGGGTAAGCCAGTAAGGCAAGCAGAGGATACGCAATAAAATACAAAAAGTTTTACAAATCTCGGTCAAGGTAGGTAAAAACTCCGATGACAAAATCAAGGATTTTGCAAAGAAGTTTGGAGCAGTTGGAATGGGGCCGGCTTTCAAGGTGGTGTTGATGCACAGTTCCTCCTGTAGTCTTTCCATGAACAGAGCAGTGGGCAGAAGCTACAGACTCAGACCAATGTTGGTGAAGCTTGATGCCACCCTCTTTTCAAGTTATTTATCTAGTGCCCAAACCAGAAGAGACACTGGGAACTCCTATTTCAGAGCTTCTCTAACTCTGTAGTTAATCCCTGGCTGGCTTGCTGGTCTCAAATTGCTCATACCTGGCCATATTCTTAGATGTGCTGCCATCAGTCATGCTAGAGGGATTCAGAACCCTTGGGGATTCTCGGACGGCTCCTTGTTTATTTGGGAATTATGTTCTTACACAAAAATCTTCCCTAGAAAACTTTTTCTTCAGCCCTAGGTTCCTAGAAAACAAATTGGCCTGAGCTTAGTGAATTCCTTTTACTTCTTCCAGGCCCAGTTTTCCTACATACACAAAGAAATAAGTGGGATTGCTACTGTCTCCCATACTTGCAGGAGAACATTCAAGGAGACAGAGAATGGGTAAACAGCCCCACTTCCAGCTTCTTTTGGTGGTTAATTAGAGATAAGAGTCTCATAGACCTTCCCCAGCTGGCTTCAAACCCAAAATCTTTATTTCTGAGCCTCCTGGCTAGCATTGCAAGAGTAAGCCACCTGCATCTGGCTCATTTCCTTTCTTAAACACACTAAGCTCATCACCACCTCATACTTCTTTGCATTTCTGTGCCTTGAGATCTTTACTTGTGTGGCTCCTTTCTATCTCTTAAGTCCTAGACCAAGTAGTACTTCCTTCAGAGAATTGCTCAACTTTGAATGACGTCAGCCCTTCATTCTATCACCTTTTTTTTTCTTTGCTGCACTAACTACCTAGAATTGTTAACTTGTTTCTTTTCTAAACTGGAACTCCCCAAGGAATACAGCTTTTCTCTCCATGCTCTCTACAATGTCTAGACTCTATGCCCATCATTCCACAACATGTGTTGAATTAATGGATTGATAGAGACTGCATCATTCTCTTCTTTGTTTTATGTTCCACCTCCTTTCCAAACCTTTTTTTTTTTTTTTAACCTTGATTAGCTACCTGCTTGCTTCTTCTCTAAGCTTTCCACTGATCTGATTGCTGATTGCTTATGTCTCTCATTTGGAGTTTGCTTCAAAAATCTTTAAGTCCCCATGTCTTGTTTCCACAATTCTAAAGGTTGATTTGTGGGCCTGTCATCAGGAAGTATACCTTTGTGTCACACTCAATAATGAATGTCATGTCCTTTAAGATTCACATATCTATATGGCCCTCTGCAGAGATGAGTATTGTTCTGAGCATTTGGTTAATGGCAAGATCTTACTCTTTTGACTTCTGTTACCTCTACATGGATATTGAAGATGAAATTGTCCCATAAGAGACTTGTAATGTTAAGCACTGCAGCAAGAGCCCAGCACGGCCTCCTATTGGCTCATTGCTTCAGAAAGTTACTGAAGTGTTTATAATTTCATGAATCTCCCTTTGCTGTGTGATATGCTGCTGATTGAAGTGAGCTCTTTATCTTTAATCTCAGCCCTAGATACCACTCTCTATGCTTTTCAGATGGAAGCTAAGTTCTTTTACCTGGTCATTTGCCTTTCACAGCACTACTTACCTTAATTTTAACCCCAATGGCAGCCATCGGACTAGCTACCACAAATTCTAGAATGGCCTTTTATACCCTATCCCAAGTAGAAGACAGATCGATTATGGATATACAGTTCATGCCAAGAATTTATCAATTTGACCACGTATTCCAAAATAGATTTTACCTAAGAACTTGTTCAGGTTGTGTTGAAAAACTAGGGATTATGGTTCACATTTCCACATGGCAGTACAAGGCTGCAAGCAACTGGCATTAGGGCTCTTTAAATGAGTTACCACACACTAATTCTGAGAGGCCCTTCCAATCTCATAACATATGTTTAACACTTATGATCTGGTCCCTTTAGGCTCTTGAGTTTGAGACCCCTGCACTAAAATAATTATAGCTATACTCTGGGAAGCCATTGAGGAGATTTGCACAGGAGAGCAACATGATCTGAATTGTATTTAAACATATCTCTCTGGATGATTTTTAAAAATTTATTTATTTTTTATTGTAAGAATACAGTACAGAGGAGTTACAATTAGATGGGCAAGATAATGAGTACATTTCTTATCAAGCGTTGTTGTCTCCTCTTTGTTTCCCCTTCCCATCCCTTCCCATACTCTCCCAACCTCCCCCACCCTGTCCTCCCCCCCACCCACCGAAGTTGTAAAGTTCGATTTTTCCGACATAACAACTTGTATATCTCATCTCTGGATGTTTTATGCATAACAAGATTTGTGTAAAGAATGGAAGAGAGAACTACTTAATACTTATTCATATGAATTAAGATTACCCAAAATGACTGGTTGTAAGTCTAAAACTTGACTGTTCTACTCTGGGCTCTGGACAGTGTCAGAGGTAGTAAATTGGTCTTGTTACATTTATAAGTATTTCTCCATTTGTGCTTAGGAAACAAACACCTGTAAGTTTTCTCATCTCTTCTATTTCCTCCCCCTTCCCAGTTCTTGTCTTATCTTGATTCCTGCTCCATTTTTTCTGGCTGACATTTGCAATGGGATGAGATGCTCGTGTCTCTGCATTGGGAGCTTTGCTCTGCATTGTTGTCTTTGCTCAAAAGTCATGGCTTTGTTCAGGTGAGATAAAATTGGGCTTGTATAGCCTGAAGCAATCTGGTTTTGTTGATCTGCCTGGCAGAGTTGCTCAGACATAGAGGAGTGTTTCCATTCTTCAATTCTATCACGGTGGGGCCATCTGGTCTGATATATGTTGCTATGACTAGTCGATGTTCTTTCCTGGATGTCATCATCAAGACAGGAATCAATTAATTGCCACATTTGTTGGAAGAACTCCTTCTTATTGCATTTCAGCCTCTTTCATGGGTCAAAGTGCTCACTAAATTTCTGATTCCATCTAGTGTATCATCTATAGTTCCTAGTACTAAGAGTCCCGTCCAACACGGAGTCATGTTCTGTCTCTTAACAAATGTCTTCCCAGAATTATTATTATTCAGTTGTGTATAGGCAACATCACAAAATCACCTGAAGTAAAAACACTATTATTGTTTGATTCTGCTATGTCCCTTAAGGCTAGAAACTCAGGCAGGCAGAGCATCGAACAAGCAACACAATTGCTATCTAAGAAATTCTATTTAATGATGATTAAAGCAATAGTAATTAAAGCAAAAAGAGAGCTCTACCCATGCATATGGAACATGAATGCTCTCACTTCATCAACTCATTACTATTAAATATTTATTGAATACCTACCGTGCAGGAGGCATGTAGTTCTGAGAGAACACACCAAAGACATGGCTCTCACCCTTTGGGAGCTTGTGATCTAAAGCAATTTAGACTTCAACTGTGACAATATGCCCTGGCTGTGACTGTAGATAAAACAAAGGCTGCAATTCAAAGCATCTCTGAGCTCCAATTTAATCTTCTGCTCACTACACTAGTCATATTTCAAACCCTTTTCTTTACTCTCTGCTAGAGAAAGAGTGAAGAGCTCACCTTCTTTGTATAGCTTCCCCTGACCCTCCCAGCAGTGTTGATGCTGCCTTTCATTCTTTTAAAAGCACTACACGTGTGTCTGTTAAATGTTTTATAGCATTACCTTATAATTCATTGTGTTACTTATTTTCTCTCATCATCATATGAAAGCTTAGCATAGGTTGTTTAATGTTTTTAAAGTTTCTATTGGCTAAAATTAATTGAACAGTAGAGCTTCTCTGTGATGTTTACAATTTGCCTCCAATTGATCAAATTCATCCCATGTCTGTTATTCTTTCTCAAGTATCTTTTCTTCCCACTCCTTTCTTCTAATGTTTTAGCGAGTTTATTGTGCTACTTCACACACACACACACACACACACACACACACACACACACACACACACAGTTCTTCCATAGCATTCACTCTCCTTTCCTTGTTCTTCCACTCGCCGACTCTGCTTCTCACCGACTCTCTTTTTGGGATTATGCCATATTATTTTTTCAGAACTATATTCCACATATTAGAGATAATATGTGACATTTGCTTCTTGCAGTTAGAGATAGGTCTTAGAGATCTGATAATCATCTGTTCAATCATTAATTAATTTTAAATCCCTGTTCTGTGTACTGTTTGGGAAATACATTATTTGTGGACATAACAGATGCTAAGCAAGCGCTAGAGGGATGTATCATGACTTATTCAGGAAGTATGAAAGTGCCATCCTGACATGAATGTTCTAGGATGTCCCCTAACCAAATGACAACGATAGGAATGAAAGGGAGCAAGACAAGACAGGAAGGAGTCTGACAGAACATATAGTCCAGAGCAAAGCCTAGACTGGAAGGCCTGAGAATGAAATGCTGCTATTCATCACTCACAAGTACAAGTCTTACTTACTCCATCTTTAAAGTTTTGTCTAAATTAGAGAACAGTTCTCCTTAATGTATTAATATATTCCCTTGGTTTATTCCGGTCTTTTCTTTCACAAAAATGTCATTTTAATCTTTTTTTTCCCTCTGTGGAATCTATTGATTCCTAGACATACCAACATTGCACTATGTAGAAGCATTTTAATCTCCTTATTTAACAATGAATCATAAATATGTGTATATGTACACACACTGTGTCAGCATGTATATATGGATTCATATAAAATAGTCAAGATGGATTTTCCTTTGTATGTATTCATACCATATTGGTATCAAATCTACCTATATCTAGATTGTCTAGGTGTATTTTGTTTTGTTTTTATTTTTATTTTTGTTAATCATTGTAAAAACAATCCCAAACCAATCATGTCTGCTTTCTTTCTCTCTCTCATTTTTTTTTGTCAGTCATGGGGCTGGAATTCTGGGCCTGGGTGTTATCCCTCAACTCTTCAGCTCAAGGCTAGTGCAATATCACTTGAGCCACAGCACGACTTCCAGTTTTCTGGGGGTTAATTGGAGACAAAAGTCTCATAGACTTTCCTGCCAGGGCTGGCTTTGAACTGTGATCCTCAGATCTCACCCTCCTAAGTAGCTAGGAACCAATGGCTTGCTTGCTTGCTTGCTTTGTTTTTATGTTTCTTTCTCTTTCTTTCTCTCTTCCTTCCTTCCTTCCTTCCTTCCTTCCTTCCTTCCTTTCTTTCTTTCTTTCTTGCTTTCTTTTTTATTTAACAAGGCATACAGGTTGGGCAAGAAGGAAAGAGGCAAAGAAACTATAGTTTTATTTGTTTTCCTTTTGCAATTAAACTTTTCATATTTTTTCTTCTTAATTTCTGGAGATTTACTGCCTACTGTCCTAGCAGTAATGTAGAGGACATAGACTTTGGGATTATCATAGTACCCTCTGGAGAAATCTGAATTATGATTTCCAGATGACCATGTTACTTTTCTGATTCTCATAGTGACAGTATCATGATCTGTGCTGTATGCAATCCACTGTGAAAGCCTTTCACTTTCGCATGACAATTCAATGACACATTAAACAATTGTCATTTTAAGATGATGTCTCAGAAAATGTTCAAACTTAAGAGTAGCCTTCTTCATTCTTGATAAGTCTTTCATAGCAAAGGCTATATATGTCCCCTGACCTAGATTACAGGACTGAAGCCTGAGATTGTAGATCAGACAATGGTCTAAGTTTGGGCCAAACTTGACCTTCTGGTGAGTCCTTGGGAAAATAGAACCTGTGCATGTCCAAATACACATCCCTACCTGCATTGGCATCATATCAGTTACAAACAACACAGAAGCATTCATTATCCCTTCCCCCAGGGCATCCTTGGCTCAAAAAATGCAGCACCATAGTTCTGCTCCTGCTGCAAAGAACATGTAGCATTAATTTCCCCTTCCAAATTCAGTGCCATATTTCGATTTACATTTTTTATTTGTTGTTCTCAATTTATAATACATGACTGGATTGCAAATTGTTACACATTCAGAAATCATGTCTCATAGTTCTTATATTCTACAGAACCTTGGTCTTTGAGCTCAGCATATTTTAGATTTCTAGCAAATGTTTTTGGCCAGAGAAAATGAATAGGGAAAATTAAAGCAGGAGACAGATAAAATCCAGTTGCTGAGAAAGGCTCTTGTTTAAATTCTTTTCCTCTTTTTAAGTCAGGAATCACTTCTGTGGTAACATATCTCCTAAGTGTTTGTGTCTTTCCAACACCATCTAGTCACACGGACTAGACCATGCATGCTTCAACCCCAAGGTGAGGCTGTTCATGAAGCAATGCCTGATCTAGTTTCCAAGGGAAGGCCTATCTTTTATTTTGTTCAGACAAAGGCCTCAGGTCTGCTGGCTCAAATTACAGAAGTTTTTCTTTTTTCTTAAGAGAGGCAGTCCTTATTTGGGTCTGTCTTGAGAGTAGGGAGGTCTGGAGAAACACAAACATTCCAAGTGACAAGATTTGTATTTTCAGTGTGTGACTGATTACACTTGACAACAAGAGTACCACACTCTCTTTTAAATTAAGGAAATGAAGGCTCAGAAAGGGTGACTGGCCTATGTCTCATGGAAATGCATGGCCAGGCTGTGACCATGTTCCAAACTTTATCAATCCTGTGCATGGATATGTCCTATTAGACAGAAGGAACCTATATTATTTGGAGGGCTTCGAGAATGAACTTCCCTCTTGGCTGGATAATCTTGAGGTTTCACGCATTGTTCCATCTTGCCCTGAAAGGTGGTTGTTAGCAAAGCCCCTTCCAAATTATTCCTGTAATAATTTCCGTCCCAAATCCCAGAAAAACTGAGAACGCGGGGTGGGGCTCTGTCCCTCCTGCAAACCTCTTGGCTTGTTGCTATTTACTTAATGATTAATCCTTCAGCACTGCCTCGTTAAATGGAAGGGTAATATTTTCCTTCTGTCTGGACTGGACAGGCTCCCAGTTCCAGTCAGGTACCTTCAGGCCATGGAGTTGATGACATATAATATGCCTTTTGTGTTGGCCTTTGGAAACTGAGCTGATTGGGGGAGGGTGGGAGTGAAGGATGCACCAAATAGTGGATTTCCTTCTTTTTCTCAACACTAGGGCTAAGCAGAGGACTTAGCATAAACATTTTACATTTTCAGACCAGAGAGGACTGAGAGAGCATAGAGTACCAACTGTATGCCTGTGTATCTGTTTTCCTTAAATAGCTGAGACACTGACTGATCCTATCTTTCTAATGACTACTTTTGTTGCTGTGGAACTTATAAATAACGATTTTTAACATGTTAGCTATGGGTGAATTGTCAATATCTATTGTGCTGATTTTTAACAGGTTAGCTATGGGTCAATTGTCAATATCTATTGTGCAGTTTTTCATTTGATTGATTGATTGATTGATTGCAGGTCTTGGGGCCTGGGCACTGTCCCTGAGCTCTTTTGCTCAAGGCTAGTGCTCTACCACGTTGAGCCACAGCATCACTTACAGGTTTTGAGTGATTAATTGGAGGAAAGAGTCTCATGGGGACTTTTCAGCCCAGGCTGGCTTTGAACCATGATCCTCAGATCTAAGCCTCCTTAGTAGTTAAGATTACAAGTGTGAGCCACCAGTGCCTAGCTGTTCTTTTATTTTTAATAAATAGTTAAATTATGGTTCCTAAACATTCCTTTCTAATTTAGCAAATGGACTGTCAATATAAGAATATTGACATTCATGCCATAATCTATTTGGGAAATGACTGAGACATTTAAGAATAGTTTGGGTAGTATGACTTCTTTAATAGCTTTCTGTGATTCCATTACCTTGAGTAGCATCTATGCTATCAAAAATTAAGCTTTCCTAACTTTCCTCTTCTTCCATGCCTTGGTGATTTGAATTAAGTGATATTTCTGAAGGATTTTCATTCATAAATTGCTTTGTTGAATAGTTACTCCTTTGTATAACTACTTAAATATAATAAAAATGTTTAGAAATATAACTGAAACAAAAATAGAAATATGATTTCCAAATAAATCTGGCTGTGCAGATACATTTTATAAAATGGTTCCATTTATCATCAAATAAATCCAGACTTAATACCTCAGTAAGTGTGCATACTAGTAAGATGAAGATAACTGATCAAGAATGTAGACTGAGGTCAGCAGACTTGATGTAGCATCCTTCTTAATGAATACTGTGAATCCAAGAAAGACCTGGACACATGTACCTCTTTTCCAGAACTCCTTATGATCTTTATTGGCCACATTTGTACTTACTTTTTTCATATTATTTGTGAAGAGTACTGACTTGGCAAGTAAACATGCAGAAAGATAATATATTTCCTAAAAATCTTATATCTTGTACAGCCTTAATACAAAAGCATATGTGTTGTCTTTGTCTAGAAATCATTTATGACCTGAGTTCTATGTCATTAAAAAATAATGTTTAGGATTCCAAAGATCGATATCCAGAACTTCCTTTGTTCTCAATTTTTGTAGAAGTTTGAACAATGTGAGATTCAGAAAGTAGATGACATAATTATGGTTACTCTACCCATCCTTGACTTAGTCAAGAAGTAAATAAAAATTTGGAATAAAGTTGCTTATTTTTACTGTTGGGTCAATATTTCCCTTGGTAACTTTTGGGTTTATATAATACAGTGAAATCGAGTCTGCTCATTTCATTGAAGGCAAGGATAATAACAGCCCAAAGAAGTAGAAAATAATATACACTATTCAGTGTGGTTTTGATACATTTAGGTATTTGATATCCAACTGAGTATTGCAGATTGGTAAATGCCAAGAATTTAAGGATTTTTAGATATCAGTCTTTGCCTGTGTAGTTATCTTCTGTTGATAACTATGCAGTGACTTTTCCTGCTTTGCTTTCTTTGGTAAAAGTACAAGGTAGGTTCAGTGTATGAAGGGTGTCCTACACTAGGATGAAAATCATGGGAAGAATTCGGTATGTATTTCTTTTTTAAAATATTTTTTATTGTAAAGATTCTGTACAGAGAGATTACAGTTACATGAATAAGTAATGAATACATTTCCTGTCAAACATTGTTACCCCCTCCTTTGTTTCTGAGCCATGATTATTTCTAAAATTGTTTATGAACACAGTCTTTCTAGAGCAGCTGGATTATTATTAGAAGGAAGTGAGATAGATAGATGCCAAAGCTCTCTGAGAGGTTATCAGTTTTCTCACTCATAAAGCATTGTTTTTGGTATTTTTTAAACTTCCACCCAATAGAGCCACCATTTCAGTAGCCACTCTCTACAGAGAAATGGGTGGTGACTATTGGCTTGCCAACATTGACATTTAGAATTGAATGGGTCCCAGGACCTACATATGGCTTGAGTCTAATTTGTGGGATAGGAATGAAAAAGAGGGAACAATACTCCCCCTTTTAAAGCTCATGGCCGATCTGCTTCTCAGAAGTTCCTTGGCATAGTTCCCTGGTGGAAAGGGTAAACTCAGACAGCCCCAGAGCAAACACAGTGTACATCTGTGTGTAATGTGATGTAATTCTCCAATTTACATACCTATCTGGGATGCGTAAATGTTTCCAAACCACACCGAGAGAAGGATCATAGGTTTTTAACTGAAACATTTATGATGTCTCCTCTAGAAAATAAAGTCATGTAAACATATGTCCAGAACGTATCCCCATCCTGTTGCTCTGTTAATGACACATTGTGAACCACACATTTGACAAAAAAAAGAGGGAAGATTCAGATCATACTAACAAATATTCTAGTCCTAGAGAATTAGCATTCCTAAAGCATAATGGATGGAGTGAAGGACTACATATTGTGAAAAATGGATGATCTAGGAGTGAGATTGCCACTTAAAGTCTCTCTTGTGTGAGTGAGGTCAAAGTGATTGAAAACAGTTCCAATGAAGTTGGAGAAGTTCCTTCTATCTATAGTTTGGCTCCTGGGCAACATCCTCACCATTGTATGTGCTGCTGTAGTACAACACATGACTGTACAATACCACCTGTGTATCATGGTTTCTTCTTTGTTCTATTATTCTAATTATATTCTCTTAGTTGCTTCTCTGTCTCTCTGTCTCTGTCTATCTGTCTGACTGTCTGTCTTTCTCTCTTTCTGAGTCTTAGATAAAAGTATAACCTCTATGTAAAAAGACACAAATTAGGCTATTTTATCTTCTTGTCTTAAGAGATCTAGCTTTGCTAATCTTTTCTCATCCTCTTATTTGAAGTTTTCTTCTTATTTATATCTCTTAAAATGTGCATTTATTTTATAAAAAAGGTAGATTCCTTTAGAATGCCTTACTGATATCTTACCATCTTACTTGACCCTGTCAGAAGTACTTTATATGCACAAATTCACTTGATCCTTATAGTGGTATTGTTAGTTCCATTTCAGATATGAAGACAGGTACAGAGACAATCTCTGTGTATATCAAGTTGGAGAGTTGGCAGGGGATAGTTGTTTGGTGAATCCAAACAAATCTAACTCCAATACACATGTAGATCTCCCTTACACTTTTCACTCCTAATTGTCATTGCCCTTCTTTCTTATTATGAATAATAGGAGCATCACATTTATTTAGCTTGCTCACTTGGCTGGTGCTCTGCAATTTGAACCATACCTTCAGCCTGATATTTTGCTGGTTATTTTGGCGGTGGAATCTTGTGAACTTTTATTTTTCCAGTCTGGCTTGAAACTACATTGCTTAAGGTTTCAGCCTCCTGAGTTGTTGAGATTATAGACATGAGCCACCAGCACCTGGAAACCTTCATTTTATATTTTTAAGAAAATATAAAATATAGGGCTGGGAAGGTGGCTCAGTGGTAGAGGGCTTGCCTTGCGTGCATGAGGCCCTGGGTTCGATTCCTCAGCACCACATAAGCAAAAAGAAAAAATCCAGAAGTGGCACTGTGGCTCAAGTGGTAGAGCACTAGCCTTGAGCTGAAGAGCTGAGGGACAGCGCCCAGGCCCAGAGTTCAGGCCCCACAACCGAACACCCCCCCAATATATATATATATATATATATATATATATAAATTTCTAGATGAAACTTTCATATCACACTCTTATAGCCTTCTACCATGTCATTATAGATGAGTACTACTTTAACAAAATCTTTTTCTTAAGGTCATCTTTGTTATCCTTATGTTTGAATATGTAATATCCCCTACAGACTCACATAGGGACAAAAAAAAAACCCAAGCCCAACTTATTTAAAACTTAAGTTGAATGCTCGGTTTCCAGTTAATTGTGTTATTTGAAGAGGTTCTAAACCCTTTTAGTAGGTGGCTTCTAGCTAGAGCAAGTAGATCCATGGTTGCATGCCATTGGTGGCTGTGTCTTGAAGAGGTTCTAAACCCTTTTAGTGGGTGGCTTCTAGTTAGAGGAAGTAGATCCATGGTTGCCTGCCATTGATAGCTGTGTCTGGCCCCAGGCCTCTTTCCGATTTGCTCTGTTACCATAATGTGAGTGTCATTGCCTTATCCGGATGGATGGACACCTCTGAAACCAGGGGCCCAACTCATCCTTCTACTCTTATGTTGTTTATGTCAACTGATTTGTCACAGTGATGAAATTCTAATTCAAGACATTGTCATAGTCAGATGTAGTTACTTTTAGGTCTGCAGTAATAAACTTGTCTTTCTTTATCGTTGTTTTCCCTTTCTACTTTTCACTCCTGGGAATCTCCCAAGATATTCTAAAGCCTCAGAAGAGTAGAATGAGAATGGAAGCTGAGTGGAGTAATTCTAACCTGCAAACCCAGCTCCATGAATGGAAGAGGCTGGGAATGTATGATTCAAGGTCAACCTGGGCAAAATGTGATCTCAGTCAATACACTGGGTATGGCATCTCTCAGCCCAGAAATACAGGAGGCATAGATAGAAGGACTTTAAATAATTAAAACAAAAAATAACTAGAGCCACTTGGGAATATGCCAATTCAAGTGGTAGATTACCTGACTAGCAAGCCTGAGGCCCTGAGTTTATTTATTTACTTTTTATTTATTTATTTATTTATTTTTTTGAGTCCGGTCGTGGGGCCTTAACTCTGGGCCTGGGCACTGTCCCTCAGCTCTTCAGCTCAAGGCTAGTGCTCTACCACTTGAGCCACAGCGCCACTTCCGGCTTTTTTCTTTTTGCTTATGTGGTGCTGAGGAATCGAACTCAGGGCCTCATGCATGCAAGGCAAGCGCTCTACCACTGAGCCACCTTCCCAGCCCCTTATTTTTTATTTTTTAAAATTTTTTTTATTTTATTTTTTTGTCAGTTGTGGGGCCTGAACTCTGGGCTGGGACACTGTCCCTCAGCTATTCAGCTCAAGGTTAGCGCTCTACCGCTTGAGCCACAGCACCACTTCCGGCTTCTTCTGCGTATGTGGTGCTGAAGAATGGAACCCAGGGCCTCATGCATGCAAGGCAAGCACTCTACCACTGAGCCACCTTCCCAGCCTCGAGGCCCTGAGTTTAAACACTCAAACTACAAAAAAGACACAAAGAGTTGTAAACTCAAAGGACTAATAGTCTTTGTGGTAAGTTCCTAAAGTGTAGTTGGACTGATGGAAGGGTTAGGAAAGAAATACAAAAGGAAATAAAGATGACGTTTCCAAACTTGGCCTAAAGTTATGACAAATAAGGAGGTCAAGAACAAAGAGCTGATTTGATGTGTAAATTGAAAACTTTAATTTTTAAGTGATATATGTGAATGGCCAGCAGTACATTCAGATGAAAATGTCCATCAAGCCTTTCTTTTTCTTTATTGTGAAAATACTGTGAGAGGGGTTACAGGAGCAAGGTAATGAGTACATTTCTTATCAAGCATTGTTGCCTCCTCCTTTGTTTCCCCTTACTATCTCTGCCTTCCCATCTCTAGCAGACCCCTCCTCTCTGCCCTGCCAAAGTTGTACAGTTTATTTTTTGACATAACCTCTTGTACATCTCATTGTTGCAATGGGTCCACCTGTATCCCTATTTAAACAATTTGTTTTTTCCTTCCCCTCCACAAATTACACCAACATCAAATACAGTGAAAATGGGTTATACCACGGGGGAGGGACATACAAAGCAACAAAGAAATCATCTTATAAATCTGTGAGAAACAATAGCAAGAAAGAAAAACCATTTGAGTCCTTAGTATGAATTGAAAGCACATGAGGACAAAATGAAGCGGAGATAGAAACTGTGTTATTAATTGTGCGAAGATGTTTGTGAAAGGCAGAGAAATAAATGAGATTTTAAGAAATAGTAAATATTAAGAATAATATCAGCAGGAAAATATTTTCAACAATGGCCCATTGCTTGAAAAATAAAATAAAATAAATCAGTCCAATTAAAACTTAATGCCTTTCAGAATTTGGCAAGGGACCAGGTCACTCCAGTTCAACCATTGAGGTCTTATTATGTCAACAAGAGAGAACAAGAAATAAAGACACATTCATTAGTCAGCGTCCTTAATTGCAAACAACAGAGACAAAACTTGAGTAAATTAATTAATGAGAAAAGAGATTTATTGGAAGCATACAGGATAAGTCTAAGATTAATTGTGAAGAATCAGAAACCCACCTTTGAAAATGTACGGAAATTGAAGTTGAAAAGTGAAGCATAGCAGAGAATAATTTCCAAGAAGATGCCATAGAAAGAATCTGATGCACAATACCAGGCCTCATTGCTACAAGTGGCCACTGTAAGGTTGCCAGGGGATGCATGTCATCACCACTGCTAGAAGCATTCTAATTTGCTCCCTGCATCTTTGCTTTATTGGCTCCCAATTAAAGTCCCAGGGGAAATACACAATTGATGGAGTTTCAATGAAGTGTTTGTGGTCTACCTCCCAGGAGCCAGGAAAAACATACCCTTTCTTCTCCAAGGGAGTGAGTTCCAATACTGGACCGGTCCCCACTCTTGCTGTCTTTTATAATTTTTGGATTATTTGAATAACACAGGAATATAATAAAAATGTGCTAAATTAAATATATTCCGTACAGCACAGCAAAAGCACATATTAATTTTAAAAATATGGCTCTTTTACTATTTGATCAATTGATTAAAGTTATATCCTAGTTAGTAGTTTTCAAAGAATTTCACCCTTTCTTTGACTTGTTTGAAATCTATCTTCTCTTAAGTGATACACCTGAGAACTTCCCTTTTCCCCTTCTCCTGTGAAGTTTTTGCTTTACTTTTCTGATTCCAATAAAAAAGGAAGCAGTCTCTCTCTCTCTCTCTCTCTCTCTCTCTCTCTCTCCCTCTCTCTTAAATTCTTAGGACTAATACAATGCAAAATATGGTTCTTTTACTATTTGATCAATTGATTAAAGTTATATTCTATTTAGTAGTTTTCAAAGAATTTCTCCCTTTCTTTGACTTGTTTGAAATCTATCTTCTCTTAAGTGATACACCTGAGAACTTCCCTTTTTTCCCTTCTCCTGTGAAGTTTTTGCTTTACTTTTCTGATACCAATCAAAAAGGAAGTAGTGTCTCTCTCTCTCTCTCTCTCTCTCTCTCCCTCTCTCTCTCTTTCCCTCTCTCTTAAATTCTTAGGACTAATACAATGCATGATGACACCAGTTAGGTGATAAAAGGATGCAGGATTTTAAAGTAAATTACCAGGTTAAAACCAAATAAACAACTGCTTTCCAATGCAAAGACTAGCAAAGATTCGATAAGGGTGGCAGCTGATGATTTGAGGAGAAAGCTTTGGAAAGTGTTCTTGGTGGAGTTGTTCCTCACTTGAAGTCAAGTGACATGGAATTTTGGGAGATTCGTTGGAAGACGACAACATTAAGCATCATGCCTATAAAATAGGAAGTATTAAAAGTCAACCACCAAAAATGGTAAATATGTATGATCCTCTTTTTTAATATAATAGAGCATTTCTAGGTTACTTCTGAAAACGGGTGTTTTCTTGCAGATCATTTTTATGTTCTCAACTGGAAATGAAAAGGTTAAATGATAGCTCACATTTCTAACACACTTTGAAGTTACACCATGTCTATATTTTAGGCATAAAAAATGAACAGTTTAATGCTATGTGAACATTTCCACAGGCCACATGACACCTACATCATGCTCATTTGTAGCAATCTTTATCTGTGAAATATTTAAACTATCTTCACACTTCCAGATGATAACTGTTACCTTATTGATCTAGGCTCTTAATATCAATGAGCATTTCACATTTCTGTATGAACATCATTGGACTGAAAACATTTTAGTGATAATGTCTATAGTGTATCATATTTCCAAAATTTATCATTGACTAAGGTCCTTAGAAATCTAAGTTAAATATACTTCTCTCTTTTTAATTTTATTAATACCAGAGACCAACATCAATGCCTTCAACTAGTTATAGAAGCAAATAACTAAGGAATGCTAGGGATAGGAAATAACCTTGTGTTTCTGAATGACTTGGTACAATGGAGAAGTCAGAGATCTCACTTTATTTTCAAAAGAAAGGTTTATTTGAAAGAATTTGATTTACATACATAACTTACATGCTTCTCCATAATTGGTCTTTTTCTTCAGCTATTTCTCAAAGTAGCTTTGTTTCTTTAAACTTTTTTTTAGTACTTACACAAAAGAGTTGCCATATAACAAAGCAGTTTATGAGTACAATTTATCTTGATCAATGTTACCCCTTTCAACATTCTTACCCATTTTTCCTCTTCTACCCATCCTTTTCCTCACTCTCCTTAATTTTGTAGAACATACATTGAATTCTTTTCTTTCCTCTTGTTTTGAAATATTAATACAAATGAATTATTATCTTTGAACATATTATATAAACAGATGAATTAGTAGTAGAGCTACTTGCTTGGTGACCTGGAACCATTAGAGACCTCAATAAAATAACACGAGTTATAGAGTTATAGCCAGATCCAGAGGTTCATGCCTGTTGCCCTAACTATTCAGGAGGTTGAGATCTGAGGATTGTTGTTTGAAACCAGCCCTGTCAGGAAAGTCTGTGCGACTCTTCTAATCAGTTAATAAGCAGAAAGCACAAAGGGTTGCTATGGCTCAAAAGGTAGAATACTAGCCTTTAATGACGAAGCTAAAGGACAGTGCCTAGGTTCTGAGGTCAAGCCCTAGTACTGGAACACACACAAAAAATTAACATGAGTTTTTCTAGCCATAACTTTTAGAATGAATGGAAAAGTTCAAATAAGAGTAACTGAATTACCTTAAACTACCCTCTTACACTCAGTCTTAGAGGTCAAACTCTTATTTCCTCATTCCATCACCTTTTATCACAATTGCAGATGATAAAAGAAATGCAGATGATCTACACTGAATCTCATAGGGCCAGCATTGAGGCATTAAAAATGTACTAAGTTGTAAGACAGTTCATGTTCATCAGAACAGACATTTGTTCTAGTTATGTATAGATTTAACATGTATTCAATGGTTGTGATTTCAGAAGCTAAATAAACTTATGATCAACTTTTGATACAATGTGTAGTTTTCTTTTTTTTTTTTTTTTGGGTCCAGTCGTGGGGCCTGAACTCTGGGCCTGGGCGCTGTCCCTCAGCTCTTCAGCTCAAGGCTAGCGCTCTACCACTTGAGCCACAGCCCCACTTCCGGCTCTTTTCTTTTTGCTTATGTGGTGCTGAGGAATCGAACCCAGGGCCTCAGGCATG
The DNA here is from genome assembly GCF_019054845.1 of Dipodomys spectabilis. Classification (NCBI taxonomy): domain Eukaryota; kingdom Metazoa; phylum Chordata; class Mammalia; order Rodentia; family Heteromyidae; genus Dipodomys; species Dipodomys spectabilis. The sequence continues at coordinate 22,519,757 of NW_024870701.1, read as the reverse complement.
CAAGGCAAGCGCTCTACCACTGAGCCACCTTCCCAGCCCCACAATGTGTAGTTTTCTATATGTCTCTTTCTACCTTCCATTCCTTTCCCTACCAAGTATTAATGTGACTCCCATTGCTTAGAGTTTACTGAGCTACTGTTAGCATTTGAAAAGCCAGGTATGTCCCAGGTAGTCATTACAGATATTGTTGGTCCTTTTATCATCATCAGACAAGAAAATTGAGGCTCTAAAGGATGAAATAATTTATGAAATGGTTAAAAAGTGAGTGAGGAAAATGTGTCAACTAGAGCCTGGATCTCTGATTCCTGCTCCAGTACCTGTCTCTCCATTATTAACGACTTCAATCAAACAGCAAAGAACAACTATAAGTAAAAATTTCAAAGCCCTACAATGGCATCACCTTAATTTGAATGCAAAGGCAAATAGCAATAATTTTAACAATCAAGAAAGGATTCTTGAAGCTCTTTTAGGAAACTGCCTGATTATATTACTGATTACTTATATTAGGTAAGTATTTTTCAGATAAATAAATCTTATTCTTAACCTTCTACTTAAGTGCCTGGCTTAGTCTCACAAATAGCATATTTTGTTTGTACATATACAGTTAAAAACATTTCTTTTGATTTCCCCCTCATTTCTCATGTCTCCCTGTTCCTCCCATTCTTTCTTTTTATGATTATAGCAACATCGACAGCAGTATGCATTGCGATCTATGGCTGGCTATACCTTTAAGTACCTAGCTTGGAAATCATTTTGTCCCTTTAGATTTGAAAAATTACACCCCATCCCCCAATTCAAGATACATGGCGACAGAGCCGTGCTGTCTGCAAGAATATTAGTTCTGAGAATAAGATTGCTGTTTGCACCACACACTCTGCTCTCTTGCCAGCAATAATCAAAGCATGCTTGTATTTCTTTAATGACAAAGCCTCCCGGTGTGTTAATTTGGTTCTCAGTGACACTCCATCTTGTCAGAGGAGTGAGAGAAATGGGAACACATACATTAAGATCACTGTCAGCCAGCTGGTGCATTTTAAAAATGTAGCCCATGTGTGGACAGTAAGGGCTTTCCTCTCCCAGAGGGCTTTTGGGTTCTTAGGTGTCGTGGACTCAAACTTCCCATTATATCCAAGACGAACAGTTGGTCCATGTGACTGCTTACATTGGCTTCAAATAAATTCTTTCTCTACAATGGGTTATCACCTGGCCGTGGAGCATCAACATTTTACCAACTCCACTATACCAGGAAAGAAATGAAGAGGGGTAGTGACATTGAATAGGCATGACCTCAATTGATGCCGAACCTGTAACTCCACCCTGAGAACCATCACTTATAAAATGATGACTCACACCTAACTTACTAGGCTATTAGGAGGATTAGGAACAATACCTACATTGCTTCATCTTGTCTCAAAAGAGAAGCAGATCTGTGATTGTGAATGTGAGTCTAAGCCTTTGAAAAGGTGGCTAAAATTGGACCTGAGGTCTAGTGTCATCCCACATTGTCTTGGAATAAAATGTTCACTCATGTTCAGGTGGTTGAAAACTCATTCCAACCTCTGAATTTCAAGTTCCAGTGAAGGCAGTTCTATTTCTTCTGCAGTCATCTGTATTGCCAGTTGATTTTAAGGACCATTGTTTTCTAGAGGTTTGTAAGCAGCCTTCTTCTGTGTCTTATCCTTGAGCAATTTCTAAAGCTTGAAGCCTGTAATTTCACATTGGGCTTCTTTCTCAGATTGCAATGCTTACACTGAGGAAGGTCAGTTCTAGAAGCCATTATTCCTTTGAATTCATAACTGCCTGCTAAATGTCTTGCTAAAGGGGAACTGGTACAATCCTTTCCTCTTTCCTTTCTCATCAAGAATGCTCCGAGTTCACAGCAACCATGGAGCCTGTCAGCATGCCCATCTTGACTGCAAATCAGCCCAGTTGAGGAGAGTGCTTGCGGGAAGTTCTCAGGGCCTGCCTGTTTGGTTTGCCTCTTCCTGTTTGCATTGTAGCTTTAAATAATGTGGTTGCTTCACAACCACTTGTTTTTTGAGTAGGGAACAGGGCATATTTTTCTAGCAGATAAAATGACTTCCCACCATTCACTCTTTGTTATTTCCCCTTTCTGAAGGGTGTTCTGATGAATACAGGCAATGTGTAATGCATGTTTTCCTGTTTTCTGGCTCTTTCTCCATTGGGCTTGTCAGTCAGTCCTGGGCTTGGTTCTGGGGAGGATGTGACATTCATGAGAAGGAGGTTGAAGAGAATTTGTGCGGATTGTATTTCTCTTAGAACACTCACTGTAATTCTGTATGAGAATCAGATGCCACTGACAGGCTACTATACCTAAGATGCTTTATATACAAGGGATGCAATGAAAATGTAATCTTGAATAAAAGGGGAGCAATAGAAACCAAGTATTGTATCATCATTTCCTGAGTTATTGTATCATGCTAATCCTCTGACAAACTATGATATGGTATGGTTGAACATACTCTAATAGATGACTTAAATTGACTATAGGAGAATATAAAGATGATCATCTGTTCATAGTTTAGACTCTGAGAAAGACCCTTGAAGCATTTACTACTTTGGCCTTATGTCTTACCTTTGCTGACAGCTTGGTATCTGGCTTTCTTCAGCAATTCAGCATTATTTAATATTAACTAATGTATGCCTCTAGGATCTAGCATCTGATCGTTGCAATGGGGGAGGATGGTTTTGGCTCCTTGTCCCATGGCCAGTGGTATTGAGAGAAAATAGTTCTCTGAATTAGGAACTGTAGACATAAATTTTTCTTTAGCACTACATTTATAATGACAAATTCTCTCTTAAGAATTTTATCAAAGAGAATTTCAACTTAACTTTAGTGTGTGCTAAATGAATTAAAAATAAGATACGAATAGGTAATAGATTTGGGCCATGTGTACTTCTGTTTTGGAATATCATTCAGGTTCATCTTGTGGTAGTTGCTTATGAGGGAACTAATTCAAATTGGCAAATTACAGCCTTCTTTAGTTTGTAATCCTACAAGTGATTTATAATGAAAATGATTATTAAACATTTATGATTGAATATGCAAATATTTAAATAAATCATCATCTATTTGGGGCCACTGGTAGGAGTATGACTGGATACATAAGTGAGTAGTGATAGAAATGACTAGGAAAAGGGTGAGAGCTAAAGCTGTGGTGTAAGGATGTAAAGGTTTATAAGGTGATAGTGAAATCCTACCCTGGGTTCCAGAATCTCAGCCGGAGGATCATGGTAAGTCAGCTAACATCTGACTGGAAATCTTATTGAGTCACTTCTGAAGCACTCCTGATTGCAGTGGTCACTATAAACCAATCCTCTCAAGTCTTCCCCTTTTGCAATGCCATATGTACAGGAACCACATTAATTGGGAATAGCTTCTATGCCATGCTGGAATCATCATGGAAGAAGAAAAACAAAATAAGGAGTAGAGAAATTAAAAATCCAAAACAGAATATGAAATATTATTCTCCTCTTCATACAATCTTTGGGACAAGCATTGTTGAACTCTTGGAGAAGAGTAGATCTGGAGGTTTGATAACCAAAGCTATAAGATTTGACATGATAAATCATTCTGTAGAACCTCAAATGGTGTGAAGGAAAAGGACTACAGAAAAGGAATAAATATGCCAAACTGATGGGTGGCAACTTGTAGACCAGATACTTAATGGCTTCCAGAATTTTCCTAGCTCTTCTCTTAACAAATAATCCCTAAAAACTGTCATTTATAGTTTCTTCAAAACCAGAGTTAATAGTGTGATGAAGCTGAATGTGAATTTATAACTGGAAGGAACAGAGATTTCAATAAAAACCACAGTTGTTACTTTATTTTTCCCAATGTAACCACAAGACAACATGTTGACTTTTAGGTATGAGATGGGGAAAAATTGTCACACTGTCCCTGGAGAATTCATCCTCAGCCACTTAAAAAGAGCAGACTTGCTTAGTTAGTCAAAGCAATATTCTAGATATAGTATACATTCTTACATAAAAGGCCTGGGGAGATTTGTTTCAGATGTATTCCTGACTTTCAGAGGCTAACTGGAGATTTGAAAATGATATATAGGAAGAAGCATATAAAGAAAAGTATTAACCAAATGGAAAGAGTCATTGTTAAAATTGAATCATAGCTAAAAAGCAATGGTATAGATAGACATGTATCAATCTCCATCTCTTTATCTGTATATATCATATATATACACTATGTATATATCACATATACTTACTATATACATGCCATACATATATATGTGTAATTTCCTAGAACATCAAAATGTAGTAAGGAAATATAATATCTAAGTGTGTGTGTGTAGATGAGAGAACTTTGAGACTGGTGCCTTAGACTACTCAGCCATCCTGATATACCAACAATGAGAAGATGGAGATTGAAATCAGGAAAGCAACCCTATTTGTAATAGTCTGGAACCCCATCCCCAAAAAAAACCTATGTAGGAATTAACTTAACCAAAGATGTGAAAGATCTCTACTATGAAAACTTTAAAAATCTAAAAAAAAAAAAAAAAAAAAGGAATCTAAGCATATTTAAGGAAATGAAAAAACATCCCATGCTCCTGGATTGGAAGGATTAGCATCATGAAAATGGCAATATTGCCTAGACCTATTTACAAATTAAGTGCAATACCCATCAAAATCCTAACAACATTCTTTAATGAAATAGAGAAAGCAATAAAAAAAAAAAACTCATATGGAATAATAAAAGAGTCTGAATATCAAAAACAATCCTTAGCAGGAAGAACAGTGTTGGAGAAATATCAATACCAAGCTTCAAACCCTATTACAAAGTCATAGTAATAAAAAACAGCTTGGCAGGGGTACAAGAACAGGCCTGAGGGCCAATGGAACAAAATAGAAGACCCAGAAAAGAACACAAGGACCTATCACCACCTAATATTTGATAATGGAGCCAAAAACATAGGATGGAAGAAAGACAGACTCTTTAACAAGTGGTTAGAATTTAACGAATGGCAGAATTGTCTATACACTTGCAGAATACTGAGGCTAGGTTCTAAAATATCACCCTGCACCAGAATCAATTTGAAATGGATCAAAGAACTCACTGTAAGGCCAGATACAATGAAAACATTACAGGAAAGGTAGAGGAAACCCTAGGATTGTTAGGCACTGATTGAAACTTCCTAAATAAAGATCCAGAATCACAACAAATCAAAGAAAGACTGGATAAATGGGACTACATCAAACTGGAAGGTTTTCCATGGCAAAGGACATAACTAACAAGATACATAGAAAGTCCACAGAATGGGAGAAAGTTTTTACTAGCTATACATCAGACAAGGGTTTCATATCTAAAATATGGGAAGGGATGGGAAGGGGAAACAACGAGGAGGCAATAATGCTTGATAAGAAATGTACTCACTACCTTGCCCACGTAATTGTAACTCCTCTGTACAGTATTCTCACAATAAAAAAAATAATAAAGAAAAAAATAAAATACATTCATAGCTCCAATATTTAAATCCCCCCAAAATAAACCCTCAAAGAAACAACAATCCAATTAACAAATGGGCTAAACGTTTAAAGAGAGAATTCTCAGACAAAGAAGAATGTCCAATAGACACATGAAGAAATGTTCAACATCTCTGGCCATAAAAGAAATGCAAATCAAAACAACTTTGAGCTTCTACCTCACCTCAGTTAGAATGCCATTATCAAGAAAACTAACAATAACTGACGGTGACCTGGGATGTGACCAAAAGAGAACGCTACCACACTGTTGGTGGGAATGTAAGCTTGTTCAACTACTCTAGAAAGCAATATAGAAGTTCCTCAAAAGACCAAATACAGAGCTTCTCTATGACCCAGCAATTCCACTCCTGGGCATTTATCCAATAGAACCCAAACAGAGACACACGAAAGGTACCAGAACATCCACGTTCACTGCAGCGTTATTTACTATTTCCAAGTTATGGAATCAACCCAGATACCCCTCAGTGAATGAAAAGATCAAAGGAATGTGGTATATATACACGATGGGATTCTATTTTTCCTTCAGAAAGATTGATATTGTATCCTCTGTAAGGAAAAGGAAAGACTTGGAAAAAATGATGTTAAGCGAAGCAAACCAGACCCAAAGAAACATAGGTTACGTGGTTTTCCTCATTTGTTGTAACTAGAATTTGCCTACAAATCTACAAGTAAGCACATTGGACAGTAAAAGACAAAAACGAATACTTGGACATGATAAATGATACAGGTCTCTCGGCATTCACACAGTGAGACCAAAGGAGGATCACAAAGGCCCAACACCTATGTGCATATGGTCACATAAAATGATTCTTATCAAAATGTTTTTTTTCTCTTTGTTGCTGTTTTTGTTTTCTATACCTCCTCCCTTGTTTGTAAGTTTATCTGTTTTGGAGAAAGTTAGTGGCAGACAGACATGGTGGGACAAAGGGTGAACAAATCCAGCAGTGATACTAAGACATTATGTTGAAAATGAACCATTCAACTTTTTATTGGGGGGGCACACAGGGACATGGTAGGGTAAAACTGTGATAAAGGTAGGGAGGGGTGACATTGTTTAAAAAGAAATGTATTCATTATCTGACTTACCCCTCTGTACATCACCTTTCCAATAACAAGAAAAATAAAGATATAACATAAATTAAAAAAGAAAAAGTGTGTGAAGAAAGTCTTCTTTATTTTCCTCCATTCTTTTCTTGAACTTAAAATTAAACAATTGAAAGGAACTTCATTTTATTTAATGGGGTCTAAGTTTCATTCCTCTGCTTCACTCACCAGAATTCATTCGTCCTGTGACAGCTCCAGGAAATCTTTTTCAGAAAGCCTATATTTACCATTCATGTTCACAAACATCTCTCTCTTTTCTGAGGTTGTTTCTTCTTTGTCTTATTCCATGTCTGATTTTGTCAATGGTTTCCAGTGGTACGTGTTGAGATTCTGATAAGAAAAACATGAAGGAGTGTCTAAAATGGGAGAGGATTCAAAACCATAGTACCCCAGAAGTAGACTTGGACATTAGTATCTTTGTGAAGATGAGAGCAAGAGGAAACATAATCATTTAATTCAAAGAACTGGTGAAAGTCATGAAACAAAGAAATAGTTTTCCCTCTTTTCTATCCAAGAGAGAATAGAGAACCAAAGTGAATAAATAATATTGGGGAAAGAGTTAAAGGTTTTAAAATAAAAGAGTACTATTCATGTCTTCATTTACTATATTTAGGATAAACACAATTACTTTACATAGGGACACATGTACTGGGAGTTCTTAAACTAAGTTTTAGTTTGGGCTAGATTTTAATGACTCCCTCTAATTTTAAACTCTATCATGTCAAACTAATAAAATAAATCATATATGTTTTATAAAGGCATTCTGACTTCATGCTAAAAATAAAATACTGGCAAGAACAAAGAAAAAAATCACATAAATAAGTCATTCAGACTTAAACTTGATTTTATTTTACATGAAGCTTTCCAGAATTTTATGAATAAACTTTTCCAAGAGAATAGCAAATAGAAACTAGCAATAAATGTTCATTAGATTAGTAAATGACTTAGAAACATAAGGTACTAGACTTGAAAGCATAGAGTTTGTCACCACTATATTTTATTTTATTATTTAAGAATATTTTTATTGTCTTCAAATGTTTGAAAAAAGGAGTTGCCATTCAATGAAGCAGTTGTCAACTCAAAATTTTTCTTTTAAAAAAGATGAAGAAATTCATTGCTTAGATGTTAAATAATGTTTATAATATCATCTAGCTCGATAGGTAGGGAAGGGCTTGGAATCATCTCCAGTTTTCCTGAAATACTGTTTCTTTTCTATTAATACTTCTATGGAATTGGCAAACAAAATAAGTGGTGGGATTTGCTCAGTCTGAATGTTTCTTTGAGCTGCTACGTCTGCTCTGTAATAATAACAACCCTTAAAGTTCTTATGTTCCCAGAAAGAGGAACGGGCAACAATATAGCAGAGCACTGACAAGAACTTAACACAGTGCTTTTCTTGAAGCTCTGAAGCCTTGTATGCACCTGCAGTGGGTATCAAAGAGACACTTATAAAAACCACAAAGATCCTCTCTTATTTCCTTTATTTATGTATTTATTTTCGAGACTGTTGGTTTCTGCCTGGCATTACGGGTTATGAAGAACGTAATGGTTTCCAGGAGATATTGCTTGTGCTAATGAAACCTTAGAGCTGAAACTCAGAATTTGTCACAGAAGGAGGAACTTGAAATAGTTTTATCAAAGCACAGATGTGACAAGAGGCTTTGTAGGGAAGAAACAAAATTAAAAAACAACGGCTCTCTTTTACCCACCAAGCCCCACTGATTTGAAATCTACAGAACAGGAGAGCAATTTAAGAAACACCTGGCACATTGGGGAGACACGAAGGAATGACGACACCAAAATAAATTGGAGCATGCACCTGTTGGGGCTGTGTCTAACTAGGTCACAAGGCCTATATGTCCTCATGAATGGAGCTTCAAAGGCAAACCAAGACACACAAGACTTTGGTCACTGAGTCTTCAGACCAGAATTCTAGGCACTGATGTGAGAGATCTATCTTCCTCCTTGCATAAGACCACAGGCAAATATACCTTGAACGAGAGAGTGCCAGGGCAAAAAGAAGTTATTATGATACTATTAGGTGAAGAAAATGAAGGACCTAAGTCTTGAGTGAACTGTGTTCCAAATAAAAATGAATAGCAAGAGGAAAGAAAAGAGAAAGATGACATGTATGTAACACACATATCTTGTGAATTTTGTTTTCAGACATCCAAATGGAAAAGTGTATTCTGTATTGTTGTTACCTAACTGTGACTTGTGGTAATATTGCAATGAAGGGCAGCATGTGTAGGCATGATCTCCATGAGGCAGGCACACCTACTTTGGTGGGTTGGACTCCACCAAGGCTTTAAGCATTTCCATGTGTATCTGCTTAGGTCAGTCTCTCTCTCTCTCTCTCTCTCTCTCTCTCTCTCTCTCTCTTTCTCTCTCTTTTCATATACATACATACATGTGTGTATATATATACAGGTTTTTCACTTTTGCATATTTTATAGGAAATAAATGTGCCTAATTTCAAAACAAATTTTTAATCGTTTTTTTGTTGTTGTTGGTCATGGGGCTTGAATTCTGGGCCTGGGCACTGTCCCCCAGCTCTTCAGCTCAAGGCTAGCGCTCTACCACTTGAACCACAACACCACTTGAGGTTTATTGGAGATAAGAGTCACACGGCATTTCCTGTCTGGGCTGGCTTTAAACCGGGATCCTCAGATCTTAGCCTCCGTTTAGCTAGGATTACAGGTGTGAGTCACCACTCCTGGAAATTTTTTTTAAAAAAATCTTTAAGTAGTTGTACAAAGGGGTTTTAATTCAACATGCCAGATTATAGGTACAATGCATAGTGAATGATAATAATCCTTCTTTCTTTCTCAACAGTCCCATTCCTCGCCAATCAAATGTGATCTATTGTTGTCTTCTCTATGTTGATGGCATATATAGTTTACATAAAATTTCCTTAAGATGTCTAACTGTTTATAGATATAGAGTCAAACTTAGAATATTGAAATGATTTTTTTTTTTTTTTTTTGTCAGTCGTGGGGCTTGAACTCTGGGCCTGGGCGCTGTCCCTCAGCTCTTCAGCTCAAGGCTAGCGCTCTACCACTTGAGATACAGCGCCACTTCCGGTTTTCTGGTGGTTTATTGGAGATAAGAGTCTCATGGTCTCTCCTGCCCGGGCTGGCTTTGAACCGCGATCCTCAGATCTCAGCCTCCTGAGTAGCTAGGATTACAGGTGTGAGCCACCAGCGCCCGGCTGAAATGATTTTTTATCACCTCAACTCCATCTTATTCTACTCTTCCTCTTCTCACATCCCAAGGCCTTGTCAGAGTTCGACTTGTAATCCAAAATAGAGGAGGTGTGATTTTGCTTAACTCTTAATAGCCAAAACTGTATGCAAATAGTTGAGTCAAGTTCTTACAGAATTGTTTTAAAGTGCATTGCTACCGTTAGCAACTGGAATAAGGGAAACACATAGCTGTCCAATTTAAATAAAAATAACATTTTTATTATTTAAATAACTTACATGAGAGATCATTTCATGGGGAAAATACCAAGATCTAAAAAGGAGAACTCAGCAGTATACCGGAATAATGTTAGATATCTCCATCCCCAATTTTTCCATTCTGGTTTTTTTTTTTTTTTGGCAGCTAAGGTATCTTTTCAGAGGAATTTAATTGAGAACTCATTCTCAGACTGATTTAAATGCATGATCAATCAAAATTCTGATTCTTGGAAGAGACCATTTTATGACTGATGCGAGAAAAATATCAGAAATAAGCTATATCAATGTATAACAAGATGGAGCTTGGGTAGGTTGGTGAAGTCTTTTACTGAAGCAGCAGTGAACATGGTGAAGAGAGATTCTTCTTGGAAGCATAAGGCTGATGTTAGTGAAATTCAAAGCAGCAGTAGTGACATCATCAGTACTAGGAACAGGAGACAGAACAAAAGACTGAAAATAAGCCAATGAACTCCCTTAGCTTCCCTTTTGCTTTAAATCTAACTTTTTTCTGGAGATGAATATTTTCTTCTGTGCTTCAAATGCCATTTGTGTATGTAATCATATTTACTGAAAAAGTTCTAGCAGGTTCCCCAGACTGCCAGATTCTTTCTTTTGACAAAAGACTGTATCTATGGAAGACACAGACAAATTGACACAGACTAGGATCTTCTCAAACTATAGAATATGCTTCTTTGGATTTTAGCACCACCTGTGAAGTTTTGAATGTGTAGCTATTCCCAAATCTGAAGCCTTCATGCAAGAACAAAAAGAAAACCTTAGAAATGCTCTTTGGATCTGGAACAAAGTGTGTGTGAGTATGTGTGTGTGTGTGTGTGTGTGTGTGTGTGTGTGTGGTGTGTTGTGTGTTTCTGCCTTACAAATTCCTGTATCCTGTCTGACACTCTGTATAGCATATTCAATATTCTGCAATTCAAAACTGTGTTGATTGTTCTGTTATATTCTCTGCTTTGCTGTCTGTTCTGCTGACTTAGTCTGAGTTTTGTTCATAGATCTATGATGTACTCTTTCCATTGTCCATTGACACTCACTATTTCTGGTGCATATTTTCATTGCAAGGAGGGTCAAATTTATGAGAAAGCTGCCATACAGGTACCTCCTCTTAAGTCTCTAACACGCAACTTTGTCCAATCATCCAGCACAATGACAGGCAAGTTTAAGAGAGAGAACGTAAAAAGGGAAAGAGGGAATAAACTCATGGGTTATTAGTATACAGCTTTGTTCTCACACTTCGTGATCTGGGTTGGTTTGTGTCTGCAGCATCAGTACTAAGGACTAAATATAGCAAGTCTGGTTCCCTTCTCTCAGCCTTGATGATTTAACATTCTAACAAAGAAGACACAAACATGACCCAGAGGAACATTCAAAGGCACAGAAATGTTTCTTCTCAAAGTAGCCACAGTTGGATAAAGCATGCATTGCCTGCTGTTTCTTCTTCAGACCACTTTCTGGTACATCTAGAAATAGTATCTGTCAGGATCCCTCACTAAAAGGGTCAGTCCGGGCCACTTCCATGTCAACCTCCAATATAATTTTGAGAAACAAAATTCCTTCAAATGACCAAAAGGCAGACTCCAAACACATAATAATGTTGAATCTTCATGAGATCATAAAGTCCAGGCCTGCCTAACAGTTAACATGGAAGAGCCTTACTGCCAGCATTGATCCTTCCTGGAGCTGAGCCTAGAAGAGGGTCTGCAAGTCCTGCTACTGAGTGGATTAGACCAATGTTGTTAACTCAAACCAGCTTCATGCAACAGCAGAAATTTAAAGATGCTGCCTACTGAAGACTTTGTACCATAGTTGTCATGTTCTGTTTTAGTTTGCTGGGCACATATTGAGAACATGTTTGAGTATGAAGAGAAAGCAAAGGAAATTGTAGATGGGGAGAGAGTGTTAAAAAAAGAATCAATATCAAAATCCATGTTTTCACAATCTGTAAAAACAAGTTCTTTTGGAAAAAGAAACAAATAACTAAACCCCAGAATGTGTGAGTGGGTGATTCATGTATTCCATAGAGTGGAAATGTTAAATTCTGAAAGCCTTTAGGCTGTGATTTTCTTGTCTTTCCCTGTAACTTAAAATAGATGGAGGAAAAAGACAGCGGAGGAAAAGGAGGGGGATTAAATGAATCAAGAGGGAAACTGTCAAAGCTGCTATAAAGTCTGCAGGAAGGCAATAGCAGTAAGGAAAAGTAAAAAGGCTACAGTCATAAAGATGATGGCATTTGTGAAGCAGCGGAAAGAAATGTCAGGAAGGGTGCTCTCTAAATCTGAATAATATAGGACTTAGGCATTTCACAGTCTAGATTATTTTATTGGTCCAACCAATGCAGTTTGTACTAAATTTTGCATATGAAAGTAATTGAGTGCTTCAGTGGAAAGGTCTTACAGGCCTAGGAAATCCACTTATTTTATGACCCTATATCACCACTAAGAAGTATTATTTTTATCATTATTATTGTTTCTAATATTAATATTGTTATTATTTGAGGCTAGATATAATTATTTAGGCTAGTTTGCTGATTTTTCAAAATCTGATAATCCACCATGATAGTGGTTTCCTAATCTGGCTGCATTTTGGATTGCTCAAGGTTTTTCTTTCTAATATGAATTTCCTGATCTGCCCAAATATAACTGCATTCAGAATTCAGCATATCTGAGAAAACATGGCATGAAAATCGGCCACCTTTGAAATTTGCAACTCTAGAGCAATATGAGGAAATTCATCTGTGAGTCAACAATTTGCCAAAACTAAAAAGCAGTGTTAAAATATTAATCATAACTGTTTTTAAGGATTTAAAAACATGAACACACACAAAAATAATTGTCTTTTTTATTGTGTGCCATATGAAAAGATACACAAACAGTGGAGTCTGTTTTAGTCAACAGAATCTCCCTTGGGAAGTTAATACACAACACAGAAATGCATTACAAATAGACAATGTAGGACTTGTAAGTTAATATAAAAAGGGAAGAAGAAGAACATCACTGATAAAATATCTGAACAAATCTGCCCAACGTTACAAGTAAGTGCAAAACTAGCTCAGCTTCCTCTTCTGTTAAATAAGTCATCTGGGCTATATTTTAGAAAGAAACACATGGTCAATGATAATTTATAGTTGAGTATACTCCAACCATCTTTTAAATAAAGTACTAGATTTTATCAATAGTCAACACTGCTTTGCTTCAGTTGTAAAGATCCTGGATCTTCTCTCTGTATATCCAATCTTTGAACTAAAAGGTCTACCAGGGAAGCTGGTAACAATCATTAAATAATTTCCTTTCAAGTTTCTGGATTTTCTTTCTTTCTTTCTTTTTTAGAATATATATATATATATTATTGTAAAAATACTGTACAGAGGGTTACAGTTACATGAGTAAGGTAATGAATCCATTTCCTATTGAGCATTGTTACCCTCTCCTTTTTTTTTTCCCCTACCATCCCTTTCTTCCCCACCTCCCCAACTCCTCCCTTCCCCTCCCCCTGCCCCACAAAGTTGTAAAGTTCTTTTTCAACATCTCATTGTTACAATGGATCATCCTCTATCCTTATTTCAGCATGTTGTTATTTCCCTTCCCCACCCCAAATTAGAAAAAAGTATATACAAGATGCAGGACACCCAAATCAAATTCAGTGACAACCGGAGTTGTACCATGGGGGAAGAACATACAAAGAAACAAACAAAAAAAAAACCCATGTTGTAAAGCAGTATGGAGAGTCCTCAAAAGACTACACATAGATCTCTCTCCTATGACCCAACAATCCCACTTTTAGGCATTTACCCAAACGATCACAAACAAGGCCATAGCCATACTAAAGCTACCAGCACAACTATGTTTATTGCAGCATTATTTACTATAGCCAAGATATGGAACCAACCCAGATGCCCCTCAGTAGATGAATGGATCAAGAAAATGTGAGATATATGAATTCAATGCCTCCAGAAAAAAATGACACCGCCCCATTTGTTAGGAAATTGAAAGACTTGGAAAAAATTCTATTAAGTGAAGTAAGCCAAAGAAACATAGGTCCTATCGTTTCCCTTATCTGCAATAACTAGTATATGTCTAGGACAAGCAGAAGAGGTCAAAAGCTATGTACATATGACCATATAAGCTGATGCTAAGTGAAATGAACTCCAAGATAAGGATACAAGTGATTTTATCTTTCAAGTTTCTAGATTTTTATTTATGGTGTTTTATTAATTCCTATATCATATTTTTTCACTTATACTTTAATACATTAATTTTTATATTAAGTTTATTTTTTGGCAGAACTGGGTCTTGAACTCAGGGCCTTACATCTACAGGTGCTCTAACATTTCAGCCATGCCCAGCTCTTTTGGTTTATTTTTCAGAGGGGGGTCTTTTGTGTTTTGTCCGTGGGGCAGACTCGGACTGTAGTCTTCCTGCCCATGTCTCCCAGTATCTAGAGCTACAGGGGTTTTCCACTGTGCCTGGCTTATTTATTAAAATAAGTATTATCTTTTGCTTGGTTTGGCCTTGAATCTTGCTTATTGTGTTCTCCTCCTCTTGAGTAGCTATGATTACAGGGATGTCCCAATATGTCCAGCTCATATATACATATATATGATATTTCATGTAGTTTAAATACGTTTAATATATTCCAAAATCAATATTAAATCCCTATTGTGAAAGGCATTCTGAAAAAGGAGAAGTCAAGCTTAAAGCAAAATGTCAAATATATCTTCATGTAGGGAGAAATGGGCTAGGCAAAGAGAACAGAAGATCCAGGAAGGCAAGATTGAAGGTAGCACAGGGAGCATGAAAAACAGAACAGAGCCCAAGGAGACTGAGGACTGGGAAAACAAGAGAATTAGAATCAGTGTGGTGTTTGAGAGTGGCTACCTAGAGATCTGAAGGTCATCTGGAGTGGTCATTTGTATTGTTTAGCAAATATTTCAGGTATTTCTCTGGGCATAGTAGGATGGTAACTTCCTGTCCCTTTGCATGTAGGTGAGACCTTTAGACTTCCTTTGAATTTAGGCATTCTAACGGACATGATGCAGCAGGTAGGATGCTATTGTTCAACTTGTGTTTCCCTCGTGAATAATTATGTAGAATTTTTCATGTTCTTTGTATTTTCTATCCACTCCAGTAAGAAGTCTACTCAAATTTTTGCCTGTAGGTTTTCATTTTTAAAAGTTGGATTATTGTCAGGTCCCATGGTTTCCCTTATTTGCAATATCTAATATATGTCTGAGTCAAGCAGAAAAGATCAGATAAGGTGATGTTAGGGAAAGGAACCCTAAGATATGTATTCAACTGTTTTTTTTTTCTTTCATGCGATTGTTTCTAACACATTTATAAGATCATTTCTTCGTTGCTTTGTATGTCCCTCTCCCACAGTATAACCCCTGCTTTCACTGTATTTGCTGTCGGTATAATTTGTGGAGGGGAAGGGGAAAAACAAACCGTTTAAACAGGGATACAGGTGGACCTGTTGCAACAATGAGAAGTACAAGTCATTATGTCGAAAACGAACTTTACAACTTTGGGGGGGAGGGGGAGCCTTGAGGATTAGGGGGAGCAGGGGGAGGATGGGAAGGGATGGGAAGGGGAAACAAAGGAGGAGTCTACAATGCTTGATAAGAAATGTACTCATTATCTTGCCCATGTAATTGTAACCCCTCTGTACAGTATTTTCACAATAAAAAAATAATAAATTATAGAGCTAAAGAAGATGACAATAAACTCATTTTAGAAAGCCTAAAAAAAAACAGTTGGGTTATTGTCTTATTATTGAACCTTGGAAATTATAGGTTCTAGATAGCAGTCTTCTATTAAGCACATTTCTCTATGGTATTGTAACATTTCCTCTCTCTCTCTCTCTCTCTCTCTCTCTCTTTTTTTTTTTTTTAAAAAAAAAAACAATGTCTTTTGACAATCCCAAATCATTAGTTTCTTGTTTTTCTAGTCATCTCTTTTAGGGCAAACTTTTCAAGATCTTTGTATATTTGTAGAAATTAGGTATTTTGGAAAATATTTAGTTTTGAATTATCACATAAATCCAATCTAATAGTACTATCACTGTGTGACGTCGTGGTTTTATCAATACTCAGATTCTCTTTCAGATAAAGACATCTGATGATGTTCCATGAACTACTTAATCAAACTTGATATTACTAATAATTGTTCATTTGAAACATATATCCTGATGTCTTATAATACGTTTTTATAGCATCATTTCAAAAGAATTTCTGTGGAAAATGTTTAATCTGAATGTAAACAAGCTTTTAAACTCAAATTCAGTTTCAAAGAAATAGGAAGGATACAATAACAAGTTAGCAGTATAATAAGGAAATGTAACCACAATGTGGAGGTGTTTGTAAGATAAGTGTAAGACCAACAATTCGTTAGGTGGCATCCAAATAGATGGCATATTGATTGAAAAGAGAAAGTCATCATCACATTTTGGGAGATGATTAGAGAAATTTGAATATGGACAAGGGAATACAGTCTTGAAAAAATATAATTGTGTAAGTATAGCATTGCTATTTCAATTATGTCAAAGTTTATTATTTTTCTTTTAGCACAATTAGTTATCAAGTACAGGTCTTCATATATGTTAGTAAAGCACTCTGCCGTTGAGATATACTCTTAATCTGAACATTTTTAATTTAAAAAATGCACACTTACCTATAAATGTCTACAGGTATTTTTCAAATGGTTCAACTTATACATACTAGTGAAGCAAATAGGGCAAATGTTAATTTTTTTCTAAGTTAATCATATTTTAAAATTGCCTTTATATTTGAAAACTTTACAATGAGAATAGAATGCACACTAGAAAAATTCTGAAATAATTAAAGGGCATTTTGGTCAAAATAGAGCAGTGCGTACATGCACAATTTCATGACCAGTGAACTCCAGTGATAATGAAAATCACTGCATGGTAAATTTTCCTAGGATTTCCCCCCCTTTTCTATGTCATAGTCACCTCAAATGACTGGTAAAAGTCTAAAGGCAAAAATACCAATGTGTCTACAGTTATTTGACATAGATCTGAATGAAAAAAAAAATCAACTTTCCTTGAGATGAACAGTGTTTTCTAATTCAGTCAGACTCCAAATGAGAGTGATTGATTAATGCCTGAATTCTATTTCCAAAAGCCATTTTGATAACATTCCTTTTAAGTTCACTTGCAGGAAAAGGAAGGTTAGTGATCAATGGTTGCTTCTCACTTACATACAACTGATTGTGGTTTAGTTCACTGAACTTGTTCTAAGAGCACAGACAAGTTTGAAAGATGTGAAAAAGAAGGTGATATGGAAATTGTGGATGGCTCTCAGTGTGAAGTCTCTTTTCTAATAAGCTGGAGCAGGAAAGATAAACCATGACATTTGCCAGACTCCCTGTGATAACTCTGTCAGAATTCTAGATGTGATTTAGTTTCTGTCAATCAGACACATTCAGTTGAGGCTTTGTTTGGAACTGAGCCACTTGGGGAGAGAAACATAGTGTGCAGCATGATTTCATTGGGCCTACCTCTTGGCCCAATGCCAGTGGACAGATCAGTTATTCCATGATTTGGTAGCTGTCTTTCCAATTTGGTGGTTCTCTGATAATTTGTTACCTGTTGTCCTTCTTACAATTTGGAATGACCATCAAGGCCTCTGTAGTAAACTTTGTTTTGCCTAAGCCAGTTAATTGGGTGCTATTAGCTATAATTTCAGAAATTATGAATGAAATCAAATGATCAGTTTATTATCTACAGGGGAACACTTGTGTCTATACTCAGTCCTTGCTCTCTCTTTTTTTTGGGGGGGTATGCACTTGTTATTCATTGTTCAGATTAAACCATGTAGTGCACTAATAATACAATCACTGTTTGCATTTACTTTACATCTTATTTTGTTTGCCCGCACTTCCTTCTCTCATTTAATCCTTCTCTCATTCTATTTCCACCTGCACCTCTTTTATCTTAATATATATTTTTGTTGTAAAGATATTGTACAGAGGGGTTACAGTTACGGGAGCAGGGTAATGAGTCCACTTCCTATTAAGCATTGTTACACCTTCCTTTGCTTTTCCCCTACTATCCCTCCCCTCCCCCAAACTCCTCCCTCTCCTCCCCACAAAATTGTAAAGTTCATTTTCAACATACTGTGGGTCATTCTGAATCTTTATTTCAGCATTTTATTATTTTCCTTCTCCTCCCAAAATTAGAAAAATGTATATACAAGATGCAGGACACCGTAATCAGATACAGTGACAACAGGGATTGTACCATGGGGGAAGAACATACAAAGAAACAAAAAAATCACATAGTACAAATTATAAGTAACTTAAAAATAACAGCAACAAAGATAAAACCTCTTCTGTCCCTATCTTGGGGTTCATTTTGTTTAGCATGAGGTTATATGGTCATGTGTACTTAGCTTTTGACCTCTTCTGCTTGTCCTAGACATATACTAGTCATTGCAGATAAGAGAAACCATAGGACCTATGGTTCTTTGAATATGGCTTGTATCACTTAATATAATTTTTTCCAGGTCTTTGATTTCCTAACAAATGGGGCAATGTCATTATTTCTGATGGAGGCATAGAATTCCATTGTATGTGTGTGTGTGTGTGTGTGTGTGTGTGTGTGTGTGTGTGTGTGTGTGTGTGTATATACACATACCACATTTTCTTGATCCAATCATTTACTGAGGGACATCTGAGTTGGTTCCCTATCTTAGATATGGTGAATAATGCTATAAACATAGTTGTGCTGGTAGCTTTAGTATGGCCTTATTTGTAATCGTTTGGGTAAATGCCTAAAAGTGAGATTGTTGGGTCATAGGAGAGCTCTATGTGGAGTCTTTTGAGGAACCTCCATATTGTTTTCCAAAGAGGTTGTACAAGTTTACACTCCCACCAACAATGCAGTAGTGTTCCCTTTTAGGCCTTACTCCCTTAAAGATGAGAAAATACCCTCAGAAAAGAGAAGGGCTATGATTCTAGGGATGAGTCAATAAATTTTGTCACATCAGCCTTTAAATAAAAGTAGATGCCAAAATATTGTATTTGTTATGCAAGGACACTGTTGCTGTCCTAAAATATTGTATATATCATATTATTTATGTATATAATATATGTGTAAATAGGGAGAAAGAAAGACAGCCAGGTTAAACACTTATCCCAGTATTTTCCACTCAGAGAAAAGCAATGACTAGAAAAATAATAAAAATTTAAACAAACTCCTCATTACCAAAGAGTTTCTTCAATCAAATAAAAAGAAAATAAAATTAAATATCAAAATGGCTTAACGTAAAAAAGCAATTGCTGTTGTTTTGTTCATTAAGTAATATTTGATTGCAACATTCGGAGAGATGTATGCAAAGAAAATAAACTTGGTTAAGGTGTTAGTATTTTGGTGAGATTAAGTGTTCCAATAGTAGATGACATTTGATTTAATATAAAAATTAAAACACAATTAAGCCTGACCAGTGGTGGCTCATGCCTGTAAACTAGCTACTCCAGAATGGAGATCTGAGGATTACAGTTTGAAATCAGTCCAGGCTGGTAAGTATGTGAAACTCTTATCTCCAATTAAGCCCAAAAGAGCTATGGAGGTATGGCTCAAGCGGTAGAGAGCTAGTCTTGAGCCAGAAAGCTTAAGGACAGCACTTGGGCCCTGAGATCAAGTTCCAGGACCAGCACACCCACATACATACACACACACACACACACATTAATGCAATCTAAAATTAAAATGGTGTTGATTGGCTCTGGAAAAGTCAATGACAAAAATGAATTGATTGGAGTGTTGGCATCTATGAATAATCTATATGGAGCCCTTGTAAGCAAGATTGTTTCTAAAGAATTTGAGAAAATAATAATTCTGTACAACTTGCAAAATTTTGAAAAATTACTAAGATAGGTTGCAATTGAACAGTAGCAAAAATACAGAGGAAGATGTGGTTAGGAAATTTTACAAAAATTATAAAAGTACTAGATGTCAAATCATCTATTGCATTATTCATCAGATAGTTTGAAGGAACTATTTAAACCTAGTCTTGTTGAATTAATGATTGGAGTTTCAATGATGGAATTTCATTGACTTCCTGTAGGTTCACACATCATTAGTTTTGTAAATTTTGGTTAGAAATAGAAACTGAGTGTCACATAGAAGTTTTGTGGTATCAGGGTGCTAGAGTGTTTTGTTTCAATTGTTCTGGGCTGAGACTGAAATTTTTCTGAATGAGGAGAACCATTATCAATTTTATTTTCAGTCACTGTGGCACTTGGGAGTTTTGTTGGATTTCCTAATTAAAAAAATAAATCCTAAAATCACAAGGCAGAATATCACTTGCATATGAAATATAGACTGCACTAATTTTGACAACTACTGCTATTTGAATTACAAGTAGTGCTTTGAGCTGATTTATATACTTCTTATTCTATTACATGTTAAAGGAGAATTCCACCCAAATTTGCAGAAGATATATTTTCAAATTCAAACTACAGTGCTATTAGCTTTTTCAATCCTGTGTGTAAGTACAAATAAAATGTCCATATTTCAGAATCCATTTAATACAGAATTGTAAAAGCTTCTCTGTAACCTTAACTTGGAAGTGATTGGTTTGTAATGTAATGGTATGGTAAAAGCCAAATATCAAGAAAAGAATCTAATATAATCCTGTAACTTTCCTTTAAATGATGAACATTCTTAATTAAAGTTATATGATCATGGACTGACAAATGTATTTGGCAGTATCTATCTGTGTGAAAAGATATTTCAAAGTTGAAATATTTAAAATCTCATTAGAGATCACATTAACATATGAACATTAGTAATTGATTTTGATTATAGGGAGTGGTAAGTTTGAATTCATTTAAATACAACTTTATCTAACTAAAAATGTCTATTCCGATTAATAGACTTAAAAATAAATTATGTTATTATTGTATTTTTATTTTTCAAAAAATGTAGGCATATGTTTCTTTCCTTTTTTATGTTACCTGTGTAATATTGTTGTTTTTTCTGTCCACAAAGCCTAAAATAATTATTAAATTGGCAGAGTCAGATAGTTTTGTTGGTCTTTGTTTAATCCTGTTGATCCGCCCCTCCCCAACTTTTTTCCCCTATACTGAGGATTGAACCCAGGGATTCAGTGATGGGAGGAAAGAAATCTACCACTTGAGTAATGCTCCTAGCTCCTTTGTTTTCATTTTTGTTTAGGAAACAATATCTCACTGAATTTTCCTAAGCTAGCCTCCAACTCACAATCCTCCTGCCTTCTTTTCCTCCTGAGTAGTTGAGATTGCAGGAGTATGAGAACATATATTCCTTTTGTTTTATTTTAATACCTGATTTACATCTTAACTGACTATCCTGATTCATATGAATTGAAGTATCCTGATTCATGGGAATTAAATCTCCCCAACTACAAGTCAAAGGTGTTTCCAGGAATACAAACATTTTCACATAAACAAATTTAAAAGGGCGCCACTCAAACTCTACATTCAGTTCTTCTCATGTCATGCAGTTCTCAGTGTAGTTATTTTTTTTTTAATGTAATTTAATTTTATTTGAGAACATACTGTACAGAGGGGTTACAATTACATGGGCAGGATAATCCATACATTTCTTACCAAGCATTGCAGCCTCCTCCTTTGTTTACCCTTGACCTCCCTTCCCAGCCTCCCCCCTCCCCCCCACCCAATCATACCCCCCCTCCCCCCCCCCCGACATTGTAAAGCTGGTTTTGACATGACATTTTGTACTTCTCATTGTTGCAACAGGTCCACCTGAATCCTTAAACGACTTGTTTGTCCCCATCTCCTCCACATGTTATACTGACATCAAATATAGTGAAAGCAGGGGTTACACTGTGGGGGAGGGACATACTAAGCAACAAAGAAATAATCTTATAAATGCGTTAGAGACACATGCATGAAAGAAACAAAATCATTAAAATACATATTTGAGGGTTCGTTTTCCTAACATCACATTATCTGACTTTTTCCGCTTGACTCATACATATACTAGATATTGCAAATAAGGGAAACCATGGGACCTATGTTTCTTTGGGCCTGGCTTACTTCACTTAATATAATTTTTTCCAAGCCTTTCCATTTCCTAACAAATGGGGCAATGTCATTCTTTCTGATGGAGGCATAGAATTCCATTGTGTATATATACCACATTTTCTTGATCCATTCATCTACTGAGGGGCATCTGGGTTGGTTCCATATCTTAGCTATGGTAAATAATGCTGCAATAAACATTGTTGTGCTGGTAGCTTTAGTGTGGTCTTGTTTGTAAACATTTGGGTAAATGCCCAAAAGTGGGATTGCTGGGTCATAGGGGAGTTCTATGTGAAGTCTTTTGAGGAACCTCCATACTGCTTTCCAAAGTGGTTGAACAAGTTTACATTCCCACCAACAATGAAGTAAGGTTCCTTTCTGTCCACATCCCCTCCAGCATCTGTTGTTGTTAGAGTTCTTGATTTTTGCTGTTCTAACTGGAGTGAGGTGATATCTCAATGTTGTTTTGATTTGCATTTCTTTTATGGCTAGGGATGTTGAACATTTCTTCATGTGTCTATTGGCCATCCTTCTTTCTTCTTCAGAGAAGCTTCTCTTTAAGTCTTTTGCCCACTTACTTATTGGGCAGTTGTTTCTTTGAGGATTTGTTGTTGGGTGGTTTAATTTTTTGAGTTCCAAGTATATTTTAGATATGAGACCCTTGTCCGTTGTATGGCTAGTAAAGATCTACTCCCAATCCATGGGCTTTCTATTGATCTTGCTAGCTATGTCATTTGCCCTGCAGAAGCTCTGCAACCTTATGCAATCCCATTTGTCCAACCTTTCTTTGATTTGTTGTGTTTCCGGGTCTCTATTCAGAAAATTTCGGCCTGAGCCAAGGAGACCCAGGGTTTCTCCTATTCCATCCTGTAATGTTTTCAGAGTGTCTGCTTTGAGTTCAAGGTCTTTGATCCATTTGGAGTTGATTCTGGTGCAGGGTGATATATAAGGATCTAGCTTTAGTTTTCTACATGTAGTTAACCAGTTTTGCCAGCACCATTTACTGAAGAGGCTGTCTGTCTTCCATTCTATTGTTTTAGCTCCCTTATCGAAGATTAGATGGCTATAGGTCTGTAGGTTCATTTCTGGGTTTTCAATTCTATTCCATTGGTCCTGAGGTCTGTTCTTATGCCAATACCAAGCTGTTTTGATTACTATGGCTTTATAGTAGAGTTTGAAATTTGGTATTGATATTCCTCCAGCAGTGTTCTTTCCATTGAGGAGCGTTTTTGCTATTCGGGGTCTTTTATTGTTCCATATGAATTTTTGGATTGCCTCTTCTATTTCCTTGAAGAATGAGGGTGGAATTTTGATAGGTATTGCATTGAATTTGTAGATAGCCTTGGGAAGTATTGCCATTTTCACAATGTTGATCTTTCCAATCCAGGAGCATGGGAGGTTTTGCCATTTTTAAGTTCTGTGTTGATTTCCTTTTTCAAGATTTTAAAGTTTTCATCATAAAAGTCCTTCACTTCTTTAGTTAAGTTAATTCCTAGGTATTTTATTTTTTGTGGGGCTATTACAAATGGAGTTGCTTTCCTAATTTCAGCCACACTTTTCTCATTGTTGGCATATAGAAAAGCCATTGATTTTTGGGGGTTAATTTTATATCCTGCTACTTTGCCAAAGTTTTGAATCAGCTTGAGTAATTTGGGAGTGGAGTCTATGGGATTCTTTAAATACAAGATCATGTCATCTGCAAAGAGGGAGAGTTTTATTTCTTCTTTCCCTATTTGGATCCCCTTTATGTCTGCATCTTGTCTTATTGCTGTAGCTAGGCATTCTAATACTAGATTGAAGAGAAGTGGAGAAAGTGGGCATCCTTGTCTTCTTCCTGAGTTAAGAGGAAATGGCTTTAGTTTTTCACCATTGAGTATAATGCTGGCTGTAGGTTTGTCATATACAGCCTTTATTGTATTGAGGAATGTTGCATGGATTCCTAATTTTTCCAAAACCTTCATCATAAAGGGGTGTTGGATCTTGTTGAATGCTTTTTCTGCGTCTATTGAGATAACCATGTGGTTCTTATTCTTGTTCCTGTTGATGTGATGAATAATATTAATTGATTTGCGTATATTGAACCAGCTTTGCATCCCTGAAATGAATCCTGTTTGATCGTGGTGTATGATTTTTTGGATGAATTGTTGAAGTCGGTTGGCCAAAATTTTGTTGAGAAGTTTTGCATCAATGTTCATCAAAGAAATGGGTCTATAGTTCTCTTTCTTTGATGAGTCCCTGCCTGGTTTTGGGATGAGGGTTATGATGGCTTCATAGAATGTGTTCAGTAGTGAGCTTTCTCTTTCAATTTCATTGAAGAGTTGGAGGAGAGTTGGTGTGAGCTCTGCTTTGAAGGCCTTGTAAAATTCCACTGTAAAACCATCTGGTCCTGGACTTTTCTTAGCTGGGAGGTCTCTTATTGCTGTTTCTATTTCAATGCTTGATATGGGCCTGTTAAGATAGTTTAACTCATCTTGGTTTAGTTTTGGCATGTCAATATTTGCTAGGAAGAGGTCCATTTCTGTCAAGTTCTTAAACTTATTAGCATAGAGTTTTGAGAAGTATTCCCTTATAATATTCTGAATCTTGGTTGTTTCCGTGGTGATGTTTCCATTCTCATCTCTGAGTTTATTAATTTGGGTGTGTTCTCTTCTTTTTCTGATAAGATTTGCTAAGGGACTGTCAATTTTGTTAAGTTTTTTGAAGAACCAACTCTTTGTTTTGTTGATTCTTTCTATAGTTTTTTTGGATTCTGATTCATTTAATTCTGATTTAATTTTGATTATTTCTTTCCGTCTACAGGATTGGGGTTTATCTTGCTGCTCTTTTTCTAGGAGGTTTAGATGTTTCATTAAATTGTTAGTTTCAGATCTCTCCAATTTGTTGATGTAGGAGCTCAGAGCTGTAAACTTGCCTCTGAGTACTGCCTTTGCTGTGTCCCAGAGGAGCTGGTAATTTGTGTGTTCATTTTTGTTGAATAGCATGAACATTTGAATTTCCTTTCTAATCTCTTCCATGACCCACTCATGATTCAGCAATGTGTTGTTCAGCCTCCATGTGATACCGGACTTTCTTTGGTGGCTTTTGGTGTTGAGTTCTAATTTTATTCCCTTGTGGACAGAGAGAATGCAAGGTATAACTTCAATGTTTCTGAATTTAGACAAGTTTGCTTTGTGGCCTAAAATGTGGTCTATTTTAGAAAACGTTCCATGTGCTGCTGAGAAAAACGTGTATTCTGATGCTGCTGGGTGAAATGTTCGGTAGATGTCTGTTAAGTCTAGTTGATCTATGCAGCTGTTTAGATCTGCGGTTTCTCTGTTGAGTTTTTGCCGAGTTGATCTATCTAGTGGGGAGAGTGGTGTGTTAAAATCCCCAACAATTAATGTCTTTGGATCTATATGGGATTTGAGGGAAAGTAGTGTTTCTTTGATAAATTTGGGTGCTCCTTTGTTTGGCGAATAGATATTTAGAATTGTAATATCCTCCTGAAGGAGAGATCCTTTAATTAGTATGTAGCGACCTTCTTTATCTCTTCTCGCGAATTTTAATTTGAAGTCTATTTTATCTGATATTAGGATTGCAACTCCTGCCTGTTTATGAGGGCCGTTTGCTTGGTAGATTTTGTTCCAGCTTTTAACATTGAAAATGTGTTTGTTTTTACGGGCAAGATGTGACTCCTGCAGGCAGCAGATAGAAGGGTCTTGTTTTTTAATCCAACTAGACAGTCTATGTCGCTTAATTGGAGAGTTCAGTCCATTAACGTTCAGAGATAGGACTGAGAGGTATTTGGGAGTTCCTGCCATGTTATCTACCTTCTTGGGGGCTGCGAAAACTGGGTTCTTCCTATGGTTCTTGGATTCTCAGTTTGGGTGCAGTTTCTTGGCCTTTATTGCGGTCTTGTTGGTTTTCTATGTGTAGGACATCTTTAAGAATCTTTTGTAGGGCTGGTTTGGTGGAGATGTATTGTTTCAATTTTTCTTTGCTATGGAAGGTTTTTATTTGGCCTTCAGTTATGAAGGAGAGTTTAGCTGGGTACAGTATTCTTGGTTGATAGTTGTTTGTTTTTAGGGCATGGCATACATCATTCCAGGCTCTTCTTGCTTTGATTGTCTCTACTGAGAAATCTGAGGTGATTCTAATTGGTTTCCCTTTATAGGTGATTACCCTTTTCTCCTTGACAGCTTTAAGGATCTTTTCCTTGGTCTGAGTTGATCCTGTGTGGATTATAATGTGACGGTGGGATGTCCTATTCTGGTCTGGTCTATTTGGGGTTCTAAAAGATTCTTGTATCTGGACAGGCCTATCTTTTTGCATGTTTGGGAAGTTCTCTGCTAGGATCCTGTTAAACAAATTTCCTAGACCATTAACTTCTGTTTCTAGGTGCTCCTCTACACCCATTATCCTTAGATTAGGCCTTCTGATGGTGTCTTCCAGGTGTTGGATAGATCTATCATATTTCTTGGACTTGTCTTGGATGGTTGTATGTTCTTTCTCTATAATATCTAGGCTGTCTTCAATCCCTGAGATTCAATCTTCTGCATGGTCTAACCTGCTGTCAAGACTCTCTACTTGTTTTTTATGTCTTTTCCTTCTAATTGGTCAGCTTTGATGGCTTCAAGTTCTTTGTTGAAGCTCTGTTTTAGGTCTTGTATGAATTTCTTTACTTCCTTAATTTGGTGTTCAGTGTTTGTCCTCAAATCGCTTAGTTGATTGGTTATGGTTTCTTTGGACTCCCATTCCTTCTGTTGGGTTCCATTCAGCATTCCCTTTGTGGTCTCCCTGTCTTCCTTCAGCTCTTTGTTACTGGATTCCATGAATGCCTTTAGTGATCTTTGTGTGTTCTCTACCTGGTCTCTCAATTCCTGTATTACTCTTTGATTAGCTTCCTCCCGTTTGTGGGATTCCTGCAGTTCTCTTTGAGTGTTCTCAGCCTGCTCACGCCATTCCTCCCTTTCTCTTTGAGTATTCTCAAGTTGTTCACGCAAATCCTGTATCAGTTTTTGAGTAGCTTCCTCACGCTTATGATTTTCCTGTATAAACTTCTGGGATGCCTCCTCTCTCCCTATCACGCTCATACAGAGTCCTTTGTACGTTGTCAAACTTCTCATTTATCATGTTTGCCAGCAGTGTTTGTAGAGCTATTTGGGAACTCTCCTCTGGATTATTCATTATCTGTTCTAACCCCTGATTATCAAGATTGGGAATTGAGATACCCGAATTTGCCATTTTTCTTGTGTTTTTCCAGCTTACTCTGCCCATTTGAGATGAAGATAGCACCAGTTTTGTGCTAGAACACTATCTTAAGGCAACCATCAACTAAAGTTTGCATTTGTACAGTCAATAGTCTACAGATACAATCTAGTTCAACAGATACATCTATTTGACATCAAACAACTATATGTTAAAGGACTTCGAACAGCAGAGAAGAATTTGGAAAACCAGAAATTATTAGGGTTAGGGAGAGATGTGCGTAAAAAATAGGAATAGATTGTTGTGGGGAGGCACAGGGAGAGTTAACTATGTCCTAATCCCAATGCAGGAAATAGGTTGGGTAGGATGCAAGTAGAGAGAGAGAGAAAAAGGAGAAAGGGAAAGGGGAATGAAAAGAGATGAGAAAAAAAATAGAAACGGAAAAATTAATGTTATTATAGAGATTAAAAGACCATCTATTTTGAGAGGAATGTGAATATATTGAGAGAAAGGGAGGGACATAGAGGAGATGTGAAAAACTTTAAAAAAATGCTTAAAATATTATATAGGTATAAAGAGGTAGTACTGCTATTAATGAATTTAAGTCTCAGAGGTTTTGAATTGAGTAATAAGTTTGTGGATTAAGTGTGTACACAATGGGGGATAGGGTCTACTAGTTAACTATGGGTTTATCTGAGGATGTGCAGGACAAGAGTTAAGTCACATAAAGAAGAACAAAAGAGAGGAAAAGGTGGAAAGGATAGGAAAGTGAGAAGAAAAGATCAGAAGTTCAGTAGAACTAGACAAAAAATAAAAAGATAATTAAGAATGAAAGAAAAAGAGAAAGAAGACAAGAAAAGAAAGGAAAACACACATTCATATATTCCTAAAATAAAAATTATAAGAGGAGAAAAAAAAAGTTACTGGAAAACAATTATTTTTTCAGAAGAGGCAAAAATTAAAGATTAATAAAAGTTTTAGAAAAGGAAATTTTTTTTTTACATATATAAGGTAACAAAAAACAAAAAGAAAAACAAAAAAAAAAAAGAAAAGAAGAAGAAGAAGAAGAAGAAGAAGAAAAAAAAGTTCTTTGATTTTTTTTGGGGGGGTGAGGGGTGGGAAGAATCCTGTATCTCCCTTTTGTCTGTAACCAGAGTCTTGTTGGAGTCTCTGGTCAGCTTGAGGTCCTGTGGCTTGATTGGTTTCTTAAGTCAGTTTGTTGGAACAGGCAGAAAAATGCTCTGCTTTACCCAAGATTTTGAGATCCCCCTCCCAGGTTAGTTTACTGGGAGGGTGATCTGCTTTGAGAATCACAAAAGAGGGGGATGCAGTGATGAGGCTAGGTTCTGGGTAGAGTTGAGGCCTTTCAACAAACAGTAGCTTTTCCCTGGGGCTATTTTGTGAAAAAAACTCACAGCACAGAGCCTGGAGCCATTCTCAGGGTTTCTGTTTTTCAATTGATTGTGGTGGCTGCTAGAGGGACGGGCAGCCTCTGGCTCTGGTTACCTGGTGAGGAGAGCCACTCCAATGGCTGGCGCCTGAGCTGGGTGACTTTTCCCTGGATGGAACTGAGTCTGTGAGGTCACTTCGCCGTTAAGTTCTTGTGACCTGCTAAATGACTCGTTTTATTCCAAGGCCTGAGCTGGAGCTCGCAGCTCCTCCGAGCTTTGTAGGTATCCAAGATGGAGATCACCGGTGCTGGGGGGGGAGGGGTGGCCTTCCCTCCTCTGCTCCCTGAGAAGGAGTGAGGACGTCGGGCTTCTACTCATGCCGATTCTTGGATCCTGGGTCGTCTCTGGTCTGCAAAGTGTAGGATGAAGATGTCCGCTCCTTGTCGGTTCTTGCTGGTGTTGAGTAGAATCCGCTCATCCGCTGCTTCTGGCTCCTTCGTCCTGGACTGTGTCTCAGGTATGACCCTGCGGCGGTGGTCGCCGCCTCGACCCTGCCGCCACAGAGGCAGCTGCTGGCAATCGCTCAGATGTGTCTGCTTGGCTTCCCCTCTCTTGACTAACTCTCTGTCCTGTGATGGCACACTTGGTGTGATTCTCTGGCTTGGGACTGTTCACTGGAACTCTGAAACTGCTTTCTATGCAAGAGCTTGTTCAGATTCCAGCTTCTCCTCCTCCATCTTCCCGGAACTCCTCAGTGTAGTTATTTTACTTCCAAACAAGCTCAGTCTGGAAGCCCAGACTGGTTTCAGGACTGACCCCCAACACTGAGAAAAGGCAGAACAGGGAAATAAGTAAGACAACCTCATTCTCCTCCTCTCCCCCTACCTGCCCCTGCAACTTTAAGCCAGAAGAAGTGATGATGGCGTACATTACTACTCTAAGTGAATGTCAAGGTATTGCAGCAGTGAGAGCCTACTGTCTCTGAGTCCCTGGAAGGCTAAATTGCCAGGAAAGTAGTACTTCTCACATTGACCCCTGAAGCAGCGATCCTTCTTGGGGCATGATGGAGACATAGGGGCTGAATGGACTCCCAGGAGTGATAAAGTTCAGGAGGTAGGTAAGGCCACATATGCATCCCAGGTTGCCTCTCCTTCCTCTGATTCACTTGCCAGATCCTATTCTGATGCCTTCTGGAATGATCTTCTGAGTAAAACATTTGCCTTTGACCTTCTTTTAGGATCTGTGACTGATCATATAGAATTATGGAACATCTATCTTCTGCCCAAGCATTAAAATTGACTGTAGCAGTGTGTGTGTGTGTGTGTGTGTGTGAACACGCACGCACATGCATGCGCACCTGAGCTACTGCTTAGTACTCTACCACTTGAACCATAGCTCCATGACTTTTGGTGGTTAATTGAAGGTAAGAGTCTCATGGACTTGCCTGCCCGCAGCTGGCTTCAAACTGCAACCTTGATCACGGGTGTGAGCTATGGACACCCAGAAAATTTCATCATATTGTTGCCCAGTAATCTTAACAAGTTTTCAATAACAATTTAAGCCAATATACACTTGTATAGTTTAAAACTCAGATAGTCTCAGAGGTTAAAATTAGATAAACAAAAGCTGCAACTGCCATTCCTTACTTTCAAGAACTATTGAGTTATATTAATTCCATTCTTAATTCTTTTTTTTTTTTGGGTCCGGTCGTGGGGCCTGAACTCTGGGCCTGGGTGCTGTCCCTCAGCTCTTCAGCTCAAGGCTAGCGCTTTACCACTTCAGCCACAGCACCACTTCCGGCTTTTTTCTTTTTGCTTATGTGGTGCTGAGGAATCGAACTCAGGGCCTCAGGCATGCAAGGCAAGCGCTCTACCACTGAGCCAACTTCCCAGCCCTCCATTCTTAATTCTTGTGGCTGTAGAGAGACTGTGGTAGATAGACATTGCTAAGTTTAAATGATTAAAGTGTCAATGTTATAATTTTATTTTCTACAATTTGTACTACCTTATTTCTACTTTGTCACCTTGTTTTAGCAGTTTTATCAGGATAACATGGCTTACTTTTGTTTTTGTCAAAGTGTGTTGTTTTGGGCAAAACAAAATGAGAAACTGGGTTCTGTGTCTTGGTTGGTGCAATGCAAAAACAAATTATATAGAGAAACTTACTGAGGACAATGGAAAGTCCAAAAGAGAAAAGCTCTGAGAATTAGCTAATTTCCTGGGAAAATTTCAAATTTTCAGTGTTGTAGAGCTGACATCAATATTGAGAAAGCCAAAGGGTAAAACTAGAGCTAATTCATACATGGAATATAGAATACTGCAATAAGGTATTTATATTTATGTATATATAAATATATATGACATATATGCATTATATATGTCTGCCTGTCTGTCTATCTACTTTGAAAATGATGAGATCCAGTGAAATGTGGAGTGATCTGGTTATATTTAAAAAAAACTGTAAATATACTGTACAGAGGGGTAACGGTTACATGAGTAAGATATATCACCATTCACTTTTTCTCCTCTTCTAATTGTGAGAGCCATTCACAACTCCTGCATGGCCTGTGTTTCAGTGTTGGAGCTCCAAGTCAGACTCACTCGATGTCCTTCAACATTGTCTCAGCAGCTGTGCCAGGCTGAAGGTGCAGATTATTCTGTTTCTTCAACAGCTACACGGATGAGCTCAAACTTACTTTCCTGAGCTGTTTAATCCATTCAATTTTTCCTGTGTTCAAAGTGGCTCTTCTTTCATCATATTCTCTTCAGATGAATAATCCATCAGTAGAAAAAACAATAGACAGAAATAGGGTTAAGGAAAACCCTATCTTCAACCCTCATGGTGGCAGAACTGTGGTTTTCCTCATTCCTTTCCCCACTCCCCTAAATCAATTGTGTTTATACACACAGTCATCTCTGATAGGTCCTGCTAGGAAAGATTCAATATTTTACTTTAGGGAAGAGGGTGAGCAGAACAGGGGTCTTGTATGAAGAACTCACAGATTAAGTAGATAACATCTTTAGGGTAAAGACCCAAGCACTTGTGATTCTTTGTTCTTGGACAGAATTATCAAGTGAGTATAGGATATATTTAAGGAACAGAATCACACAAGAAATGTCCATCATTTCCCTCTACTTGTTTTCCGTGTCTCTGGGCCAAGCCTGTCCTAGGTATGATTCTCTGTGCTAGTCTCAGACTCTGAAGAGCCTTTGATCAGATACTGAAAATGGAGCTGTGGCCTCAGGGAACAGAATTCTTTCTGCTGGAGCTTACAGAAAGATAAGGTCAGAGATTCTGCACCTGCTTTCAGCAGAGGATTTGTAACTAGGAAATCATTGGTAGTCTACAAGCAGAAAGCCCTTCATTTTGAGTGGTTTAGATGGCCTTATCCTCTTCAAATAAAAAGAGGAGAAGAAAATAGTATTCCACAAATTTAAGGTAGAAATCACAGTATCCATAAACATTGACAGCCCTTACTTTTTCTAAAGGAAGGGAGTGCACACAGAACCTTGGAGCATTTTATTCTACTGTCAAGACAGAGTCAAAGGAAGCATGACCACATCAGACCCTGAAGCTTGTTGGGAAATCCCTTTCCTACATGATGACATTTATCTGTTCATTCTATGAATCATTACCTATCAATCTCTTTACATAACTGACAAATGCCAGCTTTGTGCTGCCTTGGTTCCCTTTCTGTTGAACACTACCCCCAAAGAGGCCCTGTCCAGAACGAGAGTGGGATGAGAGTAGGATGTCTTCTTTTCTTCCAACATGCCTAGGACTGGTAAATGCCTCCCTATAGTCTCAACCTTCTGCTGTAACAAGTCGTCTGTGCAGATATTCTACTTTTTATCTTCACCCACATTTGAGTTTTCAGTATACAAGAATGCTTTTTATGTTTGTTGGCAAGTCTTTTCCTAGATATACTGGCTACCAGTTTTGCAGAGACCAGAAGCTTCTTTATTAACACTTCAATTTATTGTCCAGGAGTTGTGAGTCATAAAGAAAATGTGTGTCTATATGATTAAAAGCAGGGAAAGGGAGGTTCCAGCAAGATGGCGGAGGAGAAGCTGGAGACTAAACAAGCTCTTGCATAGAAAACAGTTTTAGTGTTCCAGTGAACAGTCCTAGGCCAGCGAATTACACCAAATGTGCCATCACAGTACAGAGAGTTTGGCAAGAGAAGGAAAATCCACTTAAGGAGACAGATCTGAGCACTTGCTGGTAACTGTTGCTGTGGTAGCGGCGGCATATCGACAACACAGAGAGTCCAGGACAAAGGTGCCAGATGCAGCAGGAGAGTGGATTCTACTCAACACCAGCAAGAACTGACAAGGAGCAGATATCTTCATCCTGCAGACTGAAGACCAGAGACGACCCAGGAACCAAGACTCCGACATGAGTAGAACCCTGACATCTTCTCAGGGAGCAGAGAAGGGAAGCCCACCCCTCCCCTCCCTACCATTGGAGATCTCCATCTTTGATACTGACAAAGGCCTGGCTGGGCAGCTAGCTCCAAGTCAGGCCTTGGAAGAACACAAAAGAGTCATTTAGCAGGTCATAGGAACCTGCCCTGCCCTGCCAGGCTCAGCTCCACCCAGGGGAAAGTCACACAGCCCAGGCAGGGTGAGCTCCATCCCACAAGGATTGACTTTCTTCACTGAGTAAATAGAGCCAGAGGCTGTCCCTCCCTATAGCAGCCTAGACAATCAATTGAAATTCAGTAAACATAAAGAATGGCTCTAGGCTTGGCTCTGTGAGTGTCTCAGAAGCTAACCTCTCAGGGAAAAACTACTGTTTGCTGAAAGGCCTCAACTCTACCCAGAACCTAGCTTCATCACAGCATCTCCAAACTATAGGAAACAGCCATCTCCCTCTTTTGTGATACTCAAAGCAGATCTGCCTCACACTGAACTAGCCTGGGAGGAGGATCACAAAATCCTGGGTAAAGCAGAGCATTTTTCTGCCTGCTCAAACAAACTGACTTAAGAAACCAATCAATCCACAGGAAAACCAAACACCACAAGCAGGCCAGAGACTCCACCATGAGACTGGTTATGGACACAAGGGAGATACAGGATCTTCCCATCCACCTCCCCCCCACCAAAAAAAAAGAAATCAAAGAACTCTTTTCTTGTACTTTTAAAAAATTTTTTAAATTAAAAAGTGTTTTCTATTTTTTTTCCTCTTATAATTTTTATTTTAGGTGTATATGTGTGTGTGCTTTAAAAAAAAAATCTCTACTGAGCTTTTGGTCCTTTTTTTCTTTCTCATTCTTTTCTTCTCTTTTGTTCTTTTTTGCATGACTGAATTGCTGTTCTGCTTATCCTCAGATATACCCGTCATCGATTATTAGACTTTATCCCCCATTGTGTTCACACTTAATTCAAAAATTTATTACTCAATTCAAAACCTCTTAGGCTTAAATTCCTTAATACAGTATTATCTCTTTATACCTATATAATTTTTTAAGAATTTTTATTTTTTAGTTTTTCGTGTCTAAATTTCACCTTTAAAATTAGATAACTTTAATTCACTTTTTAAATTTAAATTTTTGTTTTTCCATTTTTTCTTGTCTCTTTTTTTTTTCTCTCTCTCCTATCATTCTGTTCAATCCATTTCCCTCTTTGAGATTAGGACTTGGTTAATTTCACTCTCCTTTTACCTTCCCACATTCCTCTAGTCCTATTTTCCCCACATTTCTCCCTAAACTTAATAATTTCTGATTTGCCAAATTCTTCTTTGCTGTTCTTAGCCTATTAAGACATAGTTGTTTGATGTTGAATAGATTGTATCTGTTGAACCAGATTGTATCTGCAGCCTTTTGACTGTGCAACTACAGGACTTTGGTTGATGCTTACCTTAAAATAGTGTTCTAGCATGACTATGTTTATTGCAGCCTTATTTACCATAGCTAAGATATGGAACCAACCCAGATGCCCCTCAGTAGGTGAATGGATCGAGAAAATGTGGTATATATACACAATGGAATTCTATGCCTCCATCAGAAAGAATGACATTGCCCCATTTGTTAGGAAATGGAAAGACTTGGAAAAAAATTATATTAAGTGAAGTAAGCCAGGCCCAAGGAAACATAGGTCCCATGGTTTCCCTTATTTGCAATAACTAGTATATGTCTGAGACAAGCAGAAATAGTCAGATAAGTTGATGTTTGGTGAAATGAACCCCAAGATAAGTATTCAAATGTTTTTTGTTTCATGCTATTGTTTCTAACATATTTATAAGATGATTTCTTTGTTGCTTTGTATGTCCCTCCCCCACAGTATAACCCCTGTTTTCACTGTATTTGATGTTGGTATAATTTGTGGAGGAGAAGGGAAAAACAAATCATTTAAATAGGGATACAGGTGGACGTATTGCAACAATGAGATTTACAATTTGTTATGTGGAAAATCGAACTTTACAACTTTGGCCAGGGGTGGGAGGGTGGGGGGTGTGGGGAGGGTGGTGTAGAGATGAGAAGGGATGAGAAGGGGAAACAAAAGATGTGGCCAACAATGCTTGATAAGAAATGTACTCATTATCTTGCCCAGGTAATTGTAACCCCTCTGTAAGTTATTTCACAATTTAAAAAGAAAAACAACCTTTACGTGAGATTCTAATACTTCTCTCTGAAAGATCATTATTAGTCAATGAAAACAAAAACAGGGAAAGGGATTTTTTCTAAAATAATTGAGGCAGTGAATGAACAGAATTCTGAAAAGCCTGATAAGTTTTTGCTAGTAATCAAGTCATATACAATTTATGAGGCGCTTGAGACAAACCAGAGCAGCTGTACAAGAAAATCCTCAAGATGAAAGTCTACTGTTTGCTTGCACTCTGAGAGGCATGATCCTGGAGGTTCTGTTTCCAGTGGGAGAACTAAGTAGTATAGGGAGTCTCTCCCTACATCACTAAGGGTTTACTTCACACAAGCTCTTGCCCCAAGATCTAAAGAAGCTGCATCTACAAGACAGAGACTCCAATTCCAGCTAGGGGGAATTAATTACTATAGTGCTGGAAGAGCCTCTAACTTACATATTTTCTTTTTTATGTATTCAGAGCTTCAAGACCAAAATGAGTGAAGAAGAGATGTGTTCACTGTCCCGGTATATCACTTGTACCTGAAGAACAGAATGAATAACCTGGGTTAGTTGGAACAGTAAAGTCCTAAGATTCAGCCACTACAGAGGGACCAATGTACCAAAATAGAGAAAAAGGTGGTCATGGGAGACTCTCATCAGAGATACATAGCCAGAAGAGAATGCAGCATTTTGTAGATATCCCTTATCAGAGAAATGATGAGCAATAATACTCCCAAATTAAGAGAGATCCCACTAACCAAAGAACAAGGTTATCAACAAAGTAAACTCTGGCAAAAATATGATTCAGTTGCTACACTGCATTTGGTTCAAGTTAAAAGGGAAAAATTGGTTGGGAGCTACTGGTTTATGCTTATAATTCTAGCTACTCCGGAGGCTGAAATCTGAGGATCAAAGTTTAAGCCAGTCCCTGCAGGAAAATCTGAGACTTATCTCCAATCAGTCACCACCCCAAACAAACAAAGAATAAAAGTCAAAACAAAAAGCCAGCAGAAAGTAAAGCTGTTACTCAAGTGCTAGAGTGCTAGGTAGCCTTGAGCAATAAAGCTCAGGGACAGCATGCAGGCTTTAAGGCCCTGAGGTCCTGAGTTCAAGTCCCAACACACACACACACACACACACACACACACACACACACACACACACACACACACACACACACCACACCACACACACCACACAGGCATGTACACAAACTATAAAAAGGAAAGGTCAACAAATTCCCATGTGACAAACTGGATTGAGTCAGTCTTCTGGCAATTGTGTCTTAAGCATCATTCTTTCCTGTCTCCAGGTCAGCAGTGTTGCCTTTATGCCCCATAAGCAAGTGTTAAGGGTGCTGGATCCTAGTGGTTATCAGTGGTACTGTTCTTCTTTATGTATCTGGGCCCATGTGTATTCTGGTCACACTCGAAGTCTTCTCCCATCTATGTAGTTTGGTCTGTATTTCCTTTGCCCTGTTTTTCTTTCCTTTAAAACTACATTTAGTAAGCCAAGTGCCAGTGGTTCACATCTGTAAAATCCTAACTATTCAGGAGGCTGAGCTCTGAGGATTGTGGTTCAAACCCAGCTTGGGCAGGAAAAGTCTGTTAGACCCTTATCTCCAGTTAAACATCAAAAAAAGGAAAGTGGAATTGCAGCTCAAGTGGTAGAGAACTAGCTTTGAGTGGAAAAGCTAAGAGGCAGCGCCCAAGGCCCAAGACCAAGCCCCAGTACTGGCATACACACACACACACACACACACACACACACACACACACACACACACACACACACACACACACACACATACACACACACACACACACACGGCGTTTATTCTTTCAAGTAAGAAAGTGGTGACTTTTGTCAAGGGAACATCTAATACTGAGGGTTAGGCTATTGTACTCTGGGAGCCACTTGGTTGCTACTGAGTATTTGCTTTGGAATGTATAAAAAAAAAGTATTGTTTGCAAGGATAATTTTTAGGAAGCTCTATTTGGGCCACTGAGTACTTTTGTTTGCTTGATTGTTTCTGTTTTCATGGTATCATGGTCAATAAGTCTAGTGTTAAAAATTTCTTGTTGAATAACACATGTATTATACAATGATACTTTTCTTATCTAGTAAACCATTCTGCCTGGCATTGTCTGGAGGGACCACTAAGAGTGTTATGCTCTCTCTCTCTCTCTCTCTCTCTCTCTCTCTCTCTGTTTAGTGAACATTAATTATATAAAATGGCTTCATTGTGTTATTTTCATATGATATAAAGAGAAATTTCTGCAATCTGTTTTAAATAAAATATATCAGCTGCTTGTTGGCTTGTTACTCACTTTTCTTATATCATTACACAAACTGAAAGGTCAAAATCAAGGTGTAAGCAGGCTGGCTTCATTTTGAAGGGTTGGTTGAGAGAATACTGCTTTGACCCTTTTAGTCTCTGGCAGCTCTAGGACCTCTTTAACTTGTAACTGGGTTACTCCGCTATCTCTGACTCCAACTTCACATGCCTTATCTCTTCTTATGCTCACCTAGCTTTTAAGCAGTATATGTATCTATCTGGATGGCTCTCTCTGGCATCCTCTCTCTATAGGGGAGCAGGGGGCTGAAGTCACTCCAGACAGGAGTGGCAACAGCAGTGGCTTCCATTACTGATATGAAATTTCAGAACGGCCTACGGTAGGCCAGTGAATAATCTCAAACCTCCAGCCATGTAACACAGATAATTTACTGCCTGTTTGGAAAGAAGTCAGCCTAGGCTAAAACTGTGGATAGATCTGATTTATTATCAACTGGAGTCTTTATTTCATAGTCTCAAGAAATACACACATCGCTAAGATGTGTGTGGTGAAGCCAACAAAACCACATCTACAGTAAGTCATCCTCCTCTGCGGTTGCAGAGCTGGTCCATACAAATGAATTTACTTTCCCCTTACATTCTAAAACCCAAAGCTCTTGCTCCTTTTTTTCCAGCCAGTGTTTTGTCTTTTCTCTTCCTTCCCTTGGCTGACATCTATACAGAGCTGATGACTAAATATTTGAAAATGAATTAAATGAATGTCTCAAAACCCAATGGAATCATGTTTTCTGTGAACCAGAAAACACTGACCATAGATTGTAGACTGCATTCAGGATTGGTGACTCTGGGTCTGGAAGATGTAGATAGTTAGCGGAAGATGATGCTCTCCCTCATACCCCCACAGCTCAAAAGGCACATGGCTGCTTGGCCCGATGTGCTCTTTAGCAATACTTGTGGAGCTGTCCAACTCTAATTGTGTTTGATGGAATGCAATCTCTGCTAAGCAGTCACGGATCAAAGGACTCTTGACAACAAATGAAATCAGAAGAGGACAGCAATTTGTCATCCTTCTCTCTACGCTGACCCCCATGGGGCTGGATCATTAATATAAGAAACCACAAAGGAGCTGAACACAGGCCTGGGCTAGAAGGTTAAGAGGAACTCACAGGGAACTTTATGGTCTTGTTTTTTTTCTCTCAAGAATTCCTACTACGGGTTGTTGCCATTAAAGAAATAGTCTGTTATCTTCCTAGAAAGTAGTTAAGGGAGAGCAACTGCCCCTGGGGATGGGGATGGAGGAATTTTAACCCATTGACACTTACATTTCACCCTAGACAGAGAATAAATATTTTCACAAGACAACTGAGAAACATATGGGTGGGAAATCCTTGAAAATGAAAGTATAAAGGAATTACCTTATTGCTTGTGAAAAAAAATGGAAGGATTACCAGAGGCCCTGAGAACCTGAGCACTACAAGTGGAATGAATCCTTAGATAGCGTGACAGGCAGGGAAAGAGAACTGCGCATGCTGGAAGGAGGAGGGACAAAACCTAATGCGAAAGGGGAGAGCTGATGAGAGGACACAGGAATAGAACGAAGGTGGCAAGAACCAAGCAAGCAAGGCAAGGGCCATATCGTATTTCCATTACAGAGGTAAGGCTCACAAGATGATGCATTTGTAGGAGAGTATTAGACAACTTACTAAAATTTTCAGTAATGGATGTGGTGGTGTGCACTGTACCCTGTGCACACCTGCAATCTCAGCACTTAGGAAGCTGAGGAAGGAGGGTTGTAAGCTTGAAGCCAGCTGGGAGAGAGAGAGAGACAGAGAGAGAGAGAGAGAGAGAGAGAGAGAGAGAGAGAGAGAGAGAGAGAGAGAGAGAGAGAGAGAGAGAGAGAGAGAGAGAGAGAGAGAGAAGAAAGAAAGAGAGGTCCATCTAATCAGAGGCACAAGGGGTATTGTGGGGGAAAAATGGTGTATAAAATCCTTTGGGTTGACTAGAGTTATTTGATGTATTTGTATTTCTAGATTAATATAAGGCTCTTCTGGAATTGAATAGAAATATGAATAGTTGAGTAACATCATCACTTGATCCAGTAAACTTATTATAACAAAAGACTTTGTGATTAGATCCTTCCATCTCGGAGGGGAAGAAGAGAAAGATGGGAGGAATCTGGAACAGAATGTGGCTGAAGATAACCCCATAGACACATGTGATGGAGATGTTGCAGAATGGGGAGAAAACTATTGCAAGGCAATGGATCTACTGTGACATCTTCTAAATCAGTCATTTACAACTTGTCAATTATGACTTAAAATACGTAAAGAAAATAGAATAGAAAACATCAACTTGTGTATCATGAGTCAAAAATCATTTCGTGAACTTGCTATTAAGATTGTATTATCATACATATTAGGCCAAAATATTACATCAATTTTATAGTCAGGTTTGAGCAGACATAAGATTTTGGGAGGAGTTTGTAAAGGTAAATCACAAACATAAAAGATATGAACCAAAAAAAAAAAACCTTCCCAAATGAGCTTCAGGTTATGATTCAGGAATTATGACTCAGTCATAGGAATTTGTTTTCTATTACAAAAAAATCCTTCCTATCTTTCATTACATGTTGCTGACCCAAACCATTGACCAGACTCTGGTCTTCTTCAAAATTCCCTGAAATCGCTGGGAATTGGTATGAGGATAGCCCATTCTCTCTGTGCTTGCACACTGCATTGTAATTTCTTATTCTTCACCAACACAAGTCTTTCCATAAGCCACATATGCTTAGAAACCTGCAAAGTGTTAGTTTTGTGCTGTGAGATCTGGCTTCA
Source organism: Dipodomys spectabilis (assembly GCF_019054845.1). Classification (NCBI taxonomy): domain Eukaryota; kingdom Metazoa; phylum Chordata; class Mammalia; order Rodentia; family Heteromyidae; genus Dipodomys; species Dipodomys spectabilis. Next base: position 22,479,315 of record NW_024870701.1, on the reverse strand, counting down.
AGGAAATGTCCATTAGGCTTCTGCTTTGACGAGAACAGGGGAAAGGAATCTCATATGTTCTACAACTCAGCACCCTAGTTTGTGATATCTCCCAAGAAAATTTATATTTCCTTGGAATTTGGAGGCTGGTAAAGAATTGGTACTTCCTTTGAAAAAAAATCTTCTTGGGAGTTGACCACCTAGAATTATATAACTGTAATGTCCCACTGTTTCATTTGTTATGTGACATTGCAGGTATTTATGAAGCAGGAAACATTGTATCTGTACCTTGGGAACCACTATAGATTGATAAGAATCTCCGGGAAGTAATTTGGAATGCCATAATTAGTTATGAAATGAAGGGCTACCCTGAATCCTTGTAAGTCATTTTCTAAGAGAATGTGGCTAGACTTTAAGAACATCTCAGCCAACTTTACCAACTTTGGCATTAGTGTTTTAAGCGAGGGGTTAATGTAAAAGTGCAGATTTCAGAGTTAGTGGTTTTTGGAATAACAATTATAGACCTGAATAATGATAGTAACTGATTAGTTATGAAATCCAGGAAAAAGATATCAAGCATTTCTCAGTTTCCTGAGTCAAATGATGATGTATGATGATTCTCAATATGCCTCAACTTGATTTTATGAAGGACTCAACTAAACAATAAAGGAGTTAAGCTAAACTGTGAGTTGCCCGACCATTCACTCATCTATGCAGCAACAATATGTTATGTGTCTACAAAGTCTTCTGCTTTGGAACCCTGAAGGGGGATATGTTGGTTGGTCCTGGGGTATTCTCCTTCACACACCTTTCATGCCAACTGTGTCTCTAGCTTCTCTTGAAAATGGTTGATTGTGACCTGTGTTGATCAAATATTTATTGAGTCAGGTTATGTGCCAGGAATGGTGAACCATGGGGATATCAGTGGATGTACAGGTTGAAAAAGTAGACTCCATCTCTTCCAGATGTCAGCAGACAGACAAAAATGTAAACAAGCAACAGGATTTCAATAGGAGAGATGATGGCACAATATATGAAGTGGTAGCTATACTTGTAGGAAGGCAGATTTGACAGAAAAGGGAAAAAGTAAATGTCATGACTTGAATTGAGCTCCCCAGCTTTCAGACCATGAGTCTCAGTAGTAGTAATTCCACATTAAAAATTAATTGGTTAATAAAATGCATAGATATTTTCATAATCTACATCATGAAAAAAATCTCCAGGTTTGTTTATACACTATTTTCATATGAATCTGTGATATTTACCCATTGGAACTGTAATAGTTTTTTTAATCATTAGCTCTCTTTTGCATTTGCAGAACAAAGATTGAAAAAAACATATCAGTTTCATATAACAAAATAATGTCACTGGTAAAAGATTTTTAAAGATAGATTTCAATAACTCTCGAATTTTATAGATCAGATCTCTAAATAGATCAATCCACTTAACAGAAAAGACTCATGTGAAATGGCCAAGGTGACATTGTGAAATCAGTGTGTACAATGCAGGTGTCATGAACCTTATGTCTGAGAGAGTTTTACTAAACCAACTGCCTCTTGTGACATAGGACTAAACTGCTTTTCCTTCAAGGGAGACACTTTTTAAAGGGAAATAACAGCAGGTGAGCAAATTAAGTGCTACATAACATCTTAACATAGGTCCTTATTTGGGGGGAAAAAAGAGGGCAGAGCACAGGAAGACAGCTTGGCAGTACTCTTCAGTACAATGCCTGTTGATAGCTAGCTTTTGTAACCAGCTCTCCTCGTCTGATACCCTAGCCAACAGAGGAGTGAGACAGTAAACTACTTCACTTAAATTATGTTCTCATCTCACTGAGTATGGGACACAGTTCTCTTGTATTTTCTGATAAGGCTGATAATGAAGCGATCAGTCCATAGGATTCCCGGGTGGCAGGGAGCCTGCATTTACATAATGATATTATAGCATCTGTCGAACCTGCTAGCAGTGATCCATCCATATGCGAGAAATATAGGTCAGCAAAGATGCAGCAGCAATGAGGAAGGCAGGGCTATCCACTTATTAGAGTAAGAAAGGTCTCCTCGCCATCCTTTAGCTCAGCACGACAGAAATAAATGGAATGGAATGGATCAGGGGATTCTATTGGCTTTTGAACAATCAAAGGAGATGCATCTATTCTGTCTCATGGTTAAACTCAGTTCAAAGTCTACTTAACTCTTTCAGATCTGTTGGCAAAGTATGCTTCCTACACTTACCTAAATCAGAAAAAGTAGAACACGCTACTAATATGTAGAGGAGACACCAAGGATGATGCTGGCCCATGTAGTAGAGAGTAAAGACAAGGAATTAGGAAACTAACTGCCATAATTGTCCCCTGAACTGTTACCTTTCTGATTCAAAGACCTAAAGGATTTTTGTGCCACACAGGTCCTTTCATTTTTGTTTTTTTTTTTTTTATCATTAGATTTATTGTTTTTATTTCCTAGTCGAAGTCTCGTTTACTTACCACATTTTCTTTTCCTGTGCTGCTTTTCACTACTGTGTCTCTGGAAATGTGTGCAAGGTCACAGAGCTTGCCTCTCTTGCTGTAAGAACTGTACTCTTGACAAGGTCAAATGCTGGAATGCCTTCTGTGATCCAATCGAATTGAATTGGAATTTTAGTATTGGCACAGAATCAATCTCTAAGAGGCAAAGGGACTTTAAAAGGCTACTCAAGTCAACTTTGTGCTTTGGAGTAGCAACTACTTCTGGGAAAACAATCAGTTTATCCTTAAAATAAGCATATATCTAATATAATACATGTATTATCTCAACTGAAAACAAACTCTTTTAACAGCTATTTAAGCCCGTATTTCCACAACTTGTTTTCAGCACACATGTATTTGTATAAATGTATGTACGCACGTGTTTATATATCTGTGTATAAATTCATGCATGTACAGGTATATATACATACATGTATATGTATGATATATGTCTTCCAGCCTGTTCTCTATCAGCATGCTAAGAAACTGTGATGATACTTTAATGATTTACTGTTTATAAAAAATGGAAATTATAGCATTGTGTTTGTATGGATAAAAGTAGACACAAGAAAATATGCTGCTCTTTAACTCCAGTTTCTTGCTTGGGAAACAGAAAATGTTTTTCTCATTTCTTTTTTTTAAAATAAGTTTTATTGTGAAAAATACTGTACAGAGGGGTTACAATCACATGGGCAAGGTAATGAGTACATTTCTTATCAAGCATTGTTGTCTCCTCCTCTGTTTTCCCCCTACCATCACTTCCCTCCCATCTCTACAACTACACTCCCCTCCCAGCTATTTTCCTCTAATATACTAATATAAATCCTTGCTAAAGCTTTGAAAAAAGAGTATAGATGATAGATTATAGATACACTTTATTAAATAAATATGCTTAATTATTCTCAAGGAAAATGCATATGCAGCTACCAACACTCACTAATAACACACACGTACTCATCTCCTACATCAATTACACTGTTGTTATCTTTTTATGGGGACAAAATATGGGGTCAACTCCTTAAATCCTTTATTGTTTGGGAATGAGTTACGTATGATGATTTTGTGGACCGACGGCAAATGGGTACTTGTTTAGTACAAGGTTGATTTCAAAGGTAAAATGCTAAACAAGAAGAAAACAAAACCCCTAATTCTTGCCTTGGAGTACAAGAGATATTTAAACATTACTTGCTCAACAAGTGTCAAGAAAAGGAAGGGAAAGAAAAATCGTTGAAGATAAGAACATTTTAAGCCAAAGGATGATAAACCACGATCACCAAAAGAGAAACATACACATTTATTTTTTCTTAACTGTCACTTAAATTTGTATTTCCTGTCCATGATACTCAGCTATGAGATCTTACCTTGAAGATCTTCATTTGTCATCATCAGCAGTTTTCTAAGTATTTCCATTGCTTCCAAATTCACCTTTCTCACCTAGGGTCTAGTCAACTGTCTATGCGTAGGGAACATTTTGTAAGAGATTTGGTCAAAACAATCCTAACACTGTTTTGTTTAGAAAAAGAATCTTCCAACCCTTTTCCTCTCTCTTTACACTCTCCCTCGACCCCAAAAATAAACATCTTAAGAAGTTTATATATCAGATTATCTTGCACAGGATAAGCATGTGAAAATGGAATGATAACTCCCTTAGTCTGCCTTGCATGAAAGTACAAACGGTACAAAAGGGGATTCAACTCCTGGCGGGTTCAAACTACCTGCTGATTGAATGCCTAAAAGACTCAAGCTCTTGCCCATCTCTTGGGTAGAAATGGAGCTTGGAACTTCTTGTTACAGTTTTTGTAGGAACTGAAAAAATCATATTTTTTCTTGGAACAACCTTTTTTTTTGTATTCTTTGTTTTAGATTAACTAATGGTTTTCATTTCTGATTTTGGATCCAACTACTTCTGACCATGTCTCTTATTTTTCAGATAAGAACATTGGTAGGAAATTATTTGGTGTATGGGACTTTTTCTTGTTTGACATGGTCAGTTTGTGGCAGCAATGGAATGGGGGAGAAGAGGATGGAAGTTTGGCATGTTTTCACTAATCATTGCCTTGGTATTTTGCAAGATTGATGGCTTCGTTTCTTCAAAGGCATAGCTGGCCTACTTTCCACAAAGGCAGTTGGAAGTCTGACTCAGGACTTGAAGAAATCTCAGTGACCTCATGACTCACTCCATTCTAGCTCTTGATCTTTCTGTTGTTATGTCGACGTGGGTGTCACATACAAACATTGGACAAGAATTTTGTTATTGCTGCTGAAAACTTATTCCAGGCTAACTCCTTAGCTATTTCCCCATGATGCAACAGAACTTTAGAGTGTTGGACATTTTCAGTATTTATTTGATCTTAGTTAAAAAGTAGGAGACATTTTTTGAAGTCAGTCTTTAAAGCAATATATATATGTATATATGTATGCATATATTATATTTGGCACTAAAAGGTATCTGCTTTTTACTCTAATATTTTTGTGGTGCCTGAAGTAAACACAGGGACTTCATGAATATAAGGCAGGCACTCTACCTCTGATCTATAACTACAAACATTTAACATGTGTTTTAAGGGAGCAGTAGTGAGGTAGGAAGAAGAATTTGTTAAATTTAAGTTACTATGTATTTAAGAATATCTTACTGTATTTATTGCAGAAATCAAACTGATTGTTTATATTTATTAAAATTCCAAGCTAACTTGCTTGCATAAACACTCTTACCGCTATTATATATATTTCAGGTGTTTATACATCATGCATTTTTTTCTTCTAAAACATGCCAAGAATTGTAATGGGTATGTTATTATCAGAACCATCCTTGAAGATAACAACAGCAGTCTCTATTTCATTAACACTGACTTAATTGTTAGAACTTATTTTCTGTCTGCTACTTTGGGTATTGGTTTGTCCTTATTTGTTTGTTTGTATGGAAATGCAGGTTTGAACTTACAGCCTCATGCTTGCTAGCTAGACAATGCTACTTGTGCTATACATGTCGCTTGCTTTTGCTTTTTTTTTTTTTTTTAATAAGGTCTTATGTCTTTGCCTAGGGATCACTTAGGACTGAAATCTTCCTATTTAAATTTCTCCCCAAAAGCTTAGATTACTGGCTCATTTCTTGAGATAGGAACTTGTTAACCATTTTCTCTAATTTATGATGCTTCTTATCTCTGACTCTCTGGGATCACAAAGATGAGCCACCGTGCCAAGTTTGTTTCAATAAAACCATGAGCTGAATCATTTTATTATTTACTTGAGATCTTTGACTTTTTTATTATATGTTTTTTATTCTAAAAATACTGTACAGAGGGATTACAGTAATGTAAGGAGTACTTTTTTTTATCCAGCATTGTTGCCTCCTCCTTTGTTTTTCCCCTACCATCCCTTCCCTCCCACCTCCACAACAACACTCCCCTCCCCCACCTAAACTGTAAAGTTCATTTTTCAACATAGTGTACATCTCATTGTTCCAATGGATCAACCTTTATCCCTATTTAAACATTTTTTTTCCCTAGCCCTCCCCTAATTAGAAAAATGTATATACAAGATTCAGGGCACCAGAATCAAATACAGTGAAAACAGGGGCTATACTGTGGGTGAAGAACATACCAAAGAAACAAAAAAAAATCACATAGTACATTATAAAGATGCTAAAAAAACAATAGCAAGAAAGAGAAAAACCATTTGTGTCCCTAGCTTGGGGTTCATTTTGCTTAATATCATCTTATATAATCATATGTACATAGTTTTCTTTGATTTTTAATATAGGCAATCATAGTTGTGTGTGTATATATATGTATATGTATATATATATATATTTCTCTTAGAACCTTCTGCATCCCAAAGATTCAGGTAAGATTTCTTTTGATTCTAGAAAGTTTTAAGTCTTCATCTTGATGACTTCAGCAATCCACTGATTATTAAAAAGTATATAATGTTCATTTTCCATGTTTGTATAATTTCTGTATTTTTTCTTCTCATTAATTTCTAATTTGTTTCTAACTTATTTCACGATGATCTGATAAGATTAAGAAATTACTTCCCTTCTTGCTTGAATATGTTGACTTATTTTATATTCTAAAATGTGCTTTCTTTTGAAAGAAGTTCCATGAGATGCTGAGAATACATATTAGATGAAGTGCTGTGTAAGTATTCGTTACATTCATCCCTGATGTAGTTTAAATCTGAAAAACTTTTTCTACTGTTGTCTGAAGGATATATCTATAGATGAGAATGAGTTATTGGTTTTCCTCTATTATTTTATCTAGACCTGTTTTTCCCTGTAGCATTTGTTTAATATAATTGGGGGGCATATGTATTTACAACTCTTACATCTTTTTTATGGTATAGTGGATTAAAATTATGACTGTACTCGCTATGCAAGTGCTCTATCGCTTGAGCTATGCCCTATCTCTTTTTATAAAATATTTTTGAAATAGTTTTGCTAATTTTACTGCATTGGCCTTGAACTTGTAATTTCTCATCTCTACTTCCCAAGGGGAGATCTGCCACTCTGCCCAGCTTCATTAGATCTTCTAGATGGATTGTTCCCTTTATTAATGGTTAATGGCTTTCTTTATAGCTTCTAATTGTGGCTTGATGCCTGATTTGTCAGAACGAATTTCACTATTCCTGCTTGTCTTTGGATTTGCTTTGCTTTCTGTATCATTCAGAAGTATTTGGGAAACCATGTGATTTTGTTGAATTTTAAATTTTTTGCTAGCTAACTCACTTAGGCTTTTTTTTTCCCTCCTTAGTTTACTAGTTGAGGTTTCCTAGTTTACCAATTGAGGTTTACTAGTTTACCAAGTTGAACTTGTCTGATTCCTCTCATTTGTTCATCCATACATCTCAATTCCCCCTTCACCTTTCCCCCCTTCTCTTCCCCCCCCCCCCCCCCGCCCCAAGCTTCTGTGCTGGTAATTCTCTTTCTTCTCCATCTGTTTATGAGATTCCTTTAAATATATACTAGAATATTGGCTTAGTTAAAATGAATTACTTTAGATTGTGTTTATCTTAGAAGGTCTTTATTTGTGCACTGAATGTAAAAAATAACATTTTTGTTATCTTTGTAAGAAATCTGTGTTGTTATTTATTCTCAGTGTTTGAAAAATATCATTCCACTTTCCTGGATGATGGGGTTCTGCTCAGCGATCTGATGAATTTAACTTTGTATATAACTTGGTGTTTTTCTCTTACTGGTTTCAATATTCTCTTTGTGTTCTGTGGTCCTACAACAGGTGTTTAAAAGCTGCTTTTGTTGAAGGAAACTGACATATTACTTGGGCCTGGGAATGAACTAAAAACAGGATATACAGATTTTCAATCCTGCTTGAATTTTGTACCTGTGTCCTTCTTCTTAAATTGTTCTTCCCTTTAGTAACTTTGCAGCCATCTCGAGATCCAGGAAGACCACCTGATAAGCCTCAACGATATATTGCACCATGGCCCACCTAATTAATCTTTAGACAATATGGTCACTGGGAAGATGAACTGAAATGTTTTCTCCTTGCAGTTGTCACATGGTAAATTCTTTCCCCCTTCTTTTCACTATTGCTTGTATCTTTATTTGGCATGTTGAAATAAGTGACCAGAACTAACCTAAAGATCCAGGACCTTGGGCCTAGGTCCTAAAGCTGCATGTAAAAGGCTTTGCATTTGAACTACAATGTGATGTTGAGAGGGTCTTTTCTAGTCATACTTACTTGGGGTTCTAAGTATTTCCTGTATTTAGATGTTTATATCTTTCCCTATATTTGGGAAATTTTCTGCTATAATTTCATTACATAGATTTTCTTGCCTTTAGTTTTTATCTCGGTTACTCAATCTTTCTCATGAATTTTTAGCTTTGGTTTTTTAATCATATAACTGAGTTATTTAAAGTTGTAGTCATTATTGTTTATTTTCTGTGGCTGTCTGAATGCAATATTTTCTCAACCTTGTTTGCAATCCCTTGTATTGTTTCTTCTGTTTTATCTAAGTTTTGGTGATGCTTTCCACTGTTTTTATAAATTGATTTTATTGCATTTTTTCCTTGCTGAATTTCTTATCCATATTGCTGACTTTATTGTCACGAATTGAACAAACTTTCTTATTTTGTTTGTTTGTCTGAATATTCCTTAAAAATCACTGATCATTTTAAAAACTAATTTATTTGCTAGCTATTTAAACTATCTTCCTCCTCATTTTTTACCCTTTTTTATATTTTAGGAGAGTTTCCATGGAGTTTTTTATCACTACTATCTCTTTGTGGAGCGATAGCATACAGCAGTAAAAAAAATCAAAATACTAAAGTACAGTAAGAAAATATTTGAAAATGTTAGCCACCAATATGATTTAGAAAACACGGGAACTAGGATACTGGTGGGACAAACTAAAAGTTAAGAAATCATTGAAATCAAAATTATTAATACTTACAAAATAGGGAGGGAGATGAAAAGAAAAAGTGAAAAATTAGGAAAGAAATGGAAAGATCATGAAATGAAGGTTAAAGGAAATAAAGTGAGAGTAAACATAATGCAATATACAAAAAGAAAATTACAAAGATAAAACAAAACAACTAACTGGAAAAACAAATAAAATCACAGGTCAATATGTATTCTTTGCTGAAGGGGAAGGTGTAGATTGTTTTTTCACCCCAGGTCTGTGTTTTGCAATTTGCTCTGTGGATATTGGGGGTGGGCAAGTTAACTTCATCTTTGATATTCAAAAAAGGTAGACTAGTACCATAGGACTATTTGCACACTCACACTTTTCCCAAGCCTGTCTTCTCTACAAGGCAAAATTTTTATGCAGCAGTCACTTTAGATTGTTCTTATTAGCTGCATCTAAATTGGAATCATTCCAGCCTTCTGGGAACGTATAAAACAGCTAAAAGCAGTCTACATGGCTAGACAAAGGAAGGGGATCTTATAGGTCCTGTCTGTCCTGGTATTGCACCTGTCTCTCTCTTACTTTCCCACACCCACCTCAGTGGTCTAAATCATATTCACATTAAAGCTGGTCTCTCTCCTCTTACCAGAGGTCAGGCTGCATTTCTCCCAACGTGTTTGCCTTTAGCTTCCCTCTTAACAGCTCTTAACTGACTGTGAATTGTGATCCATGTTACAACCAGTTTCCTGGCTCCACACTGATTCTTGGTGTGGTCACTCACTTAGCTAATAGAATGAGGACGGCTTTGGGGTTTGGAGGTATGAAGGTGCCCATTTGTCTGCTTTTCATAGCAGGGAGATTTGATTATATGATCTTTACCAACTTGATTTCTTTCTGTAGCAGCAGTGAACAAGCTAGGCAAGTGCAGAGGACTTCCTTGGGTTTTGCTTCCTGTGCTAATCTTCTATCTAAATTTATTTGTGTGGAGGGAAGGCGTGTGTGTGTGTGTGTGTGTGTGTGTGTGTGTGTGTGTGTGTGAACGTGCTGGCCCTCATTCTGGAATTCACGGTTTGGGCACTATTTCTTGGGCTGTTTTTTTTTTTGTTGTTGTTGTTGTTTTTGCTAAAGAATATGCTCAAACACTTGAGTCACCTCCACTTCCACTTTTTAGTGGTTGGGAGTTAGGAGTCACAAGGATTTTCCTGCAGGGATTTATCTTGAACTACAATCCTCAGATCTCAGCCTCCTGACTAGACAGGATTATAGCTGTGAACTACTAGTACCCTGCTTAAATCTATTTTTTAAGAATACCCACTGGTATACCTGTGGATCTTCTTGACTTTCCTTTTCTCTTTTGCTTGCAGCCTCACTGGGGGGTATTTTCTCCTTTCCTACCATTTTGTATACTCCTCCATGGTAGGGCTCATTATTTGCTCTATAAACCTAAAGTTCAATATCTCTAGATTTTCTCTTAGATCTACAACTGGTCAATTGGTCTACTGTTCACTTTTGCCTTGTTTACCATACCACTCACCTCTCCCTGCAGCCAGGCACTTGAGGTTTTATGTCTGGTTTGTGAAGATGAAGGGATGTGTTGGATGTGTCTTATTCACTGTCTTCCCCCTTCAATAATAGTTATTCAACTCAAAAGAACTTAAAAATAGATAAAAATGACTTGATAGACTACATCTTGGAATATAGTGCTAAATTGGAATTCTCTTAGGTTTACCCTTTAATCCAAGAACTGAAAAGGCACTGAAAATGTACAAATGCATGATGGAGAGATTAGATGATAGGTCAGTAAACAAGGCTATTCTACTCACTCACCTTTTGTAGGTAGAATATATTAGTTATAAGCCCTCCACCAATTTACTATGGAATTCTGAATCTTCTACTCTTGAATTAAGAATCCACTGATTTGTACTCCCTTTATGGACAGATATAGTGAACATTGCTTCATGTTCCTTTTGGCCATTTTCCCTTCTTCTGAGAGGTCTCTCTTATATTTAAGTCATTAGCTCATTTACTAATTGGCTTGTTATTTCTTTGAGGGTATATTTTCACTAATATTAAGAAAACCAACAATAACAAATGTTGGTGTGTATGAGGCCAAAAGGGAATTCTGTTATACTGTTGGTGGGAATATAAGCTTGTTCAACCACTCTGGAAAGTATTATGGAGGTTCATCAAAAAACTAAACACAGAGTTACTCTATGACACAGTAATTCACTCCTAGGCATTGGTCCAATGGAGCACAAACATGGCCATGCTAAAGCTACCAGCACAACCATTTTCATTGCAGCATTTTTTACCGTAGATAAGATATGGAATCAGTCCAGATGCCCCTCATTGAGCAAATGGGTCAAGAAAATGTAGTATATATTCATAATGAAATTCTACAGATCCATCAGAAAGAATGATATTGTATCATTCATAAGGAAATGGAAAAACTTGTAAAATATATTATTATATATAATAATTTAATATAATAATATAATAATAAGTCAGACCCAGAGAAACATAGGTTGCATGGTTTCCTTCATTTATAGTAGCTAAAATGTGCCAATAAATCTACAAGTATATACACTGGGTCGCAAGAGAAGGGTTACAAATGAATTAACTGAAATGTAACAGATTCTATAGAGAATACAAGTAGTATAATTTGGGGAGTGGGGGAGTGAGGGAGTGGGGGAGTGGGTGGGTGGGAGATGGGAAGGGATGGGAAGGGGAAACAAAGGAGGAGGCAACAATGCTGGATAAGAAATGTACTCATTATCTTGCCCATGTAATTGTAACCCCTCTATATGGTATTTTCACAATAAAAAAAAGAAAAAAAATGACTAGGTGAAAGCCCAACAAAATAAGTACAAGGAAATGGGTACTTGTAAGAGGGGAGGGTGGGGCCATTGAGAGAGGGATAAAATAAGGTAAAGGAAATGGGGTAGGGAGGAGAATGTAGGCAAGAGTTCATTGAATTGAGAAATGTTAGGAAAGGGTTGCATCAAAGGGGGGGGGTGAAGATATTGAAGTAGTACTCAGATCAAGATGCATTATATACATAAACTGCTGTTAAATTGCAAAAATATTTAATATTAAAATTAAGATAAGTAAGCAAAAATTTGGGGTGAAAATGATGGTTGAGAATGTTGAAAGGGACAACATTAATAAAGATGCATTGTATTTATAAACTGCGTCAGTGAATTGTAACTCCTTTGTACTACTACTTAAAGATAATAGCGTAGTCAAAAAAAGAAGAATCACCATGATTCTCAATTTTTAATTATTTTTTATTTAAAAAAATCTATGTTTAAATCAATTACTCAGGTAAGTCTAGTGTGGTCAATAACAATTCAGAAAAATTAATAAATATGAACACATTTCCATAATTGGTTAAACAATAACTGCAAGCACATAATTTGGCAATATAACTCATACCTGGTGCTCATTTCATTAGTTTTACTTAACCAAATACTTGAACAGAGATACAGTACATTGTACTTTATACCAACAATGCCTCTATCATACTTTCCTTCCTCTCTTAGACAAAATGACCATTAGTGCAAGAGAAAAGACTCCATCAGGGCCAAGTCCAAGGAAAAAAATATTGAGTATCATGATCTGAAAAATGGCAACCCTTGAGGACATTGAACAATTGAAGACATCGTCAGTGGTGATCTATGGCCTCTATGCCTTTGTCACCTCATCAAGTACTTTTAAAACTACTTTCTACTTTGGTATTAGCATAAGAAGAATTTGAGGTGAAGGACTATGTTCATTTTCAATTTGTTAGCTGAGAATTCATGATGAAGCAGCTTGATGCTTTAGTAGAGTCTCAGAAATTTGTCAGCACTAACTGAACACTGAGAAATGACACTAAAATGTTTTAAATTAATTTTGTCCCAATCTCACTTTATCCCAATCTCACTTTATTTATAGACCAATTAAAAATCCTTAAGTAATTACAAATAATAGTACTTTTATAAAACTGCTTATTCAATTACGTCACTTCTGTTGTGTTTGTTTTGAAGATAGAGTCTCATTGTATAGCCTATGATAGCTTTGAATTCATGATCCTTCAGTCTCTGCATCTCTGGCGCTGGGATTACAGGTGCAGACCACCACAACAGACACAACAAATAGTTTTTAGTAAGAGAATCTACAGGTTTCAATATTCTCACTTTTTAAAGATAAGACAAGTGAGGGCAAGGAATTTCAGTAGTTTATTTTTATTTTTATTGAAAGTATATTTTAAATTAAATGTATATTTTTATTGTAAAGATCCTGTACAGAGGGGTTACAGTTACATGAGTAAGGTAATGAGTACATTTCCTATTGAGCATTGTTACCCCCTTTTGTTTTTCCCCTACCATCCCTTCTCTCCCCATCTTCCCAACTCCTCCTCCCCTCCCCCAAAATTGTAAAGTTCATTTTCAACGTAGTGTCTTGTACATCTCATTACTACAATGAGATGTATCCTTATTTCGGCATTTGGTTATTTCCCTTCCCCTCCCCAAATTAGAAAAATGTATATAAAGATGCAGGGTACTGGAGTCAAATACAGTGACAACAGGGGTTATACCATGGGGGAAGAAGAGCACACAAAAAAGAAAACCAAAAAAACACATAGTACCTTATAAGAACATTAAAAACAGCAGCAAGAAAGATAAAACCTCTTGTTTCCCTATCTTAGCATCATCTTATATTCAGTAATTTTTATGAAGACCTAATTTTAGTCACTTCAAATCAAAAGCTAGAATTCAGGGACTCCTGGGTGTCAGGACTGTTCTTTTTTCAAGGTTTAGAACCCATTCCATTATCCCTTAACTACCAGCATCCATCGTCTTTCTGAAGATAGCTCACCTCTCTGATCCTTTCACCCCAGAGATCCTTTCACCCTGCTGAAAGTACTTCCTTTTTATATTGCACTCATTTATCCCTTTGATGTGAAAAAGCATGCAAATTCAACATCCACAAAGAAACAAATAATGAGCCAGAAATGTTGACATTAGGAATTCTTAATGATGTATGTATGTGTGTATCTATATTACTAGTGTAGATACTTAAAATTACACACACACACACACACACATACACACATCACTTCTAAATATTTTTCTATCACCAATCTGAAATTAGTTTTAGTTTTATTTTTTATTACTATTTTAAGTAGTTGTGCAAAGGAGTACTTTCGTTTTGGTTGTGGAGAGATGGTCAGCATGATTGTGGAGAAGCTCAGCATGATTGTTTACAAAAGCCATCAAAGTCAAAACTTCCAGATTTAAAAGGATTTTTTGTTGAAATTAAATTATTGGATGGTCTAAATGAGAACTTATAAAAGTGCATGAAGGTGTTTCATAAGTGGATGACACATGCTATTACAACAAATGTAAAACTGTAATGTTTTGCATCTCTCGTCTGCATTGGTACAGATGAGTCTAATATAGGAAGGGAGGTGATTGACATATCAGAATAAGATTTTTGCTTTTAAGTGGAATAGCTTTTTTCCCTTTCACAAAGAATATAGATTAATTTTTCATTAAGTACATACGGAGATATCTTGCAATGATCTTTTAGAAAGCCCTACAGACATAGGATAATTTGCCTCCACTTCATCATCAAATGAAAATGAGATACTAGTTTGAGGACCAAGAAAGAGAGAAGACAGCTGAATTATTCACATTTGAAGGCTTCCATTTCAAATGTTTTGCAAGCTCATTTGCAGCTGGGTTGCAGCAGGCTCCATCCACGTCTGTCTGATGAAACTCATGCTGAAAATCTCAGTTGGAAGTTCAGGGAATCAGAGCTATTCATCAACCTCGTCATAATTATTTAATAAGCAACATTAAATGTTCAGTCAAGTCTTTAACTCATCAGTTCAGTTATCACAGTTTAGTGCCTGTGAACATCATTTACAAGGTTTCCTGCTGAACGATAGAGGATACAAATAAACCCCATAAATTAAGCCAACCCTCAAAATCACCTTCTGACTGCCTGTCCCCTGGTTCACCTTTGCAATGTTTCAAAAGGGTTCTTCAAATGGCCACCCTCCTCAGAGAGGAAGATAAGGAACACATTCAGCTGGCAATTAGTTTCTGTGTGTATATACATGGGTGCACATGTGTGCATACACATTTGCTTATGCATATGTGTGCATTATTGGATTAGAAAGGACATACACTTTTCTAAGTCTTTGAGTGGATTTGCTTTTCTCAGTCTGTCTAGCTGGTACTTGTATGTCCATCTCTAAGAATGAAGCATTTGGCTCTTCCTTCTTTTTGTCACGATCATCAGGACACAGAATCTGATGGTTTGAATAAATGATGATTGAAGAGTCTTGGAGTCTAAGTCTTACTTGTTCTTTGCTCATCTTGCAAGCCTTGGCTCTCTTATTTACAAGTAAAAAAATTAAATAAGCTTTTAAATAGAATATCCACGTACATCCTTTTTATAAATAATTTCAAATCTTAAAGTTTCTTTGTTCTACCTCAAATGAAAATATATACTAATACCATGGATTGATATATACATTAAACATATACAAATATATACATAGTCATACATACTATATATTCTCTCTATGATTGATGTAAAGCAGAGGAACTTTAAGATATAAATACTTTAACACGACACCTGTTAAAATAATCAATTCAGGGGAAAGTACTCTACCGAATGCACTTGACATGATCTTTCTATATGTGACCCTTGCACATTGAAATAAAACACTTATATTTCATATACAAGACTAGAATTGGAGGCTATATTGTATTGACTATGTGTTTTTGGAGTTACTGTACAAACCATTTTAAGGCCTTATAAAATGTTTCATGTTTTCCTTTATTTTTCTATGCACATACTTACTGGATCCCTTGAGATTTCCTTTAATTTTCTCCATAGAACCAGATCCCACCCCTTTATAGGATCCACTGCATAACAGGGTTCCTCCTCCTGAGCTGTACTCTCTTGTTTATCTGTTTACACTTCTGGGCATCTTGTAGTATGGTTTCAGATCTCCTAGCTATTGATTTCCCTCAAAAATTCAAATCTGTTCCAATCCACACCCCAGTTTTCTGACATTAAAACACTACCTTTCTTTTCTTCCTTGTAGATATCACAGTATCAAGCTTAGACCAGTCTTAGGACAACCATTAATTGTCTGCCTTGCTAGTCCACTATAAGTGCCACATGGTCAGAGAATAAGAATGCTTGGCTTTCTGCTATCTCACTTCAGCCTTCACAGATCATGGTGTGTATAAATCTGTCAAGATTTACAAAAAGCATGGCATGAAATGCCTCTTATTTTGAAAGTTAGTGGATTTCTGAAGTGGTAGGGTCAATATCTTCATTAGAGATCCATGTGAAGATGCCATATCGAAGCAGCAACTGAAGTCTACTGTAAGGGGACTGAAAGACCAATGTAGTGGGTGAGGCATGCAGGTGAGGAGCCCTAACGGAGTTAAGTTCTTAGCATAATGTTTGGAGATGACACTTTGCTGTTGCTGTTGTTGGTGGATTTGAACTCTGGGCTTGGGCGCTGTCCCTGGCTCTTCAGCTCAAGGTGAGTGCTCTACTGCTTGAGCCACAGTGCCACTTCTGGTTTTCTGGTGGTTTATTGGAGATAAGAGTTTCACGGACTTTCTTGCCTGGGCTGGCTTTGAGCCTCGATCCTCAGATCTCAGCCTCCTGAGTAGCTAGGATTACAGGCATGAGCCACCAGCACCCAGCTTATGATGACACTTTTTAAGTAGTAGACTATTTGAGAAATAACACCAGAATAGTAACATAGTTTCAGTTGTCAGAAATCTATTTTAAGTGTAGGGAAAAAAAAAGACTTTTGGTCACAGGCCTCATAAATAAAACCAAGAATACAAAATCAAAGCTGTAAGGTGATGTGGGTATGTGTGAGTGAATTCTTGCAAATTTCTCTCCACCCCCTCCCCCCCTGCCCGGATTTGATAACCTCTGACAACAGCGATCAACAGCGATGAATCAAAGCCAGCCTATAGAACTTTCTAAAACCAGGAGGAGAGACTGACATTTGGCAGCATTTGTGTAATGGGAGAGAAACTGCAATTTTAAAAATGTTATCTGTCAGTAGTTATATAAAGGAGTTTCCATTAAACAAAGCAGTTTATGAATACAATTTTTTTAAAAAAATCAGTGTCACCCTTTCAATGTTTTCACTCATCGTTTCCCTGAACATTCCTTTCCTCTTCTTAATCTTGTAGGATATACGTTAGATTATTGAGTGCATTCAAAAATTTCAATTTTTAATCATTTGGGTGAGACAGTGGGTAACTGACTCTGAAGAAGAGACTGTTGTTATTTAGTGCAGTTTGTGGGTGGTCTGTCTGCTTGGCACTCTCCTTCAGCATGGAACTCTGGAAACAAGCCAAAGGAAAGATTTGCTTTGGTTGTCCTCTTTTCAGAGGGAGTTGGAGTGTGGGCTCCTAATCCTGGAACCAACATCACGGAGGGTCAGAACTCTGTTCTTTTCTCTTAAGATTAAAAAAAAAAAAAAACACCCTAGAAAGCTCGTATCCGAATGCATTACTGAACACACAGATGCTGATGGAGAGGAATCTGTTGCAGAATGAAAAACCCTTCAGGCCAAACTAGTTCCTCTTCTATGCAATCTGTTGTGTTTTACTTTGGAACTTTGGGAATTCCAACAGGATCTGATTCTTCTCTCAATACCTTAGGGAAGGAGAGGATATGAAACTCTCATCAGCTGGTGGATTTATTGCTTCTAGCTGAAGGTAGGGCCCTGTGGGTACAGGACACAGAAAATAGGCGGCAGCAATGCTCAGATGAGGGAAGTCATCCGAGGTAGTTTTCAGGGAGCCTCTGGAGAGATCCTGTGACTTCAGCTTTTCTCCGAGGTTTGGCTTTGCCTGTATCACTGTCCTGAGATCCCCTTATTGAGTAAGGCTGTTTCTTTATTTCTGTGCTCCTGCTCCTCTCCGTCCTCCTCCTCTCTAAAGTGCTGTGGCTGAAGCCCTTTTGCAGATGCACCATCAGGAAGCAGCCCTTTCCTTTCTTTGCCCTCTCTGTCCTCTTGGCTCCCCTTCTTTCTGCTCCATTTAGAAATGTCGACAAGGCATTGTGTGCTGCTGACTAGTTTTTTTTTTTTAAGTTTGGTTATTAAGTGGCTCTTCTGTTGTTGTTTTCCACAGCACTGGATTTTAATAGCTGCTGAACAGCAAATAACGGAGAAAGCATACAACTAGAAAAAGAGAAGGTGGAAAGTACTATTTCCCAAATGATGACGCCTGAGCTGGCAGAGCAGGGAACAGGGGGGTGACTGAAGTTGCAAGAGAGGTAACTGTTGCAACTCTTGAGGTTGGAATTCCACTCATTGCCAGGGGGAGTTAGGGATTTTATGAGACTGCTATTTTTAATGGAGACAACAAAACAGAAAGGCACTAATAGTACCAGCTTGTTACATGTTTGAGGTATTCCTTGGGCTTAGTTGAAAGAAGTCTTTAAGTGAAGACTTGTCAAAATAGGACGAAGTATGTGAGGTACAGCCTGAAGGTGTTTGAGCTCAGGGCAGAGGTGATGACAATTGTTTATAAAGATGATGATGAAGGAATTACCTTACATTCCACACATGCCCCACTTTGACTGTGGCTCAAGACAAATGGGTAAATAGGGGGAGTGAAAATGAGCCCTAACTACTTTAAGAAGCAATCTTCTAATCAGCCTTCTCTTCCAAAACTTCATGTTAAGGACTACAAATAATAAATAATTTCCAAATTTCATACGTCTTATCAGAAGTGTGCATTTCAGAGGACAGGAGCCTGTAATGCACACATCTGATCAGCAGGGAGTAATTAGGATGTCAAGAAAAACTATGCACACATGCAGCAAGCTTGCTGACTGTGTTCCCTCAGTTGTGGAGATGGGCAGTTTTCTTGACTCTGCCATAGGACAGATGACAGCCTCCCGAGCTCAATCAAGTAGTCGTGCACCATTTAGAATTGTTCCAAGGCTGGAAATGGCTAGGCTCAGTCATCATCCCCAGGTTAAGGACAACAGTGAAGCATTTTTACAGTTTTCACAGGTATTTTAGGAGGCTTGTGGTCACCACAGTAACTCTGGGTACTGCATGTCTTACCCTCCAATGTCTCTTTGCAAAAAGGGATCCTTGAAAGCTCTGAGATTGGACAAGTTGTCTTAATGATGCATCAGGTGTCCATAGCAATCAGAGAAAGAGACAAAAATTTACCAGTCCTCATATGTATGAAAATTTGACTGCTGTAGGATTTTGGCTTGTGTGGGAATGTCTCCAAGGCTGGCTAATTAAACCCATCATTATCTTAGAATATGTGACAGAAATGAAGATCCTTGTGGCTAGCAGGTAATCCAGATTTTAATGGAGGCATGACAGTGGAAAGCAGAAACTGGGATTCGTTATTGAAGTGCTAGAAACTACCCTAAATTCTCATTAAATTCTCATAATCACATAAGATAGAAATCAAAACTCCCATTTTCTTATAAAGGAAACTGAATCCAGAGACTGAAAAACTTAGATTGCAGTCTAAAATAGTCATACCAGGACCAAAATGCATGACATCCTCACCTGAAATGCTGTATTATTCATAACAAGTTTTAGTCTTTCCTCAAATGAAAGAATAGTCTCCACTCTCATTTTGGTTTTACAACCAGACTAACACATTTTGGCAGAATTTTACACAATAAAATAAGTTAACAAAATGTTAACTTATTTCCTTTGAATATTTTTCTGCAATTTTAGTTAGCTGTATTTCAATTAATCTATTGTAAGTTTTCCTGGAGGCAAGAGTGAGGGTAACTAGTGAGGGAAATCCCTCAGTTAGCATTAATTTACGCAAAAATTTCAATTTTTAGATGGCTAGAAAATTGAATTAAATTGAAAAAGGTCATGAGAGTTTATCAGTTAAAGTCATCAAGACAGCAGTAAAGAAAGTAGTTAGGAGACTGATTTTTATATTAGCTGGCAAGCCAAACAGGTCACTCTATTAAAATTCCAAGAAAGCCTGCATTGCATTGCTGCTCAATGTGACAATTAAAAGCAATCTGTAATTTCTTCCACTACCCATTACACTGATGGGCCAAGGTAGTCACTGTAAATGAAAGCTACAGGAGCTATTAATGCTGCATAGTGCAGCAGGCATGTGGTGGGGCCATGTGGTTTGTTTCATTACAACTTATTAGTCTGTATGATTTTCCTCTCCCTGGTGGCTAAGACTTAACTTTCAGCTGTCAGCGCGGGCCTAACACACTTACACAATGTTGTTTATCATTGATGCATAATTAGCAATTATGCTTGATTTTTCCGATTTCATACATTGATAGGCCATCTGATAATTCACATCTGAAGAGTATGATGCATAGACTTATTTTACTTGGAAGTTTAGAGTTCTATGTGCATTTTTATCATAAGCAAGCACCTGGATATACATACTAAAAGCTACCTTGTGAATTGTCCATGGGATTAACTTGGCCTCTGAACTCAGAGACCACATGTGTCCCTTTCAGCTCGATGGCATGTAGAAGCTGTCATAGTCTCTCCTCATGTTTTAGCATGCTATTTTTTTTTTTTTTGGTTGGTTGTGGGGCTTGAACTCTAGGCCTGGGTGCTGTCCCTGAGCTCTTCAGCTCAAGGCTAGTGCTCTACCACTTGAACCACAGTGCCACTTCTGGCCTTTTCTGTATATGTGATGCTGAGGAATCAAACCCAGTGCCTCATACATGTGAGGCAAGCATTCTACCAGTGAGCCACCTTCCCAGTCCCAGCATGCCTGTTCTAAGAAGATAGGTTTCCCTGACTTATCTCAAAAGGTTCTTCAAAGAAACTGATGGAAATGGAATCCAATTATTGACAAAACTATCAACGGGAGTCATTATACGGGCATCTAATCTCATATATCCATGACTCTAATCTTGTAACAAATATGTAACACTGAGTGTATGGTATTTTAGATGGCAGCTGAAACTAACTCATATGGATAGCAAACTATAGATCCAAGCATGAAAATGCAAAAACAAGCAAGCAAACACAATTAGGTATATTATATGTAAACTGTAGAATATCAAATATGAAGAATGAGCTTTGAAAGAAGTCAAGGTAGATAAGCATTTGCCTGTTGAGGAATGAAAAATAAAATTGTATATATGTTCTTCCTAGAAATCACACAAATGAAAAAAGAGTAGAATGAAATATTTTAGACTTTTAAGAAGAGAAATAATAAACCATGGAAACTTATCTTTCAAAAGTGAAGGAGAAAGAAAGTGTTTCGTAGATAACAATTGAGAAATTTTTCTACTAGTAGAACTCATTTGAAAGAAATGATGAATACATCATACAAAAAGAAAAATAAACAATTTTTGTAGTGAAAAGACATGGCTGGAGAAGGAACGAAGGTGGAATAAAAACTTTATTTTCTCATTCTTAGATGACTGAATAGAAACAATTGTTCAAAATAATAACAGAAAATGGAAATAATATATTTAAATACATATCCATATTGTATAGAAGAGATAATAATCATAATCATAATAAGCAATGGAAGAAACATTAGGATTCATTTCTGATCAGTTATATTAAGTATTTATTTGAGAGGTGTTATACCTTTATTAATTAGCTGTAAAAATATATTGCTAATTCTCCTGAATAATCACTAGAAAAGAATATTATATAGGTATATATAACTAGTAAATTAAACAGAAAATTCAGTTATACAAAATGATTAATTAATACCATTCAAAATGACAAAGTGACAAAAAGAATACAAGGAACAAGAATGGACAACAAATACAAATGGTAACAAAGATGGGGATTCAATCAGATCAATAATTAATTTAAATGTCAGTAGAAAATTAAATACAAATTAAAAGAGAATTTCAGAGTGGAGAACAGAGCAGACGAACAACAGGTTGTCTAAAAGAAGGCCACTTTAAATGCAAATGTGAAAAAGTTTATAAGTAAATGAATAAAATAAAATTTTAAAAATTGAATGTTAGTGTAGTCTCAGGCTTACATGAAAAGTTGACAAAGGCAGGAAACAATCTGGGGCATAAAATACATGCTAACAAATTTGAAAGAATAGAAATCAGACAATATGTGAGCTGAGCCAGAGATGGAGTGAAACTTGAAATGACAGAGAGACAATCAGAAAATTCCAAGATAGTTCACATTAGGAACACTCTACTAAATAATGCATGAGTCAAAAAAGGAATATTGAAAAAAATTAAAAATACTATAAAGTAAATAAAAATTAAACAATTGGTTAAAAATTTGTGAAATGCAGTAAAAGCAGCATTTAGAGGACAATTTATAGCTTAAAAATGCATATATTAGCAGAAAAAAATCTAAAACCAATGATCTAAACTTATTCCTTCAAAAACTAAAGAAAGAAGTAAATAATTCCAAGCTGAGTAAAAAAAAAAAAAAAAAAAAAACAATTAAATCAAAGATAGTCCTAGAAGAGGATCACCATAGCTCAACAGCTATGTACATATGAACATATAAGATGATCCTAAATGAGATGAACTCCAAGATATGGAAACAAGTGGTTTTCCTTGTTGTTGTTATTTTTAATGTATTAGTGAAGTTATGTCTTTGTTCTATTTTTTTCTTTTTTATCCCATATGATATGTTGTCACTCTATTTGATTTTGGTATCCTGTGTATTATATATATGTTTATCCGAATTAGGGAAGGGAAGGTGAACAACAAATTGGTGAGACAAAGGAAAAAGGGTGAACCAATACAACAGTGATACTCACAAGATAATATGTTGGAAATTAACTTTACCACTTGGGGGGGTGGCATTGGCAGGGAGGGAAAGTAGGAAAAAAATGAGAGGGGGATAGTAATGTTTGACAAGAAATGTACTCACTACCTTAAGTATGTAACTATAACCCCTTGGTACATTATCTTGACGAAATTAAATTAAAAAAAAATGAGAACAAGTCAGGTGATGGTGGTTCATGCCTGTAATCCTAGCTACTCAGGAGGCTGAGATCTGAGGATCATGGTTCAAAGCCAGACCAGGCAAGAAGGTCAGGGAGACTCTTATTTCCAATAAAATCCACTCAGAAAACCGGAAGTGACTCTGTGGCTCAAGTAGTAGAGTGCTAGCCTTGAGCAGAAGAGCTGAGGGACAGCACCCAGGACCAGAGTTCAAGCCCCATGCCTGACAAAAAAAAAAAAAAAAAAAGAATGTTATAACTTTATGGAAGGAGGGAAGAGTAGGGGGAGGGAAGGGATAGTGGGAGAACAACAATGGAGTGGGTAACAATGTTCAATGAGAAACGTACCTTACTCATGTAAATGTAACCCCTCTGTACAGCATCTTTAAAATAAAATAAAATTAGAACAGAAATAAATGAAAGTCAACCAGAAAATGAGCAAACCAAATTTGATTTTTAGAAGAGTAAATTCAATCAGCCTCTAACCAAACTAAACATGAAAAAAAGGGAATAAGTTTTATTAATATCAGAAATGGACTTTGAAAGAAAAACTACTATTTACATTAACACTGATACTACATTGAAATGTTTAGGTACAAATATAACAAAACACAAAGTCATGAGAAAAACTACAGAGTTCTAAACAACTAAATCAAAGAACTAAATAAATGATTAGTGAGGTGGAAAAATGTAAAAATGTCAGTTCTTGATGTGAAAATTCAACAAAATCTCAGTAAAATTAGGGAAAATTGTTTTGTGGATATACAGGGAGAAAAAAAAAAGACTCAAAGAGTAGCCAAAGCACTTTTAAAGCAGATGAATGAAGTTGTGTGGTTCAAATGACCTAACTTTAAGATTTATTATGAACATACAATACTCAGGACAGTGTGGTATTAGAAAACATAGACAAACATATCAATGGATTAGATTAGAGTGCTTAGCATCAAACCTACATACATGTCATCGATTGATCTTTGATAGAGAAGCAAAGGCAATATGGTAGAGCCAAGATCATGTTTGCAGTTGAATGTCAATAAGAAAAGTAAGTGTGTATCCCATAATAAAAACACATGCATGTGATATAGTGAAGAAGTACATCACGACTCACTACTGTGCGAATGGTGCTTAAGAAGAGCGTAATCAAAATTGTAATAGAAAAACATATCTGGTATATTTATAATTAGTTCCTAAATGGGACTGAAAATATCAAACAGACATCACTGTGGGGCTATAAAGAAGGATATCAGCTGGGTGCTTGTAACACACAGGTGCCATACGAGGCTTGAAAATAGAAAGATCATAGTTCGAGGCCAGCATGGAATAAAAAATGCCTGTGGTACCTCTTCTAAGTAATTGCCGGGGACATGCCTATTACATAAAGCTATATGGGAAGCTAAGAATGGGAAGGTTGTGGTTCTAAACCAGCAGATAAGCCTACACAGAGGAAGGATAAATTCAGAGAGTCACATCTTTGATCCAGCCTAAAGTTGGCAGGTTGCTGCACAAGCATCTGGCTAGGCTGGAAGTGAGATTGTATCCTAAAAATAACCAGTGAAAAACAGAATCTGAGGCATGGCTCAGACAACAGCACCAACCGAGCAAGTGTGATATAGCAAGAGAACCCTGCATTTGGAAAATGCTCAGTTTCTTGAACTGAGTGGTATTTTCACTTTGAGACAATGGATTGGGTCTTTCATATATGAATTGTGGGTATGTTTCTTCATACATGGTACTTCAAGGCAAAAGTTGAACAAATAAAGCAAAGAAAATGTTTCTAAGTTACTGTCTCAATCAGTATTGACCAACTAAGGAATGATCAAATTTCCTATTATATCACAGTCATCATCAATACCATTAAAATATTATTAATCTGAGGAATATCAGTGTCTCATTACAAAAATAAAGAATTACAGATCAGATTTTCTGTTCTTTGGTAATAGCGTCGGGGAAAATCCAGTGTCTCACACCTAATCCTAGTTACTCTGGAGGCTGAGATCTGAAGATCACTATTTTAAGCCAGCCAAGGCAGGGAAGTCCTTGAGACTCTTATCTGCAGTTAAGCACCAAAAAAACTGAAAGTGGTAGATTGTTAGCCTTGAGCACAAAAGCTCAGGAACAGCATCCAGGCCCTGAGTTTAAGCCCCAGGACCAACACACACACACACACACACACACACACACACACACACACACACACACACACACACACACACACACACACACACACTGTACTTAACTATTACTACCTCCAAATTCCTACTATGGCTTGATGTTCTACATGGTACAGGGTAATGCAACGCAGATAAACTTCCATATCTCTTTCTCTATTTACTACCTCTTTTAAAACAGTAATGACCTCCTTGCAGTTCTGCAAATGTTCTTTGATTTTCCTTCTGCCTGAAATGCATGCACTTTATTCAGATGTCTAAATTCCTGGTTCTTTCATTTCACTTAGATTTCTGTTCCTACACCATCTCAAAGTAGCTTCTTTAGGCTGCCTTAGCCAAAGTATCACTTTTCTTTTGTTTGTTTCTGTTTTCTCAGCTAAGTATATTTTAAATCCTACCACAACCTCATGCCATCTTATTATGTATCCCTATGACATGTTCTATTATTTCCCTCTAATGTAAAATTTCTGAGAAGAACCTCATCCTATTTACTCAGTGCTAAATCTTGGGTACCCAGAAGAGTTTTCAGTACATCGTTGGCACTCAATAATTGTTGAAGTATGTATGAATAAATGATCTGTGCTGACAGGCCAATGATACATTCACATTGACAAACTGTGGTTGTTGATAATTTATTGGATTACCATCACTGAAATCTGGACAACATAGTGACTGATCCATATTTGGTTTACTCCGTCCATCTGAAACCCCCAAAGCTAGACCTGGCCATTCTCATCCTTTATCCTACTGTGCATATTATACTGATTTGCTCAGCCCCTGGCGGAGAAACATTAAGCAAACAGAGCCCAGGGTTAGTATGCTGTTAAAGTCAGAAGTGCATCATTCATTATGTGAATAAAATACATAGAGAATAAAATAGCCACAGAGTAATGGGAGTTTTATTTTCTCTATTCCATCTCACTCCCTCTCTATTTTACTTACGGTATGAAATGATGCTCCCGCCGCTGGCTGATAAATGTTGATTAATCTGATGGAGAGTTGGATTTGTTAGCAGGCAAAAGCAATGTAAATAAATCGAGCAGGTGAACTGGAGTTCACAGTGTCATTTCTGAGATTAAAGAGCCTGTCTAACCTCCAAGCTCACTTATTACAATCAGGATGCATGCTCTTCTTGTAAACAGACCCAAGTCAGCCCCCTCAGCAGCTCCACAGGCCTCCTTTTGTGTTGTCAGCTGATGGTACCTTCAGCAAGTTTCATCTCCTGGGAATTACCGATAATGCCGATTTTTGATTCTCCTCTGGGAGTTAGATGATGGGGTGTACAAGGGCTGGAGGGTGCTTTTAGGTCAGGGTTTCTTTTTAGAAACCGTGAAGTCAGCCAGTCAATAATTGCTTAGGACTTAAAAATCCTCAAAGCATGGGATAAAATGCTTTCTGATTCATGCCAATACAGCCAGCAATGAAAACAACAATGATAATTAACACTTACATACAATTTCATTGTTTATAAAACACTTTGTGGAGCATCAAATTGCTGGGTTCTCGAGAAACTTCTGGATGTAAGTGTTAGTGTGGTATCCAGGTCATACAGATGTCATCTGTGTTCACTTTCCGGGGAAATGGATTTATCATAGCTTTTGTAAGTGCATGGATCTTCTATGTTCAACATAGGATTCTTCAGAATGTATTGTGTATTCCTGAGCAGAACTGTTTTCTGGGAATTTGGAGCACTGGATACTGGCTCTGCTCAAACATCACCCCTCCTCAAACCTTTGTTTCTGCCATTGCTTCTTTCCCCAAACATCTTTTTAGTCTTGGACTTTTTTGACCTTCATTGCCAATTAAGTCAACTCTTTTATGATCACATTCGAAGCTATTTGTGTTACACACTGTTTCTGTCCTTGGTTCAAATTGTTGATCCACAGCATTGGAGTTGGTAGTGGGGACAATGACAGGCTTATTTCTCTATTCTAAGGGATGAATATTAGGTAGAGAAAGGGAAGAGGACTCAGGTTTTCTTGATTTGCCCCCCATGCTAGGCTTAAAATCCTTGCTGTGTGAATCAGGGGAAATGTTATCAGTATCTCACTGTATCTCAATGGGCTGTTTCCCAAGGTATAGCCTTCATTTATGAATTAGGTGGAGACAAAAAGCAGCCCGGTAAACTTGACCCAGCAATAGACAACTGCAAGAAAGATGACAAATGTGATGTCAGCCTCCCAACTGGAAGCTGGTGGAAGAAGAGGCCCTTGGCTTCTGACTACTTTTTTTCTGAAATATTTCTGCTTCAGTAAGCTAGAGAGGAGAGATAGAATGGTCTTAGTTCCAATGCCACAGACCCCTAACTTTCTTCCTGATTTTACTAGATACTCTTGAATACATATTTCTTCATTTTCTTCTCATTTTTCAATTTTATTGTATTGTAAAGATGCTGCACAGAGGGGTTATAGTTACTTGAGTAAGGAAATGAGCACATTTCTTGTTGAGCATTGTTATCCCCTCCCTTGTTGTTCTCCCATTATCCCTTCCCTCCCCCACCTCGTTCATCCCCCCACAGTTGTAAAGTTCATTTCCAATATGCTGTTTTATGGGTATCATTGTTGCAATGGGTCATCCTGTGCCCTTGTTTCAACATTTTGTTATTCCCCTTCCCCGCCCCAAATTAGACAAATGTATACACAAGATGCAGGGTACCATATAAGATGATGCTAGGTGAAATGAACCCCAAGATATGGACATATGAAGCCTTTGCTTGTTGTTTTAGTTTTTAATGTATTGTGTGATTTTTTTGTTTCCTTTGTACGTTGTTTCCCCTATGGTAGATCCCCTGTTGTCACTGTACTTGATTTTGATACCCTGCATCTTGTATATTTCTTCATTTTCTGTATCCCTTTAGGAACAGTTCAGGGGACAGTAAATGGCTGTTTTATATAATTTTCCCCAGATTCTCTGAGGTATGTTCATTGAACACTTCATGCTACTATGTTAGATGTCAATCTCCTCTCCTCTTTCTCGTCTATTATTACCTTTCCATCTTCATGAATCAATTTTATCAGTAGACACACTAGATTTTCTCATCTTATAAAGATATTTCAGTTCAGTTTTCCTTCTAGGTAGTGCCATGTTTTTCTTATTCATTCACATCACAGTTTCATAAAACATATATGTACTTTGTAGATTAATTAGCACAATCTGCTCTGAGGGAGACAGCAATCATGACAGTGATGAATAACTATGTTACTATAATAATAATGAAAGCTACTACAATATACAGGTAGAGATGCCGAGTGGGCAGCTATTTGTGGAATCCCGAGGGAAAGTGCATGCTGAAGATATAAATTTAAGAGTCATCAGAGTTAATATTTAAAGGTATGAGATTGAGTGATATCAAAGAATGACTTCCTTCCTTCCTTCCTTCCTTCCTTCCTTCCTTCCTTCCTTCCTTCCTTCCTTCCTTCCTTCCTTCTTACCTTCCTTCTCCTCCTTCCTTCCTTCCTTCCTTCCTACCTTCCTTCTCCTCCTTCCTTCTTACTCCCTTCTCCTTTCTTATTTCTCCTCCTTATTCTCCTCATCCTCCTCCTTCCACTTATTCTCCTCTCTCCCTCTATTTTTTTTTTTTTTACTGGATTTGAACTCAGGAGCAAGAAAATGCTTTCCCATTTGATCCATGATCCTAGCTCTTTGTGCTTTAGCTACCTTTTTCAGCTTTTACGTTGGGTCCTCCCACTTAGACCATACCTGAAGAAGTATTACAGGATGTCCAACCATAGCCACTGCTCAAATTTCTTTTAAATCCATTGCTATGAGGATTTTTTCCTCTATTCCTATTTTCAACTTTTAACATTTTTAACAAGGTCTTCAGTAAGGTCATATTATTTAATGAGCCATCATTTATCTTATCTTAATTGACTTCTGTGAAGCTGTCTCTTAAATTAGTTTCTAGTATGCTGTATCAGTGTCCATTTTATTCATTTTTATTAGCATACATTAACTGTAAAAAGTCATTATGACATCACCATATGTGCATATAATGTAGTTTGATTATTTTCATTCCTCTGTTACTGTTTCTTAACCCCACCCCCTCTCCACATTTCTTTCTCCATATCTGTAAAATTCCCCCTTTTCTTTCATGCCTTTTTATGAATTTTGCATTTGAGGAAAAACACAATATATTTATCTTTGTAAGACTGGCTTATTTCATTTAATATAGTGAAACCTATCTTACTGCAAATGACCCAGAGTCATCCATTTTTAGTACTCTACTGTGTATATATACTACATTTTCCTTATCTATAGTTTGTTTATTATGAATTGGGCCATAATAAACCTGGTTATACAGATGTCTTTATAGTAAGCTATCATTGATTCTTTGGGATACATATCCAGAAGTGATAGGACTTGCTCATATTGTAGTTCTATTTTAATTTTTGTGCAACCTTAATGCTAGTTTCCATGGTGGCTGGACTAATCTACTAATTTACTCTAACAACTTATAAAACTTCTTTTGCCTTGGATCTTGGCTAACACTCATTGTTTTTGGTTTCCTTATTTTCAGTTTTTACATTTTACACAAAGACTTCAATGGAGACACACATCTCTGTTCACTTGTAATAAAAGATAGGTCCGGATCATCTGGATCATGTGTTTCACCAGGTTAAGGTGAGGATTTTCTACTCTTTCTCATATTAAAATGACTTTATTTCATAGTATTTAAAGATCTGTCCCCATGTGTGGGAAGAGAAGACAGGACCTGAGTTTTTTGGGAGGAAATTCCCATGTCAATACGTTCAGTCTTTATAATAAGTGTTGGTGAGCAAGGAAACCAATTCCAGCTGTAAAGAAGAGTAAGCCACAGGCCACAAATCTGCTACCCCTCCCTGTGTGAAAGGGAGATTCACTAAGATGGAAGGATACACTCAGATGTACCCTTCACTGGGAGAGTGACTCTCCTGAGCCCTAGATCCTCTCATCCCCGCTCCTCTCCTTCTCCCACCATCAACAGTGGACCAGAGCATAGTTGGCTTGATCACCTGCATGCCATGCTTCCTCTTCATCACTGTACCATGGTTACAGAAAGCCTCCAGCAACCCATGTGACAGCTTTTCTTGCATCAATGCTCACTGGTGCTTATTCTCTCTATATTCAGTAATCTTCCACTTCATAGCAAGGATGCCATGATGTCTGCCAGCTTGAGGCATTCCGTAGTTGAAGCAGCATGGTACTTGTCTAACTGTCTTCTTTTCACAGCTTTCAGAGTCTGAGTCATTAGGGGTCTGACTACTACACTGTTCCTTTCATCAGTGGATTGGCGAATGCACTGGTCATGGGGTCTGTTTACAGAACTTGTTGTCCTTGCTGGGGCTAGCTTTGATGGGGTGAGTATTCTTGAGCTCTTGCTCATATTTCTCCCTTTCTCTGAACTCTGGCTGACATGCTTATGGTCATTTTCTTCCTCAATTAGAGGATTCTTGTTTTTTAAGATCACAATGGCTCCATCTCATCAGAGTTCGCCCTGGAAGCCATGGGATGGCACATTGCATACCCAGTGCCTGTCCCAACCACTCTTTCACAGCCTGAGGTATACGGACATTCATCTTAGGCCCTATTAGGAACCTATAAGGATGGCCCAGAGGGGCCTGATGAAATGAAAAGATACAGGAAAGAGATTCCAACTGGGTCCTAACTCTGTATTTCACCTCATTTATGTTCAAAAGGAAGAGGCAAGAGAAAACACTTGCCTTCTCCACTACCCACAGAAATTTGACTTGACCCTGAGCAGTGGCACTGGCTCAGCCTCAGGCTCCCATCAAGCCTGTCCAATACAGTGCTGAACACATTCATTTTTTTTAACACTTTGAGTTCTTGATATAATTTAGATATTAATCTTCTGTTGGATACCAAACATTTTTTCACATCCTCTAGGCTTTCTCTTGATGCTGCTAGTTGTTTCTTTTCCATGCACAAAGTTTTTTAATTTGGTGCAATTGTAAGCATCAGTTCTTGCTGTCATTTCCTGAACTTTTAGAGTCCTTTTCAGAAAGTCATTGCCTTTAGCTCGAACTTGAAGAGATTCTTCTGTGTTTCTAACAGTTTTAAAGTTGTGGGCCTTGAATTAATGTCTTTGCTTCATTTTGAACTGCTTCGTTGTATAGGGTAAAAGATAGTATCTAGTTCACAGTCTTCTTTGGTGGTCTTTCTTCACTACTGAGTGTCCCAGGGTTCACAGACCAACACACTGATTCTTCATTCTTCCTTTTTACAATCATTTATTGTTAATATCATTCAACCTCATGCCTGTCAATAATAAAAATAACTACATTTATTTATTCAAGTTTGTATCTCTAGGTTGGACCTATACTCTGAATATAAGATTAATATAGCCAACTACCTACTCAGTATCCTCACTGGAATGTGTGGTAAATTCCTTCAGGAGTTCTCCTCCTCCTCCTCCTCCTCCTCCTCGTCCTCATCGTCTTTGTCCTCTTTCCTCCTTGTTCCTTTTTCTCCTCCTCCTCCTTATTTCTCCTCCTTCTCCTGCTCCTCTTCCTCCTCATATGGTTATTGAACTTACTCCATTTTCATTGTCATCACTAGCATTGTAATTGACTAGAGGAGGATTGTAAACCTCTCAGGGAGGATTAAATAATATCATTTTATAACTTCTTTTGATCAACCAATTGTGGAATCTATAGTTTGAATAGATTCTAAGGTTCAGTGTATGAATTTCTTTTATCCTTCAATTTTTTTAAAACAATTTTATTCATTTTGAATATATATTTGTCTAATTCGGGGACTGGAAGGAAGCAACAAAATGCAGAAACAAGGACACAGGATGACCCATTGCAACAGTGATACCCACAAGATATTATATACTATGTTGGAA